>NC_090985.1:37796069-38421069 GCF_041146395.1 Eulemur rufifrons
TGATACACATTAAAATTTGAGAAGCACTGGTCTAGTGCTGTGCCTTGAACAGATTCTGTTTTCCCACTGCAGGAGGGATCAACAGGAAAAAGTGCTGTGATGAATGTTTTATGTTTGGCTGTGCAGAAGATGGACCAGTGCTAGGAGAATCCGGCATTTATCATTTCAGCTGCATATATTGACACAGAGGACACTATAGAGAATATGTAATGGGGTCTCAATCTAGGCACTGGTCCTTCCTAACTAAACAATTGCTGATAACCAGCATGGCTAAGGGGACAATCTCATTTTGGTTTTGCTGCTTTTAGTATGTTTAGCGCTTCTCTTGAAGTATCTACAGTGGCTAGGTGCTGCTAACTCTCGAGGCTTAGTTTACTGATTACAAGCCTTCTTGTCATTGCTTGTTACAGAATGACAGTGTGATGCTATAACTAGAGTGACCAACTGTGCTCATTTACTCAGAACTGAGGGGTGTCTGGAGATGTGGGCTAAAACCTGGAGCCCTGGACAGTCTTGGGAAAGCCAGGATGATTGGTGATCTTAACTGCAGCCCTCTGTCTCTCATGAATGTTGGGTCTGTGTTTTTGGTTTGTTGTAGGCTACTTGTTCCTCTGTTAGATCTATAGTCTCTGCTCTCTGGCAGTAGGTGATTATTTTCAGCCCTTTTTGTCAAGAAATATTAGTTCTGTGTAATCCATATTAAAAATAAGCACCCTGTATCATAGAGAAATGAATCCACACTTCCTGCAGAGCACCTTTAAGTGTTTTCTTCTCTTGCCCAACTTCCTTCAACAAAAAGAGGCACAAAGAGTATTTGTTAATTATTTTGCGGCAAACACTATGTGGTTGAGAATGGCTGGTGTAAGAATATTATAATTACAATTTGGTTGACCTATGTTTTTCTAGTCATTTTGTAATCAATATTAATTAGAATTAAGGACCTATTTTTGGGCTCTATCTCACGGCCTCCAGTTTTCAAGTCCCAGTGGTAGGATTCATTATGCAAGAGATTGATTTATATTTGTACATTATTTAATTTCCTTTGATTCTTTACTGTGGAGGTATAAGGTTACCCTTCTGCCATCTTTCTTTGTAACTTCCCTATCTTTATAAGAAGTGGTGGCAGAATTAGGAATTCAGCTATAAAGGTGCAAGAATTTTGTAAACTAAGCTCTAAAGTTTCCTTACAATCTAACTTTCTAAATTATACCTGATCAGCACATTGATTATTGCATTGTATATTTCCATCTTAATTCTTCCATCTTGTTTGGTATTTAGCTAAATAGTGTATATTGGAAATAAAAAAATAGATTCTTAAGACATGCATATCTGACTTTACCTTTGGCTGGGAGAAACCGACATTGGCCAATTATGGGTATATTTATTTGTTATTTTAATTAAATTATATGGAAAATAGCTCACTAATGTTCAAGATCAGAAATAAAAGTGTTTTCTCCCCTTTCCCCTACACTGAGAAATTATCAAGATAATAATCTAATGGCCTAGGTTATGTGTGTATCAGAAGAACTTCATTATATTACTAACTGATGCTATAGATAGTAGCCATTTATTATATCAATAGCTGTTGTAGGTATGAGATGAGTGAATGATAATTTATATAATCAAACCACACATGTTTTGTTTGAAGTCATATGATACAGGCAGTTGATAGAGGTTATGAGTTGGACTTCTAGAAGCTGCATGTAAGATGCTAGTATGTTCAAGCTGGAAGGGACTCGGAGATGGTTTGAAACAATTTACAGGTGAGGAAACTGACATGTACCAAGTGTAAATGACTCGACCAAGCTCATGGGAGATTAGCAGGTAGTAGAACAATGACTCTTGACTCCTAATTCATTGGGTTCCCCCTGGCCACCATTCTGCATTGAGCTGCAGTGCTTTGCTGCCTCTTTCTCCACACCGGATTCTTATCAATGATCTCTCACCAATGAAACAGCAAAGATTCAGCCAAGCAAGGATCTAGAGATATATCTTTTTGCTATTGTTCACAACTGAAGGGAAGCTTAGCTTGTGTTTGATTATTGTTATTGTTTCCTCAATAGGGAAAACTATGCACAAGGATCTCTCTCTAGTGATTTGCCATTGATTTATAATTTTTTCATATATAAACTTTCATTTTCTGTTCATCACAAATGATCATGTAACAATATGTTAACATTGTGTAAACCCAATGTTTCCAACTGTCAGCAACCCATTCTTCTTAATTTTAAGTCAATTTGAGGAACTATTTTATAGTGTTTTGAGTCTATGTTGGTACATTTAGTTCTACTTCATCATGGAAGATCCATTTTAGTTCCTAGTCTTCACCCTTTAGTAAAGAAGTATTTCTAATTTAGATTTATCTCCTTAGGTACAAAGGATTCTAACTACTAATTGTATGACAATAATCGCACAGGCCATGAGGATGTAGGGAAGGCATCTTTCAAATGTGTTGATTCTAACATTTTTATAAGCTGATGGCTTCTCTGGTCTAAATTATTCTTATTTTAATTCATGCCTTAATTTTTGATAAACAGAACAAATAAATGTGTTTATTATCCAGAAACTTATTATTCATGGAATTATCCAGGATTCTTGGTTAAATGGGGGAAACTGTATTTTGATAGTATGAAAGATAATGGAATTTTTTAATGGTGGCTCTAATTATAATGCTGATCATGTGGTAGGGAAATAAATATTTGTTCATTGTCTGAATATAGCACATCATAATATTGATTTTCCTCCAACATAATTTTAGTGCTGAGCATATTGTATTCTATTACATCAGACTATATATCACTCTTAAGTAAAGCCAGCCTTGCTAGGTAACAGACGTTGGGAAGGGTGGCCCTTTTCTTTGCTCCCGGTGTTTCTATCCACAGAGAAATTCCACCGTACTAACATTCCTGTCCTCTCTTCACCCTCTTACTCGTTTCTCCCCAAGGGAAGAGCACTTAATATGATTTGTGAATTTGGAACGAAAACCCAGGTAGATGTAACCTAGTTCTTTCTGTCCTACCACCCACTATCCACAAATGGCCTGCCTACAGCACATGCGTTGCCACTGTTCTTGGCCATGTAGCAAATGTTATGAAACAGTCCTAGCTAAAGCCTGGGATTTTCCAACATTGCCTAGACCTGGTGGGTACATCTGACTACTTCTAGTGTTTAGATTGGGAAGTCCATATGCCTGCAGATATAAGCCCATTCTCCAAAGTGGTGTTTTCTAGAATAAAAATAATATATTCATCTCACATTTGCCTAAAGGCAGAAAGATACTATAGGTGAGTGCATAGGTAATGTCCTCAGACAGCTGAGATTCAAATTCCTGCTGTGTTACCTGCTCAACTGGAATTGTAGTTGCAATGATTAAATGAAGTACTATGCTTAAGGCATTCAGAACAGTACCTGGCATAGGTAAATACTCTATAAGTGTTTGATATTATTTTCGTCTTTTATTTCATTGTTCAGTTGTTTCAGAATACAGATATCATATGCTGGATCCCTCCTCACACCTCAATAGCTGTTTTTTAGAGTAATTTATAAACCCATTCCAATTTCAAATCACTCTGTGATTAGGCCAATCTTACACCTTAATAGTCCTCGTCTCTAGAAATTTTTTTTCTGTTGCAGAACTAATCATGTTCCTCTGAAATTCTTAATGGGTGCAGATCCCTCAGTGCAGCTGCCAGTCCTCCACAGTCAGGCCTCAGCCTGCACTTCCAACCTCCAATTCTAACACACTCTGCTTTGCCTCTGGTCTACCGTTGCTCGTGGTTCCTGAATCACACGCGTTTTTCAGACCCCACTGGCTCGGCTCTTGCTGTTTTGAGGGTTTTCTCCTCTCTCTGCTTGTTAGACTAGAACCCATCCTTCAAGGCCCAGCTCACAGGTCTGCTCCTCTGTGAAACCTTTCCTTCTTACCCACCACTGGTAGAGACCTCACTCTGTGTCATGAAAGCAAGAGAACATATCATTGCTATTGTGACCCTTGCTTATCTGGATTTTGTGAAAATTACATGAACTGTGAGCTCCTGAAGATCTTGGCAAGGACCGAGTCATCTTCATTTTTGTACACTCTTCCCACCCAGCACCTAACACAGTGAATTGCTCCCCCAGATATGAATCCCTAACAATGTCTTATCAAGGCCTTCTTCAAAATATTAATCAAACATCTACCTCTTTCCATCTCCACCTGACCACTGTCATTCCCTGGTGGGTCTACTTCAATAGCCTCTTAAATTTCTCCCTGCTCCTAGATTGGCCCCAAATTCAGGTTATTCCCCAAATGGCCGTGGGAACAATGGAGTTAAAGTGTAAATCAAATTACGTTACCTTCCTGCTTAATGAACTCCCTCATACTGATACTGAAACTTCAATTTTGGCACTTCCCTCTCTTTCTGACCTCGTTCTGTACAACCCCCATCTGCCCCCTACTCACGGTACTGCACTTACACCTGTCTCCTTTTGGTTTCACAACCAGGCCTAAATTTCCCCAGCTCCATTCTTTCTGTTCCCACTGTCTGAAATGCTTGAGCCCTAATTTTTTTTAATGGCTAGCTTTTTTATCTTTTAAGTCTCAACATAGAAACCCTCTTCTAAGAAAAGACAGCCTGACCCTCAATCTAAAATGAGTTCTCCCCCACTGCGTAATCCATTACATTGTGTAATTGCACACCTCAGACCTTCATCATTTCTTTCACTGCATTCATGACAATTGATAACTATCTTTAATGTGTGCTTTCCTGTAGTTTATTGTCTGTCTTCTTCACTAGACCAAAACTCCATGGTGGCAGGAATGAAGCCTGTCTTGCTTGCTATCATTGTGTCCTGAGGACCAGGCACACGCACGAGGCGGGAGATGATTGTGTTCAGTGAACAACAGTTCATGGGTGGACTCGGAGGCCTTAATGATTCTCCAAAGAGGAAGGGGTCCCAGAGAGAACCTGGTTAAAGTCCATCACTTTACAAGAAAGAAAATCAAGATCCAGGACTTTTAAACAGTTTTCCAAATGTCCCACAGTCAGTGCCTGCGCAATACCCCTTGGTGTTTTGGGGTATACTTCATTATCAAATTCTCTTGTCTTACGCTTCTGGAAACTATGCAATAACTTCAAGTTGTTAATGAAATAATCTGACAGGAAAACCAAATGCTTCCTACACAACCTTTCACCCAGAAATGAAAGCAAAGCCTAAGGAAATGCCATCTGACTAATTTCTAACCAATGCAAATCTTCTCTCTTAGTCACCCCTAACAAAAATGTCAATGTTCTACAAGCACAATGAGAGCTGCCAAGGCCATGGCAGCTTCCTAGATTGGCTCTGCCTCACAGGAGACTCTGAGATCTACTGAAGAGTGGAGTGGCTCAGGGCTGTGCCTGTTACTTGGGCAAATAGAGAAAACCTAGCACCTTCAACAAACACTCTCTTTGTTCTACAAAATGGAGGGTTTTCTACAATTGTCTGTGGCATATCTGTTAATTGTTTGTGTCTATTCATGTTCCTGGTTCTTTCCCTCTCTGGGTCTAAATTCTGTTGTCTCTAAAACAGAGTGGTATCAGTGGTCCCTTCAGCCTTGGCATTCTACAATTTTGCCTTATAGAATTAGTTCTCATGCTTCAAAGAGTATGTGTGCTTTGCTGAGCACTTTACTCAGGCTCCACCACGTATAGGAGACTAGATAATTATTTCAGCTCCTACGAGCATCCTCTACTTTCCTGAGCAAGTATGAGGTACCAGTGAATACACATTCTGTTTTCTACTCCCTAGAACTTTGCTGTCTTTGAGTAACCATTATATTCAGAGAGAGAGGAGAATGTTCTTAAAGCCAATAACAGGGCTCATGGTGATGCAGGGTGTAACTGATAAAATGGAGACATTTTAGGACTACCAACGCTGTCCATCAAATGCCAACTTATCAAATGCACTTACTATTTATACTAAGCAACTCTTATGCAATATGCATCATGCTAGGTTCTGGGGAATCAGAAATGATTAAAAAATGGCTGCTGCCATCTAGAAATACACAGTCTATTGATGAGGTATGAGATAGGTGGGTAAGCCATTATAATGCAGCAAGACATGCACGTGAATAAAGCTGTTTCTGCTTGGTGTGCTCACGGTACAAGGTATGACTAACTCCATCTGGGGGCATCAGAAAGGGCTTCTCAGAGGGAGATATTTGAACTAGCTCTTGAAGGATGGGAAGGAATTTGCTCTGTAGAGATAAAGGAGACAATAATCTGGTGGAGAATCAGCAATGTACAAGGGATACTGAGTTCAGGCTCGGTCTCCTTTGGGAATGATGAGGAGTGTAAGAGAATTTTGTAGTGATATTGGTAAGGAAGAAGATGAAGGAGGGGAGAGTAGAGATGGGGCTGGAAGAGCAGGTCAGAGCCAGATTGAGTAGGACCTTATGTGCCATGTTAATAGGCTTGGACTCCATTCTCTGCAAACAGAGAGATCTGGACTAATGTGGGATATGTGTTTGTACTGTATGTGTGTGTGTGTGTGTGTGTGTGTGTGTGTGTGTAGGTTACATAATCAGGTTTGATTTCTAGGACATGCCTGGTGGCAAGGAAGGGTGGAGAATGTAAATCAGAGAAGCCTAAGAGAAGGTGGCTACTTGGGTACTGTGACTCTTCTGGCAGCTACACTGTTGATGAGTAAAGTGCAGATCAGCTTTGGAAAAGTATTTGGGGCCAATCAGTGGAAGATCATACATTCATACCAAGGAGATTGTATCAATAAATATAGCTAGGGAATCTTATCCATGACTTTTTTCTTGTGGCTTACCTGACAATTATTCATGGAGCTCATACTGTGAGCCTCACATGGTGCTGAATATTGTGAAGAGAAATAATCCAAGCTGAAGACACTCCTTTTACACAAGAGGAAAAGTTTCTACCCTCTGTGGGTGCTTTTGACTAAAGTCATGTCGTCCTTCCAGAAGGGCAGAGTTGATACTCCCAGACCATGTGGCTGTGATCGACCCTTGGCCAATCTTGGAGCCTCCACTAGCCACCTGGGGAAGGATAGCTGGCGTCCTCGCTGGCTCCATCACTGCTGGAGAGAAGCTGAAATGCATTCTCAAGCAGCAGGTTAAATACAACTGTGCTCCTGCCTGCAACAAGGGATGGGAGGAATGGACCGGACCAGTGGGAAATCCAGACTTTGGAGGAAAGAACGCATACGTTTATAAATGAATAAACAGAATTATTCTCTCTTCTTCCCATTGGCAGCACATCTGAAGGCCCTGACTCAGCATTAGTGGCTCTTAATGCTTCTGCTTCTCCACCCCTCTTGGCGGTGATTGATTTCACTGTTGGCTTGTTTTCAGGACATGAATGTGGGATCTTTGGAGTACCTAATTCCTTGCAAGTTCTGTTTGAGGGTGGAAGAGCTAGGACAAGCTAAAACCAGTAGACAACCCAGTGACTCAGGAGCTTAAGCATTTAACTAATTAGTAAGGAAAAAATGTAGCAAAGATTTGCAGTTAATAAATGTGGCAAAGATTTGTAGTTAATAAGAACGAGAGAAGAATCACTGGGGCCTGAATTATGCAACCCTCTATTTCCTTTTGAGACTATATCAGAACTTCAGGAAAAGAAAGGCCACCTTTTACCTTTGAGGAATTTCAACACATCAGAAAAATGCCTCATCATTCCCTCTTGTGCTTGTGCAATCTGGGAGCTTCTGAATGAATTCATATTAGGAATGTGGACTTCAATCCACAGAGGTCAATGTCTAGTCTCAGTTTTGGCCAAACGTTGCTACCAAGTTATAGTGCTGGTGAGAAAAGAGCAGAGCATTTGCCTTCCGCAGGTGTCCTGTGACCTACACGTAGCCTTCAAAGGCAGGAAAATGTTATAAGTAAGATCACACCCTCTTATCAGATGGGTTCAGATACTAGTGCAAATTCTGTTCGTAGGACAGTCCTCTCTGAGCTTCACTTTTTCAATTCTGAGATGAGGCTAATTATACCTACTTTTCAGGGGATGCTAAGGATTAAATAAAAATGTATGAATATGTCTTACTCTCAGTTTTCTCATCTGGAAAATTAGGCTAGAACTACCCCCATCCCTGGGATATTTGAGATAAAAAGAAAAAAATATAATAAAAATACCTGACGTGAGCAAGTAACAAACACATCATGGCTTTTGTAATTACTATTCTGAGACGTAGGAGAAGCCTAGATACTTTCCAAAATTCTGCCCTCTCCACCCACCAAAATTACAACCAGATTCACAGATACACCAACAAGCTAGTGTTTCATAATGGTGCTTGATGATAAATAGCATTTCCCTCTGCCGTTGGTATTCTTCTTCACTTGATGATCTCACAAGCATCACTAGCTAAGTGTTGACTGTTTCCATTCATGAGGAGGGGCCCAGAAACTAAGCATAATGGACCTGTCCCTATATTACAGAAGTGTGGTTCGAATCCATTCACAAACTTAGCTGTTTGCTCATCCTGTGATTGCTTCTCTTTTTTATTTTTCTTCCTTTTTTCCTTTCCTTTGTTCCTTTTACTATTTTATGTCTATTGTAAAGAATAAACAGTAGACTGAATCTATTCTCAAAGAAGACACAGGAGAAAGAAAATCATCATTTATGGGATGGCAGTTACACCCCAGGCCTTGTACGAGGTACACACACTCTCCACTGTTCCCAGTTCGTCCCCACAGCAACCCTACAGGTATTTTTTTCCCCAGAATGGATAAACATATTGTCCAAAGTCACATAGATAGCAAGAAAATCTGGGACTCAAACATGAGACTGTCCAATTCCATGACTCATATTCGTATGTCTTCACATTTCCATATGTAATTGGTGGAGGTGAGGAGTGTATGTGTGTGTATGCATGGAAAATTCCAAATGTCACAACTTCTTTATAGACTCTAGACTCACTCTTTGGCTGACCGTGATGGCGTCCCTCATCCCAAACTTTATATTGAGCTCAGTTCTTGCACTTCAGAAAATGAAGAAGCTTTAGGGTTCAACATCCTCTACTGATCTCCCCCTTGCTCTGATGACTGGGTAATAATCTTCATGTCCTTCCCAGCAGGCTTGCAGTCTTGTCATCTGCTCAGGCCACCACTGGATTCCTGTCTCATCACCAAATGTTGTGCCTGACAGCATCGCTAGTGCCCTGCAAATGTCTGTTTGATGAAAGAACGAATGAATAAACGAGAGAGTGAAGAATAGTAGCTGCCATCAGGTCAACTGTATCATGGTTTTAGCTTGTCCTTCTGGATTTGTGATACTGGCTTCTAGCAGCAGCTCAAAACCTCTTTTTTGTTCTTGTGCTCCTGTAATTTATACCTCCCCACTCCAAGATGGAAAGGAGGGCTGATATGGACTTTCACGTATCAGGATGCTAATTGGATAGTTTTATAGAAGTGGAGCCATAGAGCTTTAGTTAGATCTTTCTGGGTAGATGCAGATATTGCCTTTAAACTGGAAAGGTCCAAAATCTAGTAGAAATGGTTTCAAGGCTTTGATATACTTTAATTTGAGGCTAGTTGCTAATACCCTGTCTGGGAAAAAGGAATTGTCCTTGTGGCCCTGTCTGTTTTACTGGCATTCTACATTGGGGTTTGGAACTAACAATCCAGATGGTATATTAATATATTATTTTTTCTTTGTTCTCAAGGATTTATTGGAAAGGTATGGTCATGGACAAGGGCAAGATTGAGACACTTGTATGTTCTTGGCCAAATATCATATCACTCTGCACTGGCATTCCAATCTCGCCCACACCCGTAATAGGAACTTCTTGTTTCAAGAACATTTCTCAATGTTCTGTTTGTTTACTTGGCATCCATAGGACAACCATATTCTCTATGTCTAGGTTTTCATCTCATGTCACTGGAGATGTTGGGGAAGAGGAGTTAAGGCATTGATCCTACTGACTGGATGATTTGGGTCTCAAAATGATTAATTAATAAGCACTATTCATTTTGATTACTTTCTTGGACAACTTCTTGGAATTTGCTCCATCTCCCCTGCACTTTTTTTTTTTCCTCACAGATATCTAGGCTTGAGGAAACATACTGTGAGAGAAATCAATTAGTCCTCTGAGTACAATCATGATGTAGTCCTGGAAATTACTGACTCCCCAAACTAATCTTGGCCAGGTATATATGTAGTTCTGAAAGCATCAATTTTCTGAGGCTCCTTGAGGGTCAGGAATATGCTAGGGAAAAACCATGGTGAGTTTGCACAAAATGCCATGAAACTGCCCCTGGATGCATGGAAAAGCCCTTAATCCTGGCCCCCATCTAACACTGTGCCATTTACATAGCAGATTCTCTATAATCATTTGGTTTGCTCTAGATCTGTGATTTTTAGTCCCTCGACTCTGAATGATTGAGCATGTCTAATTCCCATTTTAATTGTATTACCTGGATGAGCAAAAGTTGCTCTAGATTTATTTATGCATTCTAACTGCCAAGGAAAAACACAATCAACATGATGCTTAACCTATTTTGAGAGCAGCTGCAAGCCACAGTCATTGGTGTTCTTGCAGACTATGAGATATTTTATGTTCTGATAAGGGATAAAAATTCCTTCCTCAAATAGCTCCCATCACACTGAGATCTTGCAACAATAACACTACTGATTCAGACATTAATCTTAAGTATCCAGGGAGCCCTAAAACATTGTATCCCACTAGCAAGGACCATGGTAATTGCCACGTAAATTCCCTCCATAATGTGGCCCTTATTATGACCAGCCAGCCAAGGCTTGCCCTTAAATCATCCCAATTGAGCAGAGCCTTGTAGAAACACTATCACCTATATATACCTCTGCTTCTTTTCACTAACCTGTTATCCTCTTTACAAATGGGATTCTTCACCCACTCCCTTCTTCCTGATTAACAATGCCCTGTTAAGTAAACGAACATGAAATTTCAAAGGGAAACAGGAGCAATAATCATTACCAGCTGTCCTGTTAAGCATTGTGAAAATGCTCATGATTCACAGAGAAAAATCCATGCTGTTCTTTGAAGGCATTCATGCCTTAATAGCTACCTGGATGAATGTATAACTTCCAGGCCAGGCACCGCTCTGTCCCAACAATGGTCATGTACATCAGGAAAGGTGCAGAGACATGAACTTTGGTCTTCTCCACAATCTATCTGGAGCATTTAGTGACGACATTAACTTTGAAGTTGGACTGACCTGGCTGCCCCTGCCACTCATTAGCTTAGGTAAGTTATTCATTTCTTTATCCACTTATATAGTCCATATTTTGTGTCATACTTGCTAGCAACAACCTACACAAGGAAAATCATAAAAGCAATGGGAATGAAAGAGTAACTTAACTAGACTTGGAAGGCCAAGGAGACTTCCTGAAGGAAACAATATCTAAAATAAAACATGAAAAATGAGGAGTATCAGGACCAGTTTTTTCACCTATGAAATGGGCATGATAGTTCCTCCTGTAAAAGTGATTGTAACATTAAATAAGATGATGATCCTAACATGGACGACTGCACTGAACTCAGATTTGGTATTTGATAAATCTTACTAATGTTTTCTATCTGGTTATAAAATTTGATTTTTTTCATTTTATACAATTAGAAAAGGGCATAAATACATAAAGAAGGGAAAAATCACTCCTATCTCACATCCAAAGATGTTTATCATCTATAAACATTTTAACATATATTCTTTCAAACATCTTGGTTCTTTTGCATACTTACATTTTGAGGAATATCTTTTTATATATTTTGGACCATTATTTTATTACAGTTAGCTATGTATCATGTTTTTTCCTACATCATCAAATAGTTAATGGCTATGTATTACATCATATGGATTTATTATAATTTAGTTAAATATTCACCCATTTCTAGTAATTTAGGCTACTTTCAATTTGCGGCCATTATAAATCCAATTTTTGACTATTACTAATCAAGCTTAAATGAACATCTTTGTGCCTATTGTTGATTATTTCCTTAGGCTAGCTTCCCAAAATTGAAACGACTGGGTCATAGGCTATGAATATTTTTAAGTCTCTGCAGTCATATTGCCAAATTGTCTTTCAAAGGGGTTATAAAAATTTACATTCTGACTGGGACTGAATAAGCGGACCTGTCTCCCCATACGCTGCCAGCTAAATTGAAGTTACTATTACTGTTATTCTTATTACCGTGTGCCATTCAGTCCTCAGGGACGTATCAGGTTTTAAAAATTCAACTTAGATTTTTTTTTTTGCTTCTGAATTTCAAAGCAGTACCTGTACATTATAGCTACTGGGAAAATAGAGAAAAACAAGTAAACAAAGCAAAACAAAAGCATGAATAACCCCACTGATCAGAGATAAGCACCCTTAGTATTTTGATATACTTCCATTGTAGAGATGTATTCTTTTTTATAATTGTTTAATGTTGTATGTCTCTTTTTCATTTACATTTCTGCATGTCATTCACATTCTTTTTAAAATGTAATTTTAAATAATTGCCTATATAACCATTGTTATGATAGGTCAATTTCACTTTTTTCTTCCCAGCTATGGGGATATCAGAAATTAAGCATCTGTGTCAAACTGTTTAGACTAAGGTTTCTCAACCTTGGGACTTTTTGACCTGGATAACTCTTCACTGGTGACAGGCTGCCCTGTACATTTTAAGATGTTTAGCAATATCCCTCACCTCTACCCATTAGATGCCAGTAGCACCCTCCTGCCTACCCCTAACATTGTGACAATCAGAACTATCTCCAGGCATTACCAAATATCCCCTGGGGGACAAACTCTCCCCAGGTAGAGAGCCACTGGCCTAGACCTACCACACTGCTGTTTTAGATGCTTCAGGTAAGCTTTCACTTATACATATGTTAAGTTTGCACTTAAATATCCCTGGCAATGGCACATTTCAACAAACTGACATGGTACATTCAAATTTTGTACATCTCTGTCCAAAAAGTAAGTTCTTCCCTATATGAATGTGAATCTTTCTGAACTTTCTAGACACTGTCATAGTTTTGAATTAATATTAATATATATGCAGAAGTATTTTGTCTTTTGCACATATCTTTTAAATATTAGAAGACTGCTAACATCTACAAGTCGAAGAGCCCTTTTATTTTTCCCCCCCATTAACCAGATATGGCTTTAAGTTCCCTCCAACTTGGTTTCCATCTACTGACCGTATGTGTCTGTCTTGTCCACCACCCTTTTTTTGGTATGGTGTCAAGAACTGAATTATTGATTAAAGTTGGGAGGTAAGCAGAACAAAACAGAGAAAGGCAGGGTTTTTCTGCCTTTATCTTGCTCTGCAGATTATGAATCTTATGAAATTGCCTTTATTCAACCATTTTTGATCTACCAAAATGGAAATTTCATATTCCAAAGTCTAACATATCTCTATGCATTCAAACATGAAATTTAGTTTTTTGGGAGGCTATATCACATCAATGACCCTTATTCATTTACTTTCCACTAAAGACTCTAAAACTTTGTTTACATCTCTCCCAACGTGGGCTTGTCTGATTAATCTGAGGAGAGTCATTTGGAACATTCCTAATGGTCATGTGCCCTCTAGAAACTAGATAGAAAATTATAGAAATGTAGAGTAGGAAAGGACGAACAGCACTATTTGGTTTCACATCCTTCTTTCATAGATGGGGGAACCGAGGCCCAGGGGTAAAATACTTGCCCAAGTTTCAAAGTTTCTTTCTCCTAGTAAGACTCTATTAGAAATCTGATTCTCAGGCCACTGATTTGTCCAAGGCCACCAAGAGGAACAATAGGATGGGCTAAGAAAAAAATATATAGACATATATGTCTATGTGTATGTACATACATGTGTATATCCTGTTAGTACAGATAGCAATGTACATAGAGCAAGGAAGTAGATTGGATAGCAGGCACAAACTGTAACAGTGACATTTGCAAAGACAGAGAAGGAATGAGAAGTTCAGACAGTTAGCTAATACAGTTTTGATGACAGTGGAGAAAGACAATAAAATACATTTGACTGGGTGAATCTGCGTGGGAAAAGGCATGGGTCGATTGCATATTGCTACATCTAAGTGTTTGGACTTTCCCTATCAATTTTGCCACTTTATGTTACTCTCATTAATTGACTGACAGAGTTTTGGAGAGACACCAGTTATTGCTACTCTAGATCTCTGAGTAAATTAACCCTTGTCACACTGGCCTCCTTTATTTCTCTGTCCCTTCTACTCCTCTCTTTATCTTTCTCTAGTTGGTCAAAGCTCTATTCCGCTAGAAAGGGAGAATGATTTCCAAAATAAGTATGCGACAAATTGAACCAGTAGCAAGTTTAAAAAATAATATTAATACATTTTTTAAAATCTTTACTATTTTGGCTACTTTCAGCTTCCCAAACCCCTATTGAGCTCCATAAATGGACCCTATAAATAACAGTGTGTACATTTCGCAAGGCGCTTGTGATTCCCAGGGCACACTTATCTTTACCTCTCTGCAGCCTTTTCCCTGTCAACTCATAAACTTCGTATTTGCTTTGTGACTCAGCATACCTGCGACAATAACTATATGGCTCTTTATAGATATCAACAGGATGTTTGATTTAGGTTAGCCATGAATAAATACTGATATCACTAATCCTAAAAATCACAAGTATGATAAAAATAAATATTCTGACCTTGTAGTGAGTGAGTAATTGGACATGAATTACCTTTGTCTTGTTGATCATGATGCAAAGCAGAATGGCAGAGTGAGGGGACATCCTGTATTTATGTGCTTCTACCACAATGGGTAATTAAGTGGAGTTGAATAGTTTAAGGTCAACCTGTGGTCCCTGCCCTTGATTTGCTGCTTTCCATAGCACAGCTAAAACTGAAAGGGTAAACAGCAATGCCCTCCAATGGTGAGGACGTTTAGGAGCATGCATTTTAGAGTCGTTGAGCAAAACTGGGTTGGAATCTCTGCCCTGCATAGACCAGTCAGTTGTCTAGAATGAAAATGAGATGAATTATATACATGTTATAAACAGTAAGAGATACAAACAGTAGAAATTAATATTATTGCTTCTCTATAAGTAAGTGAGATTCTGATTCCATTTCAAGTAAATGATTCCTAAACTTTTTAGGGGGTCATATACCTTTTTAAAAACATGATGGAGACTATGGGCCTGCTTCCCACAGGAAAAACACAGACATATACAGCCCCCCCACGCACAAACACACACGTGCACCCATTTTTGTATAAGGCTCTAGAAGCTTGGGGCAAACCTATCCATTCTGGCTCTCCATGAGGTCTAGATAAAGAACTCTTGGTCCAAAGTGTTTTGGAACAAAAATGCCCTTTGTACTGTCTAGGAAAAAAGCTTTAGATTGATTATCCCTTATCAAATGTTTCAGTATTTCCAATTCTCTTCTCGATTAACAACTGAGGCAGAGAAAAATCAAACAACTTGCCCAAGTTCAGGGTTGGCTTTGTGGGTGTGTGACCTGTGTGACTGCCCAGGGACCTTACGCTTAGAAGGACCCACTTTTGCTTTAATGGTCCGCTGTCCTCGGTTGAAAATGTTGAACAATGGGCCCTACATTTTCACTTCACACTCGCATCCCACAAATTATGGAGGTGGTCCAGCCCACGGACACACATCTTGTGAGTTTCAAAGCAGGAGACTTGTTTCCCTCCACCTCTTCCACAGCATGCCCTGGCCTCTTTCCCTTCCTGAGTCTCCTCCATCCCCCTCATCCTCATTTCACATGTAAATTTTATATACTCATTGCTTGTCTGTCTTCCATCAGTAGAAAGTCAGCTCCATCATGGTGAAGATTTGATCTCTGGCTGTGTCCCGCACCTAGTACAGCACCTGGCGTGTGGTCAGTCCTCCATCAGTATGTGTGAACTCAACCCAGCCATACTTAACACCTACCCATTAACACACTTAACCACTGGCCTGCAGTCCCTTATTCCAGCACCACACTGTACACTAAGAGAATTCAGAATTCTCTGGGGTCACTCAATAGCCATGACTCTCTTGAAATAAGAATCTGTACTTTTTATTGGAGGCAAAATAGGAGGCACTTTTGTTAAACAAGCTAAATTTTTGGTGTCACACTTGATTATTGGAATAATAATAGGGATAAAAAACCTAACACTTCTTAAATGGCTACTCTGTACTAGGAAATAGGAGATAAAACATGCTTGACTTCATTTAATTGTACTTCACATACTGGTGTACACTTTGTTATCCCCATCTTACAGAAAAGGAGACTGAGGTTCAGAGGTGATCACTCCCTCACCCAAGTTCCCTCAGCCAACAAGTGGTACATATGTAAATCAGTCATCAGCAATGATGATTATTATTAATTATAATTAAAACACGTCAATTTTAATAACCTGTGAAGCTCACATCTTCCAGGAAATAAAATAGAGTGTTTCTTATTTAAGGTTGATATTCAAGTTTGAAAATCAGTTTTCCCACCATCTGCTGGTTGCTTCTTTGCTGGATTTTGCTTTCTTTGGCGAGAGTTTAGGGAAAGGGATCAGGAAATAAAATGGAGCCAGTCACTCATTTCCTCCCGTACTCATTTACTTAGGATTTACGGTGCCAGGCTCTGTGCTGGCTGCTTCTGGGGGATGCAGAAGTGAATCAGACACTATCCTGTCCTCAAAGAGGCCCCTGCTTCCTGTTGGCAACACAACATTTAATCATTCCGTAAACATCCCCTTAGCGCCTACCTACCATGTGCCTGGTGCAGGGCTCAGTGACGAGTGGGACACTACCTTTGCACTCATGGGGCTCCCAGTCTGGAAGGGGGGAGCCCCTGGCTTCTAAGCAATAGAATGGTCAATATTGTATGTTGCTTGAGAAGAACGACAGGGTCTGTCTTGCTCCAGCTTATCTCCAGTGCCTAGCACAGGTCCTGCCACACACTAGATGCCCCATAAATACTTGTGAGAAGACTGATGTGCCCCAGTGGAGTCATATGTAAAGATTATGGGCTGGGTGAGCGTTGGGGCAATGTTTGACAGAGAGTCGTGTCAGAGAGAAAGGTGAGCCTTTTTTGAATGGAAATGTAGGACAGGACATTTGAGAAAAAAAGAATCAAATCATGCACAGAGGGCTAGAAGTACTGAAAGTGTCCAGGAGCAGCAGAGCTCAGCAGGGTGTGGGTCACCCACCCAGGCTGGGGAGGGAGGAAGCAGGGAAAGGTTGGCAGGGTGGGTTGTGAAGGCCTTGTGTGCCTGGCTAGCGTGGAAAGACACTATCAGACTTGTGCTGCAATAGTTTTGGCCAGAACTAAATCAGTAGCAGTGAGGGCAGTTATGATAAGAGTGTGGAATCATAGTTACTTCTCACAACAACTCTAGGAGAAAGGTATTATTTTCCTCATTTTACAGATGAAATAGAAGCTTATAGAGAGGCTAAGCGACTTTTCCTAGGTCACATACTTAGTCGGTTCCACAGCCAAAATTTGAACCTAATCCATCTGACACTAGTCCAGTAACTGGAAAAAATGCAAAAGACATACTGGGTAGGAACAGCTAATTAGCTGGAGCCAGCATTGCAAAAAAAAAAAAAAAAAGAACCTGTAGGCCTGATCTAACCCATAGACCTGTCTTCTTTGGCTGGCGCATTGTTGAAAGGGTTTGAATTAGAATGTCTGCACCACAGACCCCACTGCTCTCTATTGCCCACATTTCCTGTGAACTGTCTGCATCAGTGAAGGCAATTAACCAAGAGTGGCCAAATGGAGAATCTTAACTAGGCAGTGCTCATTGAAACTCAATCTGAGAAAATAAAACAATGTCAAAGAGTTTGGGGTTGAAGTCAGAGAAAGGAAAAGCAAAAAAAGGGTTAATTTGAAATTGACATTTGGAAACTTTTGTAGGGAGAGAAACAGGAAGTCAGGGGATTTGTATTCCATCCAGATGTGAGGTGAACAGGAAGAGGGAAGGAACGTTCAGAAAGATAATGGGTTCCATTCTTCGCCCTTTGCCTGGGGCTGGGGCTGGGGCCTGGGGGTGAGGTGGGGAGGGTCATCTGACCTGTGTGAGTGAAGGATGATGAGGCTTAGTGACCTGAGTGTCATTTTCATCATTTTCGCTGAGTTCTTCATTTGCCGGAGATATTCTGGCTCTCATCACATTTAACAATGCTTTCCAAAGTGTTAACGTTCAGTGTTGGTGTGCTCACAGAGAAATGAACGATTTCATACACAGTCTGGGAGTCAATTGGTGAAGCCATTTGAGACAAATAATTGACAGTATTTTTCAAGAGTATTTAAAGAAATGAAACTTTCAGAAATCTATCCTATGGAAATGACCTGAAATGAAGACAAAAGTCAAATGTACATGGATATTTATCAAAGCATATAAAATAGTAAGAAAACTGGAAAACATCTAAATGTCTAATGGTCATGCAAATTTTGCTACATACATAAAATGGAACAATATGTAATTGTTTTGTGCAGAGTCCTGTGTGAAAAATGTTCAATAACCTGAGAAAGCATTTATGACATAACATGAAGTGAAAAGAGAAGTATGCACAGTCGTGTACCTGATGTAATACACAGAGAAAAAATTCTAAATTCTATATGCCAGGTGTTGGCAAACTACGATCCACAGGCCAAATCCATCCTGCCACCTGTTTTTGTAAATAATTGGAACACAGCCACAGTCATTCTATATATATATATATATATATATATATAGTTGCTTTTGCACTGCGACAGCAGAATTGAATAGCTGCAACAGACAGACCAGAGGTCCTTAAAAGAAAATATTTACCACTGTCTCTTTAGAGAAAAAGTTTGCTGACCTCTGCATATGCCAAAATATTAATGAAAATTTTTGTAATTGCAGAATTATATTTTTGAAAAAACATTGTTATATTTATCTTTATTTTCATAATAGGTATGTATTATTTTTATATTGAGTAATACGAGTATTTAAAAATATCTGACTACAAATAAAGATGAAGCACTCAGTATGATTTTGTTCAGTTTCAAGTTCAGCTATGCAAAGTGAAGCAGTTTTGCCTACATTTCTCTAAGCATGAGGAAGTCACAAAGCTAGGTCCTGGGGCGATGATCTGCTACACATTTGTAGTACACTCTTCTACGGTGGCTGCGAGGAGGGGAAACCCTGTGTTTTCCACAGCTGTAGTCTTGGCTACGGTACAGATTATATGTCCTTCGCTGTTTAGTTGAGGAGGCACGTGTGATAATGCAAAGAGAATCATTCTTCATGGTCAGAGACCTGCAGCTTGGTCCCTAGAGCTGACCTTTGGAAGAGATGAGGGTGCCAGAACACCCCTGGGCCTTAGCTACCTGGTCTCCAAAACTGGCATTATAACCCATCACCTGCTACCAGTCAGAAGCTGGCTCAGATGTTCTCTGACCTTCTGTTCAGCTCCCAGCTCTGGGTTCCATGATTCATTAGTAACATTTGATCAGATTTCAGAAGAAAGGATCTTGCTCACTTGCCTTTCTGAATTAGTGGAATGCGGGTATGGCAGCCAGGGTGGTGGACAAGAGATCCCCTCTCTCCCCCATGAAACTCACACAGACCCCTTGATGCTACCTGGTGACCTGTGACAACTAGATCCTGAAGTGAGATGGTACCTACTGCTTCCTCCCTCTCCCCCAACCCATATTTTCTCAAGTGGCTTTGATTTTTTGTGGTAAACGCCCTGTGTGCCATGTTATGTATTATTCGAAGAAATTTGGTGTCTGTGGGAAGGAAACACAACCTTGTTTGCTATGCTTCAGCCACCAAGAAAATGTACTAAAATAACTAAAGAGGCAGTTCACCGGAAGAAAAATTCAAATTGATATTTTTCTTTTAGTTCATAGTTCTGGTTTCTGTTTTCAATGGGGATTTCATTGGGGAAAACATGAGAACTGGACATTTTGAGACAACAAAAGTGAGGACACCCACATATTTCTTTATTGTCATAATTTCCCAGCCAGGTTCACACACCATCCCTTACATGCAAAGACTTTTTTTTTCAAAGTGTCATGTGCAGATTATCCTTTTGTAAGTACAGGATGTATTAGATAAGAAAGATGATGGCTAGATAACCTTCACGGAGAAAATGAAAAAGAAATATATCTGAAATATCTCTTCTGTTTGACTGTTTAAATATTCCTCCTCCAAATAAATCTGTTCTGATGGGTGATCTTCTTGTCCACAGCTCTGTGTGCTGTGTCTCCTAAAACCCCTGACAACTGGAATAAGAAGACTGTATCTTCAATTCCATTTCACAGGTCATGACACGTTGGTGAAAGCAACCACATTTCTAGTCAAATATAGTTGGTTGGGAAAGGTCACCCACCTTACCTTCCCCCTGCACATCCCCTCATCCATTGCCCTGGGACTTACTCTTATTTACAGTTCTGTCAAAGCATTACAGCTATTGTCAACTCGGACGCTCTTGCTGAAAACATATTTCTAAGGACATACCTGAACCACACAGGAAAAATTGTCTTAGAACTTTGGAGGCACTGATCTGATTTGACTAAACATGGTAACTCCTTGGAGAATCACCCAGTTTATTCACATTTTCAACTCTAAATCACCAGGTTGTCTCAAATCCAAAGCACATACAGAGGCTGGTCCCCCCTTTGGCATTGAGAAGATGGCTCAGCCATTCAAGTCCTGACTGAACAAGTGTGGATTCTTCTAAGCCTCCCCTCTGCCAGTGTCCCCTTCATCCCTAGCCCATGCTCTGGGATGTGGGAAGGTGCTCTCCAATGACCTTGGCGTCATACGGTCCGGGGATATAGGAACTGTTATTATTCTGAGATTCCTTGTAAATGCTGTCTCTTCTGTTTAGAATGCCTTTTCCTCTCTTTTTTAACTGCAAGCTCCTATTCAACTTCCAAGATCCTGCTAAAATGACACTGCACCAGGGAATTATCCCTCATGACTACAGTCATTTAGAGGACTCTATACCATTCCATTTATTTCTATTTTCTAGCGCAGAAGTGAAGTTTGGAGTCAGACTATATGCATTTGAATTCTTACCCTCTCATCAGTAACTTGATTAGTTTTAGGCAAGTTATGTGACCAATTTTGCTATCAGTTTTTCATTCATAAAATGGGTATAATGAGAATACCCACCACACAGAATTGTGGTGAGGACTAAAAATGAGATGAACATTAAAGCCCTTGCATAGTGCTTAGAATAGAGGATGAAAGCCATGCCTCTAGTTGTAACAATAAAGAACTCACCATATTGGTGAGTTTCAAAAAGAAAAGAATTCTGTTTCATCAATCCCTGAGCCTTGAAGTCATAACCAAGCCTGACATATATTTACCACTGAAGGAATGTGTGATGCCCAATTGAAATGAGGTCACTTAAGAGAATTAAGGACCAACCCCTAAGCAAGGAGAAAGCTCTACCTTAATGATTGCAAATAGTTCAGGCAAGATGTGGATGCTGTTTGGATCCAAGCAGAATAGGACCTGCGATTGGAAAGAGTGTGTATGTGGCTTTACCTCCTAAATTTAGCTAATAATCTGGAAGAGTGTGGGCATTTTGAGTACTCGAGTGGTAGCTAATGCCCACCCCTCATCCACCCACAACTTTGTCTTTCTGCAGGAAAGATCCTTGGGACACTTTGTGATACTATTATTACGTTCTACGTTCTACTATGTATCTTATTTCAACCAAATTGTAATAATCTGATAGTGATTTTTTGTATAAATATAATCCTATTAATACCAAGGCCTGCCATGTGTGTTCGTTCTCTCTCTCTCTCTCTCTCTCTCCCCCCTCCCGCCTCCCGCTTCTTCCCTCCCTCCAACAGCCCTGGAAGGCAGGCATCACCATGTCTATTTAACAGTTGAGGTCCCCTGGCTACCAAGTAGTGGAGTCGGAATATGAACCTGGATATGCCTGATCTGCAAATTTTGTTTTCTCCTCGCTATCGTGGGCAGAGCTCAGCAACATCAATGCCAAGCTCACAAGAGGGGCGCCCCCTGTTGGTCCACTGAGGGATTTGCGTTTGTGCTAGATGTAAAGAGTGGGGATGGGTGGGGGACTTAGAGAGCAAAGAGGGCAGACAATGAAGGAGCCCTGGCTCCAGAAGCACCAGCGGGCCCCAGTCCCTCTTACCAACTCCAGCCTCCAGTTCCCACCCAGACTGTCTGCTTCCTTCTCTTCACCCTCCCTTGGAATCTCTAATAAAATACAAATTAAAAGATGTCTCTCAACTTCTCTTTCCCCATTATCACCAAATGGTTTTTATAATAACAATTAACAATTTTTTAAAAAAAGGCTTTTTAACACATTCATTTATTTAACAAATACTTTGGGGTGTCTATCACTTGCCAAATGCTGTGCTAAATAGATAAAGAGGAACAAACCACACTGTTTTCTACTTTCACAGAGCTCAGAGCCTTCTGTAAGCTGTGAGCTTATGCTCATCTGATGCTCACAGCAACTACTTTTGAGATAAGAATCAGTGTACCCATTTGACGGATGAGGAAACTGAGTTCATTTAGTGAAAAGAAAGACGAGCTGGAATTCAGGGTTTCTCCTGTACTAAGCACTAGGCCACCCCAGAAGAAAGGTCATGAGGAAAACAAAAGTGAAAAAGTAGGAGAGGAGATATTAAGTATGGGTCCATAAGTTCCCCTTAAAATTCTTGATGAAAGTGGGGGAAGGAGTGGTAGATCAGAAGGGAGATAGATTCATGTCCTCCACTCCAGGTTCCTCCCCATCGCCTTCTCTTTTACATGCCTGCTCATTCTTTGGCCACCTTTCAAACTCAAGGAAACACTCTGGAATTCCAGGCTAGGAGGGGTTTCCTTTGCAGGTCTGGCTATTGTAACTTTACGAGAAACTACTCAATACTTCCTCTCACCAGTTACAAACTGTGGTTTTCTGAATGAATTCCGTATTCATTAAACAGTTAACCCTTCACCTTTCTGACTCACACTTTCCATGTTATTACTCAGCTTTTAGAGTAAGGTAAAGCCTAGGACAGACAGCTTTTATGTACATACCACACACACATGCACATACATGGAAACATACACCACACAACTGCATCCTTACATGAAAACAGTAAGAAACACATGCACAAACATACATGTACACAAAATTAAATACCTGCCTATGCACAGTCACTATACATGTAAACACCCTTACACACACACGCTGGCATGGCATTGACTTCTATTCTTTGTGGGAGGGGGGAAATGGAAAGACCCAAAGTACTCCCAGACTCCCAAATGAACACATGGGAACCCTGCTAGTCAAATGTGTTTGGGGCTTTTTTCTCTTTTGAGAGAAGCAGGATGTTACTGCTTCCTGTTGCCATTGTATATTTATTTTCCATCCCTCCCATTGGTAGGTTGTGGGCATCATCCCTGCATCAAATGAGTGCTACTGTGGGTTTTTTTTTTTTTTTTCTTTTGCACAAGGTGAAATCATAATTAATATTGAATAAAGTAGAAATGAACTCCTGACTTGCAATCCCTAATATAAAACATCTGATTTACAGCAGGCACTCAATATATACTAGTTGCATGAAAGAATGAATAATGAAGTCTATTAATATTATATATTGTTAGAACAAAACAAGGTATCTAAGAACATCCAGTCTAGCTCCTTCTTCTTTTATTTATTTATTTATTTATTTATTTTTTTGAGACAGAGTCTCGCTTTGTTGCCTGGGCTAGAGTGCTGTGGCATCAGCCTAGCTCACAGCAACCTCAAACTCCTGGGCTCAAGCAATCCTTCTACCTCAGCCTCCCGAGTAGCTGGGACTACAGGCATGTGCCACCATGCCTGGATAATTTTTTCCGTATATATTTTTAGTTGTCCAGCTAACCTCTTTCTACTTTTAATAGACACGAGGTCTCACTCTTGCTCAGGCTAGTCTCGAACTCCTGACCTCGAGCGATCCTCCCGCCTTGGCCTCTCAGACTGCTAGGCTTACAGGTGTGAGCCACCTCACCCGGCCAGTCTAGCCCCTTCTTGTTCCAAGTAAGGGTTCAGAGACCCAGAGAATTATGTGATCAGCCTGGAAGTCCACTGTGCTAATTGTGAGTAGAATGGAACTGAAATCTTAGTCTTCCAAATCCAGTGAACTTGATGAGTCAAGGCCACTGTTACTGGAAAGTTGTTCTCTTCTTCTGCTGCATCTCCCCCTAATATCCAAACCAGAAACCAGGAGGATAAAGTGGGGTTTGAAGCAGTTATCCAGCAAGGCTTTGTCACAGATATCCAAAGCAGGTGATTCAAGTTCCAACTCTATTTGGCTGTCTCCATTTTGATGGTTAATAGAGCCTACTTGAACTCAAATGTGCCCATGTGGACATATAATAATTTTTTTAAAATAATTATTCCAATTTTTAAATTGAGATATAAAATACATGCTGTATGGTATATAAAGAACTCAAATACTATGATCTTAAGTGTACAACTCAATGATTTTTTTTTATGTATGAGTACACCTGTATACATCTGTGTAACCACCACCCTAGTCAATATAGAGAACATTTCTGTCACCTTAAAAGGTTCCATTGTGTCCCTTCCCACCAATATCTCCTGATATGACCACTATCCCTACTGTTATCAGTGTCAATTTTTTTTGCCTGCCCTTGAACTTTACATAAAGGCAATCATACTGTATGTACTCGATTCTGTCTGACTTCTTTCCCTCAACATGTTTGAGGGTTTAATCTACGTTGTTACATATATCAGCAGTTTGTTATCATTCAGTAGTGTTCCATTGTATAAATAGAACATATTTTATTTATCCTTTTTCACACTGATAAATATTTGAATTATTTCTAGTTTCTGATATTATGAATCAGAGTGGTTATGAATAATTTTGTATGTGTCTTTTTGTATATTTCATTTCTCTTGAGTTTATACCTAGGAACAGGTTTGCTGGGTCATAGTATAGACAAATGTTTAGCTTTAATAAATATGACCAACAGTTTTGCAAAGTATTTGAACCAATTCACACACAATGAAGAACTGGCAATATATAAAAATTCCAATTACTCCCCATACCTACCAATACTTGATTTTGTTAGTCTTTTTAAAGTTTTAGCCATTCTGATGAGTATGTAGCAGTAACTCATTTTACTAATAGTTCAATTTACATTTTCCTGATGAGTGATCTGTGTGGTTTGCTTGTTCAAATTTGTTGTTGTTGTTGTTCTGCCATAGCCATATTTAAAGTGGTTATTTGTCAACTTATTAATTTTTAAGAGTTCTTAATTTATTCCAGGTATTATTTCTTCGTCAGATAGATACATATACATGATAGTAGTTCTAGGCTGTGGCTTGTCTTTGCACTTCTTGTGTCCGGTTTGAGAAACATCTGCTATCCCAAGGCAAGAATATACCATCCTTTTTATTTTTTAGAAGTTACTTTGTTTTATCTTTCACATTTGGTGTATACTCCATCTGTAATTAATTTTTATATATTGTATGACATATAGTCAAAGTTAATTTTTCACCACACAGATATCCAGTAGCTCCATGTATATAGAACATCATTCTCCTCCCGTTCAATTGCCTTGGCACTTTTGTCATAAATAAGATGACTGTGTATATGTGATTCTGTTTCGGGACTGCCTCTTCTATTTCATCAGTCTATTTGACTATTCTTATTCCAATATGTACTGTGTTAATAACTGTGGCTTTGTAGTAGTTCTCAAAATCTGATAATGTAAGTCTTCCAGTTCCCTTCTTGTGCAAAATTTCTTTGGCTATTCTAGGTCCTCTGTATTTCTATACAAACTTCAGAATCAGCTTGTTTGTTCTAACAATATGAAAAAATAGAAAGCTTCAGAGACTTTAATTGGAGTGTATTGAATCTGTAGATAAATTTTGGAGTAAATTTACATCTTACCAACATTGAGCCTTTTGAACCATAAACATGGAAAATATCTCCATTTATTTAAGTCTTCTTTAATTTCTCTCAACAATGATTTCCAATTTCCAGTGTAGAGGTCTTGGAAAATTTGATTAAATTTTCCCCTAATTTAATATTTTGATGGAATTATAAATGATATTGTTTTTAAATTTATTTAAATTTTTTTGTTGTTAGTGCATAGGAATACAGTTAATTTTTGAATATAAACTCTGTATCCAATGGCCTTGCTGAATTCACTTTTGAGCCTGATAATTTATAGATCCTTTGGGATTTTCTATATGCACAAGCATATTATCTCTGAATAAGATGGTTGTACTTCTTTCTTTTTAATCTGTATGTTTTTTATTTGTTTTTCTCACCTTATTTCACTAGCTAGGATTTCTATAACATTGACTTACATGTGGTGATAGGGAGATAAAATAAGATAGGTAAAATCGGAATGTGAGGAAAATATGGTGTGAAATACAGAAACTGAAGGGCCTAAAACCAACATCTCTGGTGCTATATGAAGCTTAAGGAGAAAGAACACTGCCTCTGGAGCAATTTTGGTGAGGCAGGTTTTGTGGTTACCTTAACAAACTTCTATTACCCAGGACTGAGTTAATTATTCTTGTGGGGTTTTCTCCAGAGCCCTAAGTGACTCCATGGTCCAGCCTGTGAAGGAGTGATGTGTTGATAGACTATCTGAGATTGCTTTTCCTACAATCCTCTATTGCCCAAACAATTTTCATTAATTCATTCTGTCCATTGCTCACTCATTAAACAGTCAATTATTAAGGGACTCTTAAGTGTCAGGCACTTTAGTAGGCACCGGGAAATAAATTTTTAACAAAATAGACACAACCTTGTCTTTACTGAGCTTATTATCTTGTGACTTTCAGCTGAAAGCCATAGATAACCTACATTATTAGATTTTTTAAAAAGAGCTAATTTTCTTATGCCACTGGCAATCTGGAAGTATTTGACTTTAGCACTAGTACAGCAAAAATTCTATTGAGGACCCATGATTTTTTCTCTCTCCTCTCTGTCCTCCTCAGGCTGTTGGCTTTTGATAATCTTAAAACCACTGTGGCTGCTACAATTCTAAACATTGTAACTTCGCACCAAAATTTTCAGGGAAGGAAGAAAGTACAATTACAGCTTTCTTGTCACATATACCTCTTTTTGTTAAAATGCAAAATCATTCCCAGATGTTCCCCTGAAGACCTCTTTACATTTCAATGGTAAGATCTCTACCACATGGTCACCCATAGCTGCAAGAGAGGGTGGAAAGTGAGTGTCTGGCACAGAGAAGTGGATTATCATGGTCAACTTAGCCATGATGAATCCACCAGAGCTGTTTATATTGTCACCCCAAACCAAACTGGGATGCAATGAAAAAAGGAAATGGCCAGTAGATGGACAATGAGCTCTCTAACTGTAGAAAGCATACTTGTTTTGTTCCACACTATATGCCCAGGTGCTAGCCCAATGCCTAGGATGCAATAAATGCTTAAAAAACATTTACTGAATTAGTAAATTGATTATTGATAGATTTATGTATAATAAATAAATGAGTGACTAATAAATGATTGTGAAATTCAAAAGCGTAACCTTTTACAAATGGCAATGTTTCTTCATTAGTTATCGTCATTATCAATTTAAGTCTTCAACATTTCCAACTGAACCAGTGTTCATGATTCAAACTGAGAGATATTCAAAGGTAAAAAGGGCTCTTTGGTATTTAAACAAGACGTTACATCAATTTCTAGACAAAATTATATTAAAAGAACACAATTACATCAAAACTACTTATTTAGATGTTTTATTCCACACTTTCCCACAGTTTATAACTCCACTGCTATCTTTTCTAAGTCTTACACATTCTAGGAACAATGAATTTATTATGCTTCTCCAAGTGTTCATTCATTCATACATTTATTCATTCATAAAACAAATATCTAATGTGGCGACTCTATGCTAGTCACTGTGCCATTGCACGACTCGCTGCCTTACGACATACTCTCTGCCTTGTGCACATTTCTATACCTACAAATTCTGACATATATTTTAAAACTCACTCAAATATCTCCACCTCAGTGAAAACTACTCTGCTGGACGGGATGGGTTGCTTTTCCTTTTCTATGTGGTCACAATGCACTTTCTCTTTACTTCAGTAAGACTTTTTGAACTTTTTGCTAAATTCACTATTCTCTCCCATATTTTTCTCCTTCGTTAGCCTGTGACTCCTTGATGACATGAATTTGTAGTAATCAAATTTTTGTATTCTAGTATCTTGCATAGTCCTTGACACATATCACAGGCATTCATTGGCAGCTTATTCAGTGAATGAATAAATTAATAATCAGACATGTGATATTCAGTGAGACATTTTGCAGGTAAGAAAACTGAGGCTTACGGAGGATGTTGGCGAGCAATAGGTCTTGGGATACAATTTGTATCCTCTAACTTTTACTCTAGGTACAATCCACAAAAGCCACCTGCCCTTTTAGTTAGTCTCCTTGATGATGTTCTACCACCATCACTTTTAAGGAAGGTGTGATCCATCCCGAAATGGGATAGCACGGTACCGGTAGCCTCAAATCTGCAGTGTTTGCCACCTCACCTAGATGAGCATGTGTGAAGCAATCTGTGGGTTCATCTTTTCCATCTTCTGTGGGTGTCGTCTGTTTATAGGCAGCACCTGAATAACAATGGGGCCAACCTGGGGAGCGGAAGAGGGCATTTGCTAGTTCTGAACATAGATAAGCTTCGTTAGCATTTCCCTTCGAACAGCAATGGCCTCAAAAGTTCCAACTTAGGAGAAAAAGGCAAAATGATCCACCAAAGTGTGTGAAACGTTAGAGCAAACCTTGTTTTTGTCAGGACCCTGTGTCTTTTCTCTGGAAATTCACACTATCACACTTTCAGAGAAAAATTAAATGCATGGTATTCTATTATATACAGGGCTGGCACATATAGACACTCAGCAAATGTTAGTCCCCTCCTTCCTTCCTCTAACTACAAGTTCCAAACTAGCAAAAGCCCCACTTGAGTCTGAGATTTGCTTTTTGAACTAGTTTATTTCAGATTGTAATCATGCTATCTAACATTGTGACGGTGTCTTGCTATTTATAGGGCATTTTGACCTGATTTCTTTTTGCACAAGAACCTTGTACTATCCTTCTACCCACTTCATAGGAATGAGGACTTGCAACTGAGAAAGTTTAAGTAGGTTTTTATTTAATAAACACTTGTTCAGTATTCTCAAAGTATATATAAAACACCCAGTACATAATGATAAATATGAACTTTGTCATGAGGTAAAAACAGTGTTCTGGACAAGGTCACCTGGGGGATCCTGGGAGGCCTTTCTGAGAAAGTGACATTTAAACTGAGGCTTGGCTGTGCCTGCATGTTCAATAAGTGGCTGAGCTGGGATTTGAACTTAGGCCTGCCCGATTCTAACCACGATGCTTTTGGCTTTGTATTCTGCTCTCTCTCTAGACAAGCTCTAGTATAAAATCATTAAAGTTAATTTTTATCTCTGCTCAACTGTAATTGGCATGGGAAAACAAATGGCCCTCTGGACTCAGATGCTCAGCATATCTGTTAGTAGAATCCTATGTGCTAGAACTGGGCAAAATATCAGAACCTTATACACCTATCAAGTTTGGTCTGGCAAAAGTCTTCGACAAAGAGAAACGGGTAACAGTTAAAAGCAACAAGTCTAGCAAGAATATAAGAACAAAATAATTTCCCTAAAATAGAATAAACCATTTATAGAGTAAGACCCTATAAAACCTATGATTGAAAGAGACAGAAGAGGGTTTAGTGTTCCAGCCTTCTTTATTTATAGATGTGGATATTGACACTCAGGGAAGTTATGTGTCTGCTTAGTGTCACTCAAGTAGGTAACAACAGAATCAGGGTTAGAGTCAGGTTAGTGCTTCTGACTCCCAGAGCAGGGAGAAGATATGATAGAGTCCCAAAGCATGGGCTGTGGACTCACACCTGACATTGGAACCAGCCTCTGCTATTTTGCTACCTGTGTGACTTTAACCTTTCAGAGCCTAGGAGAGTACCTGCATCAAAATGGGATTTTGATCCACATTCAGTATTTTCACCCCTTGTTCTTTTCTTGGTGCCCATGTTCACTCAGAAATACTCCAAAGATATTACATGTATTGGTTTTGCATATTGAGTGAATATTATTGTAAGATAAGCTGAAATGAAAATATCATCCCGATCACTGTGTCACTTACATGAACAATTATAACTAGAATTTTAGGACAGTCCAAAGAGTTTGCTCATCCTCCAAGACCAGTAATGGGATTTGACTCTTACACCTCCTCACAGGAGTGCTAATTAAGAATACAGAGGGCAGAAATCAAGAAATATGGCATTAAGATCCACAGGACTCACAGACCCCAAACATCTGGCCTTCTTTGTCACTACACATGTGACCCACATGATGAAAATGGGCAACACACATGGAGAGGTGGCTTAGGCTTTGGTATTTTTTCAATGATCCATGGGAAAACCCAGGTTTCTTAGTTCCAATCCTAGCTCAGCTGACACAGAGTTTAGTGATCTTGGGCCAGTCAACCAATCTCTCTGTGCTCCAGTTTCCTCATCACTAAAATGGGGGAAATACTATAGAATTAAATGAAATGTTATGTGAGCTTTAGAACCTAAACCATATTAGTTAAAAATGCATGCTCTTGCTGTTATTTTTTTCCTACCCTAGACTGCAAACTCTAAGAAGACAGGCTGGGCTGCCTTATTCATCAAGGAATATAGGAACATTATAGGAGATTTTCAGTGGCCTGCCTGAAATCTGAAAAACAAGTATATTGTTATAAAATTTGAAAGGAAAATCTAAGAATTAAAAATCAATAGGCCGGGCGCAGTGGCTCATGCCTGTAATCCTAGCACTCTGGGAGGCCGAGGCGGGTGGAGGCAGGTGGATCGCTCGAGGTCAGGAGTTCGAGACCAGCCTGAGCAAGAGCGAGACCCTGTGTCTACTAAAAATACAAAGAAATTATCTGGACAACTAAAAATATATATAGAAAAAATTAGCCGGGCATGGTGGCGCATGCCTGTAGTCCCAGCTACTCGGGAGGCTGAGGCAGTAGGATCGCTTAAGCCCAGGAGTTTGAGGTTGCTGTGAGCTACCTCAAAGGCTGATGCCACGGCACTCACTCTAGCCTGGGCAACAAAGTGAGACTCTGTCTCAAAAAAAAAAAAAATTAATAGATATTAATGAAATATCTATAATATGTATTGACATGTAATAATATCAAGTCAACTCAACCCAACTCAATTGTTTATACAAAATATGGTGAAGTTTAAATTGTAAGAACATATGGAAAAATTTGCTAATAAAACAATTCAGAAGTATAATTCTTTCAAATGTGTCTAAAGCAGTACAAAACTGAAGCCAGAGCACCTGGTCTCCCGAGACCTCCTCTACTGTCTTTTTTTCCAGTTGCTTAGGCCAAAATCCTGTTCTCTCCTGCCCTCTCCTTATATCCAGAGTCCAGTCACTTCTCTCCATCTCCACCGCTAACCCCCTGGTCCACACCACCTCACCTCTTGTCCAGATTATTGCCCCAGTCTCCTCACTGGTTCCCTGGCCCCCACTCTTGTCATTAAATGTCCAGTTAAAAGCTAAGTTAGATCATATCATCCTCAGCTCAAAGCTATCCAATGGCTCCCCTTCCCGAACAGGGAAAATCTAAAAACCTAAAAAGCCCTTGTCTCTTACTCTTCTCTGACCTCATTTCCTATCACCTTTTCCCTAGATCATTCTATTCCAGCCACATTAGCCTCCTTACTACTCCTTAAATATGTCAAGCACACACTCCCCTCAGGGCCTTGAAGTGGCTGGTCCTCCTCCCTGGAATGCCTTTCCCCAAATATCAGCTTGGCTAACTCCCTCATCTCCTCCAACTGTTTGCTCAAATGTGACTTGCTTAGTAATAGCTCTCTGAACATCCTATTAATATTGTCATCCCTCCTGTAACACTTGCTACCCTCTTCCCTGATATATCTTTCTACATAGCACACATCTATTGAGATGATGTATGATCCACTTATTTTCTTGTCATTCCAAGGAGGGGAGTGTATTTTGTGTTTTATTTAGTGCTGGGATACTTGATAACTAAGAGAGTGTCTAGTATATAGTATGTGCTCAATAAATATTTATTGAATAAATGTGTCAATGTGTGATGTGGATACATTTTATTATATTTGATTTGATGTCAGATGCTGTCTCCAAATATAGGAGATATTCATGTAATGTCTCCAAAAAGTCCTAAAATATTCTACAAAGGTCTTAAAATATTTCATATGAGTTTTCTTCCCTGTATCTTTATAGCAGCACCTGAAATTTAGCCTGTACAGAACCCTTTGTAAGCTGACCCTTTCTACTCAGCTTTGCTTCTCCCTTCTCTCTACCTTGTATTTTATTCTCCAAGACTGACAACTGATTATAATTTGCCAGAAGACCCCAGACTGTCTTTAGCCTTTTTGCTTTTATTCATGCTGTTACTTGTCCCTGAAATTCCCTCTCTCTCTTTCTTTGGCCAATTCTTACACTTTAAGACTCAGGGGTTTCTGCTCAGGAGCCCTCCATGAAGCCTCATGTTGAGTTAGGTGACCCCAATCCTCTGTTCCTCATAGTCACACATGTATTCCTCTAGGTTAGTATTTGCCATATTACATTGTGTCCATCTCTCCCCCAGATTGCAAACTCCTAGAGATTTCCAAGCAGTAAGTGTCAAGGCTGCACAGAGGAAGAGGCAAAGCAATGAAGCATCTCCTAAGGAGATGTCTTCCAAGTGCCAGACACCTCCTTCCTCGTGACACTTATGATTTTATACCTAGAGAAACATCTGATGTAGTTGTAGAAAGAACAGGGACTTGAGGACCTGGCTGACATGATTTTGAATCTTGGTTCCCTGTCGACCAGATGTGTGTCTTAAACAAGTCTCTGATCCTCAGTGTCCTCATCTGTGTAGTGGGGACAATAATACTAAACAGCATAGATAAGGCGGCCATCACATAGTAGACGTCTAATACATGCAGATTTTTTCAACCTCTTCTCATCCCTGGGAAGGAAGTGAAATAATATCCTGCTGGTGCCCCTTCATCCCCTGCCCCAGTTGGAAGAGCAAGGTGCAGAGCTTCCTGGCATGGGGGAAGGGCTGAAAGCAGTAGGTGTTGTTAGATGTGGTGGAGCTTGTTGACTTCCTCCTGGGGGCCCAGCTAACAACCAGTGTGTTCCTTGATAGTCAAGTTCAACTTTCACTTCTTAGCTCCTCAGAAAGTTGGCTGAAATTTAACTGAAGTCTCTCTTAGACAAGAGACATTTTTGCCAGGTCCCTGTTGTTCCCAGCTTCATACCTCTCTCCCCAGTGAGCATCCAGGGCTCTGAAGGCTGCCCTTGCTCATCCCCTTTCATTGCTGATGGGGAAGGGTCCTCAGAACTACCACCTCAGGAGTCCCGTCACATGCGGGGAGCTGTGCCAAGGACTTTAATACAGTGGGCTTCCTATTGAAACTTCATAGCAACCTCAGAATAAAGGAGAGATGCTATGATCATTGCTATTTTGCTAGGATCAGGCTCAGCAAACTTGCCTGCCTTCCAGTCCCTAGGAGTATGTCAGCCCCATTGGTCTTTATATTCTAGGGATTCAGAATTCATAACCATGGAGCTTCATTTGTAGGCACAATTTACTTCATAGTTTTCTAAGAGTTCATTCTAGCAACAATGGGGAAAATCAAAGAGGGCAAAGTAGGGGCATCTATAACATTTCCTTTTATGTTCTTTGCTATCCTAACCTTTTACTTTAGTTTCCTTACCCAGGCTATGAGAATGAAACTAGTGATCATAGTGGCACGAAATCGATTTGATGAATGACTCCAGTGACACAAAATAAATAGGGTATGTTTTTCCCCAAAGATAGACACTATGACATAGTCTTTGAATTTATGGACTCTGAAGCCAAATTTCCTGGGTTCATTCTCCTTCCTTTCACATGTGTTGATTTTCAAAAAGCATCTTGTATCCAAACTCCATCTTAGTGTCTTATTGTCGAACAACCCAACTTGAGAAAGTTAGCTATCTGCATTTGCTCTTTTTCTTTTCATTCCTTATGTCATTGTGGTAATTTCCACCTATGCCATTCCGCTGAAACCATCTATAATATAGGTTCAGTGGCCTCATTGCAACATTAGTGTTTAATTTTCAGTTTTCACCTTCTTGGTTTTCTTGCTACATTTAATGTGGTTGACCACTCATTCTTTGAAACTCTCTATTCCTCTGGCTGCTACAATATCACACACTTTGTCTCCTACTTTAGTCTCTGTCTTCCCCACAGTCTTCTCTTCCTTCTATATGCCTTTAAATATTAAAGTTTCCCATTCATAGTTTCTCAATTCACTTCTCTAGTGATTCTATATATTTTCCCTAATCTAGCTCTTCTAATTTTACCTATTTTGATGACTCCACAATTTGTATCTCTTTTCAATCCCGAGGCCTAAATATTGAAATGTCTCATGAACAGTGCTTTCTGGTTTCCTCTAAACTCCTCAAGGGCAACATGTTCAACGGAAGTTTGTCATTAGTTTCACTACACGCAAGCTTCTCCTTGTGTTCAAGCTAGAAACTTAAGTCATTCTTGATTACTTTCTCTTCCTTATTTTCCCATAATCAATCACCAAGTTTTATGGATTTTATTCATGAATATATTAAATTCTTCCCCCCCCCTTACTATGTCTCTATTGTGTCTTTGTATCTCAGATCCTCAGCATCTCTCACATAGGCTTTGGCAATAATCTTGTCATCAGTGGACCTGATGCACCTGCCATTTGTGCTCTGGGTAAATGTGAATCAGAGAATGGAGGGCACTGGGAACTATCACACCAGTTATACATGTACATGTTGGCATAACATCTAGGAAAGCTGAAGACTTGCATGGCCTTTGACCCAGCAATATACCCCAGAATACATTAGAGAAACTCCAGCACATTTACACAATGAGATACACCCAAGAATGTTCAGAATGGCATTATGTTTAATAACAAAATTTTGGAAACAACACGAAGCTTCATCCATATGGGAACGGATAAATGAACCATGGCATATTCATAAAATGAAAAATATTGTAGTATACTCACAACGAATGATATAAAGATATATCATCATTGGCAATCTTAAAAAAGATTGAGCTAAGAAAAAGTAAGTTGTAGAAAAATTTCAATCATATGATACTATTTAATATAAAGTTTTAAAACATGCAAACAACTCCATATAGTGTGTGTGTGTGTGTATATGTATATATATCTATATAAATCAGCAATAGTATTAAAGCATGCACAGGAATGATAAATATCAGTGGGGCACAGAGATGTTTCAGCCGTATCTGTAATGTTTCCTTTAAAAAAATCTGAATCAAGCACAGCAAAGTATGACATTTGATTAAGCAGGATAGTGAGTGCATATCTTTTACTTATATTATTCTTCATAATTTTCTCTATGCTAAAGCATTTTATAATTGAAAAAATCTGACAATGTTACTCCCATGCTTAAAATATGCCAATGACCTCAAATTGCCCACCAGATAGCATCCAAATTCCTTAATGGAAAGGCCTTCCTGACTTGGAACTTGCCAACTTGTACTGGACATTTGTAGTTGCATTTCTAAGATTTATTCCCTCCGTGTCAACACAGCCTGATTTCCACTTGAGTGTCTATGTGGTTCTAGAAAAACTGACCCGCAAATACAATTCCAGGTTTGGACCATGTGACCTTGGCTTAATCAATTAGCACATTCCTTTCCCCTCACCTCAGGGACGGTCATATGAACTGAGCCAGTTTAAATAGAGCGTATCTCAATGTTCCTGATGAGAAACACAGAACAAAATGCTTTATTTTTCTCTGTGTCTACTCAGTTTTATATTAGGTAAACTGCTGTATCAACAACAGTGACAACAAAACTAAAAATGTACAAGGGCTTAAACATGATAGCTCTGCCAAGTTCAACATATAGCTGCTAAGGCTTCTGTACTTATTGGCTTCAAGCAGGAGCTCAGGGAAGGAGAAGAGGAGACGTGTTCTTTATATGTCTGCGCCAGGTCTGCAAGTGGTGGCTGTCACTGCTACTCACATTCCATCATCTGGGACTTAGTGTCATGGCCACACCTGATTGTAAGAGAGACTGTGAAATACAGACTAGTTGTGTGCCCAGGAAGAAGAGGAAATTGGTTTATAGAAGAGGTAGCTAGTCTCTCACAGACATGAAAAGAGAGGTATTTAGCTGATGGAACCTCATAGCTGCCATCTCGTGTCCTTGAGACAAGTCAGAATAATAATCAAGTTGAAACCATGAGGAAAGAGGCAACACTGAAAGAAACCATGTCTTTGAGGACATATATTCATTTCATGCAACATGAATTTATTGAAGACCTACCCTCATGCAGGTAGTGTACTAGACACCAAGAGAATGGCAGTTAACAAAACAGAAAACCCGTGCCCGCTCAGAGCTTGCATCCTAGAGGGGCTAGGGCCTGTAGACTAAACCTCACTGGAAATTTCCTGGGCCTCTAGATGTTTTAGTGATATAAGCCGATACATCCCCACCGAGTGCTCAAAGTAGTTTGTTCTATGTGTTCTGTTCCTTTAAATTGAACACACTCTTTCTTACACACAGCCTCTGTCGCCTCATCTCCAGTTGAACAAAATAGCTTGTTCTCTGTATGCAGGGACATATGACATTTCTCATTTGGGTTTGTGCATATTTCCCCTCAATTTGAAATGCCCTCCCATTCCTGCTCAAAGTTACACAGCTTAATAATGGTAGACACAGAATTTGAATTATGGTCATAACAGACCATCTAAACGTACTCTCTTCTCTTCATTTTTCCTTCTGAGAATGTATATTCTTTCTGGTACATCAGTCATAGGAATGAAAATATATATACGTAAAGATGAGAATATTTCCGTGCATTCATAAATATGGTAAAAACAAAACAAACAAACAAAAAAACCCCACAAAACCAGGGGCCCCAGTAGAGGCTCTAATATGCTAGAGAAACATTTTAAAAACTGTTCTGTAGAGACACTACTCAAATTAAGTTCTCAATTCTGAAACATCAGATCAGTTGAAAGTGTGTCAATAATGCAAGTTCTCAGGCTGTATCCAAGACCTCCTGAATCAGAATTTCTGGGTCTGGCCCTCAAATCCGTATTTTAGCAATCTTTCCAGAGAGACTTATGTGTGTTCAAGCTTGAAAACCACTCTTTCCTAGGACACTAGATCCTCAATAAGATTTGTGAGTAAATTTGTTTCATAATGAAATGTTTAGAAGATACCGATTCAACAAAAGCTAAGCAAGTTTTCATTTTTTTTCAGGGCTGTCAGAACTCGAGACAGATCAATGTGCATTGTGACTCTCTAAGAGGAGGATGCTTATGTCTATACAGAATGTTTTCCCACCACAAAGCACTCTTCTTGCCCTAATTCTTAAAGGCAAAACAATTATTAATATACAGCAGAACTAGGAAGACACCTTATGGCTTAGCACAAGTTGTCCTAAAGTAATGACTAATTTCCATATACATTTTTTTATCATGCTTATATTTCTCTAACTAAATTGTATATTTCATCTCTGTGAGCAGAGATTGAGCTTCATATTTGATATCTGCTCCTGACCTAATGCTTGTTTATAGAATGTGCTTAATGAAGATTGTTAAATGAGTGGTATTTAATTTATTTTATAGATAGATGGCCCTAACTTTTAAACTTTGGATATATGAGGACATTTGTTTACTATTAAGTTACTTAATAGTAACATTTGTTACTTAAGCTGTAACTATTCTTAAATTTTTTTAGGTACTCATAATACTGTGAAGAACAGGAGATTTGGATAAGGAAGATAGTATTGCTCCTGGTTTTTAGTCTTCCTGACTCATGAATCATAAGTAAATAACCTCTCTGTGGCTCAATTCCCTCCTCTGTAAAATGGGAACACAGTAATGTTCCTGTCACAAGTTTAGTGGAAGGGCTGGATGAGGTTATGCTGGTGAAAGTGTTTTTCAAAGAGATGTAGTGAGGTTGATAGTAAACTTCAGGCAAATCCCCAGTTATCTGAGATAGGTGGTTCTATCAATCCACTATTAAGTACAGAAATATTCAAGGTTAAGCGACTCTTTCCAAAGAGCTGGGGTGCAGTGGGGTTGTATTTGTTTCCTTCGTTTTAGAGATCTGCTAGGGTGGGCTCATCTTGGGGTTCTCCTCCCACTCAACTCATCCTACTTTTTCTTCAGTGTCCCCACTCATTGGGATACAATACTGCAAAGCTTCATGGCATTTAATAATGTAGGAGAAATGAATCTGAATAAAGAATCATGGTTGAATCATTACTAACTTTGATGCATTAGCACCAAGGAGCTCTTCAAGATGTCCTTTTTTAAGCTTTTTGAATGATTAGTTTTCAATGGTTCCCTCTAAAGAATTGTAATTTTTGAGCACTGCAGAGACAAATGCACACGCGCACAAATCATTTAGTGTCCACCTTCAAGAGGAAAGAAAAGTGCTTATGAAGTGAAACTTCACCTTTCCACTTCAGCAGCTTCCTGCTAGAGCAGGGTTTTTCTTCGTTCAAAGACTAAGCATAGAAGAGTTTCTTTTCAGTAGGTAGTTTTAAGAGTAGGCAGTATACGTTTAAAATGATAAAACTCAGCTAAAGAATAACCCAATGCTGGATAGAACTGAAACTCAGTTGAGAAATTTCATTCCAATAACGTAAAAAGAAAATTCAACTCCAGTAATGATGGAGATGATTTTGCTGATGATGATAACAAATATTTATTACAGACCTGTGATGTGCCATGAACTGTGCTAAATGTTTATATATATATATACACACACACACACACACACACACACACACATATATATATATAAACTTCATTTGATGCTCCAATGACCTATTAGGGAGGAACTATTATTATTTCCACTTTACAAACTAAGAAATTGCTTTAGAGAGGTTTGTATAGGTGAAACAACTCACTCAGTATCATGAGCTATTAGGCAGTGAGGCTTGCATGATAAATGTGGGGTTTTTTTTTTCTGGCTCTCACACTCACCCACCAGGTGGTATTAGTTGAGATCCTCAAGCTCTTCTAGTCTCAGTTTCTCTATCTGTGAAAGTGGGAAAGATCAGGACCCATCTCAGAATGAGAGACAGTTTATGTGTAAAAACATTGTCTACTATAGAGAGTACGGAAAATTGGGGTTTTTAAATTTTCTTTTTGATAATTCATTATTGCTATTCTTTCAGATAACACTAAGAAGGCTGACCCTAGAATCAAAGTGCCTGGATTAGAACTTTGCCTATACCACCTACTCGCTGCTTGACCTTGACCAAATTATTAACTTCCCTGTGATTCAGTATCCTCATTTGTAAAATATAAATAATGGATATACATATACAGACTTACAGTGGTTCGACTTAAGATTTTTTGAGGCCAGGTGTGGTGGCTCACACCTGTAATCCTAACACTCTGGGAGGCCGAGGTGGGTGGATCGCTCAAGGTCAGGAGTTCGAGACCAGCCTGAGCAAGAGCGAGACCCTGTCTCTACTAAAAATAGAAAGAAATTATCTGGCCAACTAAAATATATACATATTGAAAAAATTAGCTGGGCATGGTGGCGCATGCCTGTAGTCCCAGCTACTCGGGAGGCTGAGGCAGCAGGATCACTTAAGCCCAGGAGTTTGAGGTTGCTGTGAGCTAGGCTGATACCATGGCACTCACTCTAGCCAGGGCAACAAAGTGAGACTCAGTCTCAAAAAAAAAAAAAAAAAAAAAAAGATATTTTGACATAATCTCATTGTAAGTTAAGGAGCATCTGTGTGTGTATATGTGTATAATATACATATTTATGTTTGTGTTTGAGAACAGAACAAATGTATTAACACAAAAGTGCTTAATACATTTTACCCATTATTGTTAGCATTGTGGCTTTCCCTTGGAGGCATACTTTTGACATGAGTTCAGGAAAAGACACTGACAAGGACAGCGAAGAACAGAACAATCTAGCTTCTCTGCAAGCATTAAAGGTACTGTCCAAAGTGAATTTTCCTCAAGCAGAGAGACACACTGCCTCTTTTATGTTTTATTTTCCCCACTTGTCTACTCTATTGACACCTTCCAAATGAGAATTATCATCAAAACCCCAAGAGAGTCACTGTCATGAGGATAATTATGAATTGGCTGAGTCTTTGCAATGTTTATTATTTAGGTTTTAAAGTACAGATCCTTACAGGCTCATCAGCCTCTAGTCTCTTTCAATTGTAAAAAAGTGGTCCATAGAAACCCACACAGCACTTGGAGTTTTGAATTTACTTTTATATGTCCTCTTAATAAATCGCCGCTCTGGTGCACTCCCTGGGGCATTTCATGACAACGTGAAATCTCTTATTGTTTCAAATTTACATTTTTCCTGAGTTTGCACATTTTTGCTGCATCTGCTTTGTTACCAGTGTACCAAGTCCTTATGCATTTGAACTGCATTTACTGCAGTTTGAAATGGTTTCTCAGAAACGGGACACTAAAATCCTGGGGTGTGACACTAAAAGTGGAAAGAGCTTCCTTTGTAAGCTGTTCAGACATGCTGAGCATTAGTCTAGAAAATGATTTTTTCCCCAATTTTCTCAGATAGCAACCTATACAGGGTCTGATAATTATGTGTAAGAATCCATTAAAGAAACTGTCTTGATTGCCAGAAACTCAAGCTGGTAGTGAGAAGAGAGCTGCAGTGATTTGTTCCAGAAGAAAGACTATGGAAATGTTTACTAAATGCCTTCTCTGTGCTGGGCATTGAGTCAAACCCTTTCATATTCCCTGTAACATGTGAGTTAGTCTAAGGTAATACTTTAATGTACTTCTCACAAAAATTGGGTAAAAGGGGAAACATCGCTATTTTACAGATGAAAAATCAGAGACTGCAAGAAACTAGGCATGGAAAGGTTAAATAGATTAGACATGACTTTTCACTACCTTATCTATTGCCGTGTAACAAATCACCCCAAGCTTCAGTGGCTTAGAACAACAAACATTCATTATCTTACAGTTTCTGGCCCATAGGAAGCACCGTGTGGGTGATGGTCACCCTTGTTGATGATGTAGCTGTTCTCGATATCGTGCATAACGGAGTCGGGATGTGCATTGGATAGAATCATGGAAGGTAAGGTTACAGAATAATAGTAATTTAGACAAGTGTTTCTTATTCTCAGTGCTTTACATACATAAAATCAACTAAATTTCACAACTCAATGAGGTAGATATTAGTATTATCCCCATTTTAGAGATAAGGAAAGACATTCTGACAGACGTTAAGTCTTACCTGAGGTTAGAAAACCAGTAAACAAAACAAAAAGTCAAACCCAGGCAGTCTGGTTGCAGAAATTGTGTTCCTAACCTCTGCTTCATACAGCCTAAGGGCTGGATTAGGAAGGAGCTCGTGCACCATGTGTCATATTACTTTATCCAGGGAGTAGCTGGGAGTGATTGATTGAAGAATGCACAGTTAGAAAAGTGGTCCTGAACACCGTGCAGAGCAAAAGTTGAGGAGATGGGGAAGCTGGAGACAAAAACTGGAAGAACACTGTATTTTGAGAGCAGCATGAAAGCTGGTCTAGTGCAGAGTTAGGGGTCACTTTGTGAAGTTGATGGAAAGTTGAATATTGAAATATTGAAGACTAAAGCACTCTTTATTGAAAATTTTTCTTTTGCCAGTATCTTATACCAGGTACTGTTTAACAAAGACCATCTTCATCTTCTTTCTTCCCATATAGACATGGCATTTCCTGGCTTCTCCTGTAGTTATGTGTGGCCGTGAGACTGAGCTTTGGCCAACGGAATGTGAATGGGTATGATCTGACCACTCGCATCCAGGCTTCTCTGTGTCCTTTTCCTTCTAGCTGACTGTGATGGCAACCTCCATCAGAATGACACTGACACCACACATTCAAGATGGCAGAATCACTATCAGCTTCAATTCCTGAATGACTGCAGAGCAAAACTTCCTACTCCCAATACATTATTTTGCAACCTCCCTGGACTGCTATGTAATGATGCAATTAAAAGTTTTATTGTGTGGAGCCATTACAAGTCTGGTCTATTTGTTATCACAGTGTAGCCTAAACTAATACATTTCTGATCCAAGTAATGCTGAAATCATGAGAGTTTATAGTCTAGACATATTTTTAAACTTTTAGCATGAGCTATTTCTCTTTGATATGACTCTCTCATGCTTTTTGAAACTTCTTTCTGCCACACAGTGCTTTGGAGAAATTAAAAAGAGAGAGAATGCAAGAGAAGAAAAAATAGCACCTATGTTTCAGGATTTCCAAAAGATGTCTGCCCCAGTGGGAACAGCATGGTGGTCAGTCGTGTGTAACCCACAGAGCACTGAGTTTCTGAATTTGAGTATCTTTAACTTACGAAGGCCAAATTTACTGACGAAATTAGCCCAGTGATTACTCTAAATATGTGAAATCCATACTTCAAACACAATAGCAGGAAACCAGAAATGGGTAGGTATATTTCTGACTCTCAAAGAGTACAAAGTAAAGAGGGCCCCTGAAGACTGACACCACTGGAAAAACAGAAGAGACGGGTTTGTTTCTTTTTTAAAAGAGCAGTCAACCTCAAACTTACTACTAATGACTGTGTTTCATTTCAGTCTCCCCCGTGGTTTTGTTTCTCATAGTCTGTAAAATGTGATCCTTTTTGGTCATTCTGACAGATTTTCCAGCACTAAAAATATCAGGGGCTTAACTGACAAATCATGGGTATTTTTGACAAGATAGTAGATTAGCTCTGGGAAATTCACTCTGTTTGCTAGAAAAAAACATGTGCCACCTGAGGGTTACAAAGACTGTCAGTAGCTGACCTAAGACTCCTGTCTTCCTTTACCATCCTACTTCTGCCCCTGTTTATGCATAAATGGCACAAGATTAGTTAGAACAGTATTTATAAATGTGCTGATATTGATCAGTGTAGGAGTTAACAATTTCCTGGGTTTTCTTTGGTGACTTTTCATGCATTAAAAATATGTAAGGATGAAATGTATATTTATTTTTCATTAACAATTAAGTGATTAACCTCATACTGCTTTCAAGGATATTTATTGGCAACTACTATATGTATACACATATGAAAACTGAATGATAAAGTGGTTATGTAACTTGATGAGGTTCCCACAGCTGAGAAGTGGTAGGTCCACCTTCTAAACCGCTTTACACCCAACTTACTTTCACGTTCATGTGTTCCTCAGCAAACACTTACTGAATAGTGACTTTGGACCTGGCTTTGTGGTAGACACTGAAGATACAGACCATTTCCCTGCCCTCATAGAGCTCACAGTTCAGGGGAGAAACCAGATTTAATCAAATAACCACACAAATAAATATTTGCTTATAAAATGAGACCATTGGCACAAAGAAAAAGAGTAGGGTGATTTGAGAGCATATAACAGAGGATCTTCTTGCATTTAATGATTCAGAATAATGTTTTTCTGTAGAAAAGATGTGGGGACCGACACCTGAAGCAGTGGCATTAGTCAGCCAGGTATAGTAGATAAAAAATGACCAGCTTTTCTAGGAAGAGGTAGAATCCATTTCTCCATCCATTGAATGTGAGCTGGTCTTGGACTTGCTGTATCCAAAAAAAAAAAAAAAACTGAGGAAGAAGTAAAATACTCTGCTCTTGCTCCCTTGGAACACTTTCCTGAGATTACCACTTGAAGAAATCTAGTTTAGTCTAGTCTACTGGAAGATAAGAAGCCAGTAGATGAAAGAAGAGCTTTTCCAGCTAAGTCACCTGAGCCCAAACAGTTGACAGCTGTGCTAATTGTGTGTTGGGATATCTTAGACCACTCAGTCCCAGTGCAGATGCCTGAAGATGCAAAAGTAACTCCAGATGATAACAACAGAAGAGTACCCTGCTGATCCTGGCCTAAATTGTTGATCATAGAATCATGAGCTATTAAGATGACTGTGATTTTAAGACATTGAGTTTGGTCATGGCATGTTACATGGCACTAGATTACTGATACACCAAGAGGATCTAGGACTGAATTCTAGACAGAGGGGAAGGTATATGCAAAGGTCCTGAGGAGGGAAGAAGGTACATTTGGAGATCCAAAAGAGCGATAACAAAATAGAAGATTTTGGAAGGATAGACAAGGCCCATATCAATCAGCATTTTTCAGAATATGTCAGAAACCTCAGTTATTATCCTTAAAATCAAAATAAAGTGATTGGAAGGATTTTGAGGTGGGAAATAACATCATTAGACTTGCACATGTGTATAGATTTTTTTCTTTTACCAGGTGCAAACTCATTGTGGCAGGGACCTACATTAAGCATACATAATAGAAGTTCAGTAAATCCTGTTGTACTCTTTGACTGATTGGATCAGCAAGACACCCAGTAGGAAAAAGTGAAATAGCCTAGGTGTCTGGGAAAAGTACAAAAGTAAAGGGCACGATGAACCCAACACTGCAGCCCACCTTAGTTTGAAACTATTGGGGCAGTCTATTTATGGCTGAAAAAGTAATTCTTTCAACCAAGGTTTCCCATTGAAAATCGGTCTTTGACTCATTAAACTCCTAATCAGCTGACCTACTTCCTTCTTTGCATTTGAAGTAGGGTTTCTTTGACCATACTGGTGGGTAAAAATGGAGACGACACCTAGAGAAAGTCAGATGAATCACTGAGTTGAGTTTCTGTCTCCAAAGCTGTTAAGTGCTAGTGAAAATTCCTGCTGCTGAAGCAATTACATCTACAAGCTTAGAACCTGGCCAGGGCACAACTGTTAAGGCTTTGGTCTTAGTGGTTTGTAAGGTTTGAAAAGAAGTTGTTTATGAATCAAAGGAGATCCTTGGAAGTCTGATGGCTATTCTGTTTCTTAAGAAATTTGAATTGAGCAAGGTATCATGGAAATATCCATGAGATTTGGAGTTAGTCTTAAGTTTATTTATCTTTTTATTTCAGAATATTATGGGGTATAAACGTTTTGTATACATGATTTGCTTTGGTGCAGTTTTAGTCAAAGTTTTATGTGTGCCTCTCACCAAGATAGCATGCATTGTACCCATTAGGTGTGAATTTACCTATTCCCCTCCCCCCCTGCTTGGTTTCCACTGAGTTTTACTGCTACGTGTGCACATTGGTGTTGCTCAATTAGTTCCAATTTAATAGTGAGTACGTCATTTTTGTTTTTCCATTCTGATGATACCTTGTTTAGAAGAATGGTCCCAAGTTCCATCCAGGTTGTTACAAAAGGTAGTTATCATTTTTTATGGCTGAGTAGTACTCCACAGTGTATATATATATATATATACCACATTTTATTAATCCACTCATGTATTGATGGGCACTTAGTTTGATTCCACATCTTTGCAATTTTGAATTGTGCTACAATAAACATTCGAGTGCACATGTCTTTCTTATAAAATTTATTTTTTTTCCTTTGGGTAAATACCCAATAGTGAATTGCTGGATCAAATGATAGGTCTACTTTTAATTCTTTGGGGTATCTCCATACTATTTTCCACAGAGGTTGTACTAGTTTGCAGTCCCACCAACAATGTGTAAGTGTTTGCTTCTCTCCATATCCACACCAAGATCTATTGTTTTGAGACTTTTTGATAAAAGCTATTCTCACTGGAGTTAGGTGATTTCTCAGTGTGGTTTTGATTTACATTTCTCTGATGATTAGAGATAATCATTCTTTTCATATCTTTATTGGCCATTAGTCTATCTTCTTTTGAAAATCTTCTGTTTGGATCTTTTGCCCACATTTTTTTTTTTTTCCTTGCTGATTTCCCTGGTCAGTACGATGTTGCCCATGGGTTTGTCATCTACGGCTTTTATAATTTTGAGGTAAGTCCCTTCTATGCCTATTTTGTTAAGCATACTTATCATAAAAGGATGCTGGATTTTGTCAAATGTTTTTTTCTTCATCTATTGAGAGGATCATGAGGTCTTCATTTTTGCTTCTATTTATGTGGTGACTTATATTTATAGATTTGCATATGTTGAACCATCCTTGTATCTCTGGGATGAACTGAATTCAGTTTGTTAAGATTTTATTAAGAATTTTTGCATCTAGGCCGGGCGCGGTGGCTCACGCCTGTAATCCTAGCACTCTGGGAGGCCGAGGTGGGCGGATCGTTTGAGCTCAGGAGTTCGAGACCAGCCTGAGCAAGAGCGAGACCCCATCTCTACTAAAAATAGAAAGAAATTATATGGACAGCTAAAAATATATACAGAAAAAATTAGCCGGGCATGGTGGCGCATGCCTGTAGTCCCAGCTACTCGGGAGGCTGAGACAGGAGGATCGCTTGAGCCCAGGAGTTTGAGGTTGCTGTGAGCTAGGCTGACGCCACGGCACTCACTCTAGCCTGGGCAACAGAGTGAGACTCTGTCTCAAAAAAAAAAAAAAAAAAAAAAAAAAAAAGAATTTTTGCATCTATATTCATAGGGAAAATTGGTCTGTAGTTTTATTTTTTGTTGTGTACTTTCTTGGCTCTGGTATCAAGGTGATATTGGCTTTGTAAAATGAGTTGGGGAGAATTCCTTCCTGCTCTATGTTATAAAATAATTTCTGTAGTATAGGTACTGGTTCTCTTTGAATGTCTGGTGAAATTCAAATGTGAAATCATCTGATCCAGGACCTTTTTTGTTGGAAGGTTTTGTTGTTATTGCTTCAGCATTGATACTTGTTATTGATCTGTTCAGGAATTCTGTCTCTTCCTGATTGAGTCTAGGGAGGCTATGTGCTTCCAAGAATTTGTCCTTTTCCTCAACATTTTCAAGTTTATGTGCATAGAGGTTTTTATATTATTCTAAGATGATATTTTGTATTTCCATGGTATCATTTGTGATTTCTCCTTTTTGATATCTGATTAAGCTTATTAGAGTCCTTTCTTTTTTGCTTCTGGTTAATCTAGTGAGAGTTTTTTCAATGTGTTTATCTTTTCAAAGAACCAACTTTTTGTTTTATTAATCTTCTGTATAATTCTTTTATTATCAATTTCATTTAGTTCTACTCTGATCTTGGTTATTTCTTTTCTTCTGCTGGGTTTGGGATGCGTTTGCTCTTCCTTTTCTAGTTCCTTAAGATGATTCATTAAATTGTTGATTTGTGATCTTTCTGTCATTTGGATTTAGGCATTTAGGGCTGTGAATTTTTCTCTCAGGACTGATTTAGCTGTATCTCACAGATTTTGATAACTTGTGTCCCCTTTATCATTTAGTTCAAAAAATCTTTTGATTTCCATCTTAATTTTCTCCTTGACTCAGCTTTCTTTGAGCAGTAGATTGTTTAGTTTCCATGGCTTTGTGTGTAGATGAGTGTTTCTGTTGGACTTGACTTCTAATTTTATTCCACTGTTATCTGAGAAGATACATGATATAATTTCTATTTTTTTAATTACATGAGACATGTTTTGTGGCCTAGGATGTGATCAATTTTAGAGAATGTTCCATGAGCTGAGAAAATGTATATTCAGTGGTTTGGGGGTTGAATGTTCTGTAGATGCCTGTTAGACCCATTTGCTCTAGAATTCTGTTTAAGTCCATTGTTTCTTTGTTTATTTTCCATTTGGAGGGTCTGTCCTGTTCTGTTAATGGGGTGCTGAAGTCCCCAGCTATTACTGTGCTGCTGTTTATTTTGTTTAGATCAAGTAGGATTTGCTTTATGAATCTGGATGCATCTGTGTTAGTTGCATAAATATTTAGAATTCTTATATCTTCTTGTTTAATGGTTCTCTTTACAGTCATGTAATGACTATTTTTGTCTTTCTTTACTTTTGTTGATTTGAAGTCTATGTTATCTGATAGGAGAATGGCTACTAGCTTTCTTTTGTTTTCCATTTGCATGGAATATTATTTTCTGTCCCTTCACCTTGAGTCTGAATGAGTCCTTGTGGGTTGTATGTGTTTCCTGGAGACAGCCAATACTTGGCTCATATATTTTTTTTTTTTATCCTTTCAGCAAGCATATGTCTCTTGAATGAGAAGTTCAAGCCATTCACATTTATTGAAAGAATTGATAAGCGGGTTGGATTTGTCTTCATCCTGTTGAGTAAAACTTTATTGCTCTGTTTTACCTCTTGAGCCATTTTGGTATCTGGACTCTAATCTTTATCTTTTGGGTGATTTTACACTGTTGAATGTCTATTGTGATGATCCACGTATAATGCAGTTCTGAGTACTTCTTGTAGGGCAAGTCTGGTCTTGACAAATTCTCTCAGTGTTTGCTTGTCTGAGAAGGTCTTTATTTCTCCTTGTATAAGAAAACTTAGTTTTGCAGGACAGAAAATTCTAAGCTGGCTGTTATTCTGTTGGAAAAGACTGAGAACGGGGCTCTTCTGGCTTGTAAGGTCTCAGTTGAAAAGTCTGCAGTTAGTCTGATAGGTTTTTCTGTGTAAGTTACCTGAGTTTTTTGCCTTACTGCTCATAGTAGTGCCTCTTTTGTGTCCATTTTGGCAAGTCTAATGACTATGCATCATGATGATTGCCTCTTTGTGATCAATCTGCCAGGAGTCCTTTAAGCTTCTTATATCTGGATATCTAGATTTCTATTAAGGCCAGGGGAATTTTCCTAAATTATTCCTTCAATAGATTTTCCAACTCTTGTGTATTTTCTTCTTTACCCTTTGGGATGCTTCTTATGATTCTTATGTTTGGCCTTTTTATATAATCCCACATTTCTTATAGGCTTTGTTTGTTCCTCTTATTTCTCTGTTCTTTCTCTTTGACTGACTTGTTTAGCTCAAAATGTTATCTTTAAGCTCTGAGATTCTTTCTTTTTCCTGATCTAGCCTATCTTAGGGCTTTTCATGGTGTTTTGTAAAACTTTGAATGAATTTTTCATTTCCAGAAGTTCTGTTTGGTATTTTTTTAGTAATTTGATTTCTTTATAGAATTTCTCATTCATTTCCTGCATTGTTTTTGTGACTACTTTATGTTGGGTTTCTATTTTCTCTTGTATTTCATTGAACTTCCTTACAATCCATATTCAAAATACTTCATCTGTCATTTTAATTTTTTTATTTAGGTTGATATCCATTGGTAAAGAGTTATTCATTTCTTTTGGGCGTGTCCTTTCACTTTGATTTTTCATATTTCTAGAGTTCTTTTACTGATTCCTTCTTATCAGGCCTTTCAATCGAGAGCTAAGTGTGCTAGGGATGGCTTACGGACCTATCTCTGAGCCACCAAAGATTGGTCCCTGACCAGCTCAGGGAGAGGAGTGCCAGTCCGTAGTCTTAAGTTTAAATCCATTTTATGTATTTACAACTTGCATGATCTTGTGCTAATTAATCTATTTTTGCTTCAGTTTCTGAAACTTAAGCGGCATAGGGATAATAACATCTATTTACCATGTAGGTAAACGTGGGTGAAGATTAAACGAAATGTTTTTGCACGAAATGTAAATAGAAAGCACCTACATAGTAAGTTATTGATTAAAGCTACTTCACTTTTCATTACTCTTCAGTAATAAAAAGAATAATTTTGGAGGATAGATCCCAATAGCATTTTGGATTTTTTTTGATGCATATTTTTAACATATACTTGGATTTTATATTTAGCTTTGCTATAAATTTGCCAAATTTTAAATAGGAAAATCATCTTTCCTTGGCCCACAATTCAACCTTCTTTTTACTCTAGGTCAATCATTTTCAACACCAGCTGCACATTGGAACCCCTGGGATTCTTTAACAAAAATATCAATTCCTTTTTCTATCCTCAGAGATTCTGATGTAACTTGTCTGAATTGTGGCCTAGGTGTTGGGATTAGTTTAATGAAATTATCTTTTGTAAATAATTTCATGCATGAATCCATTGAACTATAGAAAATTGTGAGGAATACAGGATAGTTATCACACTGCCAGTCTAGATCTATAACCAATGTAATTTTCAATACACTATGCCTGTAGAAATAATATAATAAAACATTTTTTACCCATTTTAGTTAATATGGCAACTGAATAGGCCTTGGACCACTTTATGGGTAAAGCGGCTTCAAGGTTCATTAAATGAGCACTCTCAGATATATAGTCTATGGAAAACCAGCCTTGAACCAAAGTGTGCTCTATGGTAACCAGAGACTCTTGTTTCTCCTTTTTACTTGAGATAGAAAATGAAGATAGAAATACTGCATTCAAATTACAAGGGTTTATGATCCTCTAAAAGCTCATGTGTGTTAGTTACATTAACTCATGTGATGTGACTTCTGTCACTTTCTATGTTTAGGCTTCTCTATTTCACTCAAAAACTAATTCTTCAATTAGGGTATGCTGCCACCAGGTGGAAATGAGGGCCTCACCTGTGATCACCATCTTTGAATAATAATAATCATCCATTCATTCATGGTTATTTGAAATGGTTGATATACCTTCTTCCTTGCTATCTCTTAAAATTAAAAATATAAACTTTTATAGCAACACTAAACTTCTATAGTTCATTTTAGTTTTAATAATTTTAAAGATTATATATACAGATGTGCATAAATAGCTAGATATGCAATATGCATATGGAACTCTGCATATCTACATGTATAAATGTTTTTAGAGAAATTAAAGTTGAAGATAAAAGTTAGTATCTTCTTCACTATCCCTTATTAATTTCTAGTCACAGCATAACCATACCTGCTCATTTCTGTTCTACAACCAAATTTTTCTGTGAGAACCTTTACGAGATTGAGCACTATTGTGTAGCTCCAGGCCAACTTGATGTTAAAATTCACTCACAGGATTCTCAAACTTTCTAGCAATGAGTATTTCCAATTAAGGACTTATTAGTATATCTGCTTTCCCCTATCTAGTTAATGAAATGATTTCTATCAATGTTAGCTCCTAATAAGTTACCTTTTATTTCTTTCACATAGAAGAACTAGAGAGAACAATGGTAGAGTTCTATTTTATTTCTGTGTATATTGAGTTTTCATGACTAATTCCTCCTAATCAGAAAAAAAGAAACTTTCTCCTGCTGGTAGAAGAGTGAAACATCAGGGTGATGTAGTCATTAGCTATGTGTGGCTTAAAAGTTATGTACAATGATTCTCTATCAGATAAACTTGAATTTAATATCATCTTAAATTTTTAACAGATTATCTTTGACATAATGACTTTAGTAAGAAACAACTTAGAAATTATTTTAGAAACATCTTGTTGCCCATAAAGATAAATTGACAACATCTTTGTAGCTCCCCGGCATGCAGATGTGTTTTGAGGAAAAGAATTCCAGTAATCGTCCCTCCCTGAAGTTGCTATCACTAAGGCCAGGAGACATTGTAAGGAACTACAACACATTGAACATTGCATTGGTAGAAAAAGCCCCCACATCTGGTTTGGGCATGAGACACTTTTACTGCCTCTGTGGTGATTAATTAGAATTCTGACCAACTGAGCTACTTCTTGCTACCTGCTAGCTACAAAAACTAATCAATTCCTCTCTTTTATAAAGGTAGAACAAGGACATGGAGGGCCACGTAGCCCAAGGTGTCTACATGGAGCAAAGCTGAGCAATTTTCTAGATAACTTCTGAAGCCTTCCCACCAAAAGTGAGAACACCTGGGCTCAGGAAGCTATCTGGTGCTGCCAAAGAAACCATTTCTCTTTCTATCCTGAGCTTCCTTGTTCCTTGCAATAGTTTCCTATGACTTTAAAGAACTAGTGAATCTCATGAATCTCTTCAGCTAGACTGGCCCAATCATCCGTCTTTTAAGACAACCTTTTAAATGGCATTTGCATGCAAACTTTAAAATGAAATTGATAGGATTATCAGATAGTAGACACTAGTGGTTTTGATCTTTGTGATTCTGACTCTTTGGAAAAGATCTCAAAGACTTGTGAAAAATTTTTTAAAAGTGATATCAAACCCATCTCTAAAACTTCTTTTGTGGTTACTCCACATGACTCTGTCTTTTCCTTTTCTACATTCATTTCGCAATTAAATAACCTAAGGTAGGATGCCAAAAATGTTTATCATTTTCTGAAACTGTTACTCTGCTATTTAATTCTTATATCCTTATTTAACCATTGTTATGTTTCTGCCACGTTTTCTCAATTAGTTTGTAATCTCTTCTGAGGCTGGAAGCTCGTATTTTGGCCCTCTGCATAGGTCAATTCTGATTCAAAGTTAGGTACTGCAAGCCCCTCCCCCAAAGCCTCTGTCCAGTTCATTCATGCATTCATTTCTTTCATTCTCTCCTCCATTAATTTATTCATGTAATAATTATTTATTGAGTATTTTGTTTCAGGCATTGTTTTTTATTGATATATAATAATTGTACATATTTATGGGGTCCATATAATATTTTGATACATGCATAAAATGTGTAATGATCAAATCAGGGTAAGTGGGATATTCATTACCTGAAACATTTATCATTTTTTCATATTGGGAACATTCCAGATCTTCTCTTCCAGCTATTTTTAAATATACAATAAATTATTGTTAACTGCTGTCACCCTACTGTGCTATTAGACCCTAAAATATATTCCTTCTATCTAACTGTATCCTTGTACCCATTAACCAACCTCTCTGCATTCCCTTCTCCCCTAGCCCCTGGTAAGCTCCATTTTACTCTCTACTTCCATGAGATCAACTTGTTTAACTTCTACATTCAAGTGAGAAATGGTAATATTTGCCTTTTTGTGCCTGGCTTATTTTACTTTATATCTTCCAGCCTTACCCATGTTACTGCAAATGGCAGGATTTCATTATTTTTATGGCTAAATAATGATCCATTGCCAGGCCTTGTTATTAATGCTGAAATAATGAAAGAAACAAAAACCTTGCCCTCATGAAGACTGTGTTCTAGTGGGTAGAGGAAATGAAATATATAGGAAGATAAATAGTAATAAGTGATAAGGGAGAAAATAAGCAGCTCTGAGGCTACATGGACAAGGTGAGACTGTCTATGCGGAACTGGAGCCTGGCAACAGCTGAACCAAGAATGGTTTCCTGCCTAGGGCTATTCCTGGTATATCTGTATGGTGTGAGCCCTGAACGGTGGAATGTCAACAGCAATGAGCCCCTCCAAAGTGACCCAGCCAGAATATTTGGGCTTCTCGCCTACTTTTCCCCTATATTTTAGTTCAAAAACAAGATTAAAATTTTGCTTTAAATATCCAAGCCCTTGACTTAAAAACTTGTTCCCTGATCAGTTCTTTCCAGGCCCCACTGCTAGGATTGTACCTTGTCTTTCTCTCCCCAGTCCTGACTAAAATACTGTTCCAAAGTGGAACCATCACCATGGCATTTCCATCTCTCTGGGTTTTTTTCCCAATAATTTATTCATACATATTAAAATAATAATGAACTACTTGCTATGTATGAGACATTTTCCTGGGAATTGGGGATATAGAGGCAAATGGGTCTGGTGGAAGAAGAGATCCTTTTGCTCAGATAGAATTTATCATGTTTCACATGATATTTTTTTGCATAGCTGGAGCTTAATCTTATTTGTATTTTTTGTAAGATATTTTAAATAAGAAGATATACACATAATAGAAACTATTTCTGCAATAGTATACATTTTTGTGCCTAGAGTTATCATAATGTTTGAAAATGGTAGTTAAATGAATTTAGAGTAGCTTTCCATACATAAACTATCAGGAATTATGCAGAGCTGATGCATGTGCAAAGTGTCTAAAGGCTCAATTTGCCATTTGAGTCCCACTATGAGACAACGAAACCCTTTTTGAGGACAGGATGGTTAGATCTGGAAAAAAGCAGTTTGAAAAGAAAATAGAGTGAAACAAATATAACTTTATTGGTTCAATCAGACTTTGTCAAGCCCCTGAATCTTATCACCTCACTAGATTTCTGCAGCATCCAGAGTCCTATGTGCATTTTATTCCTTCAGGCTCTGGAGTTTCTGTTTCCAGGTGACCCTCACAAATGCCCCATACTTTGCAGAGGTTCTGTTCCCCTTGCTTTGTGCTGACTTGGTGGTAGAATTGAGTTAATTACTATGGGTTATCACTTGGACTTCAGAACCATCATTTCTAGGCCTTGCAGTTCAGAGAGTGGTAAGTGAACCAACACAGATCAACATCACATGGGAGTTTGTTAAAAATTCAGAATTTTAGGCCTGAATCAAGACCTACTGAATGAGACTACGATTTAACAAGATTCCCAGGCCATCCATGCACACAGTAGAGTTTGGGAAGGACTGAGAGTCCAGAGGAATGGTAAATGGAAGGCAATGAGAAGGCCCATCCTTAGCATTATAAAGAAATAGAGGTCCCCACTGTCTCTTCACCTAGATCTTCCCTAGGAGGAGAACTTACTGATAAAATTAGTTTGATTTTAGGACCCTGATTGCAGAGCTGGGATGAGGGTGATGCCAGGGAGGTGCCCAGGGTGCAACATTTCTGGAAGCACTCACTCTCAGGCACTGATCCTGCAGCTGACATGAATCTGAGTCCAAGCCTCCTTAACTGTATCACCAGAGGGCCTTGCTTGTCTCACCCTGGACCTGCCCTGCGGAGTGCTCAGGTTGGCCATTAAATGCGATCACTAGTTCCTGAAAGGTTTCAAGTATCTCTTCTCTCTCCTTCCATTCTTTATGATTAAAGCCTCTTTAGAAGTGTGTGTGTGTGCACACACATGCACGCGCTCTTCTACGCTTTTGCATCTATCTTCTGTGGCTTGATGGTAAAATTTGAGAGCCGGGTTGGAGAGGCCCTCCAGTTTACAAGTTTGGCCCTGTAATTCTGTTCAGTTTACTAAGAGTTCAGAGCATCCATCCAGCACAGGATAACCTAGACCTTTCTTTGTCTTTTTTTAGTGGATCTTGTGCATATATTTTCCCAGATAACCACATAGAGGGGTGGCTGGGAAATAGAGTAGGATTCAGCTATTCCTGCAATCCCAGTTGCTTGCTAGAGATTCCTGTACTAAGAGAGACCTGGGGTGTCTCCGATTATTTATAGAGTGTTTATTTCTCATATAATTAATGCTCCCTGGAGCATTGCTCCCACAGGAGGGAATTCTGAAAGAAGGACAGGTGAGTGGTTGAGTCATCACAATACCACCGACACCTCCAACAGGTGTGTGAGGTAGAGCAGCCTCCTGCCCTTTCAAGTCTTCACTTTCCTCCTCTATAAAATAAGAATGATACTAGTCCCCATTCTATAGGATTAGTGATAAGATTACATTAACAAATTCATGTAAGTACTTCATAAAATGCTATGCAGATATTGTTATTAATCTATTGATAGAGTTTTAGGAGGTATATAGGAAACAATATTTTTTTGACCCAAGAGGCTCAGAAATCTTAAGTGTCATCTCAAAGTCCTACAGTTTTTAAGTTCTGAAGTGAGGCTTGACCCAACTGCCCAACTCAATTTCTTTCTTTCCCTACATGCCTCTTTGACACGTAGCACAGACATCTCATTGTGTATGTTCTCTGAAATTTGAATGATATCTCTACCATCCTCCATTTACTTTCCTTCTTTATATCAAGACATATTTTCAGATTCAGTCCCTCAGAACCCAGTATCTTAACTAAAATCATTATTGATTGACTTTTTGCAGAATTGTAGATAAGGCGGCCACTGAAGCAAAGCAGGATTTCTTATTTGCATTTCAGGTGGATCAGCAAAGTGTGAGACTATAGTTGTGCCTATACAGTTATAAAATGTCTTGAAATTCACAATGCTTCTGCAGCAGGCTTGGGATCATGTTCAGGCCAGGTCATGTGGCTCCCCATGGGCCAGCAGTTCCTTTAACCACCCAAGTGAGATCTTCCTGGGCAAACCAATATCCACTTGGAAATGCCCTATGCACAGCACAGGCATTGTCTGTCCCAGACTCTGCACTACTCAGCTTTCCAGTTGACACTCCACTGGAGATTCCCTTTTGCCTGTTTCTAAAGTTAATCCTCAATATAGGCCTAAGTTCATAGGCTCTAATGCCCTAGGATAAAGCATCAAATGTCCCATCCTATAGATCCAATTTGTGCCTCGCTGCAAAACTCCAGGATGTTGCCTTATCCCTGTCCTAGTCTCCTGCCCAGAATCAAATTGTGGACCTCTGAAACTGGGGTATTGCTTTGTTCTTCCCAAATGAAGTTCTTAGGTGGCAGATAATCCTGCCTCACATTTCTAAACACTTTCACTACAATTTTTAGGATTCTCACCTCTTGATCAATAAGCTATCCTAATTATTAATTCATTCATTCTTCCATTTACTCATTAATTTGACAATGTTTATTAAGTGTCTTCTATAAGCCAAACTCTGCTATGCATTGGGGACATAATGAGAACAACACTGGCACAATGGAGCCATACATAGCTTCTTGGAATTGATAGATATTCATTTATCAATACCAAGTATTAAGTGGGCACTCTCTATGTAACAAGGCTTGTTCTTGCCATGAAGGATACCTTAGAGAATGAGCAGGTACAGTCCCTGACTTCATGCCACTTACACTGTACTGGAGCAGGTTGGGGTGGGGAGCAACAGACACAAAATATAATAATAATATACCAGGTGTTAGGAAATGATAAAGAGAATATTAAAACAAGAGAATAGGAAAAAGAGCAATAATAGTTCTATTTTAGGCAGGATAATCAGGAATGTTTTCTTTGATAAAGTGACATTTTAACTGAGATTTGAATAAAGCTAGAAAGCAAGTCATGTGAATAACTGGAGAAAAAGGAGAGGTGAGGTCAGATAGTGTGTGGGAGAAGGAAGCAGCAGGCAGCTTTGAGTAGATCCCTGTATAACCCGGTGAGGACTTGGATTTTACACTGAGTAAGATGAGAGTGTATCAGAAGATTCTGGGCAGAGGAATCATCTTCTATGACTTATGTGTTGAAAGATTTGTTTTGCCCATCATATAGAGATGAGACTATAGAAAGCAAAGGAGGAGGCAGCAATATCATCACGGAGGACTGTGTGATGATTCTCTGCCCAAGACGAAGGAGGCTTGAACCAGACTTTGGATGGTGGTGTTAGTTAAAATACTTTGAATGTCAAGCAGTCAAGATTTACTGAAAGATACAATCTGGAGTGTGAGTGGAAGAAAGAAGTCAAAGACAACTCCAGGATTTTTATATGAACTACAGGATGATTGGGGTTGTCATTTACTGATATGAATAAAATAACTTCCCAATGGAGGGTAAACTTACAGTTTGGCACTGTAGTGAAAGACGCTGGACTCTGTCACTTCTCAATTTCATATCCACCACTTTCCCTTTTGTCTTCTACTCTCCTACTAACCATGCCTCCTCTTATCACAAGGACTCTGCAAGACACTTCTTGTTAGGGATTTGGATGTCACCTAAAAGCGATGGAAAACAGGTATGACACTATACAGTGATATGATCATATTTGTGCTTTGGAAGCTCACTTTGGCTATAGGTTGGAGAATGGATTGGGAAGGACAAGTGTAAATGGAGGAGAACCCAGTTAGGAGAGGACATCAGAGACCAGGAGTGAGAAGAAACAGTGACATGGCCCAGAGTGGCATCTCATTAGATAAAGCCTACTATCTCAGAACCATTTTGGAGGTACCATGTTTTGTGGTCTTCCTATGTGCCTAGTTGCCATGTAGGCATGGCGGTTGTTGGTAGGTCAGAAAAGGCTAAATTTAGGTGTTACAGAAAAAAGACAGAAGGCAACCAGCAGGTATAGATTAAGTAGAGGAAGAGGTTAAATGTGGTCTTTTGGGTGGAGCCCTCAGGAAACCATGAGCTATTTCTAGTAAGAGATGGCACATCTCTTTGATGCCCCAGGGGTTTTTATATTTTCCTGCATGAAGTTCAGCACTTTCTACCATGCACTCCTCCTCCTTTCTACAACCCTTCCACTTCCAGAACCACCAGAAACACTATGTTTTTGCCCAATTTCTGGATGTCCTTTCCTATGCTCCATTAGACCTCCTACCAACTTGAAAAAGAGGCAGTATTACATAATGATTAAGAGCCCTGGATTTTGAGTTGGACCAATTTGGTTTTGAAACTCAGTCTACCACTCACTATGTGGCCTTGGGCAGATTACTTAATTTCTTGGAACTTCAGTTTCCACAACTGTGACATGGTAAAAGTTGTAACATCTACCTCTTTGTGTGGTTGTCAGAATTAAAAAAGATAATGAAAGGGGATTCCAGTTTCTGGTCTAACATGGAAGAAGCTTGGAAGTCACCACCCCATTCTAACAACAAGTCAAAATCTAAACAAACTGAAAAATTAACACCTCTTCTTAGATTTATAAGAGAAGAAGGTCACAAGGCAAAACACTATTTCTAAAATTGGAGAGGCAGATAGGCAGATATGGAGAATTACAACTTATTGGAGCAGAAACCTAAAAGCTGAAACATCTGTGGGTACCAGTGTCAGGATAGGAAAACCTGCATTATAATTGATGAATTGCTGGAGGCTCAGTGTGGGCAACTCTGAGAGATAAAAACTTCTGGAAGTCCCAGCAATAGGGTGCCCCACACTTTTGTGAGTTTGGTCTCTTGAAGCTCTAACAGGTTTTCACAATAAATTCTGGAGAAAAATCTCCTCATGCCTCTGGCAGGGGGAGGGAAAAAAGGAAAAATTTTGAAATACAGCCAAGAATTCTGTTTTTAACAAGGTCTGTCCTCAGGAGAAACTGTTTAATCAGAGCCTAACCTGCTGCGGTTTTATCGGAGAATAACTAACCTAGGGAAATATAACACTTAATTCCAGCCTTCCACATGCAGGAAGAGAAATACCCAACTCCAGGCCACTCTAGCCATCCTGTTCCAACTAAGGGGGAGGAAAAAAACTGAGAAGCAGGCATGAAGTTCACAGTAGAGAGTCACAAACACATCAGAATTCAATATCCCTCATGAACATAGATGCAAAATCCTCACCAAAATATTAGCAAATCAAATCCAACAATGTACGAAAAGAATTATATACCATGACCGATAGGGATTTATCTCAGTTATGCAAGGCTGGTTCCACATCTGAAAATCAATTAATGTAACCTACCACATCAATAGGCTCAAGGAGAAAAATCACATGATCATATCAGTAGATATAGAAAAAGAATCTGACAAAATACAGCACCCATTCCTGATAAAAAACACAGCATAAATTCAGAATTGAGGGGAATTTACTCAGCTTGATAAAGAATATCTATAAAAATCTATAGCTAACATCACATTTAATGGTGAGAAACTAAAATCTTTCCCACTAAGGTCAGGAGCAAGGCAAAAATGTCCCCTCTCGCCACTCCTTTTCAACATTTTAGTGGAAGTCTTAGCTAGTGTAATAAGACAAGAAAAAGAAATAAAAGACATATTGATTGGGAAGGAAAAATAAAACTGTCTTTGTTTGCAGATGACATAATTGCTTATGTAGAAAACTCAAAATACTCAAAAAAGTAATCCTGAAACTAATAAATGATTATAGCAAGGTTTTAGGATATATTAGCATCCCCAAAATGAAATACTTATGTATAAATTTAATGAAATGTCTACAAGTTGTATATGAGGAAAACTACAGAATTCTGAAGAAAGAAATCAAAGAAAATCTAAATAAATGGAGTGATATTTCATGTTCATGGATAGGAAGACTCAACATTGTCAAGATGTCAGATTTTTCCAAATGGATCTGTATATGCAATGCAATCCCAATCAAAATCTCAGCAAGTTATTTTGTAGATATCCACAAAATAATACTAATATTTATGTGGAGTGGCAAAAGACCCAGAATACCCAATTCAATATTGAAGAAGAACAAAGTTAGAGGGCTATCACTACTCAACTTCAAACCTTGCTTTAAAGCTACAATGATCAAGACAGCATGGTATTAGTAAAAGGTAAATAGTTTGATGGAACAGAATAGAGAGCCCAGACTTAGATCCACAAAAGTATAGTCAGCTAATCTTTGACAAATGAGCAAAGGCAATACAATGGAGCAAAGATAATCTTTTCAACAAATGGCACTGAAAAAACTAGATGTTCACATACAAAAAGAAAAAAAAACTAATCTAGACACATACCTTACACCCTTCACAAAAAGTAACTCCAAATGGTTCATAGAACTAAATTAAAATATAAAACTAAAACTCCTAGAAGATAACATAAATGAAACTTAGATAACCTTAGGTATGGTGCTGATTTTTTTATATGTAACACCAAAGGCACAATCCATAAAAGAAATAATTGATAAACTGAACCTATTAACATAAAAATGTCTGTTCCACAAAAGGCAATGTCAAGGGAATGATCAGACTGGGAGAAAATATTCATAAAAGATATCTGATAAAGGATTGTTATCCATCATATACAAAGATCTCAACAATGATAAAACCAACAACCTTATTTAAAAATGTACCTAAGACTTTAACAGACACCACACCAAAGAAGATATTAGATGGCAAATAAGCATATGAAAAGGTGTACCATGTCATTTGTCATCAGAGAAACACAAATTAAAACAATGAGATACCACCACATACCTGTTAGAATGGCCAAAATACAGAACACTGACAGCACCAAATGCTGGCAGGAATGTAGACCAACAAGAACGCTCAATAATTGCTGTAGGAATGCAACATTGTACAGCCACTTTGGAAGACAATTTGTCAGTGTCTCACAAAACTAAACATACACTTACCATGCAATCCAGTAATCATGCTCGTCGGTATTTACCCAAAGGAGTTGAAAACTTATGTTCAACAAAAACCTGCACATGGATGTTTGTAGCAGCTTCAATCACCAAAATGTCCTTTAGTAGGTGAATTGATAAGTAAACTGTGGTATTTTGGATAATGAAATACTATTCAGTGCCAAATAGAAATGAACTATAAAAGCCATGAAAAAGCATGGAGAGAAACCTCAAATGCATATTACTAAGTGAAAGAAGCCAATCTGAAAAGGCTACATACTGTATGATTCTAACTATGTTACAATCTTGGAAAGGCAAACTATGGAGACAGTAAAAAGATCAGTAAGGGTCAGGTTCTAGTTACCTAATTATTAACCCTATGCTACTTCTTTCACTGTCTTGTTTCCTTATTGTTAAGAATCTTTTTACAGTAACCGAGTCCACTTTCTTAGGGGAAAGAATAGGTGCTCACATGTTAAAGGAATTATTGAGTCGCCTGCATTTACTGCAGATCTATAGGAAATGTTTGTTGATCAAGTGAGTATTAGAATCAGAAATGGTTAACAGATGCAAGGAAACCCCTAGTGAAACCAGATTCAAAGGGAGAAGGGATAAGTGTGGTTTGGGTTGTGTGGAGTATGGTGGCAGAGCTAATTGCTGCTGTTTTACTGTGTCTGTATCAGAGCACAGCCTCTGCCAAGTTTCCCAGCCTTTTTGCAGGTGACATTTTGTAACTAAAACATAGAATAAACTGATCCTGATATTTCTACTTGAGTGTCATAATTTAAGAGCCCCTGGCATGGTGAGAGGCAGTGTGTGTGGTGGCTTAGTACATAGTCTCTCAAGCCAAGCCACCCAATGTTTGAATTCTGACTCTACTACTTTTCAGCTGCATGATCTTGGGCAAGTAGCTTAACCTTCTGGTTCCTTCATTTCCCCATCTATAAAATGGTATCAAAATAACAGTTAATGCAAATTGCCTGACAAGAGTTAAATGAAATAATACATTCAAAGTGTTTTGAAGAGTGACAATAAATGTTGGTTGTTGTGACAACAGAGTGCCAGTTGTAGGCCATAATCATAAGGCAGGTGACCAGTCGTGCTATTTAAAGAATAATGCAAGGAAGGCACCAGGCTTTTAGGTTCCTGCATGGCTAATCATCTGGACTGGAAATATAATGGCAATTTCCTGAGTCCACTAATGACTTTCATGCCAATTAAACATATCTTTTCTCCACATGTCTCAAAGTATTTAATGAAAAAGTCCATCTAATTCGATTGCATTCTGTATTCCATTTCATAATTTTGACACAATTATCTGTTTTATGTCCCAGTCTACTTCTGTCCATTTCATTTCATTTCATTCTGTTTGCATTCTAAAGTATATTCCACACCTATCCATTCCACAACATTTCATATTCTATTCCATTCCATTCTATCCAGTCTCACATCTCCCAGGCCACATCAGCCTGAGGGTATTAAAATGGTAACCATTGACACATTTCTTTTGCTCCCTGTTTTCTGTGAGTACGTTTCCCTTAAATTCTTCCGAAGTAACCTGGGGTTCCTTGAAGATCTATGGCTTAAACCAGTAATCTTATCTTTTTGGTGATCTGCCACATTTTCCCCCTCCTGTGCCAACTTGCTGTGGTGGCTTCTTAGGTTTGAGCCCATTATGCCAGTGGCAGCTGGTGAGGGGAAGTGCAGGCACTTACAGCTCAGACCTTCTAACCCAGCAATAAAAGGCTCCTCCTACTGCTCAATGCTGCTTCCTGGAAATGGAAACAGATTATAGTTTCTTCTTCCTACTTGCCTGCTTTTATGGGTACCATCAGGTCTATGATTATATTCAATAATTAGACCTTTAAGAAAAAATATATATTGGTGCTCCTTGGAGGTCTGTTTAGGCAACTGGCTCAGTGACTACAGAGTTAAATTACTTGGTCATGTCAAGACTGAGCAGAGAATGGGCCAGCTAGGATTTTCAGCACCAAAAAGATGGAGGGTGGGGGCATATTTGTATTGCTCAACAGTGACACCTGTTGACCAGATGGAAACATTTGTATTCCAAGTGGGTGGGGAAAGGCTTTGGGATTAAACAAATACAAACAGCAAGAACACAAACCTCAACATCTCTAATCATTAGGGAAATGCATATCAAAACCACAATGAGATATCACCTAACTCCAGTAAGATTGGCCTTCATCAAAAAATCCCAAAGCAACAAATGCTAGTGAGGATGTGGAGAGATAAGAACACTCTTACACTGCTGGTGGGACTGCAAATTAGTGCAATCTCTGTGGAAAAGAATTTGGAGATACCTCAAAGAGCTACAAGTAGAACCACCATTTGATCCAACAATACCACTATTAGGAATCTACTTAAAGGAACAAAAGATATTCTATAATAAAGACATCTTGGACTTCAATGTTTATGGCAGCACAATTCACTATAGCAAAGATGTGGAAACAACCCAAGCGTCTGTCAATCCAGGAATGAAATAATAAAATGTGGTATATGTATGCAATGGAATACTACTCAATTATAAAAAGTGATGGTGATCTAGGACCTCATATTTTCCTGGATAGAGCTTGAGCCCATCCTCCAAAGTGAGGTATCACAAGAATGGAAGAATAGGCACCACATGTACTCGCCATCAAACTGGCACTAACTGATCAACACTGTGGTGCTCACACAGTAGTAATATTCTTTGGGGGTAGGGTGTTGGGGGTGGCTAAACTCACAACTAATGGACGCAATGAGAGTTGTAGTGGGGGAAGGGCACATCTCACATCATGGTTGGGATGTGGCAAAGTCATAACATGTAACCAAAATGTTTGTACCCCCATAATTTCCTGAAATGAAAAAAATTTAAAAAAAAAGTCACAAACTGACAACAAAACAAATGACATAGAGAAAAGCCATCTGCTCCCATTTGAGTTGTTTTTCCTGCTTCCAGGATTGGGTTAATGTTAGCCAGGATAAAATCAAATGGTAACAGAATCAACAAGAATAAGATTCTCCATATATCCATCAACATTTAGAGACAAGCAATGTACTCTGGTCAGTTTAGGAAAACCAAGGCCCATCCATATACGCATACATGCACTGTACGAGCCATCACACGGTGGTAAAGCCTGGACCAGGAATCAATTTGCTGAATCAAAATCCAGAAGACTTTTCGCTTCAGAGCAATGATTCTTATTTAAGTCTCTTTCACTTGTGAAAATGGAACCTCATCTGTGAGCCTGCTCCCCTCCCCCCACCTTCCTTCCTTCCTTCTTTTCTCCTTTCCTCCCTCCCTCCGTTCCTTCCTTCTTTCCTTCTTCCCTCCCTCCCTTCCTTCCTTTCTTCCTTCTTTCCTTCTTCCCTCCCTCTCTTCCTTCCACAAACACATACCAAATAGGTTTGTTGGCACCGTAAGTCAGGCACTGGCCTGGGCATCAGTGATGAGCATGATGTGGCCTATACATGAAGAAGTTTATCAGCTGTCAGAGAGCCATTCTTCCCCATTTTATCGTACGATCACTGACTCATCTGAGCCTTATGGCGCAGACTGTGGCATCACTGAAATGGAAAGGATGGTATCTGTCTGGGAGAATTGGAGGTCAAGGAAACCTTTACTGATGACAGGGTTTTTGAATTTAGTCTTGAAATGTCAGTGGCATGGAGAACTAAACAAACTCAATGGCATGGAGCTAAATGGTGTTTTGGGGAACATTTAACCACCTTGTATGCCTTTGATAGTGGTTGCATATTACAGAGTAGAAGATGAGCTTAGAGAGGTAAGTTGGCAACAAGATGAGAAGGGTCTTGCTAAGGAGTGTTGTATTTATTTTACGGGCAATGGAGAGCTACTGAAATGTTTTTTCAATAGTAAAGGATTTAAGAGCAAATATACCTTAGGGGGAGACTATTCTGGCTACAGTGTGAAGGATGGATTGGAGGAGAGAGAGAGAGGCTGCAGGCAAAAAACTATTAATAGTTGGGAAACAGGTGCCCTTGTGTGGAGTCTACAGGCCAAAACTTCTTGTTTTTCATGTAATTCTTTTGGAGATCATGGGGGCAATAAAAAGAGAACATACTGTTGAAGAAATCAGGACTAAATAAAATCTCACTCAGTAGGTATGTGGCCATAGCAAATTAGTAGACTTCTATGGGTCTGTCTCTACATCTGTAACGTAAAATTAGTAACATCTACTTCAAAGGACTGGAGTGAAGATAGGCGAGGTAATGTATTAAGGGCATTAATACTGAACCTAGAGCATGGAAAGTACTAGATAAAAGGTGTCATCTCTTTACTCTATGCATCTGGGTCCTGTTCTTCCTCAGTCTACAAAGGGACATACTGGTTTGTCATGAAGTAAATGTTTGCAGGAGAGACTGTGGTAGGCATTTAGTAGGCTGCATCAGGCTTGTGAAATTTCATGTAAATGTATGTACACACGAGCAAGTGTGCACACACAACCACACACACCCACAACTTGGCCTGAGAGCACAAAATCTTCCTATGGAACATCACAGACAGAAGTAGATCTGCAGACAGGAGGCCCTTTCTTGAAGATTTCCAGATACCCCAGTTGGTACGTTCTACAACACCAAGGATCAGAGCAACACTTCCAGCTTTTTTTTGGCCTCTAGTTGCCAACCATGGCAGCAGATCTTTTGCCTCCTCCATTTTAAATTTAGATTTTGACATCATCTCCTGGCCTGAACGTGGGTCATGGTGGACGGCCAAGTTCACATGGCTGTTTTCTCCAAGTTCAGCTTTCCCCTAATCTGCTCTCCTGACAGTTTTCATTCATTCCTTCCACAGCATGTACCACCTACCCTGATTTTTTTTTTTCCCTTCAATTCATGGAAATGAATCAGATCAGTGATGGCGTCATTCAAAAGAGAAAGCTAATTAAAAAGGTCCCCTTTCCTTCCTCTCAGAGACCTTGCAATAGTTTCCCCTTTTAGTAGACGCAAGCCAGGAAGGAAGCTCTTCGGCACAGCTGTGAATAGAGTGGCGCTGGCTGAGGTTTGGGGGACAGTGGGTGATCATTCCCAGTTAAATTGTTAGGTCCCTGGGGACATGTCTGAAACTGCTTTATCTCTTCCAAGGTCAGGATAAACAGAATAACCTCAGGCCGCTCCAGCCAGAAGGAACCTGTAATAATGTGACATACACACTAACTACAGAATAAGCATGATTATGTTGCTGTATGGGGAAAGATAGTTCCTAGGAGATGCTCATCCCAGGGTGAGAGCTTTAATACGTGCTGATGCATACATGACTCTTACTGTGTATGAGGAACTATTCTAAGTGGTTTGATAGTCACAACCACTGAAAGTAGTAAGTGTTGTTATTATACCCATTTTATAGATAAGGAAACCGAGGTATAGACTTGTCCAAGAAGTCAGATCTAAATAAAATCCCCCTCAGTAGCTATGTGGTCATGGCAAATTAGTAAACTTCTATGGGTCTGTCTCTACATCTATAATGTGGAATCAGTAATGTCTACTTCAGACGACTAGTGTGAAGATAAATGAGGTAATGTATTAAGGGCATTAATACATGGTTATTCAACTTGTTATTGTCAGAACTAGGATTTGAACCCAGCCCATTTTGCTCTGGAGTACATGCTCACAATAGCTGCATTACCAATAATATTGTTTTTTTCTTTGCATACTTAACTGGCCATAACTTAGTTTGAAACCGTGTGTGGGAGCAGGAAGCAAACTGTCTCTTAGAGCACGTGGACCAGTATACTGATGATCCAAAATTCTATCACATTTGAGTTAATTGCCAATATTTTCAAATTGAGGCAATTTTGCATAAAAATATAGATTTCTAGCTCCTATTTAAAAATGGAATTTCCAAAAACCTGGACCTAAATATTGCATGGCAACAATTGACTGGAGCTGAGTGGCTGCTACTCCTTCTTTTAACTGAGCCATGCTCTCTCTAGTTTGCTACAGGCCCCACCACTCCCTATTGTCTTCCCCACACTAGGCCATTTGACATCTTATTCCAGCTTCATTCATTTGCATTCCCCATCTGGTAACATAGCCCTAAAGGTATTTGAGTTTGTGGCTCCTTCCCTAGTGACAGATGACTTTGCTGTAAGTCCAAGGTCAATCTACATCACATTGACTTTTAGCAAAATTTCTTAACATGCCCAAGCTCAGTTTCTCTCCTCTAAAAAATGAGGGGTAAAAATAATATTTCATGGTTGCCACATTTATGGATTGGGAAGAAGTAATGCCTATCCCAACTAGAGTTGTTACAAGGGTTCATTGAGATAGTACCTCTGAACACACCCCATGGGCCATCAAGCACTCTCTGGGTTTAAGATGATGCTGAGGTTTCCAAAGCACTTTATATTTCAAAGCTACTTTTATCTATAAAGTCTCATTGACTGCTCTGTCAAATAAAGTAAGCAACATAGGCTTTATACTCTCTCCAACTGCATCTTTCATTGTATAGAATTGGACCCAGAGGTCAAAATGGGCTAAAAGACTTGTCTAATGTTGCCCAGGTATGTAAGTACAGAAATGGAATGGGATTCCAAATCTGCTTCGTGGAGGGAGACTCTTCTTCCAAGAGACTGTGGTGCTACTTTCCAAATAGATCCATCTTCAGACTCCAAGATATCAATCTGAATCATAATACATAGGATTTTCATAATCTTAAAAGCAACCTTTAATGTTATTATAGTAGACTGAGAAAAACACTATCCACTAGCATGGAGACACATACTCTGGGCTTTACACCATGTTCTGACACTCACTGTCTTTGTGACCTTGGCCAGTGACTCAATCCTATAAACCTCAATTTCTTCATTTTTACAATGGGGATAATGCTACCTACTCAATCTACCTCACAAATTTGTTGTGAAACTCAACTGAGATAACATCAGTGAAAACATGGTATCAGTGGAAATTAGTATCAGGTTGTATGTATTTCTCAGTCTCACAACTAAAGACCAGACTTCTCAAGGGTATGTTGTGGACCGTCCTCTCCAGCCCAGGAGCTTTTGTAGTTCTCACATAAGGATGCATGGAATGACTAAACAGTAAGACATCAGTTATCAAGTGGTTCTGGCCAAGGCAACAGAGGATGCAGCCATGCAATGATTCTTCTTGGGGATTTCTGTCAAAAAAAAAATGCAAAATGATGTTCAAGCTAAAGGTTATTTCCTTTCCATCTGTATAGACATGAGTCTATGATGTTCCAAGGCTTTTCTAACCATCACTGATCATCAGTCCGCACTATCAAAAGCCAAGAATCAGTGTTGTGCTTAAGGAACTGTCCACTTGAAGTCAAAAGATGTGGCTTTAAATTTTGGCTCAGTTCTTTATAAACTTTGTGTCCCTAGGTAAATTACTTTTCATCTCTGGACTCAGAGCTGGGTCGTCATGATTTAAGAGTTTTTGAAAGCATTAATAGTAAGCATTTATATTCGTTCTCTTCCTTTTCGTGAGCTTTATTACAACAGATGAATTTTCACTGGAAACTTTCACTAGGTTTGTATTTCATTTGATTTTCTTTTTCTCTCTCACTCATCCTCTTCCTGTACCCACTCATGGTGAGACAAGCTGATCCCTCTTCATTTTATCCCCAGTTGCTCTGCCCAAGTTGAGGGCATTTCTTCTCCTCAGGCTGAAAATACTCAGTAAGTAAATCCGGGGTCTTTAATAGCAAGAAAGTCAGAGCTTAATGTAATTTAGTTTCTGCCTCCGAGTTAATGCTGCAGGAAGTATTTGAATGAGCTTTGCAGTCTCTTTTTCTTACAGTCTCAGACTGGATCCTAGAAAAATTCTTGTCAAACTAAACAAACAAACGATTCACTGAAGAATGGGGAAAAAAAAGTTGGCAGCTTGTTCTCTCTTTCTAGTTAATGAATTGAATTGATACAGGAACTTCATCGTGTTCTCAGGGAAATCCTGTTGGCTGGTGCTCACTCCTCAGCACCACTAAATTTAGGTCACAGCTCAGTGAAGAACAATTACAGATCCTTAATAAAAGGTAAATCACCCAGTGACATCAAGCGGGACAGCTGGGCAGGCGTTCTTATTTTCTTGTTAATTTTATGGGGGTGGGGAGCACAAAGTGAAGCCTAATGTTGACAGAAAGTCATTTTCTGACCTGCTTTTTGGCGTATGCCATTCCATGCTTTTATAGCAAGTGAAACCTGAATCTAATGGAACATCCACAAAACGGTTTCCTAAATTAGCCAGGACAAAAAAGGAGCTAGGATGGAGGCATAGTAGTGGGAAGAGAGAATTCAGGAGTCCTGCATTGGAATCCTGGTTGCTCATGTCTTCTCCAGATTAACCTTCTACCTTACATTCTGTGTCCTACTTACCTCGTGTTGAATATTTTATAGCTCCACTCTTTAGTCATATTGAATTATTTTATGGCTTTTCACAAATGGCACTTTCTCTGTCCTCTTTGTCTTCACCCACTCTATTCCTCTAGGCTGGTATGTTTTCCTCTCCTCTTTGAATGAGTTATTCTTGCTTTAATGCCTAGTTCCTTTGTCGCCTCTTCCAGGAAGCTTTCTCTGACCCTCTAAGGCAGAGTATGATGCCTTTCTCTGAGTCTTTGCTTGACTCCTTTATTAGACTGGGCTCCAATAATACGGACTGTGCCATAGTGTTCTTGGTGCCCCAGCTGCAACCCACTCTATTGACGTCTATTTTCCTAAAGCCCTAATGACCCCCTTGTTTGGCTGAATACAACAGACATTTCTCAGTTCTTCTGTACTTGCCATTTTAACAAACTCTTACACTCCTTCTTCTTGATACCTTCTATTGTGGGTTGAATTGTGCCCTCAAAAAATATGTTGAAGTCCTAACCCCTGGTACCTGTGAGTATTCTCTCCTTTGGGTTCCTGAAGGATTTCACTAAGAGGGGATCTGATCATGTCCCCTGAAAGTCTGCAATGAAGACTCGATCTTTAGTTTAAGGGCTACACTTTTCATATTAAGGTCTGGATTGTATCTAATTCTCCATACCCCTTCTCAACATTCTACCATCTTATTTGCTCTTCAGCCAGATTCTAATGCCCATAACTTTTCACATACACTGTGCTTTTTCATACTTATAAGCATTTTTTTTTTTTGCATAATAGTCCCAATGTCTGAATCCTCTTTCCTGTCTTACCCACCAGCCTAACTCTTCCATAGCCTTCAAGATTTGACTCAGCCATGATCCCATCTCTGATCCCCTCTCCAGACCAAATAAGGGGTCCTGTCTTTGTGCACCCATAGCATTCCCTGGCTACTTCTAACAACATACTTACTACACTTTGTACAACTGTGTTCACAGTAGACTCTGAGCACCCTGAGGGTAGGAATTGAGTCTTACTTATCACTATTTAATATATAATCTGAGTCTCATACATCTCAGTTACTAAGAAAATGTTTTTAAATGAAAGAATATATAAATAAACTAACTATGTGCTGTGGAAGCAGAAGGGAGATAATAACCAAAATGAAAATGATCTCACAAATGTGCATATATATGCTCAGGGACTAAGCTAATCTATTTTGGCATGTATGCTATGTGGTGTTGTACCCAAGCACATGATTTGAAGAGAATAGAGCCATATATTTTGTGTGTGTGTGTGTGTGAACTAATTAGCACATTATAAAACTTCAATGGAGATTGGGGACAGGTGGTGAAGAGAAAGTGAAATTCTACTTAATTCTTAAATAGTAGTCTTTCAGGAAATTGGAAAATACATCTAGAGTCCAGGTGTCAGTCCTGGATCTATTGCTTACTAATTTTACAATCTTGGGAAATTTCTTTTTCCTCTTGAGACTTAGTTTGTACACCTACCAAAAGTGAATTAAAATACTTTACAGGGTTATTCTGAGTATCAAATAAGGTAAGTACGTGGAAGAGACCACAGTGCCCAATCCATAGTGGTAAATTTCAACCTCCTTCTTCCACTCAGGATAAAACAGGCCAGAGAGGGAGAGAAAAAAAAAAAAGTTCAATTTTCAAACAAATGACCAACACAGCTCAGAGGTACAAATGTACTGAGAGCAACTTTAAGTAGAACCCTTTTGTAAGATGGAGGTGTTGCTGGAATTTGGGGAAGCTGTTGGAAACAACTAAGAAATACCTTGTGTCAAATTGTTTTTAGTCTGAGAAAGAGAATAAAATTAGGTTAAATGAAACCAGAAGTGACTGATCCCTGAATGCATAAATAATGCCACTAAGTTTGCCAGTAGGATAGCTCTGATTCTTATTGACACCTCTCAACTCTAATGATGAATATATACAGCATATTTTAGTTATAATTCTGCTTTTGAGAACCACATATTTTATCATTTAATTTTTTTCCTGAAGCTCTCCTTTTTATGTTACCTCAGCAATGTACGTTTTGTATTAGAGACAAAAAGAAGAAAAAATAAAATGGCTATAGTCTTACCCACCTAGAAACTACTATTAACACTTTTTAATTGATATATAATAGTTGTACATATTTATGGGACACGTGATATTTTGATATAAGTATACAATATATAATGATCAAATCAGGGTAATTGGGCTATCCGTCACTTCACACATTTTATGTCTATATTTTCATATCCATTTTCTAGAATATATTTGTTTTTCCACAATGTGATCAAACTGTATATGTTGCATTAAAATGTGATTTTTTTTCACTTAAAACACCATGAACATTGTCACTTGTTAGAGGAATGTCTGCTGCCAGTCATGAGGAAGTAACTTTCTTCAGATTTACTTTCCCATCACAAATCACTAGAAAATGAAATGAAATATTTAAAACAACACTATTCTAATACAGGACAGCAGACAAGGTAGCACCATGAATCTCCCCCCAAAAGGGAAGTAAATGGGGTGAACCCCACAATTATCCTGGCTTTTTACCTAGAGATAATTTATAAGCCATGGGGCAAGGGACAGGGATTGGAATAGCCTGGTGGTCTCTAAGTTGAGGAGGAAGAGACCATTTGGGGCAGAAATGGAGGTCGCTTGAATTTGTGGGGGAAAGTACATGAGAAAATGAGCTGCTCCAGACTCCATGAGGTTGGGCAAGAAACAATTTTGTGGAAAGAAAAATTATCAGGAAGTCCTAAGCTAAGACATTGCCAGAGCTCACACAGAGCTGGGGAATTGGCTGAGTTTATGCCAGCCTGAGGAGAGAGACATTGTTGAATGCTCAAGGATTTTGTTACAAATGCTAGAAAGATCACACCTTAAGGTGGTGCAAACCTATCCCTGGATAAGTCTTAATAAAGCTTAAAAATAAGGTTAGAAAACAGGCAAATGGATCCACAAATCTCCTCGTGTGACTCTAGGCAAATTTAACTTTATGAGCCTCATTTTCTTTATTTGTAAAATTGGATTAATAACTATATCTACTGCCTTGTGTTGCTTGGGGATTAGTTAAAACTCTATAGTAGTAGATGACAGTTATCGAGTGTTGGCTCTACACTAGATATAGGTCTAACATTTGGCACATAAAAAATGCCCAATCAATACTAGCATTATTATCAGTGGTCATATGCCACTCCGTTCTCAGGAAAGGGCTGTGGCCGACATCAAAGCTAACATGAGGCATTTCTCTATAGCCACCAAACAAAATCATACCCAATGGGGGAAAGAGAGCCATACCTGAAAAAGACTCTATTACTATAACAATCAGCTTAATTCAGGACTTACTGATACTCCTCAGTGTCCTCTAAGGTGAACTGAAAGACCTTTGTTATAATCCCCATCACACAGAATGCTACTCACTTATTGACTTTTCCCAACTAAACAGAGAGTCCTTGAGGGCAGAGACTATAACTTACTCATTTTTGTGTCTCCTACTAGAGCATGGTGTCTGTTGTGGAATGGACTCCTCACAAAAAGTGTTTGCATAGTTAAACTAAATTCAGAAAGTATTCATTCATTTGCAGGAGAAATTATTACTTAGTAATAAAATACTAGGTAGCTTTCCATTCTGCAGAGGAACAAGTAACCTCTTACAACTTTCTGTTTAATCTTCCTTTACCGAAGGATACCAGTGTTAATCTTTCCCCCACCGCATTGCGTGTTTAAGCCCTCACGATACTCTGCTGGGACAGAGAGGTCGTCATGTGCAAGCTGGGATGTTGTAATGTGCTCAGAATGAAAAGCCACTGCACCCAGAAATTAAAATAAAATCAAGAGCCAAGTGGAGAGAAAGGTCTTTAGAACATGTTCTAGAAAAAAGCTGTAGGATGCTCCATGGTGTCCCATCCTGAGAGGAAGGACACCTTGACCTTGGTTAAACTCTGTGAGAAGGAAGGGTTACGGCAAACTGACCCTTCTCCCACATCTTCCATTTTAGGGCAAGGAGATCCATTTTTATTCCCAGCGTTGGCCAGGTTCTCAGAGCACATGGCAGCTCATCTGGCCACTTAGTGACCACAGCTCGGCGGGCTTTGGACTCAGATCATCCTGAGTGTGATCTTGGATCTGCCTCTGACAAACTAGGAGATTGTGGACAAATCCCTCATGCTTTCAAAGCCTTTTTGTCCTCATAAGTAAGACAGAAAGGTTGGTGCCCTTTTTGCGAATTGTTGTGAGGATTAAACCATAAAGTGTTGCATGTTGAGTGAAAGGTGGTGCCTTTACTTCGTGTTACTTGAAAGAAGAATAAATAAAATACCACTTTGAAAGGCATGTGAAGGGGAGAGGTCATTACCTTGGTCTTCTGCTTTCCATTTGCCCTGAACCACTGGCCAAAATTCTTTTTTTGTTTTGTTTTGTTTTTTGAGACAGAGTCTTGCTGTGTCACCTGGGCTAGAGTGCTGTGGCATCAGCCTAGCTCATAGCAACCTCAAACTCCTGGGCTCAAGCGATCCTCCTGCCTCAGCCTCCTGAGTAGCTGGGATTACAGGCGCTCGCTACCACACCTGGCTAATTTTTCTATTTTTAGTAGAGACGGGAATCTCGTTCTTGCTCAGGCTGGTCTCAAACTCCTGACCTCAAGCAGTCTTCCTGCCTCATCCTCCCAGAGTGCTAGAATTAAAGGAGTGAGCCACCGCACTGGGCCAAGAGTCTTCTTGTTGTTTTTGATGAACAACAAGGCTGTACCTTCTTTTCACACCAGAGGAAGCACAGCCTTCCTTCTGGCTCTTGGAGATTACTCTAGCATGGGCTTATCTTAATGACTCACTTAACACAAGACCACCTTCACGACCTTTCTGAGGTCAAATCAGCCTAGTAGTCAGTGTTCCAGATGCTCCACTCTGTCTTTTTCTTCGACTCACGGATAGCCACATTGCAAAGGAGTATCATGAATCAGCCAGTGACTCTGAAGATACAGTTATACCCAAAGGGCCAATATGAAGGGGGCAACAGATTCTTTTGGCATAAGTAGCCTAGTTTTTGAACTCCAGATTGTTCCTGAAGGGTAAGGAATATGATTTTTCATAGTTCCATGCTGCATGCCATTCCTTTGCCTAAATTTTACCTTCCCTCCTTCTTCTTCTCTAATACAACTTGGAAAAATATTATTCTTTTTTTTTTTTTTCAAAATTTTGACTTCACATGTTATTTCCCCCATGGAAACTTCTTGTTACATTACCATTTATTGAGTTCATACTAGAATAGCTGAAGTGTCTTTTTTTTTTTCCTTATGAAGTTTGTTGTACAACCAATGTGTCTCTTTCCATCCTAAGAACACAAAAAGTTGGGGTCTCCATTTCCCTTCATCTGACTGAAATAGCTGGAGAATCAGCAGTTCAGATCACTCCAAATTTCTCGTGCTCTCCTTACTGTGAATCCTGGGGTGTCCAGGTGACTTGGAGTTGTCTACCTGGCTTGTTCTTACCTCAATGTACTCTCTATGGCATAGGAATGCTGGTTAAACAGAAGCTGTCATGGCAAGTTGTGGCCAAAGCCCAGTTGCAGGGAAGTCTACAGCTCCAGTGGTGGCCACAGATATTATGAGAGCCTGGGGTCCTGAGGAAGAACTCCTGCTTTGGAATCAAAGACTGTTCATTTTCTCATTGCCTTAGTGGCACATGGCATAGAGATTGGAGCCCTGGCAGAACAATATCCAGGGAGACTGTGATGCTCCCTGTTTGTCTCAAATCAGATCGGAAACACAGTATTCAAGTCTCCTCTGCAGAAAACAGAAAGGGCTCAGAACACTCCAGCAATGGGTTGGGGAAATACTTGAGGAAAGCATGCATTACAGAACAGTATGGCAGGGACAAATGCCATGTGTTCCCCACACTGTTTTCTCATCTTGGGAATACAGGAAGGCATTTCCCACCTCTGGTGTCGATAGGTCAGGGTCATGTGACTAAATCTTGGGCAACGCAATGTGGGTGGAAATGATGGAAGCCACTCTAGCCATGGCTCTTAAAAACCTGGCCCTCTAGCTCTCTTTTTCTAAGACAAAATAGAAGGACTTGAGTTCCAGGGGAAAAGTTTTAGGATGGAGAACAATCCTCTCTGGACTGTGATGTGGGTGAAAAACCTGTGTTAACTTACTGAAATATTTAACACAGGGTTATTGTTTATAAATGTAGCTTAGCTTCTCTTGCCTTTAAAGCTATTCTATAGGTAAGGCTAGCAGCTCCAGAAAGATCCAGGGAGCTACAGTTCAGGGGATGAAAAGCCTAGCGGGCTAAAGCCAAAAATACTGTGGCTCCCGCAATTAGGCCTTTCAGTTTGCACACCCAGCTGGGGCACAGACTAGTCCCAGAACACCTGGGGAAGGGCTATTTCTAGCCACTTCCACATTACCAACTCAGAAACAATCCACTTCCTCGTCTCCCTGTGATGCTCTTTCTCCTAGGTCTTGACTGTTTTCTTCCAACACAGTTAAGTCCTTTCCCCTGTATCTGCTTTTGAGGGGAGGTCACCGTTGGCACGGCCAATGTACTTTGAATCCTGCTTTTCTAAAAGAGGTTCCACTTAGTAATTCTGGAAGATTCATTATTCCCATCTAAAATCTGAAGGAGGTAACAACTTCCCTTGATAAAATTATCATTCTAATCTCTAGGAGGATGTCCATGATGTTATATGTTACTGCAATAGGACTACCATAGTTACCGGTATCCTTGCCCTAGAAATCCTTAAAATCAGTGACCTCATTTTTCATCTTTGCCACGTCTATGTGCCCAACAGCCAGCTTAGCACAAAGCGATTTGTGCTTCAGAAATGCAGATCCAAGATCTTCACCCTCCACACCACATCCAGAAGCTCTTTTGTGCTTTTTGCTCTGCTTGTGGGGGTGGTTTGCCTAGAGTTGGAGGCTACAGCTCTGCCATGTATTTCTGCCAATATTTCTCTTCAGAGAACTTTTACCTAGGATGACCTCTTTGGGGTGGGCACCAGGAAATGCCTGAGGGACATGCCTCTCAACCCCATGTCCATTAATTGTAATAAAATAGTTGCCTTATGGCTGGAACAGTCCTCCATCCTTGCTGTCACCACTCAATGGGCTAGTAGGGTGAAGTCATAATTGGAGCACACTTTCCTTGCAGAGATTAGTCCCAAATGCCAAGTACAAGGGTGACTGGACGCTGCACCCAAAATAAACCTGGTTAGCAGTGCTCCTTATAATTTTCTCTCAGTTGAGGGAAATAGCCTAGAAAAAAGAATTCTGGGGACTCATAGTCGGAGAGCACAGAATCATAGACGGTCAAAGATGAAAGGGGCCTGTAAGATTTTCCAGTCTCCCTACTTTACAGGTGAGAAAACTGAGGTCCAGAGAGCAAAATGACCCACCCAAGATCACAATAGTTGAGGTCAGGAATGCCAGAATTAGAAGTGGGATGCTAGAAACCCTGACAGTGCACTTTTCATCTCACTCTTAACGTCTTCAAGGATCTTTTTCTGACAACATGTATAGAAACTCAAGGTTGACCGTAAAGGCAATGGGTATAATACCCACCATACGCTGTGTTTGATGCTTTACACAAGTTATCTAAATTTACCTCAGAACCCCAATACCACATTTTGTCAAGGAGACAACTGAGGCCTGAAGCAGTATGCCAACTTGCCCAAGGACACTTAGCTGCTCAAGGTCAGGATAGACTGAAAAATTTACCTGCCTATTTCTAGGTCCCGGTCTCTTGGCGACATTAACATGTGAAAGGGCAAGCTGGAGCCATTGAGAAACAAATGAGGATCTTATAAACCCAAAATATAAGACCTTCCTAAAAGCCAAGGCTTGCCCTCAGCCAAATTGTGAGATGCAAAATTTGTTTTTAGGGCATACAGCCACATCCACCCATCCCACCCACACCAAGTCTTCTGGAACATTTCCTTTTGCTTTGGATGTCTGTTTCCAAGCGGAAAGAATAAAAAAAGGGAAAAGCCTGGACTGAGGATCAGAATCCCTAAATTTTTGTTTCAGCTCTGCTACCAACTTTCTGTTTGATCTTCGTAAAGTTATTTCACCTCTCTTTCCTTCAATTTCCTTAAATCTGAAAAATGTTGAATGGGTAGATCAAAGTTGAGGAATCAAGGCACCTCAATACCAACTAATAAGTTGTGAGTCAAAATTTGAATCTCTGTGTTGAAAATCATTTTGAAGCCACAGATAAGGACGGAAGGTAAGTATAAATGATTAGTGATTCTTGCCATAGGTGTGTTAAAGGTTTCACATCACATATGACAAGGATTTGCTACCCATAGACCAGAGGATTTTTGATGTCTGTTTACTTTCTAATGATGTCCTTGAATTGGAAATGAAAGAGCTAATCAGTTAGTTACCTATTTCCTACACACCAGAAAGCTGCAGTCTATGAAAAAGATCTTTGTTGGTAACACACAGGAAATAGGAAATCCAATATTTTGCACAGTGGAGAAGCAAATTCCTACCACCAACCAGAAGAGAATATGATGTCTCCTCTTTTGCTGTAATTTAAGGTGATCCACAAAGTGCTCAGAACAGGAAAGCTGATGGAAAACCGACATGCTGTAGGACTTGAGAGATGCTGTTTCTAAGTTTAAAAAAGGAATAGCATATTGTAAAATGTATTTGAAACCCACACAACATCCCCACATCTGTGTAGTTAGGAATAAGGCAAGCTGGGACCAGAGGGGTCAAGTATCAATTTATATCGCACTCATTAATTGAGAACCTCCCCCCCCCGCACTATGCACTATGTTAGGCAGAGAAAACAAACAATAAAAAAGACACAATCCCTGAATCCATGGACTTTACTAACATGGCAGGAATGGCTGACTGTCCATCAGACACATGTGCATCCCTTCCAGAGAGGAGAGTTGTTGCTGGGAAGGGGCTGTCCAAGCAGAGACAACTTTTCTCAGCATCCCTGATAATCACAAGGGGCCACAGAGTGTGTTCTTGCCAGTGAAATGAACATAAGGTTTATGCATCACTTCTGGAGGAAACAGCCAAAGTAACCTATGTGCCATCTCCACTCTCTCTTTCTTCATTTGCAGGATGAATCCAGTTCCCCAGAGGACTTAGTATCATGATTGCCTGAATCACATGTGAACAGCTACCTGCTGACAATTACTAGTTGCAGTCAACTGCTGACATCAGCAAAAACTATGCCTCATTACAATATATACTATATAGAAATAAATTATATTATATGTTATATATAAATATGTGCTATATACAAATATTTTTTATGTATATATATTTTTATAAAATATTTTCAGATAGCCCATATTTTCATATAATATATTATATATACAATGCTATATAAAATATGTATAATATACATAAATATTATATTTGTGTGTCTTTAGGGCATACAGCCACATCCACGCACCCTACTCACACCAAGCCTTGTGAAACATGTTCTTTTGTATATACATAGTTTATATATATTATACATGTATAAATATATAAACTATAGTAATATAAAATATCTGTTACACACCTTTATATACAGTGCATTATATATAAAATATATACTATACATATATAAAATACATGCAACAGGATCCATATATTATGTATATGTATATATAACCCAATTATTAAGCCACTAAAGTTTCAGAGTTTATGTTTCATCAGCTAAGGTTTCCTTAAAAAATACATCCTACAGTATGCAGGGCAAATGGATAAGCCAGAAAATGCAATGTCACTCAATTTTATGTCATGATAGGACTGAATTCCATGAGTTACAGGAACACAGATCTGGGAACCAGGGAAGATCTCTTCCTGGAACCTACACAGCTAATAGGAACTAGCTGTGCAAGAAGGTGTGGGGAGGGTGGGTTGGGGGGAAATCAGGGGAAATGCAGGTGCAGAGTCCCAAAGGATAAAAGGAGCAAGGCACCTTCTGTGAAAAGCAAAGAGGTAAGTGCTTGCAGCTGAGGTTCCTATGAAGGCGTAGACAGGATGTGGTGGTAAATAAATCAGATCGCGGCACAGTGGCTGCTGTGACTTTGACATGAAGGTAGTGGGAACCAGAGGGCGCTAATATTGTCAGGTTGTTTTGGATTGGTGGAGGGAAGAGCAGAAGAAGGAGATCGTGACTACTCCATCCATTATTACTTTCCACTGTCAGGTCCAAAGTAAGGCGTTGAATATACCTCTGTTGCATGATGAAAGAACAAGTGAGTGAACCAATTTGGAGCCTGTTACACTATTCAGATTAAATATGATGGGGCTGGAACAAAGGTAATGAAAATGGAGATGCATTGATGTGGCTATATTTGAAAGATTAGTAATAAGTGATCCAATGGATGTGGGAGTGCAGGAATGGCTTCCGGGTTAGATTTTCCTGATGAGTTACTACCCGTATATTTAATAATTGTCATGTGCCTGGGACTGTTCCAAGTATTTTACACATGATAATTCATTTAATCTTGAAAAGCAGTCTAGACAGACACATTTCCTTAGTTATACCTGACTCTGGTTGCTATCAATTTCTCAATGAAGGAGGACCATTTGTTCTCCTGTAATATGGTGAAATAAAAAAAAAGGGGAGGGACCCAGAAACTAAGAGCAGAGTTAGGCTACAACATGCATGTGGGTTGTCTCTATGTATTTTTTTTGGCAATTAATGCTACATTAACCATTTAATACTATAGTAATTATTTATGATTTTATATTACAGGGTGTGTTAAGTTATTTACAACTAAGTTTTGTGATAAAATCTAGATTTAAAAAATCCCACCACATGTTGTAAGGAAGGAGGAGAGATATTTGAGTCAAGTAAATAACAATTGTAGTCACAATTTTGGTTGCCATCATCTTTTACAGAATAGCTGGAAAAGAGGTGAGTCCTATTTGAGTGTTTTGTAAGTAACATTAATATTCTGTGTGTCTCTCAGTCTAAAATAAGGACAATAATATTAATACCAATAATATTAATATCTGAAAGGCACATTGTTGGGAGAAATTAGTAAGTTAGCTAATAAATTAATAAAAAACATACAGGACCCATAGAATATGCTGAATACAGAGCAGCAGTACTTATTCCTCCCATGTGTGAGGCTGTTTTTTCAGGCTGCTCATACATAAAAGTATCACCTTTTTGTTCTGAGCTAATCCCACAAATATATTTTTGCTTTTCTTGGCTAGTTTTTGATCCTTAACTTCTTGTAATAATAATGATAAAATAGCTTTTCAAGTGAATAATGTTTTAACTTAGGAAGTGCCTTTACATATATTTCTTATTTAATCTTCACACAACTCAAGGAGACCAACTCCCTTCTATCAATGAAGGATTGGGTGCTTAGAGAAAACTGGCTTATTGATACTGTCTTTCCTGTAAACAATAGTTAACATTTATTGAACACTTACCCTGTTCTGGGCACTTTGAAAACATTCCATACATATTTTCTTTTTTGATCCTCTTAAAAAAACCCATGCAGTAGGTATGATTTTCATTCCCTTTTTACATATGGGGAAACAGGGGTTTTGCGAGGTGAAGGAAGCTGCCCAGGGACCCAGCAGGGGTGAGTTTAGGAGAGACACTTCCACCTAAGCCTTCTGACCCTCCCCCCTGCCCCCGTGCACTTTCTTCTAATCTGCACATGCAGCCTCAGTCTAGGGCAGACTGTGTGCTTCTTAACTACAAGCTTTCCCAAGGGTCACAATTTGTTCTCTATGTTTGTTGTCTAGGAGAAACCATTGCCTTGTAGCTGCCCTTTTCCCCACTGGCTTATCTTTGGACTGACTAGGAGATGAAGGTCACTGTAGTTGTATGTGCAATTCCCAATTCATTACTTCTTGGTGAACTTGATTTCTCATTTTGAGGCCCAGGAGGGTGAACATTGCCTAAGAACATCCTAGGGTTTACTTGAGGCAAACCGTGAAGAAGGTAGATTTTTGTCTTTTCTTCCTTTCATTCCACTTCAGCGACTGCCTTTTTACCGGTTTTACTCAAATTCTCTAGCTTTCTTACCACTTAAAATACTTTTATTGACCTTCTACTGTATCCTTGGATTTGTGCTCTATGTTGGGCATATAAATGTAAATAAGACACATTTTATTATTAGATTCAGGCACGTAAACATGTTAGTATAGTACAGCATAATAAATGCTATAAAAAGATTCTTCTAGGTGGAGAGAAGCCCCAGGGAGGGAGTTATCAACCAATCATAAGAGGGAGAGTTTGATAGTGAAAGGTAAGCTTCCCAGGGCCAGAGAAAGTTGAGCTAGTGTTTGAAGGATAAAAGATTCCCTGTGCTGGGTTTGGAGGTCATGTTGAATAGCGGGCAGACAAATCAGTCTATCTAGGGGTGCAGAGGTCTATATTAACAGGACACATACTGGACACTGTGCGTGGTTTGTTATAGCTGAGGCATAGGCTGTGAACTGAAGAGAAATAGGAAGTGAAGCTGAAAAGGCAGGCCGTGGATAGGTTAAGGAGGGTTTTGTAGATCACGCTGAAGAGTTTGAACTTTCTCCTTATCTTCTGACTGAGAAAAGCCAACAAAGGATTTTAATCAGGGCAATAGCATTATGAGATTTTTATTTTGGGGATTCATTCTGGTGACTTTTTGAGAACTATGAATTATGATCCAATAGAGCTGATTCTGGGGATGCAGTTTGAAGGTGGGGCCTGAGTGGAGACAGTGAGGCCCTAAATTAATGTCGATGCATTCGGAAGGAAGACAAGCATGCTGAGAGCTATTGATGAGATAAACCATGAGAACCTGGATAGGAATGTTGTTGGCCATAGAATTGTTAAGATTTATGACATGAAACAAATCATGGACGGTGATGCCACTCACCAAGACAGAGATTCCAGGGCCACTAGGTTTGAGAGGGGTGAAAATAAATAGTACGTTTGAGCATGTTTTCATTTGAAGTTCTCATGGGACATCTGCGTAGAGATAATAAAAATATAGGTTTGGAGCTTAGGAGAGAAATCTGGGCCGGAGATAGAGATTCAAAAGTCATCAGCATGTAACTGGTAATCAAAACTGTTTTTTTTTTCTTGAAAGGTAGACTTTATAGAGTGAGAAGAGAACTAGGGAGAGGATAGAAACTCGTGGTGTACCAACATTTAAGGAAGGAAGAAGAGAGAGAGAAATAGTTTCCTGGAGGTGTAGAAGAAACTAGGAGAAAAAGGTTTCAGTAAAGGCAAGGGGAGAAAGAGTTTGGGTTAAATGTCAATAGAGTAGCAGGGAATAAGATAAGGAATGAAAAAGGTCAGTTGGCTGCGCCAGTTAGTGGGTCGCTAGAGACCCTGGAAGAACAGTGACGAGGCCCAGAGCCAAATATCAGGAAGTTAAGGAGTAAACAAAGGTTGAGCAAGGGGAGGAGTAAATGCAGACTACTAATTTAAGAAGCCAAGGTTAGAAAGTATAAGTGATTTTTCTGAAGATGATAAGGCTTCTCAGTGGTATAGCTGGGACTTTATATCAAGTGGCTTGACTCGTTAAAAGGCCCCGTGGAACTTTTTCTCATTTATTCACTTATTTATTTATTCAAGTATGTATTAGTCACCTACTGCATTCTACACACCTTGGAGTTAGACACCTTAGATGTTAGTTATATCATTCAAAGCAAGTTATGGGCTGGGCGCGGTGGCTCACGCCTGTAATCCTAGCACTCTGGGAGGCCGAGGTGGGCGGATCGTTTGAGCTCAGAAGTTCGAGACCAGCCTGAGCAAGAGCGAGACCCCATCTCTACTAAAAATAGAAAGAAATTATATGGACAGCTAAAAATATATATAGAAAAAATTAGCCGGGCATGGTGGCGCATGCCTGTAGTCCCAGCTACTCGGGAGGCTGAGACAGGAGGATCACTTGAGCTCAGGAGTTTGAGGTTGCTGTGAGCTAGGCTGACGCCACGGCACTCACTGTAGCCTGGGCAACAGAGTGAGACTCTGTCTCAAAAAAAAAAAAAAAAAAAAAACAAAGCAAGTTATGGACGATTGTCAAGAACTGTGGAGGGTCTGAGATTTTACTTTACTTGCAAGCTAACAAGTTAGTCTGCCGAAGTGCCATGGATGTTGGCAGAAGACATGAGACTTCTGAGTCAGAGACAAAAGGCAGTTCATTACTCACAACAATAACAGTAAACAGAGTAACATCATCTTCTTAAGCCAATTCCCTATGCCTCAATTCCCACAGGGTGACATGAATGGGGCCATGGGATGCCTGCACATATGATAGGTAGTGTTACAGGAAAGGAATACTGAGTTTAGGAAACTGAATCTTTTGTAACGGGCAATGAGTATGCTTAAACTTTGCCCTGGAGAGAAACATTACCTTTAGTATATTGTACAATAAACAAATCTCCTTCTGCTCTGAAGGGAAATACTAACGCTAGCTTCCAAGACTGTTCGCTATACAAACATCCTTGAAAAACCAGTCTGGAACAAAGAAAGAGAGTGCCTCTCTCTACAAGATGTGCAGAAATGCTAGAGACCCATTGGAAATTCTCTCCTAACTATGATGTCATATAGATTACAAGTTGCCTACTCAATATTTTTTTTTTTTCCACTTAGTAACAAAACTGAATATATTATATGTCAGTGTACCTAATGTCAATGTACCTAATTAAAGACTATGTGAGGGCTGGGCATGGTGGCTCACACATGGAATCCTAGAACTTCGGGAGGCTGAGGTGGGAGGATTGCTTGAGGTCAGGAGTTCAAGGCCAGCCTGTCAACATAGTGAGATCTCATCTCTACAAAATATTAAAACAAAATTAGCCAGGTGTGGTGGTACGTACCTGTAGTCTGAGCTACTTAGGAGGCTGAGGAAGGAAGATCCCTTGAGCCCAGGAGTTTGAGGTTGCAGTGAGCTATGATAACACCACTGCACTCTAGCCCCAGAGAGAGAGCAACACTCTGTCTGAAAAAACAAACAAACAAACAAACAAATGCCCCCTCCCACCCCCCCCAAAAAACTATGACAGCTGGAGGTCTAGCAGCCTTCTTGTACTAATCTTGAAGATTATAGCTACATAACAAAACAGGTTAAGCAGAATGACAGGAGTCTGGGAACTGTTATAGCAGCTATGGACTATTGGTCTCTGGATTTTATGTGAGTGGATACACTTTGATGTGTTTGAGCCATCATTGTTAGGTTCTGTTATTTGCAACCATGTACTAAGAGCTACTGTTAGTAACTGAATGCAATTACTAACTAATATGGATGGTGAAAAGAGCACTAGATAGTAGTCAATACACCTGAGACTATTAGAACTGCCTGAAAGAGAGAAGGAGAACACTCTCTCCTTGGAGCATCAGAAGTTCCTAAAGCAAGTTCTTGGTGCAGGAAATTATGTTTGACCATTGTTTAGACAAGGCACCTACTGTCCACCGCAAGGCATTGTCCAGTTTTGCACAGTCTGGAATTGACTGTTACCAATGCGTCTAACAGAGCTAAAACTACAAGAGTAAAAACTTGGTGTGGGATCTGGTAAAGCAAAATCATAAAAATCACCATCAGACAGGAATAAGAATCAAAGAAACCTTTTTCCACATTCAGAACTGGCTGCCGTTAGAAGTTTGCAGAGCTAGGACCCAAGACTTTATGCAGATATATCTCATACTTTGGAACTTCATGAATATTTATAAAGCCAGGCAATGAATGTGGCATACTCCCCACAGGGAAGTTTACTGAGTAGCTGGATCGGGGCCTGGGCTGCAGAGGTCTGATACTCTGATTTATCTGTCACCTGAAACACAAAAATAGAGAAGCTGCCAAGCCAATATCCACCTGTAGGACAACTGAAACATGTTACAATACAAGTTGAAAATTAGGGAGTGTAACTAGTTCAATGATTTTTAAATATTAGGTAAATGACTACTAAATTTTAGGTTTTAGACTCCTTTGAAAACTAACCTGTAAGAAATCTATAAGCCCTCTCCCCATAAAAATACAAGTTTGGCATACAATTTTAGAACATTTATGGATCCACTGTGTCCATAGGTCTCAGATTAAGAACAATTTGTCTAAACGGTTATGAAAATTTAAGAGATAATTATGGAAATTTGCACACTGGATAGTTGTTAAAATTAAAGAATTACTGTGTATTTAAAAATACATATGTATCTGAGACTAGAGTTATAGTCTTGATTTTACTGCTAATTTAGTTTGTGAACTTGTACATGTCAATTGACCCCTGTGAACTTCATATTTCTCAGCTAAACATTAGGAACTTTCTAGCTCTAACATTTTTTGATCCTAAGTTCTTAAAATATCCATCCTTTTTTCATAATTTTTTTAAAAATTAAATTTTTAATTGATAGATAATTGTATGTATTTATAGGGTATAATGTGATGATTCAACATATGTAAACATTGTGGAATGATCAATTCAGGGTAATTAGCATATCCATCACCTCAAATACTTATTATCTCTTTGTGGTGAAAACATTTAAAATCCTCTCTTGTGACCATTTTGAAATATACAATACAGTATTGTTAACTATAGTTATCTCGCTTTGCAATAGATCTCTAGAATTTATTCCTCTCATGTAACTATTATAACTTTGCACCTTTTCCTGCCCACACCACAATCCCCGATCCCCTGCCTGGCCACTGATACCACAGTTCTACTCCCTCCTTCTGAGAGTTCCAGTTCTTTAGCTTCCACATATAAGTGAGATCATATGGTATTCATCTCTCTGTGCCTGGCTCGTTTCACTTACCATAATATTCCCTAGGCCCTAGGCTTATCTGTTGCAAATCATAGAATTTCCTGTTTTTTTTAAGGCTTCCATTGTGTATATACACCACATTTTTTTAATCTATTAATTTGTTTTTGAACACTTAGGTGGTTTCCATAGCTTAGCTGTTGTGAATAATGCTGCAATGAGCATGGGAGTGCAGACACCTCTTTGCTATACTGACTGCAAGTATATATCCAGTAGTGAGAATGCTGCTAATTTTATTTTCCATAGTGTTTTCCAAAATGGCTGTACTAATTTCTGATACCACCAACAGTGCATAAGAGTTCCATTTTCTCCATATCCTCTTCAACACTTTTTCTCTTTCATCTTTTTGGTAGTAGCCATTATAACAGGTGTGAAGTGATATCTTATTATGGTTTTAATTTGCATTTCCCTGATGATTAGATTAGAGATGTTGAGCATTTTTTTCACGTATCTGTTGGTCATTTGTATTTCTTTAATACAGTTTGAGTTTATTCTTGTATAAAGGGTGAGATAATGCTAATTTTTATTCTTCTATATGTGGATATTCAGTTTTCCCAGCACCGTTTGCTATCTTACTTTTTTTATCTTTCAAAACTCATTTGATCTGTTTCCCATTTTCTCTTGGATAGATATTCATCTGAAAAATAATTGGTGGGTGGAAAAAAATCCAAATAATAGCTTAAATTGCTGCCTCCCTTCCCCCCAAATCTGAATATGTATACTTTGAAGATGCCTTAACCTAGGATATGACTTTCTAATGAATTTCCAGACACCATTGGTAGGGGAGGAATTTCACTGAAACTTTTTACAATAATGCAGATAGTTTGTCTGTCGTAACTTCTATATTTCTGGTGCTTAGCAAAGAGCCTGGCATGTAGTAGTTCCCCAATAAATACTTCTTGAATGAATAAACACACACTATCATTTTGGGGAATAGGATTTTTTTTTTTTTAAAGCATGCTTATATTTGCCTTTTTAGAACATAGGAAATTAAGAGCAAAAAAGGGTTAGGGCATGACCCCCTTTGATCATATCTATTAAATTACCACCTCCATTCCCATTCAGTATGGCCTGGAAGATTTCGTATAAAATAAATCCTTGCAATCTAAAATAGAAGAGGTCAGAAATTTTTTAAAAATGATATAAGTTAAATGGTTTCTGATTATCATTTTTTCTTTTTTAAAGAACTACAGTAGGTCATTTATTCTTTGGAAACACAGCTGTCAGTTTAAATTATGCCATCATTTGAATAAATTGATATTGGATAATGAAATTTCACTGAATGGCTACATGTATATATTTTTCCTCTGAGCTAACTAATTCCAATTCCTCTAACCTTTTCTCATGAATTCTATTTTCTAGGCTCTTAATCACTCTCTTTGTTCTCTCATGAAATTGAACAAAAATGTTAATCAGCAACAAATAGCAGGATGATTTTTATATGAACAGTAACCCTATGCTCACCTTTAAATGCTTCATGCCATTGGTGACTTTAGCATCAGATTTAGTCTTTTATGATATAGTAGAATACTTTTCTATCTTACTAATGTCTGGAATTGCCTCTACATTTATATTAGTCTGTGGGTCCACCATGCTATGTAGATATTACCTAGTATCTAAATAATTAGTATCAGACAAACCAAAGAGCAAGTTGGAAGATGGGATTTTCTCATTTTCAGTCTGGATATTTCATTTCTTCACTCATGAATCCATCCATCCCTTCATTCAACTAGCATGTATATTTTTTTATTCTGTGGCAAGCTCTGTACTAAATGCTGGTATAGAGATGAAAGGGAGCCCAGAGGAGCTCATAGACTCAAGGGTCAAGATTGTCTATAAAACAACAGTTATAATAGAGCGTCCTCAGCATAAAGATATAAGGACAGGATGCTACAGGAATACAAGGATGTCCGCTAATGCAGTTGAGTTCAAGGGTCTTGAAGGACAAATCAGGCAGAAAGAGGTGACTGGACAATGCTGCATGATGTAATTCTAACATATGCTGTATGTTAGTGATTATAACAGAAGGATTGTAACTCTGGGGAAATTATTTTATCTCTGTTCTTGTCATGACACAGGGCCTTGATTGAAGTGGAGAGCCTTCCCTGCGCCAGGCACTATGTTAGGTGCTGGAGGTAGAGCAGAGAATAAGCTAAATATGATTGGGAACTTGCTATGTAGAGAAGACAGGACAGAACTGAAGGTTAAAATTAGAGTGACCTATTTTTTTCTTAAGACAGTCTCAGTTTATTCCTATTGTTCTAGCTGATTAACTATGCCCCCTTTCACTCTTGAAAGTGTCCCAGTTTGAACAATAAAATTATATGATCATTCATGCTATGGGAAAATGCGACAATTGCTATGCTAGAGGTAATATAGATTGTGACGGGAGCTGTGGGGGAAGAACACCAAGAAGAAGCTTCTGATCCAGTTGATGGACAAGTACACTTATATTACAGATGACTTATTTCTAGAAATTTCCAAGTGATAATTATGAGATAAATCTCTCACCAGATAAAACCTACTGGGAACAACTATCCAAGTGGCTGTTTTAATAGCCTGGTCCAAGCAAGCGTTGATAACTCAGTTACGCTGGTGTGGAAATGAAGATGTCAAATGGGAAATCAAGTTGTGTCCCTGAAAAGTCAGTTTTTCTTGGATGCAATTGAGAGAGATGCACAATCAATAGTGTACGCCTTTGGAGGGGTAAAAATATCAATTGATTCACAAGACTAAGCAGGTCTGGCTGGCTGGCCATTCTGTTGGAAGGATGTTTGGGATGCTGTTGAAATGAATCCTGAAGCCATGCAAATGAAAATATATCTCAGTATTTCTTGTGAGACCTCGAGATATCCAAGTAAAATGCTTGTGCACATTTAGAAAGACATAGATGCACATATAATGACTTGAGGTATTGTTTTTTCACCCATTAAATGAATGTAAATACCTTAGAAAAAGAAACGAATATTTAAACTTCGAAAAACAAAACATGCTTCAAGATTGAATTGAATTGACAAATAACATTGTGTACAAATGAAACTTCTCCTACATTTCTGGGGTTGGGGAAGAGGTTCCTTGAGCTAAGGGTCATCCAGTCAGAACACAGCACACTAACGAGGAGAGGGCCAAAGAAACATTTGTTCTCATTTATCAATTTGTCATTCTCAACTGTCTACAGCTACAGATCCGAGTAAGGAGATTAAAAGACAGGTCCTGAGAAGGTGGTTAGCAAAATTTTTGAAGTTCCAGGATTAGAAGAGGGAAGAAAACCAATATTTTTTAGTATTTCTACATGCCAAGCCCTGGGCTGAGTGCTTGACATATGATGCCTTATTGATCCCAACAATGACCCAGGGGTAGGATATGATCTGGGAAACCCGTGGCTTGGGAAGGCAAAGTGACTGTTTTAAATGTAGTCCACATACAGTTGATGGTGCCTCAATTAAAACACAGTTAAACTCCAATGAGTGTGTTATTTCTTGTATTCCTTCTTCAAGACATGTCTTAGATCTAAAAAAAGGTATATTTTTTGATATGTGAAGTTAATTAAAGGAAAAGAGATTCCAGATGAAGAGACTTTGATGAACCAAGATGTTATATTATCCAGGGGTAGAACATGCTTATAAAAATGTACCTTAGGATCTTCCATCATTGCCAGAAGTAGCCATAAATAGAGCAAAAGCTTTTTTTGCAGCAGAACGAAGAAAAATAGAAACAAAGATGAAATTAGACTGCGAAGATTATCATGTACTCTGTGAAAGAATAACCAGAAAAATTCATCAGTTAGACTTCTTTACTGCAAGCAATAATTGCCAATTTTGGTTAACCTAAGCACACAAAGAAGGAAAAGACAAAGAACTGGGTTTCAGAAAGCGCAGGAACCAGGGTAGCTCCTGGAATCAAGGATGCAAAACTGCCAATTGCTTCTGGGAGCTATGATCATCAGGAAGAGAGAATCTGAATGCTCCAGCTTGCATATGAGCCACCCCTTGATGAGTGGGACAAGGTACCTTGATTGACAATGAAAGTGATATTTTCCCAAAGCAAAAGCCATACTAAAAACCACATGATGTCACCATAAAACTTCTTATAATATGTCATTTCTCACCACTATTGCTTTGAGTGCCCTTTTTCTGTATGTTAGTTTCCTAGGGCTGCCATAACCAAGTACTACAAATTGAGTAGTTTAAAACAAACATTTATTTTTTTTTTTTTTACAGTTCTGGATGCTTGAATTTTGAAATTAAAGAATTGGCAGGGTCTTGTTCCCTCTGAAGTCTCTTGGGAAAAATCCTTTCTTGCCTTTCCTGGTTTCTGGTGGCTCCTGGCCATTCTAGGCCTTCATGGCTTATATAATAGTTACATCACTTCAATCTCTACCTCCACCATCACATTGATTTCTTCCCTGTGTATGTGTTTGAGTGTGAGCTCTTTTCTCCTATAAGAGCACCAGTCATTGGATTTAGAACCCACTCTAATCTACTATAATCTCATCATAACTAATTGTATCTTCAAAGACTATTTCCAAACAAGTTGTCATTTTGAAGTTCTAGGTAGACATAAATTTGGGGAGTGATACTCTTCAAACTTCTACTCTCTGTCTTCCTTTGGAACCAGTTGCTTCTTCAGAACCATTTGCTTCCTTCTATCACAAACTAACTACATTGTTTTTTAATTGCCAACTTAAATGGGTTTTCATATAGGACTATGGCTCTTTAAGGGCAGGTACAATGTCATTCTCATTTTTGTTTATCTAGCATCCAGTAGAGTACCTGGTATATGGCAGGCACAAAAACAGTTTATCGAATGAATGAGTAATGAATACAAAAATGAATTATTCAACTAATGAGACATAAGGGAAAAAAACCTACAAAGGACTCTGGAATGACACTTGGCATGTATCCCTACACAAGATACAGAGTCCCACGGCCCTGTCATATACCAAAACAACACTCTTACAGAAACAGAAAATAAAAGCGTGTTTCCTGTCCGCAACAAAGGTTTATAATGAACTGAATATTGAGAACATTGACTTTGCTTCCACTTTGATGTTTACAAGTTCTCAGATAAAACAGACAATTTACAACTTCCATGAATTTTCATTATATTTCTCATCTAATTTGCCTTTGCATAGTGTGATTACATCATGCAACCCTGTTTATCTCCTCCTTGCCTTGGCCAACTTCCTTTACTTTCACACCCATTGCAGAGGAGTTTTGCTTTTCCTTCAAGGATTTTTATACCCCACTTGTCTGTGCTTAATTTACATCTTCTCTTCCAGCTTCAAAGGTTTGCTGAGGCTATGACTTCACCTCTTTAACGGTGGTCACTTTCTTCTTTGAAGTTGAGTATTCACTGGAAGAGAGATGCTGTGTGTTTTGGCTCCTTCTCCTCATCCGTGCTATTAGGAGAGGAGGGAAACCACAGTTGCCCTAATATTTTATGGGACAAACCTGATACTTTCTGGACATAAGAAACCAGTCCGCTTTCCTGCTATGACTTGGAACAAGACAGAAAAATGATTCTAATTTTAGGCAAAATCTTCCTTAGGCATCACTCTGTAGGGGGAATATTTTGGGGCATAAAAGGGCATAGGTACAGCCTTACAAATCACCTGGGGGAGGTGGGCAGGAGGCTGTCTCTCATTGTTGACCTCCAATTCCCACAATCTCCTTTGCTGTGCCTGCCCTGATCGCACTTTGAGTTTACAATACAAGATTTGTTTTTCATCCTGTTTCATGTCCTTGGAGAGAGATCACTTTGATGACAGTGCCAGAAACTAATTGTGAGGGTAACCAATTGTATGGGAGGATGAAGTCCATGGAGGTCAGAGGTCCTCAGCATCCTGAAGAGAAGGGAGGTACCCTAAAGGGATGTGTTTCTAGGGAAGATTCCAGACTTTTCCTTTCCTGGAGACCTCTCAGAATAGGTTGTTTAACTCTCCCACTGGAATTATGGAATGCTAATATTTGGAATAGACCATGGAAGCTGTGCAGTTCAAACTCTTTAAGAATGTGAATTTCTTGGGCCATAACATCCACACTGTGGCCCAAGTTAATGGACCAATGTGGTGCTGTAGAAGAGAAGCAGCTTAGAGTCAGGGAAACTAGAGTCAGAATCTTGGGGTCTGCCTCTGGTTGGGTTACTTTATTGACAATATTATTAGACAATAATAGCAAGCATTTGTCAAGCACATAGTGTGGGCAAGTCATTGGGCTGAGTATTTTACCCTCAACAGCTTATTTTATCTTAATATAGTTCCATGAGTAAGTATTATTATTGTTGTTGTTGATATTATGTTTTGCAAAATAGAACACAAATAGACAAGATGAAGCACAGCTTCTAAGGTCACAGAATTAGTACAGGATAGAATCAAATCTTAGGGAAGAACATGGTCTTGCAAGCTCATGTAGTAAAGAACTACATAATTCTGTTAACTAGTACACCTTGCCAAGTCTTGTTTCCTCATCTGGAAAATGAGGACAATAATCCTATTTATAGATTAATAGGATTAAATAAAATTGTGGCTGGACTGTGAAAGTGAGTAGCCAGTTACTCAGAACATAGGCTTTCAATATGATTATCAATGTTCTATTCTTTCCTCCCATGTCTCTTCCGAAAACTATAAACCTTAAATCTCACCTTGGGAGACACTGGACAAAGGACATTGCTGTTCTACATGGCCCTGGGGGATTGCTTAGGGATTTGGCCCAGTAGTTCCATGGGGCTTACTTGCTTCTTCCCAGTCAGCCCCATGAGAGCAAAGGCACAGGAGCGGGCTATGCAAGCCTGCCAGGGATCCCCTCTGTCCTCGGAGCATGTCCTACTTAGCACAAGCCTTGATGCATGTTGGCCAGAGGAGGCTCCCTGTTGCTCCCTGTTTCACAATATTTTGATGAAATATGGTTCAAAAGGGCACCAATGAGAGTTACACAATCTCTCACTCTGTCAGGATTAAGAAACAACTAGAGCATACTTCCGGCTCCTCTGTAGCCCAAGTGGGGAATCCAATCCACTTCACAGTCCCTTGGAACTCCCACTGGGGGGAACCTAAGCCTGAGGCCCAATTTAGCCTTATTTCCCTCAGGAGCCTCTACTGGCCTGCCCCACGCCATTCTCACAATGGTCCTCCAGTGTCATGCCCCCAATTTTCATAAAGGCAATTGACACTCAGCAAGAATCAGTAACTTGCTCAAAGTCATGCATGAAAGATTCAAGCCAGATCTGTTTGATTTCAAAGCTCTTTACTTCACTTTCCATTAGTGCACTGGTCTGGCAGTCTGGGGGACAATATCTAGAAGGGCCATTTATTGATTCATTTATAAATATTGATTATCTATGATGTGCTAGATATAGATGTTGGGAATACAGTATTGAGCAAACATAGGTTTTCTGCTCTCATACGGCACTTATAATCAAATTGAGCACAAAACAGACAATAAAAAAACATATAGGTACATGAAACCTCAGGTGATATTAGGTGCCCAGAAGAAAATAAATGTAGGGGCAAGGAAGATTTCTCTGTTGGTGACTTCTTAGCAGAAACTCGGATGCACTGAGAAAGCTATTCATGTGGATATTGGGGAGGAGCAAACTGGAAAATGGAAATAGAAAGTTCACCATCCTTGATGCAGGAGTATGCTCGGCATGTTTGAGGAAGAGCATGGAGCCTGGCTAGAGGCATCTGGGTGAAGAGAAGTAGGAGATGAGGTCAGAGAGGTGACATGTCACATCACCAATGGTCTCTGTGGGGCCTTGGGGGCATGGTGTTTTTCTCTGAAAGAGATGATCTTGGATGAGGGGTGCAGTGAGGGGGCGGTGATATGTCAGCAGGTCACTTTGGTTTGACCACTGAAAAAAGAAGGAGTTGGATTCCATTGGTGGTTCTCAGTCTGGCTGCACAGTGGATCACCTAAGGATCCAGTTAAAGCTATAACTGCTTGGGCCCCACCACCAGAGACCATGATTAAGTCAGTCTGGGGTCCAGGCCCTGTTGGTGGTTCTAATACCCAGACATGCTTGGCAACCACTTGTTGAGACTCACTCTAAGACTTTCATGATCAAGTCCTCTATTTATGACCCTACGTCTGTACAAGGGAAGGAGCTGTAAATACAATATGAAATAATAACAAGTATAAAAAGGCTTCTGTTATCATTATCTGTGTAAGTAATTACAGTATGAGCTCATTACTTCCCTCTCTCATCACTGCTTCCTTTCTTCCTCTGAACATGAGGAAGGTATTAAATAGCTAAAGAGAGCAAATGACTACATTGTAATGCAGAAGGCTCTTGGAGCAAACCCACTACTTCTCTGTGTACTTTTTGATGGCCTGTGAATTGACTCGATCAAACTGGAAACTTATGTGCTATCTGTATAATCTGCTTGCTATTCTGTAACATTGCTCCAATTACTCATTCTTTCAATAAATTTAATCTATTGATTTGAATGCCTTATTCTATTTCACACTCTTTCCTTTACTTAAGAAAAGCCTCAGTGGTCTCATAATGAAAGTGAAATTACACTTAAAATGCTCAGGGGATTTTCCTTTCCCTGCATTTCTTTATGCTACACCCAGACATGATAAGAAATATAGAAATATTGCTATATTTTCAGGTGAATGAATTTTGAATTCAAGAATTGAAATGGATAGCTTTACTTGCTGATTCATGTGCTGAGTTATAGATTGGGAAGAATGCATTTCACAATGTGTGGTCACCGTGGAAGCTTTGATGCCTAATCTTCTAGGGGATCATCTTAGACCATGAATATCTCTGGCGCTAGTCAGTGAACTTTCTCTGTAAAAGACCAAAAATAATTATGTTAGACTTCGTGGATGTGATCTCTGTTGCAGCTACTCAGCTCTGCCACAGTAGCGCAGTAGCTGCCATAGGCAACATGTAAATGAACGAGCATGGCTGAGTTTCAATAAAACTTTATAGACAGAAATAGGTGGTGTGACAGATTTGGCCAGAAGGCTGTGTTGTTTAGCAAACTGCAGTTTAGTCTGATTCCTCTGTTTTTGTTTTTCTTTTCATTTTAAATGATAAAAGCTGAGGTCCAGAGGTGATGTTTGACTTGGATTAACTGTAACACAGCCGAGACTGACACCTGGGTCTTTTGGCCGTCGGATCAATGCCCTGTCAACCATACCAGGCTGCCCTATCTCAGGTGCTCATGTTGCTACTCCGCCCCAGGAACTACATCTCCTGATGCAGAGCTAGGAATGAACTGAGTACAAGCTGGCCATATCTTGATTTGCGCATGAGTTTCCTGCTAGTGCCCTTTGCAGCCATTTGCCTTTCTCTTCTCTTTATGGTTGTAGGGCTGTGGGAGAGCATTTTTCATTCTAATCTCTTTTAAAGATGCATTTCCACCTACAACAGGTAAGAACCAAGACACCAAAAGAATTGAGTGTAAATATTTTGTGACCATCTGTGAAGAGTTGCACCCCAATTGCAATTCATTATGCATATTTTTGTAAATAATCTGTCCCTTCAGACAGCTTCCTATTCACTTTTCTCTGAGGATAATTTATACTCAGATAGTACTACTGATTCCAGCTAAAATTCCCCTCTTTGGGTCCCAAAACGCCATTCATCTTACTTTTCTGAGAAGTGAGATAAAAGCAAGTAGATTGCTTATCTTTGTGGAACAGGAAGTTGCAAGCTCCAATTTCCTATGGATGCCCACAACCTTATCCCAAAATGTTAGATACATTTTTGTCTTCTTGTGGTGTTTTATCTTCCTGTTTTCCTTTCCCCCATGATAATATACACATTACATTTATTATTGATTTTACTCTTTCCTATAAAAATCTCCCATATTAAGTTGACTTTTGATCAGAGCCTGAAGAGTTCTAGAATTCACTGTGAAATTGTCACTTCGTGTTATTTAGTGAAAGTTGAAGGACAATAGTCCTTTCTGCTAATTGCGAATCTCTCTGCCCTATGCTACTAAATCCCCAGTGATGATTCCAGGGTAACTCTGTGTTCCTTTCTTCTGATTACAATGACCCCATCTATGTCTTAAGCTAAGCCTTGAATCCCAGAATGGTTTATTTCCTACACATCTCAGGAATAAAATTGAAAAAGATGACATTTGTGTCCACTTGTGGAAGTGCTTCGCAAACAGAAAATAATACGTTCAGTTGTCACTTTCATTGTTTTTATTTTCAGCATTTTTTTCCTGGCTCCTTTATTGTCATGCCAACTGTCTGGATGTTGGAATTAAAAAAACCTTAATATGTTTCCAGCACCTAGTTATTGGCCTTCCATTTCTTAAGTTCTAGGAGTAAAATGTTCTTCCCTCATATTATTAAAAATTAATTCTCTTTGGTGATTTAAAGTGTTTGAAGAAAAATATAGCCCTGCCCTTTTAAAGATCAAAAGCCATTTGTACCAGCAGAAAACAAGGTTGTAAAAATCCCCTATGACAAAAGCTGTAGTTAAAAAGTGATCTTAAATAAGTCTACGAGAAATAAATTCTACACAACAATGTAGTTCAAAGGAAGAAATGATGTAGACCTGTGATTTCCTACAAATATTTTCTAAATTGGAATGAGAATTGTAAAAACTACTGCAAAAAAATCAGAGGTGAACAGTGTTGCTATTGATAGAAATGTTGTTCCTGGTTGTATTAGCCTGGTAAGAACAAGTTGGGTTCATGGGTAAGATAACTCAGGTAAAATTAAAATATATTTTGGTTATATATTTATTTTAACAGTCTTCAAAAACAGCCTACTTACCCTAACATGAAAACAGTGAGTGGCTAATGAGGGTCTCCTTAAGCCATCTTGATTTCAATGTTATATTGATTTCTGCCCCAGGTTTTGGAAGACTAATTGATCACCTATCATATGCAGGTTCCATGCTAGACACTGTAATGGTAGTTTCTACTTTATGGGCCAACATTGCTACTAGTAACATCTGGCTTTGCAATAGCTATTCACATGAAGTTACCTTCCCACCATTCCAAGGGCTTCATCACTTTCTTAGTCTGTTTGGGCTGCTGTAACAAAATACCTTAAACTTGGTAGATTATAAACAACAGAAATTTATTTCTCACAGTGGAGCCTGGAAATTCTAAGATCAAGGTGCTGGCAGGTCTGTGTCTGGTGAGGGCCTATGTCCTGGTTTATAGAACGACACCTTCTTGCTATGTCCTCACATAGTGGAATGGAATAGCTAGCTCTCTACGGTCTCTTTTATAAGGGTACTAATCCCATTCATGAGAGCTCCACCCTTGTGACATTAACACTTCCCAAAGGCTCCGCTTCCTAGTACCATAACCTTATAGGTTACCATTTCAACATATGGATTTTGGGGGGACACAAACATTCCGACCATAGCAATCAATTCTCCCTATTTTATTCATTTCTATGTTCATAGCCCATTCTGCTGACAATAAAGTAAAAAAAATTCCATGGTTCCATAAGAGTCATATTCAGTGTTACACTAGGTGAGCCATCTCTTATTCTTCAAAACATCTATTGAGTACCTGTTCTGGGCCTGATGACATATAGGTACTAAGAATACAATATAAATTAAATAAGACTGCCTCCTGTAGGTAAAGAAACATACATATGAACAAAGAAATGTCATACATTGTGACATATATGTTAATAAAATACCAAAGTCTCTGGAGGTCCAGGGGAAGGATTCGGGAGCTCTATGATGAAGGGCACATCCTTGAAGAAGTGATGCCTTGATTCGAATCTTGTAGATAAACAGGGGTGTTGTTACAACTCTTTTGTAAGGCTAGCTCCACTATCTGACAGATCCCACTTTCAAGATGTGAATGCTAACCACTACCTGCTGCCTCAGACTTCAAAGACATTCAAATGCTTCTTCTACCCAAAAGTTTTTCCTCAATGATGATTTACTATTATTCCAAGATGAGACTAAGTACAAAACATTTTTACTGCTGAGAAATATTTTTATCTACTTGTGATACTATTCCAAAAATGGTGGGCGACTTATGAGCATCCTTTGTTTAAAAGTCCATGTGTGTGTGTGTATGTGTATGTGTGTGTATCTGCAGTAGGAAAAGACAGGCATTCCAACCACAAGGTGCAGAGAAGAGCCAAAGTCTCTGACGCACTTCGGAAGACACCTTTTTAGGATGTCTGGACCACTTGCTTACATGGGGCAGAGGTAGGGGATGGAGCTGGGAAACAGGAAAGGGCCAGATCATGTGGTGTCTTGCAATGCCATGCTGAGGATTTTTAGCTTCGTTCTTAACAGACGGAACTTTTGAAAGATTTTAATCTGTGCAGTGAAACAAGGAGATAATGCAATATTTTTCATGAAGTTACTTTGCTGGCGATAGTGAGAAGAGATTGAAGAGACTCAAAAAGAACAACCAATTTGGATGCTATTGAAAAAGCCCCAGTGACGAGGAACAAAATTGGGGCTGTAATATAGGGGACCAAGAATAGGCAAGAAATGAAGAAATATTTTAAAGAGGTGAAATAATTCAAATTCAGTTCAGAAAGCCACTGCTAACTGATTCATTAATTCATTAATTTGTTCACTCATTCATTTGTTTATTCATTCATTTACTTCACAAATATTTTTGACTGCTATATGTCAGGCATACACATGCTGGGCAGTGAACAGAACGGATCCTCAGCTCTCATTTGGTGTATAGCTTAGAGGGGAAAATTTCAAGAAGCAAATATAGATATAGTTACAGAGTTATTAATTAATGGGTACAATATACAGTTGGAAGAAATACCTAGCCTTTGATAGATCAGGAAGGTAAGTGACTATAGTTAACATTACTCTATTATACATTTCAAAATATCTAGAAGAGAATAATTTGAATGCTGTTAGCATAAAGAAAAGATAAATGTTTAAGGTGATGGATATCCCAATTGCCCTGATTTGATCTTTACACATTATATCAATGTGTCAAATTATCATGTATATCCTGAAATATGTGCATCTATTATGTATCAATAAAAATAATAATCATAAATAAATAAAATTTAAAAACAGGGTTGCAGAGAACTGTTTCTTTAATGAGGTAGCTAGAAAGACTGTTCTGATAAAGAGATTTAAATGGACACCTGAAAGAAGTGAAGGAACAAGACTTGTAATACATTTAGTGTCCCTTTTCTTTGGGACCCCAGTCATGATGGCTCCCTTGCTCTTGCTCTTGTGCACTCGCGCGCTCTCTCTCTCCGCCCCGCCCTCCCCGAGAGTCTGGAATGTCCTGCTGGTTCATTCTATCCTGCTAAATGTTCTAAAGGCATGAGGTATCCCGGTTGTGCCTGGCCCATGGACACAGCAGGTATTTGAAGGGTTTTGATGCTTCATTTTTGTTTTCAATATTACGTTTTGCTTTACTTCTTTTAAAAAATTTTTCCTGTAGAGGCTATTTATTACACAGCAGCAGTCGGCATGCACCAAGCAGAATTGCTTTTCATAATAAACCTATTCATCTTCTGGCATGTCAGAAATTTCTCAAATTGATACTTATAATAAATATGATTAATAACGTATTGTATTTCAGTTGTTGCTGTAAAATAATTGGGAACAAATATCCTATTGTGATGTTGACAGTGTCAGGTTGGCCGGTGCCAAATGGCAGGAGCAGCCAACTGTATTTCATTAACAGCCACGTTGCTACAATGCTATTAAGTTTTTCATAATCCCTTTTATTCAAGGTTGATCATTCGTTCCGTTAGACAAATTCTTGCAACAATCACACTGGAAGTAAATCTGCCAGCAACAATCTCAGCAAGATGGGTTCTTGCTAAGACATTAGGTCCCCTGCCTGTGAACTAAGCTGGGCAGGTATTGCAATGTTGGGTTTGAGGATTAAGGACTAATCAAGGGACATGAGAAGGGGGCCAGGGCTAAGAGAAGTCTGAACAGTGAGCCTGAATTTGGTGTGGCAGAAGAGAAAGAAAAGGGCATGACTTTAAGAGGAATGTAAGATGCCTCACAATCCCTCAGGCTTTTCCAACCTCACTGGATTATCCCTGTCTCATATCTACAGCTTCTGCTATGCAGTTGCTGGTTGTTCTACAAACATATTCAACTATTCTCTGGATCCTCACCTTTGCATTTTCAAAATGCAATTTGCATTTCTATATATGCCCTCCCTGCCTCCTTGACAGGCTTATAAACCCTTATTCATCTTTCCAAGCCTGTTTCAAGTTACATTTCTTCCTTGAAGCTGTCCCAGAACACTCACCCCCTCCTTCCACTGGGCTACTATGATTCCGTGTGCATTTGTCCATTGTTATGTATTTTACACTGAATCACAATTACTTGGTTTCATGTGTGTTTTTGCCTGTACTTTGCGTTCTTCTCGAAGGCAGAACTTAGGCTTAGTACCAAGCCGAAGATTGCCTGGTTCAGAGAAGGTGCTTATTAAATAATTGTTGAACTGAACTAGGCTGAAGGGAAATTAGAAACTGTTTGGGCATAGCAGGGAGCCAGATTTGGTGGCCACTCCAGCGACATACACAGAATGTCTCTTCTGCACAAAAAGCTAAAGTCCTGCCAAGGGCCTACATGCTTTAAAACATTTCTTATGGAGGTACCCATGAATGTGCACATGTGAAGTGCAGAGAAGTAGAATCATTTTCCTAGAATCATGGGTTCTCAGCTAGGGATGAACGTCTTAGATAATTTTCCCCAGATATGCATCAAATCTCTGAGAGAGAGTTATTATAATTGAGTTTCCTGAGCCCAGCCTTTGACTAACTACATTATTCATGTGTCCATTTAACACTCATGCACTGAACACCCATTGTATGTCAGGACCGGGGGCTGGGCAGTGGGGATAGACTACTGAATAAGGCCAGCATTGGCCCTGGACCCATGTAGCTTAAAGTCTTAAATGGGATGAGGGGACATAGAGTCATCAGTCAATTCACACAAAAAATATACAATCATAAACTATGATAAAGAGACATTTCAGGGTGCTATGAATGTGTCAGTGGTAGAACCTAACTTTGTCTAAGTTCCAAAAGATGAGAAGTCAAATTAGTGAACGTAGGTGGGAGTGTAGAAACATTGAGGCAGATGGAACAGCTTGTGTCAAGACCCTGCAGCCAGAAGGACATTTGGAGGCAGGTGACATTTGAAGCACTGAAGGCAGTTCTGTGGCTGGAGCACAGAGGGAGGAAACTGGAGAGGTAGTCAGGGACCAGACCAACAAGAAACTTTTAGACTATGCTATAGAGTTTTTTTTTTTTTTTTTTATTCTTTGTTCTAAGAGCCATGGGAGGCCTTCCATGGGAATTCATTAAGAGAGTGAATCTTGAGTTATATTTTTGCCTAAAAAGATCACTTTGGCTGCAATAGGAAGAAGAACTAGCGTAGAATTAGGTCAACAAATTAGGAGTCCCTAGTGGTGGTCCATGTGTTTGTAAAAAGATAGTCGTAGTGGGGATAGAGAAAAGTTGGTGAATGCAAGAGATATTTCGGAGGATATATGGACAGGAATTGGTGGTGGATTAAATAAGGATGAAGTGGAAGGTAATTACTGAGAATGACCACCTTCGGGGGAGCAAATGGACAGATGTGAGATGTCATTACTGAAATGAAGATTGGATAAGAATCAGATTGTCTTGTCCATTTAATGTTGCTTTAACAGAATGCCTGAGGCAGGGTAATTTGTAGAGAAAAAAGGTTTATTTGGCTCACAATTCTGGTTGGTGGAAAGCCCACAAGCATGGAGCCAACATCTTCTCTGCTTCTAGAGAGGGCCATGTGCTCTGTCACAACATGGTGGAAAAGCTAAAAGGAGAGTGGATGTGTGCAAAGGATGCAGACCACAGGAAAGAGCCTCAGTGTGTGACAACTTCCTCTCATGATAACTAATCCAGTCCCACAAGAGTGAGAACTCACTCACTTCTGCAAAATGGCATTAATCTGTTCATGAGGGATCCACCCCCATGACCCAAAACACCTCCCACTAGGCTCCAGCTCCCAACACTGCCTCATGGAGGACGAAGCCTTATGGGGACAAACCATTTTCGAATCATAGCAGATTCTTCAGATTTGGGAAAACTATCAGGATCTGTATGTACAACCAGTTTTCCAGGTGATTCGTTTTAGCCAACCTGGCATGAGTGCAGCAGACTGGCATTCAAGAATCTCTGGATGTTCTACAACAACCCCATGGGTTGTCAGTTCACAGTGAGTGTTAAGTGTTCCCATTTATTACCTGTAAATCTTTGTGTCTGAATCTCAGTTCTTTTTTTTTTTTGAGACAGAGTCTCGCTGTGTTGCCCGGGCTAGAGTGAGTACCGTGGCGTCAGCCTAGCTCACAGCAACCTCAGACTCCTGAACTTAAGTGATCCTACTGCCTCAGCCTCCCGAGAGCTGGGACTACAGGCATGTACCACCATGCCCGGCTAATTTTTTCTATATATATTTTTTAGTTGGCCAGATAATTTCTTTCTATTTTTAGTAGAGACAGGGTCTCACTCTTGCTCAGGCTGGTTTCGAACTCCTGACCTTGAGCGATCCACCCGCCTCGGCCTCCCAGAGTGCTAGGATTACAGGCATGAGCCACTACACCCGGCCTGAATCTCAGTTCTTTTTGGCACTATGTTTCCAGTCCTGCTTGACTCTCCAGCTTAAGGTTGTTGTGAGGATTATATGAGGTTATATATTCAACTCAGAAATATTTACTAAGTTCCTACTGTGTGCTAAGCTCTGTCCTAGGCCTGGGGGCTTCAGAACGGAATGGACATGATACATGCCCTCAAGGAGCTTAGAGTCTATTGAGAAAGATAGATATGGTGTTAAATCGTTTCATTTCAACATAATTAAATGCTATGCCACATGGAAGACCAGAGGAGTGAGCAATGGCTTCCCAAGATGTGGACACACTTGAAGTATGTCTTTCAGAATGAGCAGGATTGAGCCAGGCATAGCTAATGGAGAGTATTTGAGTCAAGGGAAAGTATAGAACATTTGGACTCAGAGGCTAACACAGAGTAGGCAGTTAACATTCCTTCCCTCCCTTCCTTCCTTGTTTCCTCCCTTTCTTTTTTCCATGCTCAAGATCCAATCCTGTTCCATCTCCATTAGCAGCTATCTTTACCTTCTATCTATCAGAAAATGTACAAGTTACTTAGTTCAAGCTCTTGTCACCTCCCTTCCATCCATGCCAAAACATGTTACTATACCTTGGTTTCTGTCTTCTTATTTTTCTGAATCTGCACTAAGTCTTCTTCCTATAGTTATCCTTCGTCTGTTCGAAGGTTCGTGGCACCTTAAGATGGGCCCTATATTGAAATTCACATCACCGCATTTTGCTCTGTTAGTTACTAGAGAAAGTGTTTCCTTGCATCAGCAGTTTCTCCGTCTTTGGAAAGCATAGGACGTGTACCCTCATCCCATTTTCCCCATTATGTTCAGAGAGGTTGAGTGACTTATACAAGTTCATGTAAGGAGTGAGGGACAGAACTGGTACTTCAATCCAGATCTTCAAACTTCCAAGTTCAGTTCACTTCATCGTGTTATCTCAAAATACTGTTCGACAAGTATAAACTATGCTAAACCTAAAAACACCATCCCCATGAAAAAGACCCTGCACTATCTAGACCTGGTAAATGACTTCGGAGGTATTTATTAAACTTTGAACTTTGTATCAATTTAAATTTTGGTATTTTTATTTTCAGAAGTGGAAACAGCTGGCTTTACTAAACCCCTGGGTCATTTCACTTTCCTGTAACTGCCTCTACCAAATGTAGCTGGTCTCTCTTGAATAAGTGTTGCAAGCATGAGTTATGTGTCTCTGAATGATGTTGCCCAGGAGGGAAAATCTGGCTTCACAGCTCGGTTTGTTCACTTACCAAGCGATTGCATGAAATGGCTCCTCAAAATGCACTTCTGTCTTCACAAACTCCTACTGGGCAGGGAGTTTATTGGATGAGATGTCTCAATCTGGACAGCTTTCCTAACCTCTGCTTATAGGCTGGGTATCCCTTGCGGTTGGGTGGGATGCGGCTGTGGGTTCCATTTCAAATGTGCTGGAATTCAGGATGTGCTCCCCCAGGCACTCCCCTATGTCAGGGTCTGCCTGTGGTCTCCTCAAGAACTACTTGGATGCACAGCATACCCTTGGACCCAGCACTGCTAGAGACCCTGCAGAAACTATGCAACTTTAATCTGAGGCTCCCTCACTGTTGCTACTCCCTTGGAAAATGTGAATTTGCTTCTTTAGCTGCCAAAGATCTCCTCCCAGTATGTTCTTTGAGCATTTGGTCTGGTCAAAGGCTGGTTGTAATGGTAGATTCGTTATGCCATTTGTTTCAAATTGGGCTCCCACATCTATTTCAGAGGCTACATGATTTATTTGCTATTTATTTATATTTCTTAAAAATTTATTTGTAATTGATAAATAATAATTGTGTATATTTATGGAATACAATGTGATATTTTCATATATGTATATATTGTGGAATATTTATATCAAGCTAATTAAATTATGTATCACTCACATACTGTTCTTTTTTGGTAGTGAAAACTTTTAAAATCTACTTTGTTAGCAATTTTTGAAATATGCAAGACATTATTATTAACTATGGTCACCATGCTGTGCAATAGACCTTGAAAACTAAATGAAACTTTGTACCCTTTGATCAACATCTCTCTATTTTCTGCCCCACACACTCTTACGCATCCCAGCCTCTGGTAACCACTATTCTACTCTCTACTTCTGTAAGTTCAGCTTTTTAAGATTATACATATAAGTGAAATCGTGTGGTATTTATCTTTCTATGCCTGACTTATTTTATTCGGAACAATGCCATACAGGTTTGTCCATGTTGTTGCAAATAACAAGATTTTCTTCTTTTTTAAGGCTGAACAGTGTTCCACTGTATATATGTTTTCATTGCCCATTCATCTGTTGATGGACACTTTGGTTGATTACATATCTTGGCTATTGTGAATACGACTGCAATGAACACGGGAATGCAGATATGTCTGATGTATTGATTTCATATCATTTGGATATATAGCAGTAGTGAGACCATATGATAGTTCTTAGTTTTTTGAGATACTTCCGTACTGTTTTCTGTAATGGCTGTACTAATTTACATTACTACAATGTACAGTGTTCCCTTTTCTTCACACTCTTGCCAACACTTATCTTTTACCTTTTTAATTATAGTCATTCTAACATTCTAACTTGTGTGAGGTAATATTTCATCACGGTTTTAATTTACATTTCCCTGATGTTTATGATGTAGAGTATATTTTTTGAATCCTGTTGGGCATTTGTGTGTCTTCTTTTGAGAAGTGTCTATTCATGTCCTTTGACCATTTTTAAATTAAGTTATTTGTTTTCTTGCTATTGAGTTATTTACAGGAAAAGAATAACATGGGACAAAGTCAGTTATTCTCAAATGCATTGTCATAACTTGTTTATATATCATAAGTATTGTCTTTTATTTAATAAATAAGTCAATATATAATTTTAGTATACTTAAAAACTTTTATTTGTGTAAATTTATGGAATGCAAATGTAATTTTGTTACATGGATGTATTGCACAGTGGTGAGTCAAGGCTTTTAGTATATCCATCACCAGAAAAACCTTTATTGTATCCATTAAGTAATTTCTTATCATCCACCCCTCCACCCTTCTAAGTCTCCATTGTCTATCATTCCACACTCTATGTCCATGTATACATATTATTTAGCTCCCACTTGTAAGTGAGAGCATGCGGTATGTGTCTTTCTGTGTCTGAGTTGTTTTGCTTAAGATAATGGCCTCCAGTTCCATCCATGTTGCTGTAAAAGATATTTTTTATGGCTGAATACTATTACATTATGTATATATACTACATTTTCTTCATCTAATTATCCATTGATGGATGCTTAGGTTGATTCCCTATCTTTGCTATTGTGAAAATGCTGTGATAAACATACAAATGCAGGTGTCCTTTCTATATAATGATTTCTTTGGGGTAGATACCTAATAGTGGTATTGCTGGATCAAATGGTAGTTCTATTTTTAGTTCTTTGAGAAATCTCTATACTGTTTTCCATAAACGTACTAGTTTGCATCCCCATAATCAGTGTATAAGCATTCCCTTTTCTCCATGTCCTCATCAACATTTGTTACTTTCTGTCTTTTTAATAGTGGCCTTTCTGACTGGTGTAAGATGATATCTTATTTTGGTTTTAGTTTGCATTTCTCTGATGATTAATCATGATGTACATTTTTTCATATGTTTGGTCATTTGTGTCTTCTTTTGAAAAATGTCCTTAGCCCACATTTTAATAAGATTATTTATTTTTTGTTGTTGTCATTGTTAAGTTGTTTGAGTACCTTGTAAAGTGCTGTGTGTTCATATGTCAAGTTACTTCCATCATAATATCACTCTCACTCAGTTGATTTCTACATTGATCAGCACTCTCTTTATGACTAATGTTAAAACAGACTTGGACTTATTTAGTCAAAAAGGAACAATTATGAGAAGAATACTGGGGAAGTCTCACATAATGACAAGCTGGTCAAGATATAGCCTGACCTCAGAATCTAATGGACTTGTGATTCCAACTGTTCATGTCATCTCTCTGTTTCTCTCTGAGGGCCAACTTCATTCCTTTATACACCAGACTGTCTTCAACAATAATGGGGAATGGGGTTGCCAACAAATTCTAAGATTCATATGTCATAACTTGTACCATCAGAGAAAGTCTAGGTCTCTTTTATACATTCTAGTTTGAACAATTCTTGGGAAGGTCTCTAACTGATCAGTCTTGGGTCAGATACTCACTGCTATACCAATTAACTAATTAATGTTATTGGATTAATCACCAACTAAGTATCACAGAAGGAGGCAGAATATGGGTGCATTGATCTAGGCATTCATTTTATCACGATTCTTTCTTAACTAGGAGAGAAAGGGTTGGTGTTACTTAGATCAAATATACAAGGAACAGAATATTATACGTATAATGAGGGAGTGAATTTTCTAACTCATCATTTGTATGAATGTCAGTGTCATAAATTTGTTCAAAAGATATACTCAGGGGGCATTATTTGGGCCTACACTGCTCTAAACACTGAGAATACATTGGTGACTAAGACAATGTGTCTGCCATCATGGAGCTTACAATAAGTTGGGGAGATAAAAATATGCAAACAAATAAAAAAGAAGAAAATTATAGATAATGATAAAAACTACATAGAATATTGAGATATACAGTAACACAGAATGGGTGAGGATTTAGCTAGAGTGATAGGGATAACCTTTTAAAGAGGTGACATTGAGCTGAGACCTGAATTATGAGATGAAAAAAAAAAAAAAAAAAAAAGAGGGTTCCAGGCAGAGGGAAGAATCAATGCGAAGATCCAGGGGATAGAATGAGCCTGGCATGTTCATGAAATGGAAAGGACATCAAAATGGCTACAGTGCTATAGTGGGAGCACTAGGGTTCAACAGCAGATTTTATGGACTCTAAGAGAATGCTCTTTCTACTCTATCTCAGGTATCTCTTTTCTGCTCAGAGCTGAGGCAATAATTTCCAGGAGAAAACTTCCCTGAATCTCTATGCTTCAGAGAAGTGTTGGTAGGAATCTTACATCTCAGACATGTATTCCTTTAGTCTCGCTACACCTTTCATACTTTCAGTAACAGAAAATTCACCACCAAACAAAACTATCATTTAATTTACCTGTTAGAAAATCATTTCCTATTTTGAAAATGCAAATCTGTTTGTGACTTTTCCTATTTCCTGCCCATTGGAGCATGTGTTTCTTTTCTTATGATTGGATAAAGCTATTCCCTCTTTCTTCTGTCAAGTAATTGAAGTTAATGCTACATCTCCTTTCATTCCCTCTCCATCATGAAAAGGACCCCAGATTCCTCTATTCTTTCTCAGGGGTATGTTGTGAAGACTCTGACCACTCTGAATAACCTCTCCCTTTTAGAGGCTGGTATCTGGAGACAATAGTCTGACTACTGCCAAATCCTTTGGGATTAATACCTCTCTTGTTTTAGACTGAAGACCTTCATTAATGTAACCAAAGAATAAACATGGAAGTATCAACACACTATTGTTCTACATACACCATCCACTGAAGCCCATAAGAGCCTTGGCTTCCTTATTTAATCCTCGAGGGCTTGATTTTGGCATCAGGAATCTATCTGCGGCACCTGAGTTTGGGAAATCAGCCCAAATACTCTGCAGCTGTGATGCACCCGACACTCTCTCACACAATCAGCATCATTTGAGCACCAGGTCCTCCAATTAAGTGGACCCCTAGTCTCAATTCACCAACTAGCAAGAACTAAAGGTCCTTGCCAAAGAAATAAGCTGTCAGAAAGGGCTTAGAATATATGTATATTCCAATAGGACATCTAAATTACACATATACTCATATACATACATGTACATATACTTAAATGGCTCAATGTGAGCTCAGCCTACTTTTTTATATTACATAAGTGATAGAATAACTAAATAATTAAGAAAAAACCTTTGATGATTTTCAAGAGCCACAATTATCCAGAGGAAAATTAACTATCTTTAACAGTGGGTTTACTATATTTGGGAAGTAGAATCATTCACTTTAAAAAAATTGCAATTGAAGGGGGTGAAATAAAAAGAGATTTTTTTGATTCCTCGTGTGAGCCCAAATGTTTAAGATAACGGTGTTTGTTTTTGTACAGTATAGAGGTAGAATTTTCATCTGGCTTTATTCTATGACTGTGAATCTAAGTACAGCTGGGAGAAAATGGGGGGAACTAATATTAATTGAGCTATACTTGGTACATTCATATGCAAGATCTGACTTCATATCACAATTGTCCGTTTAAGGAAATTCTAGCATTCTTGTTTTACAGATGAGGAAAGTGAGAATCTAAAGGCCTCAGACTTGGTCACATTTAGTTGCAGGCTGAGCCCAGGACCTGTGACTTGCTAGAAGGATCTTTTAAGCATTCCTTTCATCAGTCTATGAAATTTTCTGTCAGGTCCTGCATCCTCTGCTTTTGGGAGTAGAGATTATTGGAAAGGGGCTAGAATGACTTCATTTCCAATTTCTAATTTTTCTTTTCCTTTGTCTTTTTTCTCCATTTCACCTTTCAAAATAGTTCTTCCAATCACGTTTCCTTTCCAAATTTCCTCTTGGCCCATGTACCATTTCCTCTTTTAGGATTGTAACAAATAGCCCTCATCCTAATTGGTGAATTGGAAGAAATAAGTTACCCTCTCAGAATAATTAACTCTTTGTTAATTGTAAATTTAGAAAGGAATGGAAAGAGGTCTTTTTTAGCCTATGTAGGAATTGCAATACAGCACTTAATTTTGTCAGTACAAAATGGCTTCAATATAGTGAGCATTTTAAGAGTGATGTCAAAACTGATGAGAAGCCTCCCAGCTTCTTCATATTAAAAAAAAATATATTAAAAACCTTTCTAAGGAATCAATATAGTGAAAGTTATCTGAAATATAAATCTTGAGATTTCTGACTTTCTATATATTTTATTATATTGAGTATCAGTTGCTATGACTTTAGCTTTGTGTTGCATAATATATTTTTCAAAGCCCTAATACGTATACATATCATCAAGGAAAAAGAAAGCTTTACTAAATTTCTTTTTATTTCATGTACCATCTGAACTGTCTGGTAGACTCATTCATTGATTTAGTTGTTTACACAATTAATACATATTCGTTGGGCATCTACTATAGGCTATGTTTTTGCTAAATAGTAGCAACAGGTAAGATGTGTTCCCACTCTCGTGGGGCTTGAAGAATCTGGTAATAAGAGAGAGGCCATAAATAAGTAAAATAGTAGTAATCATCATCATCAAACTATTATAAAACTGTTACAAATAAGAGCCATGCAGGAAATGAACAGAGAGAGTAATGGGCTGGGAAGTCAGGAAGTGGGAGGCGGCATTAAGATTGAGACCATAAGCATGAAAAGGAGTCAGTCATGTGGAAGAGTAAGTAAAGAGCATTCATTCCTCTTGAAAACAAAGATGAGCCCTTATTTAACATGTGATACCAGGGTACACAGAGACCGTCACTGGATTTGAACTAACCATACAGCAAACCAGCTGCACAGTGGAGATTAGAGAGTTTAGAAGTCCTGCTTCCTGACCTTGAGCATTTTTACTCTTCTCAGTGTCCTGTTTCCTGTTTTCCCCATTTTGCCTTTTCTTTTTTTGTTTTTTTGCCCCTCTCTCCCTCCCTGCTGTCATCTCCAGAGTTCAACTAAATTTCCCTTTTTCTCTACCCTGGATAATATAGTTTGAATAAACAGACTGAACAGGACAGCCTTAGACAGGTTTATAGGGTGTACTGGAGAATGTCAAAAGCAAAGCACAACGGCGACCCTCATGGAGGCAGGCTTTACATTGTTTCCGGGCAAGAAGGCGGGTCTCCTGCCTCAGCTGACTTGTGCCTGGTTCTCTAATAATGGAGTGTTATCTAATTGGTGCTTCCTCTACATCAATGGAAATAGGAGCACAAGACACAGAGACAAAGCAACATGCCAGCAGTTAAGTATAAGTGAGGGTTCAGATCCATCATTCCAAAGTTCTTGCGGTAATATTTAGAACACGTCCTAATGACTAAGGCATATATCCTTGGGCGGGACAGTTTCATGTAAGAGACATCTGGCATGTATTTTCTGGTCTAAAATTATAGCACTCTCTCCTCAAGCAATTTATGTTTCTAAGAAGATGGGAGAGCACGATGATGAAGTACTATCTGACAATTTATTTGTCATTTATATATAAAATAAAAATTAAAAGTCCAGAGCTGTTATTACATTAGGGTAAAAAAAAAAAAAATAACTGCACACAAGTGAAGGAAGTTTGCCAAAATATTAACTGCAGATTTGTTTCATTTTCTTACCATTCCTGTGAATCTTATGCATTGAGAGGGCATTGCTAAAGTCATGTTTTCTTTAATTAAAGTAATCCCAGAGACAGCGGAGATTATCTGCTACGTGAAAGGCTTGACACCCTTGTTCCTTGTTTTTAATCATCTAAAAACAATCAAGTCAGATGGTGCCTCTCTGTTTCTCCCTAAATCCTTACAGGAAACATCGCAGAGCCAAAGGCAAAGAAAACCAACCAAATGCAGGGCTGACCCAGAGAACGTCAAGGCTCTCACAGAAGCTTCTCGTCAATCTTTGTTGGCTGTAAGCAACTGCCATATGAGAATTTCACTTCAAAAATGTCAGAAGTGGAAGAAAGGGCAAGATCTTTCTATTGTACCCTATGGTGGAAGAGGAGACAGTGAAGAAACTGCCGGCGTGATTCCTTGGTGACACAATAGTGGATGCCCCTTCCGGTGGTGGGCCCAGCTCTCCTGCTGGCCCATGAAGGTAACTGCTGCTGAGAGGACCCTGAGCTTCCTGAAGACGTGGATTATTTGTAGTCAGGGTACTTCTGGAGCATCTCCCTAGGAATCCTGTCTTGCTTTTTGCTAGTTTCCAAATGTCTTGGTTTGAACTGGCTAACAAGGGATGGGGGGATGTATGTGTGCTTCCCTTCTTAAAGCAATGGCTTTCACGCACTATTTCCCATCAGAATCCTATTTCCAATTGTTCTCTGGGTCTCCAGATGTGACTCAGAGCAGAGGGAAGCTGCCTGGTATGTGTGGGGAGGGGTTCACGGTTCTGCCTCATTGCTTCCCTCTCTGTGAGATGATCTGAGATACTTTTGGCCTTCTTGGAATCTAGTTCAAAACCTTAAAGATGTGCAGGCTTTCTGCTTGTGACCTTTTTTGCCAATTCAAAACAATGAATATTCATTGAGCACCGTCTACCTGTAGCACTGGTGGAGAGTCTTGAGGGCATTGAGACACGAAAAACAGTCTGGACCCGCTCTTCACAACCTCCTCTGCTCCATGGATGAATTACGCACTTAGTTCTATGATGATATGAATTCCCTCTTCTCCAGACCAGCTCCACCATATGCTCCCATCATGTGCCCCTTCTGCCCCTGGACATAGCCATGAGCATGCTAGCAGTTCTCCAACTACCTGACTCCAGTTCCTTGATGTCTCTCCTCACTCCTCTCCTGGACCAGCTAGCTCCATTTTCCATGCGCTCTGATTTTGGCCCTGTCCTTTGGATTCTCTTGTTCTCTCTAATAGCTTCCTTAGATTTTGCAGTTTTTTCTTTCTCATTCCCGTCTCTCAGGACTTTTATACTAAGTTTTCTTTGTCCTTTGCCCAAAGATTAACACTTCTTATTCCCATGCTCAGTTCTGGCCCCTAAGTCTCCATCCTGGGCTATGTATTTTATCTATAATTGCTATATAGTTTATACTTACAATGTTTACCTTAAAAAGTCTTGTACAGCGGGTCAGATTTGAAGATTCATTTCCCTCTCCTTTGGGGTTCAAATCTCTTAATTCTGTGCTCCTGAATCCAGCATGAAGTTTGGCCAATAGCTGTGTCCTCTTTAGAGAGTAACTCACATGTATAACAGGTAACCTGCCAAGCAAAAGTTATGGCCAAATTCATGTGGTAGTATCAACCCCTTGAATATGTGTACATGTGTGCATGCGTGCACAGCTATCCTTTGGTTTAATTGTACAGATCCTTAGCACGTTTTTTGTTTGTTTTTGTTTACTTCAAGATTACCAGTAACTATAGCATTCATAATAGAGTATGTCAGGATTTTGTCACTGGGCCCACATTGGACAGCACACCTCCTCCCCCATAAGTGTTATCAGGACACCTCTCTTGGGAAGGATGAAATTCACTGCCGACAACTCCAATACTTTGTGTTTTGAAGAGTTTGTGTTAAACATTAGTATCAGCAATAGTGTGTTAAAATCTCAGATGCCCAGCTAGTTCATGACCAGGAGTTCCTGACTCCTCCGTGGTCTGACCCCACCTATCTCTAGGTGCTCTTCTCATGCCGCTCTCCCACTCTCAGTCCCCATGGTCAGTCACTAGTCATCTGTCAGTCCCTAGGGTATACCAAGCCTTATTTAACAAGGCTTTTGGGTTTTCTGCTTTTCTATCTGAAATGCTCTTTTGATGACTGGGCCCTTTTCCTCCATATAATTCCAGTTCACTGTCACCTCTTCAGATGTCTATGCATGTATGTGTGCATATATATATACATGCACACACACCTATATAAATTGATTTATGTATGTGCATATAAATAAACATATGTGCATGTATGTTTATATTATAAAACACTTGAAAAGTATAAATAGATACAGAGAGACCTATTTTGCCATCTAGATACTCTGTTATTATTTTAGTATATCTCCTTCCTTCTATTCATACTTCTGTAAGAAATGACTATTCTCATTCAAATGTAGCTATGTCCTATTTTTTTCACTTAATATTTTATCATGGCCGGGCGCGGTGGCTCACGCCTGTAATCCTAGCACTCTGGGAGGCCGAGGCGGGTGGATCGCTCAAGGTCAGGAGTTTGAGACCAGCCTGAGCAAGAACGAGACCCCGTCTCCACTAAAAATAGAAAGAAATTATCTGGCCAACTAAAATATATATAGAAAAAAATTAGCCGGGCATGGTGGCACATGCCTGTAGTCCCAGCTACTCGGGAGGCTGAGGCGGTAGGATCGCTTAAGCCCAGGAGTTTGAGGTTGCTGTGAGCTAGGCTGATGCCACGGCACTCACTCTAGCCTGGGCAACAAAGCAAGACTCTGTCTCAAAAAAAAAAAAAAAAAAAATATTTTATCATGATTTTTTTGTACTTAGCAATCTTATTATACTTACAATTTAAAAAGTGCATAATATGCCATCTTATGGAATTATTATATTTTGTCTATTCCTCTTGTTTGACATTTAATTTTTTTTAATATATGTATCAGTGCAAGAAACAGCTTTGCATATAGCAAAAAAAGCATTTAAAGATAAAAGCAGAATCTGGTATCTCTATTTCGCAGAGATTTAAATAGGATTGACAATTTTCTAAATGACCTTTTGTAGGTATAAGATGTGTGGTCCTGAGAAGGCTCTTTGAGCTCGAGGGTATGTTCACATGCACATGCGTGGATGTTTCTCTGTAGTAGTAGTACATCAAATCTGATAATCCAAAAGATCAACCTAACAATTACATGTGCAAATATTTTGAAAGTGACTAATTTTTAATATAATTAAAACAAACAGTTTAGTTAATTAAGAAGATGATCAAACTTCTGAACTCAATCAAATATCCAGGTCTTACTGGAAATGGACCAAAACAGAGACAGACATGTCTTCTATCTTAGTAATAGCACACACATGCACACTTCTGCACACAATGAGCAAAGTCTTCACGAAAAGAGGCATTATGCCTCATATTTCAGTTTATGAATGCTACTAATTGAAATATAATTATGGCGTAATGATTTGGAGAATGGCCTCTGGAGTCAGACTGTCTGAATTTAAATCCCAGCTCCACCCTTACTATGTATTAGTACATTTCGGCTGATTCTTTGACTTTTTTACACCGCAGTTTTTTCATCTATAAAATGAGATTTAATATTACGTGGGTCATAGTTAATTCTTTGGCTTAGATATAATGAGATAATACATGTCAAGCTTTAGCCCTAGCACATAAGAACACCTCCATTGATGGTAGCTATAATTGCTGTTTTATTAGACTCACTGCTTCCATTATTTATGAAAGATCCAGTTTTTACTTCAGTATGTGATTTGATTCTGTAAGGAAAACTCCACCAAGAAGTATACCAATAAAAGCTTTAAAAGAAGTACCTTCTGATAGGGAGAAGCAGGTGATCTGACTTTGTCCTCTTGAATACCACTTTACTCTTGGGGTTATTAGTTCATTCATCAAACCACTGTTGGATCCCTGTCTTGTTCCAGGCACTGAGCTAGGTATGAGGGGTTCAGAGAACCATAAAGATAAGATATGATCCCTTGTGTCTTGGAGGTTTCAGCATTTAAATATGCTTCAGTACCTATCAGCAAGTCTGCTTTTTTTTTTTTTTTTTTTTTTTTGGAGTCATGCCATGTTCCTTTTAAAAAACTGGCCTGAGCTTGTGAAAAATTTCTCTGTGTTCCCAGGACAAACATGAGGTACAATGAAATTAAGAAAAAAAATATTTACTAAGGAAGAACATAAAAGAATTGAAGTCAGTAAGTACAAGCAATCTCCAATTAGATACCCTTTCAAGGAGCAGGTTCCGGTATAGAAGGAAACCATCGTAAACACCGGTTCTGGATTCAGCACTTCGGTTCTTGGCCTCCAAACCACTGGCTCATTTCTCAGAGATCGTTGATCTCTGGCTCTCTTTCAGACCCCCTGGCCTCCATGAAGCTGACCATTGATTCTTTTTGCTCTGTCTCAAGCTAGATGCAAAAGACTTTTCAACTCACAAACACAAAACATTTTCCTAACATATTTTCCTCAGGATAGGGTTTTTACAGTTAGGGGGCAGGGCTGCCAGACATTGTTTGAGTCCTAGTTTGCCTTCCCACCTAAGTTATCATCCCGACCTACCTCCAAAACCAACTACTCTGATAGATTTTCCATCCTACCAGGGATGCAGCCTATCCATTGAAAGACTCACAGCAGGGCTGACCAATAGAAATATGGCATGAGCCATACATATGAGCCACATATGAATCTTAAATTTTCTAACCACTGCATTAAAAAAGTAAAAATTTAATTTTAAATTTTAATTTAAGTACAATTTAATTTTAATAACATTTTAACTCAATATGTTCAAGTTGTTAACATTTCAATGTGTAAACAAATATAAATCACAAATGAGATATTTCATATTCTTTTTTTCATACTAAGTCTTTGAAATCCAGTTTACGCTTACAACATATCCCGATTCAGACCAGCCACATTTCCAGTGCTTAATACCCACACGTGACTAGTCGCTACTATATTGGACAGCACAGACCCAGGAAATCCCAAGACCTTCACCACACAGCAATGCTAACATACACACTGCAAGAATTCTCCCACCCACCATTACAGGAGGGTCATTCTCTCATAACCTCTCACTTCCTTTCTCCCATGTACCCTTCCAGTACTAATAAATCAACTCCTCACCCGAGTACCATACCCAAATGATGTTTCCCACAATGCTTTCAGGAAACTTCCATCTATACTACTCTGCCTCAGCCCGACTCTTCCTATGGCAAGTCCGTGTTTCACATTTCTACAGCAAATGCCTCAAGCCTCAATACTTCATCGTCAGCAAACATCGTTAGCAATCTTATTGTACATAGTCCTGGGCTGAGTGTGGATTAAAATAAGTGGAACTGGCATATTCCACGTCTACTTTGGATCTGACCATGTCTGTAAACACAGTCTGTATTTATAGCTTTGCCTATGTCTTTGCTGATAGCTTTATTCTGTTAAATATTTTATTTTATTTTATTGTGGGAGAAAACTGATTTGGAAGATGCACAAACACACAGGGTTTCTCTGTTACCTAGGTGAATTAATTGTTCCTAAGTCCAAATGATCAATCCAGTCCTGTGAGCAGATAAAAATTAATACTACCAAAACGATCTCCTGGGACATGAGCTATTTTACACACTTTTACAGTTAGTTCTCAATTTTGTTTTCTTTCATCTCAATTTTCTATGGGAAAGAATGCACAAGTCAGACAAGATCGTACGCTAGTATGTAAAAAGTAGTTTATTAACTATTTCATTCAGGCTTCACCTCTTCCGAGAAACCTTCCTTTAACCGCCTAGAGTATCCCAATACCCTGTATCTGTGTGTCTAGTGTTTTATTTGTATATCCTCTAAATTGCCTTCCATCATAGTGTAATGGCTAAAAGTGTGGACTTTGGAAACAGACTCCTGGGTCCAAGTCTTGACTCTTCCACTGATTAGCTTTGTGGCCTTGGACCAGTTGATTAACTTCTTTGTGCCTCAGTTTCTCTATTGAAAATAGTAACTACTTTTTAGAGTTGTTCTGAGCTTTTATATATATATATATATATATATATATATATATATATAAAATATTTAGACTACCTGTCTGACAAGTATTAAATGATGGCTCTTATTACTCCATAATTGTTTTTTCGGATATTGTTCTCTCAATGACCACTGTCATCTTCAAATATAATTAGTCCAAACATTAAGAAGTTCCAAACAAAACACGTTTCTCTACTGCCTTTCCTATTTCTATAAATGTTCTCATCATTCTCCTTTTTAAACTTGCTCAGAACTTTGGAGGAGTCTTTGATCCCTCTCAATGGTCTTCCTTGTCCAGTTTGTCATGATGTTTATTGTGTTTTGCTTTCATAATTGCACCAAGAGAAATTAACAGGAAGACCACAGAATTCAAAGTCCAATGAGCTGTCCTAGCTCTGAAGTTCACAAGCTGAGTAATTTAGAGTAATTGCTGAGCCTTTAATCCCCAGACTCCTCTGAAATGGAGACTATTTTAATGCCTATTTCATATTATAGTTGTATCACCTTCCCAAACATATGTGAAAGAGATTTGTCAAGCGCATGTGCCATACCCACATTGCTAAGGGGTCTTCATAGCTCTCAACTGCCTGGATTCAAAGGTGGGTGCAAGACATTTTGCTCATCACTTTGCAGAACATTTTCTTTCTCCCCCGCAGAATTCTAGAATCTCCGTACCTAAAGTGACCTTAGAGGTAATCTAATAAAATTTCCTTTTATAATGCTTTTTTCCCCTAAAAATCACCTGCTAATTAATTGGTTTGTTCAGTTTCTGACTAGAAACTCTCTTTGTACTCTAGCATCATAATTGTAAAGAAGTTCATTGCTTGTAGGTGGAAACCCCTTCACTGTTACTCATCAATGAACTGGTCCATACTTCCTCAGATGTCTTTGAGTAGGGCATCCTAAAATCACCATTCTACAGGCCACCTGCTGTCATCTTAATGTGCCTTAAAGCCAACCCTATATGTGCAGGAAACATTGTCCACATTGAGTAGTGCCAGTCACAAGGCACAGCACTCGGTGCCTGGTTAAACATCAGTAAGAGCCGTTTGAATGAAAATGAATGCTGATTTGAGTGAACGAAGGTGAAATGCCAACCTGTTAGACTGCAACCTTTTTAGTGCCCAGTAATGGTAGTTGTTCTTCAAAATTTATGAAAATGTTTTAAGAAATATAGCAAAGCTGAATGAGTCTTAGAAACTTTGATGAATTATTTCTACTGCCTGGAAAACATTAAAATACAGAATTTTCTTTCACCCAAATCTCATTAAACTGTCAGGCATTTTTCTGCTTTCTCTAGTAACTTATCAAGATATTTGTGTGTGTGTGTGTGTGTGTGTGTGTGTGTGTGTTTGTGTCTGTATATCTTGATAATCAGCTATGATGGGAGAGGAAATACTGAAAAAGTGTTTGACAATTTAATGAGAGTTTGTGACATCTGTTTTCCAAGACTTGACCATGTGTTAAAGTATTTTGTTAAATTATGGTGGCACTGCAAATTCAAAACTTCTACCATTTCTGGGTAGAGTACTGAGGTGTCTTTAATGTTTTGAGTATTTCAGTCCTTTGAAATGACTCTCAGATTCCCAAGTCCTCATGGCATTACCCTATCCTTCAACCAACTCCTCTGTTTTTTGGTGTAAATGTCATTGTTTAATAGAAATCCCAATTTTCAACCTAAAATATGGAGCGGGGATGGTAGAATTTCAGGCATAGGTTTATTATACTTTCTTTCCTCTTGTCTCAATCATGACTCCATTAAATCATCTGGCACTGGCTATCAATAAAGCTCCCTTTGGTCCCATTAAAACCCCATGTTTCCTGGGAAGTTCCTGGAGATCCTAATAGTACTTGCTTTGGGTTGAAGTTTCAAACAATAACTTCAGGTAAGGAGTTCCTCTGCTCTTTAGCATAGGGCATGGGGCTAGGGAGTGAGGGTGAATATTGATGAAAGGTGTGATGATGCAAAACCACAAGGAGCAGAAATGAGCAAGGAAATGGTTGACTGTTGGGGTCCCTGACAACTATTACAACAGGTGCTTAATTAGATGCTGTGCTTTTGAATCCCTTCGCATCCTGGCATGTGAACATTACCACTCCCATTTTATAAATGAAGGGACTGAGCTCAGAGAAGTTAAATGATTCATGTAAGTGGTAGAGTTGCAGTAAAGAAGCAGGTCTAAAGGACTTTAAGGCCTGGCTTTTGTCTCTATCCCATTGAACTCTGGGCTGTCACTTGCCTCCTTTTCCTCTGCAGAGCCTCATAGTATACATTATGGGCTGTCCCAGTGCCTTTATGTTATGCCTCCTTCTCTAAGCCACATATACCTGTGACTGGGAACAAGGAAGAACTGCTGCACCTTCCTTTCTCACCAAGACCCCACTGTCCAGGGGACATTCCAAGTGCCTTTGTTCACAAGAGGGATGGGGAAGCAGAGAGAAAGGCAGCAATCCCAGGATTAAATGGATGTTTTGTTTGTTCAAAATCAGACTTTTCTCCTAGGAGAAGGCTTATTGGTATATCATAAACTACCAAGTAAATTTGTCTCGAGAGACAAATACATTAACAATAGTACCACGGTGTATTGGGTTCAGACTCATTTGTAAAATAAAGATATTAATGCCTACATCTGGATATACTGAGACCTAAACAAAATACGGTGTGTAGCACATAGGAAGGGTTCATAAATGGTATAAATTATTACTATTAACACAATTATAATAAAAATGGTGTGCTCACTATGTTTCGGGCATCTTCTCAATATTATATGGATCTCAACAATTTCTCAACTAGTCCATGAGGAAGGTACTGCTATTATCATCAGTTTATAGTTGAAGAAACAATATAGACATTGATACTTTGGACTGGAGAGTTATAAATAACAATAATTTGCTAATACTAATTACAGAATTAATTACTATCATTAACTATATGTAATTAATTATTAATAATATCATCTCATAGATGGTAAAGATCTGTTCTCCCCTCCCATCACATGAGCTTTTTTAATTGTATAAAGTCTATGAGACAAAAGTAGGTCCAGTCTACCTACCAACCTATGTAGTGACTGCCCCTGCAACTTCTTGGCAATTGATCATTTGAATCTCACAAAATGATCTTTCTCACCAGAGCACATCTCCAAATATGTGAAAGTTCTTCCTTCTCTCCAGTAGAAACCCGCCTCCCTTTCCTTTCCACTCAGCACTCCTGACTTCACTCTCTAGAGCTACATTAGCTCCATTTAATCCCTTTTCCACTTCATGCCACTTGAAATATTTTAAGTTTGTGGCCCCAAGTCCCCGAGTCTCCTTTTCTTCAGGCCACATGTTCTCAGTCTCTTCAGCTGTTCCTCATGCGATGTGGTTATTGAGCTACTCAACACTCTGGCTGCACTCGTCTGGACACATTCCAGGTAGTCATGCCCTCTTCATCTGAGATAAACAAGACTGAGAGCAACAATCTAGATGGGGGGCGTGGGCTGAGAGAAGGGAGGGTGCCATGCCATTTACCTGTGTGGCACTGGGGAAAGGGTTAGATCTCTGCAAACTGAAATGTTCTAGGCTTTGCTATTAACTACTATTAGGTTTGTTGTGAATAGGAAGTGATAGATATAATAAAGTATATAGAGCCCCTGATACCTGCTATTCATTTGTGCATTCATTTATTTAATCTACAGTAATAGAATAAAGACCATTCTACAAATAGTCTAATGAGCCAATACTGTAAGTCCTTGGGAATACAGAGTGAGAAGATAGAATCTGTGATGTCATGAAACATAAATTCCCATTTGTTAAGGTAGAATAATTTGTCTTATATCATGTCATTGATATGTAATTAGCATTCTATTATTGTAATTATTGGTTCTGTATATTCTATAAGTTTGCAATTCTTTTAAAACTAGTTGCCAAACTTTATGTTTTTATCTGCTTCACAGAACCTGAGCTCTGTGGACAGATCACCTGGATTGCATCTCAGACAACTAGTGTATGATTTGGGACAAGTTCTTTGACACATCTATAAATTGTGGAAAATAATAATGCATTCTAATAAGATTGTGGTGGATATTAAGTAAGAAGATATATGCAAAGTGCTTTGATCAGTACATAGTTAACACACAATTGTTCAAGTGTTAGCCATTGTGTGATTATCATTATTGTTATTGTTAGCATTATTAGTTTGGCCAGTTATTTTAGCCTGTTGGTTCATTGTTTTTTTAAACAATGACCAGACATTTATAGAGCTACTTTTGGCAATCTTGCCTCATCCTGGTAGGACAATTGCCTTTTCCTGACCTCAATAAACTCCCAATGTAGTGGAGAAGATGCACATGTAAATAACAAACTCTAATACCGTGTTCTAAGCATGATAGTAGCATATGTGTAGGAAGTTAAGGGGAAAAAATGAAGGAAAGAGTTAACTAACTCTCAAGACGATCAGAAGATTGATTCTAACTGTAGGATCTGATGCCTGAACTATGTTTTAAGCAATAAAATAGAGTTAGCCGAATTGGTCTTTTTTGGACCAAATAAATAAATAAATCACATAATGTTAGTATTTCCAAATAATTTCAAAATGCTGTCTTCACAGTATGATTTTCTCTTGAGAGAAGTTCTTTCATTCACTACGAAAATGCCACTTTTACCTTGCAGGGACAGATCAAGTGGGTTTATTTTTACAAACACATCTGCTGGCTACCAACAGTCACTTTTCATTTACGGAGAAGGTCAGCAAATTTGGAACATTGGCCTTTTTGTAAGAGGGAAACATGTTATCTTTCTTTACTATTCTGCAGCCCCTTTAAAAACTTTGCTATGAGATCATTTCCATAATAAAATCTGTAGTGTAACACAGATTTCTATGGTCATTTTCCATCTCATGAAAAATATTACAAAATGTTCATTTATTCTTTCTTGTTTTAGAGACATAAATTGCATTCTATATAGCATTTTGCATGCTTTCAACTTCAACTTTGGTGCAATTGCTTGTTTATGAGTTAAGCAGTAAATAACTTTTAAGCATGGTGTGGTCTATAAACTCAATCCATTTTTTTTTTCTTTATTTTTAATGAGAGCATCTACTCCAGCAATGGTTATAGTTACACACTTCTTCCACAAAGTATTGTGTTTATTGCTTTATAGGATCACACTTAAATTTTTTTTCATGTGCTTTAATATTAAATTAGAATTTGGAAATTTTCATAAACCGGAACATGTTAGAAACATTTATACTTTTCTGCATCCATATAACATATAATCTATTGTGTAATTGTGTATTTATTTTTTTAGTAAGGCTATCTGTGTACAACATCATATTTGTGGATGAAGTAATACATTTTAGATTATTACCATATTGTTTTTCATCTATTATGTCAGTCTTTTTCATTATACCAAGATATAGGTATAGTGCTGAATGCCCTTTTATCTTTTGCTATCAATTATAAAACTTAAGCATAAGCTTCTAAATTATCATTCAGTTTACTGAAATTTCATGAAGTATTATCGTAATGCATGATTGTAAATATTCCTGAAAAATCTGTGCTTGTATTTATCACACTTGCTTACTGAATGTCTTGCTTATTGTGATGGCTTAGTACTATATTATTAGCTAACATCTCAAGACACAGACACACATGAAGTAAGGTTCATAGCTAATGTTAGTGGATGTAAAGCCATTTTGCAAATAGAATTCTTAATAATTTCAATGCATTATTGATGTTTTGCCATTTTTAAAATGAAGCTTTTTAAGCTACTCTCCCACTTTGCAAGGGTTAGTTTAATTAAAATGTAATAACGTTGTCCCTAAACCCCCAGAGCAGAGGCCAGATAGCTGCAGCTCAGGGGAAGGATGTGGGCTGGGAGGCTGGCCTGGGGACACTGGACAGAAAAGGAAGGGAACTGAATTTATTGAGCATGAGTTCTCTCCCCAACTGAGTTTCCCTTATACAAAATTCAATTATATGCAAATTTACATCTGTGTATTTTGTGGCAACCACAGAAATTTTGCTTCCAGAATATGCAATTTTTGTGATGCCTATTATAGATAATTAGAAAAAAAGGGAGCAAATATGGGAAATAAAGCATGGCAGAGCAGTAAAGGGAATTTTTTGGAAGCTTTGAAAAAGGCAATGAGGATGAGAAAAATAGAATCTAATTTTAGAAATGCATTCTGCAGGCAGCCACGAGGAAGAACTGGACTAGCTGTAAGAAGCGCTATTGGGGTGGGTCTGGGGAGGCTCAAGAGGTGGAAGCCAGTAGGGGCATTCAGCATGCTTGGAGTCCTAAGATCCCACCGGCAGGGATTGGAAGACCAGCCTCAGAGAGCAGGCTGGTAAGTAAACAAGTATCCTACTATGTGCATTGTCTCAACCAAGCTGAGAACATATTTGCAACCAAGTAGAAGTTATCCTCTGAAGCATTTCTAGTGGCAAGAAATTCTAAGTGTCCCTGAATAGTGAAGGATTTATTACTGCACATTTAAAATATGCCTTATTTACAATGATATCTTTACTATTGTATATTAGTCAATTAAATATATACTTATAATTTTTATAGATTTATTAGCCACCTCAGCTCTTCATCCCACTTTCCTTAGGGTCCTCAAATTAAATGACCAGCCCCTTGACAATTTGCCTACTTTGTAGGTTTTCAAAATTGGCCCCTTGCATTTTGAAGGACATATTTTTATCAGAAATATCACTGGGTACTTTATTTATGCTCTGTAATCCTCAAATCTATTTAGAGCCTAAATAAATTCTGATCATTGTAATAAATAGACACTCTGCACTTGTGTGCTAAACTGTTAGGTATTAGTGTTAGTGTTTTTCAGAAAAGAAATCAGGGGTCTAGAGATTTGGAGAAATATTAATGGAACTAAAATGTAATCCGTACTAGTTTTCTATTGCTGCTGTAACAAATTACCACAAGGTTTAGTGGGCTAAATCAAAACAATTTTCATCTAGTTCTGGAGATTAGAATTCCAAAATGGATCTCACTGGGCTAAAAGCAAGGAGTTGGCAGCATCTGTTAGAGGCTGCTTCCATTGCTTGGCTTGAAACCCTCTTCCATCTTCAGCGTCTACATCACTCCAACCCCTCCTTTTGTCTTTTTTTGACTCTGACTTTCCTGCTTTTCTCTTTTACTTATAAGGGTCTTTGTAATTACATTTTGTCCACTTGAATAATCCAGGCTTCTCTCTCCATTTCAAAATCCTTTGACCTAATCACATCTGTAACTCACTTTTGTCATGCAAATTAACACTCAAAAGTCTTGGGGATTAGGCCTTAGATACTTTGTGGACTGTTGAATACCACATGACCCCAGATTTGTCTAAAGGTAGTGCCTAAGAAACTTCTATTTTACATTCATTTATTTATTCAATAATTTTTTATTCATACCTGCTATTTGCAAGTCTATGTACTAAGCCCCAGGGATACAGTGTTGAACAAGATAGTCATAATCTCTGAAGCTTAAATGTCCCCTAGGCCAGCTGATATTTCCCTACCTATCTACTTCTCCCCTACCCTTATCAAGATACTAATTGATTAAAATTTATCCAGTTTGTCCAATGGACACCTCATGTTGGGTGGAAAGGAGAAGGAAAGAAATATAAATTAAATCTGTGGTCCCAGAGATTATTCAGCCTAGACAGGAAGATGAAATTATACACAAAAAGTATAAAAGCAAAGAGATAAAGGAAAAACTACAATGAATTTGTCTTGGGAGAGGACTTTCATTGAATGAAAAAAAACATCTTTTCAAGTTCTTGGAGTAGAAGAGATATAATCTGAGGTCCTTGAAGTTAGTAAAAAAACAGCCTCAGGGAGGCAGAAATTTACCCTGCATGAGTGAGAGGAGAGTACCTATTCATTTGATCCTGAAAAGGAGGGTGAGAGAAGGAAGGGAAGTTATGGGTTGATCAGGAGATACTGACTAGCTACTGATGTATATTGCTTAGGGTCAGGGGTAGGTGCCCTGGGGAGACAATGGGTATTTTTAAAAAGAATGAGGATGTCTAGTTAAAGGTTAATGTTGTATGTGCTCCTGAAATTAAATTTACCTTTCACTTCTACCTAAAATTCTCAATTTGGGTTGCTGTGTTCAAGAATTCTTGCTGTGAGTGGAGGGGAATGTAAGTAGATGCTCAATTAATGAATTATAGCACAGAGATGGTAGGGAATGACCTGAGAAACCTGGAGGAAAAGGAACTTTGATATATAAGGCCAGGAATTGGCAGACATCTTAGGGGACAGACTTTTACTCCTAAGTATTCTAGAATTGTCAGAGGGGTCGAGAGATTTTATTTTATTTTATTTTATTTATTAACTAGGTCATGAGGGAAAGAGATGTCCCTGGCCGTCATCTGGGTTATTTGAATCTAATGGGGGGGGGAGGTTGTAGACTTCAGTGGTTGTTATAGTGGCACAATTAACATGTGGATCTGAGCTCAGAGGAAGAACATGTGACATCCAAATAACCTCAAGGGTAGGCAAGGTTAGAAACGCAAGTAAAATAGTAAGAAGGAGATCCACAGGTGTTCTGTACCCCCTAAGGGATGAGCTCCGTGCTAGGTGACCTATTTATGCTGTCTCTAACCACAACAGTCTGAAGTAGGGATCACCATCCACTTTCATTAATGTATTAATATATTAATTAACCTAATATTTAGTGGGCATTGTGTGGTCAGCTTTACGTGTTAGCTTAATTAGTTTACAATTCCCAGTTATTCGAACCCTAAATACTGCTGTGAAGGTATTTTATAGATGGGATTATAGTTCATGATCAGTGGACTTTAAGGAAGGGAGATTATTTCAGACGTTCTAAGTGGGGCTGATTTAATCGGCTGAAAGTTCTTAAGAGTGGAGCTAAGTCTTCCCTGCTGAGAAAGAGGAACTTCCCCATACGCACTGCAGCTTCAGCCTTTGCCCAGGAACTGCAGTCTGCCTTCCTGCTCTGCCCTGCCTACAATCACATAGACCAATTCTGTGCACTAAATCTCTTAATATATATCTCTTACGGATTCTGTTTGCTCTGGTTAAACCCTGACTGATACAGACACCGTGATGTCTCTGTTTTGAATCCCCCACCATATGGTTTTTCTCTGCTTTCCCTCATTCCATATTCATGTGTCCCAGAGTGAAAACCCAGCTCTCAGCAATATCATTCTTTCCTTCCTTCTTACTCCTTCCCAGTGTCTTATAGGAGACTCCCTTCCTCCTCTCAAGCTTTTATTGGCACAGATTCACTTTTAGCTGTATACATTTTATAATCAATCTAACTACTGAGTCCTTTATTTCATAGTTATATTTTTATAGCCTAAAAAGCCAATTGGTTTTTCTTCAATCTTCTTATTCCTGCTTCATGCAGAAACTTTCCATAGCTCCTCGAGGACACTTACTATGATTATTACAACATTTAAACATTATATTTAAATGCTATGAAATTTAAATATGTGGTCTTCGTGTATTTATTTTTATATTCCAGAAGCTAGCAAAGTGCTTGTATACAATAGGTGCTTAAAAACCATTCATGGAATAAATGGACTGTCTATTTTAGGCTGAAGACGTATTTCTCAGTTAGACCATGAGCTCCTTAGACACAAAGACTGTATATTCATCTTTGTGCCCCTTTCATAACTTTTCACAGCTGCAGAGAATGCGTTGATGGATTAAAGGGTATTCAGGTTTGACTTAACAGTCAGATGGCAATGCTGATGTTCAGGTATTGGAGCTAGCTGGTTAAATCCTTAGTGCCTCTGATACAGAATGGCTCTAGGATTGATATCAGAGGTTTATATTTGGGGGCCAGGATACCCTAATTGTGAAGAGAAAGAAAGATAAAAAGATGTGACATCCTGTCATCTTATTCTTAGAATTTTTGTGTTACTCGGATATAGCAATAAATGCAGAATGATTTTCATTTTAAACTGATACTAGAAAGGACACATATTAAAGCATTAAACCATAAATAGGTTTTCCATAAGTAAAATAGCCCAAGTGAATGGATTCTTGCTAGTTGCAGGAGCTGTTATTGCAAATGGATTTTGGCAGTGTGGAAATTCTTGTAAGACAAGTAGGAACATTTTTCCCTGGTGGGGATTTTTAAGTTTTGTTCTGTTGCTTATTTTGAATGTTCCTACACATAATTTGGTCAAATAAATTGTTTAAGATCGTGTTCCCAAAAAAAAAAAAAAAAAAGATGTGACATCATAAAGGTGAAATAAAGATAACTTTGGATGCAATCAATTCCTTCAAAGAGCAAAATATATTCACTGGAAAATATCTGAAGGGCCAGATAATCTATTCTTCAGCATAATTAGTGTTCAAAATAATTTTAATTATTAACATTTACAAAGCATGGTCTCTCAGCAACACATATCACAATCATGCTACTAGTTTCTCCTCAGCAACTAAGATGGGTATGTCAACTTTGAAAATCCTTATATGACTAATGGAGAAATTTGATATGATCTCCATGGGGAGAGGGTAGAACATTCAGGATGAAACCTTCCAGCTTGGCAGACTCAATCCACAGTAAATCCCAAGAGGTAAGCCACTTCTAATTAAATACAGCATGTTGCCATGTGGGGCTCAGAGCTTGCTCTTGACTGCAGGCAAGAGTGTTTGCTCATTTCTCTCCCTGAGGATTTGGGAACTCCCAGAAGTTAATGATAGGCTTGACAACCAACATCCAGGTGGAAAGTAAAAACAGCTTTATAAAACCAGCTGTTTAGAACATAACACCAAGCATCCAGATGTTTGGAGGCCTCTGGTATTTGAGGTGAAACGTTTCCCCCCTCTACCCAGCTGAGAAAGATCAATCCAGCAGTGGAGTATCAGTCTCATGTAGGAGACACTGCACCTGAAATCTTGCTTGCACACAGGTGTCATGCAGTAAAAGGGTGCTGAGCTTTCATCTTTGTCAGACAGGCTCTTGCTCATGTTCACTGACACTGTGGCTCAGGCTCGCTTCTGCACTTACACCATGGGGAAAGACTCCCAATCTGAACTTACACCTATGCAAGCTGTCCTTAGACTTTAGCATTTCCTGAATCCTATGAAGCTTTCTACTCCTCAATCTCTGGCGTTATCTTACTGAGTTTTCTCTTTAATAATCTTTCTAAACACTCACTTTTGCACTTGATTTTATACTACCATGTATTTATTGGTATCTTCCATACACTTCCATAGCTCTTCTTGCTATATGTGGATTCCATTAACTCACACTTTCTAATTAGATTTTTCTTGGCTTATGAGTTTCTGATATTTTATCTGGGAAGACAACAAATGTTGTAATGTAAGCATGTTGATGAGCACCATAATATTCTGAAGGTGAACTTGTCAAATGTTAATATTAATTATAGCCTCAAAGGAATTCCTGATATTCCCAAAGTCTCATATGTACTGTGTTTTACTTTTTACCTGGAGTCTGTTTGCTCCCATTTAAAGACCAATGAAAGTTCTAAGATAGAAGAGACCCTGTCTTAATGCCATATTCCCAGTATAAATGCTCAGTCGATGTTGATTGAATCAATCAATTAATAGAAAGTAGAAGGGTTAATTTACTATTAAAAGCAAACATATATGAAGTCTGTCTGGAAAGTATCCAGCCACAATTTTCATAATGTTTTCATATTACATGGCTGGATACTTTCTGGATAGACCTAATATTTTTAATTTTATTTACTTATGTAAATTTTAATGCCAGCTCTCTTAATCTGTTTGTGCTGCTATAACAAAGTATCTGAAACTCTGTAACTTATAAAGAGAAAAAATTATTTTCTCACAGTTCTGGAAGCTGGGAAATCCAAGATCAAGACACTGGCATGTCTCTTTGTCTGGTGAGGGCTGCTTTCTGCTTCCAAGATGGTGCCTTGTTGCTGCAGCCTCCAGAGGGGAGGAACACTGTATCCTCACATGCATAAGGTGGAAGGGGAAGAGAGCAGAATGCTGCTTGAAATCTCTTTTATATGGGCCTTAATCCCATTCACGGGGAAGGAGCCTTCATGGCCTAATCACCTCCTAATGAACTCACCTCTTAATACTATCACATTGGCCATTAAATTTCAACACATGAATTTTGGAGGGAACACATTCAAACCAAGTTAGCACCAATGTAGACTACAAAGATATAACATGTTCTACCTGAGGGGTGAGAGTGACAGCCTGCTAACTCTTTTATTTATCATTATTTCTTACGAGAAATTTTGCTTTGGTTTGTTTGGATTTGATTTTTACATGCATTTCCAGTTGTACATGTAACATATTTCAGTCTTAGTTCTCATAAATAATCTCATCTATACATTAGTCTCTCTATTCAAGTAGGTGTTAAAGTACTGGAGAGTACTTTTTACTTTTTATCATCTGTCATGGTGACTCTTTAATTCTTCTGGGCACTGACTTGTTAAAATGAAAATATTTGACCCTCATCCTAAAGTCTGATCCAGTGGATCTAACAAGGGGCCCAGGAATCTGCATTTATGGCAATACAAATGATTCCAGTTAGGTAGCCCCAGGAGAATCATGACCCTATGGCATGACATCTAGTCCCCTCTGGATGGTAGTAGGAGTACAGTACTTCTTGTTCACTCCTTGTTTTTTGTCATCTAGTAAAACATAATTTTTGTAAACATAACTGTTTCATACTCTTATACTGACAGAAATATGAACAAGTGTTAAAGATTTGATTGAACTCATTAATAAGTGAACTGATGAGGTGTTACAATGAATTCAAAGGAAAATCCAAAAATAGATTTATAGATCAGGAATATAGAAATGAATAGGAAAATGGAGACAAAACTGGCCTTTTCCACGGCGGGGGAGAGGAGTTAAACCTCCACTGGACATAATTTACATGTCTATAGACAAGAATTGTATAAATTTATATTAGTTTACAGAGCATTAAACTGTCTCAAAGATGATTAAAAACTAGAATCATATAATCTGAAAAGTTTTGCTTTAAACAACATGCAGTTTTTCATTGAAGGACCATATTTTCCTACTCATGCTGGAGAGTAATCCAAGAGAGAACAGCCTGAATCTAAAGTCATGGAGGCAAGAGAGACCAGAGTGTGGGGGGAAAGGCAAATGAACTCACAGGGTCAAAACTTAAGGTAGGAGGTCACTTGTATCACAAAGAAGAGGCAGAGAGGTGGGGAGGATAGCAGAACTGTGAAGTTAAGAAGAAAGTAATCACGGAAGGGAAATGTTTTGTGTGGTCCTGGACCGACTAGGAATTGGGCAATGTTGCCAGCTTGTACTAAAAGAAAAGCCAGCTTATCTCCTGAGCACACCTCACTCCTTCAGCAATATCATCCCATAATTGTCCTGGTGACCAGAGAGTCATGACTTTCCCTTTTTGAAAGTTTGTGGTTTTAGTCATCTCTGTTTAGAAACTCCACCCAGAGAACACAGGTGGTACTAAGACATTGGCTTTTGAGGGAAATAATTTAGGTCACCAAGTCCCCATTTGACATTTCAATCATATTCTTGCCTTTAAGGTCCTGGGTGTATCTGTATCTTAATATGGCCAAGGAATTATAAAGCAATCTTGTGTCCCCTCCATGGGCACAGGATGTTGCAGAAATAAAGCTGATGGAAATAGTCACATGGGCTGACTTCAATCCACCACATCCCTAATGTCATCAGCTTGGAGGGGCAGCTGCCAAGTTAGATGGGGCTGGACATTCCTTTAAACAGGTGACTTCTTTTCCAGGACTCAAGTGAGAGCCTAAGATAGTTTCCATAATGTCAGAAAGCACATCCTTAGAAAAACATACTTGATTTGCCCAACAGGGATATTGCGACTCTGTTCCCTAACCCATTTTTAGTTTGGGTTCTCCATTAGAAATTGTAATAATACTTGGCATATATAGACTTGAGATATCCAGAAAGGAGCAGTGAGAAAATTAAAAGAAAAAACATATAATTAGAGGGAACAAGTTAGTTTTGTATAATGAAAACTTGACCACTTCATTCCCCTTTTTGAAACACTTGGCAGATATTTATTTCAGTTAGAATACGAGCCAAGTGTTGTAACAAGAGGTTGTCACTTCTTTCAATTGCTGAAACACTCCATTATTATCTCTCACTGCCCATTTCAATTACCACACAACCTGACCTTAGCAGATATTGTGCCTCTGCTTAAAACTCTTTCTGCTCCATTCTTAACCTAATTTATCCTACTTATCTTCAGCTTAGAATGTCATTCTCACCAGGAAGAATTCCCTGCTCCCTCCAATCTAGGTTAGGTTCCATTCTGTGCTCTCTTACAACCTTGAATTTCTCTAATCAAAGCAATTATCACCCCAAATCTAAATGTGCCTCCCTCATCAAACTGTAAAGACAGGAGTGGGAGGTTGAGATTTATAGCTATTTTGTTATACCTCCAATTATACCTCCAATTCTGGGCAAATATATAATAGGAAATCAAAATACTTATACAATGAACAAACAAGTGAGTGATTAAATGAATGAATGAATAAATTATTGAGTGAGTAAATGTATATACAATTGAGCAAAATGGATATTTTTCCTGAGGTGAAAAGAAGACAGAGAACAAGTAATTAAAGAGACTGCCCTTACCCCATTCTTGGCACCTTTATCAAAAATCATTTGACTGTAAAATACATGGGTTTATGGCTAGGTTGTCTATCCTATTCCATTGGTCTTCGTATCTGTTTATGTGCCCATATCTTGCCATTTTGATTACTATAGTTTTATAATATATTTTAAAATCAGGTAGCATGATGCCTCCAACTTTGTTCTTTAAGATTGCTTTGGCTATTCAGGAATTTTGTGGTTCCACACAAATTTTAGGATTGTTTTTTCCGTTTCTGTAATGAATGACATTAGAATTTCGGTAGAAATTGGATGAAATCTATATATCACTTTGGATAGTATGGACATTTTAACAATATTCTTCCAATCTATGATAATGGAATATATTTCCACTTATTAGTGCCATCTTCAATTTCTTTCATAAATGTTTTACAATTGTTACTATATTGCTAATTCACCTCCTTGGTTAAACTTGCTACTAAGTATTGTTTTTATGCTATTGTAAATGAGATTGTTTTCTAAATTTCTTTTTCAGATAGTTAATTGTTAGTGTGTGGAAAACTCCACTGGTTTTGTATATTGACTTTATATCCTGCAGTTTTACTGAATTCTTAATAAATGGTGTTGGGAAAACTGGATCTCCATGTAGAAGAATGAAATTGTACACTTATGACATTCCATATCCAAGAATCAACTCAAATGGATTAAAGACTCAAACATAAGACTTGAAACTATAAAACTACTGGAAGAAAACATAGAAGAAAAGCTTTACAACATTGATCTGGGCAAAGAATTCTTGGATATTACCCCAAAAAGAGACAATAAAAATAAAATGAAACTACTTACCTACTAACTATTGCATTGCATCAAACTAAAAAGCTTCTGCACAGCAAAGAAAACAGTTAACAAAGTTAAGAGACAACCCACAGACTGAAAGAAAATATTTGCAAATCAAGTATCTGTTAAGGGACTAATATCAAAAATATATAGGGAAATTAAACAACTCAATAATAAGAAAAGTAACTCTATTAAAAATGGTCAAAGAGGTTGAATAGAAATTTATCAAAAGAAGACATACAAATGACTGACCAATAGATATAAAAAGTTACTTGATATCACTAATCATCAGGGAAATGCAAATTAAAACCTCACACCTGGTGGAAAAGATGAAGGGTAAGTGTTGGCAGGAATGTGGAGAAAAGCAAACACTTGTACACTGTTGGTGGGAATGTAAATTAGTATAGCCATTATGGAAAACTGTATGGAGACTCCTCAAACAACCAAATATAGAACTACCATATGATCCAGCAATTTCACTTCTGGGTATATATCCAAAGAATATGAAAGAGTGTGTCAAAGAGATATCTGCTCTTCCATGTTCATTGCAGCACTATTCACAATAACCAAGATATGGAAATAACTGAAGTGCCTTTCAAGAGATGAATGAATCACAGCCACAGAAACTATTACTAGAGTGAATAGACAACCTACGAAATGGGAGAAAATATTTGCACTCTATACGTCTGATAGAGGGCTGATAACTAGAATCTATATAGAACTCAAGAAAATTAGCAAGAAAAAAAATCAAACAACCCCATTAAAAAGTGGGTAAAGGACATGAACAGAAACTTTTCAAAAGCAGATGGATTAATGTCCAAGAAACATATGAAAAAATGCCCAATATTTTCAAGCATCAGGGAAATGCAAATCAAAACCGCAGTGAGATATCACTTAACTCCAGTGAGAATGGCTTTTATCAAAAAGTCCCAAAACAACAAATGATGGTATGGATGCAGAGAGATAGGAACACCCATACACTGCTGGTGGGACTGCAAACTAGTACAACCTCTAGGAAAAGTAATATGGAGATACCTCAAAGAGCTGAAAGTAGAACTACCATTTGATCCAGCAATCCCATCACTGGGCATTTACTCAAAGGAAAAAAATACATTCCTTAATAAAGACATCTGCACTCGAATGTTTGTAGCAACACAATTCACAATCACAAAGATGTGGAAATAATCCAAGTGCCCATCAATACGTGAGTGGATTAATAAAATGTGGTATATGTATATACCATGGATTTCTACTCAGCCACAAAAAACAATCATGAACTAAAACCTCTTATATTATCCTGGATAGAGCTGGAGCCCATTCTACTAAGTGAAGTATCACAAGAATGGAAAAACAAGCACCACATATACCCACCATAAAATTGGTCCTAACTGATCAACACTTATGTGCACATATGGAAGTAACATTCATCGAGAGTGGAGAAGGTGGGAGGGGGGAATAGGGGATGGGTATAGTCACACCTGATGGGTGCTGTGCGTACTCTCTGGGGGATGGGCACTCGCGTAGCTCTGACTTGGGCAGTGCAAAGGCAGTATATGTAACCTAAATATTTGTACCCCTGTAATATTCTGAAAAATAAATAAATAGAAAATATGGTATGTATACATAATGGAATACTATTCAGCCCCAAATAAGAAGCAAATTTTGTCATTTGTGACAATATGGTTGAACCTGTATGATATTATGCTAAGTGAAATAAGTCAGGCACAGAAAGACAAACACTACATAATTTTACTTGTATGTGCAATCTAAAAAAGCCAAATTTATAGAAGTAGATATTAGAATAGTGGTTACCAGAGGCTGGGTGGGGTATGGACAGGGAAAGGGGAGAAGTTAAACAAAGGGTGCAAAGTTTCAGTTACACAGGAGAAGTAATTTCTAGTGATCTATTGCACAGCATGGTGACTATAGTTAATAATGTATTGCGGATTTCAAAATTGCTTAAAAAAGTAGATTTTTAAATGCTCTCACCACAAAGAAATGATAAATATGTTAGATGATACATATGTGAATTAGTCTTTTTTATAATCATTCCGTAATGTACACATGTATCACAAAATGTACACATTTTACCACATAAATATTTCCTGTACTACTATTTGTCAATTAAAAATAAAATAATTTTTATAAGAACAAATACTACCTTAAGCATGGAAAATATTATCTTATAAAGGAAAGAGTAGGTTTGTTTTGCACCAGATGGCAGAGTTAATCCCTGAAGCTGGAAGATGCTTGGAGTGGATTTTAGTTAGCCTCAAAGAATTTTCTAAAAATAGAGCACCCTAACAATAGAGCTGATCGCTTCAAAGGTGAGTATGTGTGTAGAAAAAAGATGCTGGAAGAAATACGTGGGATGCTGTCTGGGGATAACAAGGGACTGAGGATGGGGAGTTAAGGAGTTGGGGGTATCTTCTGTGCAGAGACAATTGGGGGAGATAAGTTGTTTAGTCATCATTCATTCCTTCAGCAAACACTGCTGAACTGCTGTGTGCCAGGTGCTGTGATCAACACTGGAGATTTAAAGTTGACTAAGATTCTGTCACTGGGGCGCTGATGTCAAGGCACGTGTTCTAGTGGAAGAGACACACATGTAGCTAAGAGTGTGTGGAAAGTGTCATGATAGAGGTATGTTCAGGATAGTATGGAGACTGGAGGAAGGGACTCAAACCCACCCAGTGGAGGCAAAGGAAGGAAGGTGTGAGATACTGTGGAGGGCTTCCTGCAGGAGGGACCAACTGAACTAAAACGGGAGCCAGGCCACAACAGCCTAGTGCAGGCAGTAGGGATAGTGATGGGAGAAAGGAGGTCAGGATGGATGAAAGAGAGAATTCCAGACAGAGATGAAAGCTCTAATAACAGTTGAGCCTTACTGTGAAAAGTTCAAAGCCAGCAGTAAGTGGCTGCAAAGTCCATTTAAGCTCAGAACCTTACTATGGCTTCTGTTCCATGCTCCGTGCACCTGAGGACTGGGCAATCTAATGCCTCTTGTCTTCCTGGACAAAGGCCAAGACAGCTTTATGCTGTGATTCACACCCTCTGGCAATCCCAGAGGAAGTGCAAATGCCTGAAGATCAGAGTGGCCCCTGGATGTCAGCTGTTTGATAGAGAAGTTATGGAAAAGTGAAATTCAGTCTCCCTGGTGGGCCTTAGAGAAATCATAATGTGACTAATTATCACAGCAGTGACTCTTTCAAAGTGTGGACTAATTGAAGCTCACATTGCTCCAGGATCTGGGACAGGCATAGTTCTAAGTTTTTTGCACCCACAGACCCACCTACGAAGTAAGTGTTATGATCCTCATTTTACAGATTGGGAAGCTGAAGTACAGGTCATGAAGTAGCATATATGTGGCAGAGATATTGTTTACACCCAGTTAGTCTTGCTTCAGAGTCTAGCCTCCTGATTGCTACTTTATTCTGTTTTGCAAAAGGAGAAGAAATGAAATCTCCTAAAAAGAGGTGGCACCTTAGGCACAATGAGCAAACTGGATTGAAAATGAAAAGAGGAATCAGTCCCAAGAAATTTGACAATCTCTCATATTTGTAGATTATTTTACAAAGTGCTTTCATCTGTGTGATCTCTTTTGTTGCTCACAACCACCCTGTCTGGTAAGAAAGGCAGATGATGTGGTCATCTTCTGACAAGAAAACTGAAATTCAGAGAAGCCAATTGGCTTGCTAAAGATTCCACAGTTCAGAACGTACTGCAGGAATTTGAGCAGAGGTTTTCAAATTCAGAAGCCCACACTATGACTGCCCTTGACATCCACTGGCCTCAACAACAAGGTGTTCTTGGGCAGGTGAGGGGAGACCAGCCTTTCCTAGTCCCACATCCCCTCTTGCTCTCTGTGCTTAAACCTCAGCAGCCTCCTCATGGGTTGTGGAGTACACTAGGCTCTTTCTTGTTTCAGGGCCACAGTTGTTGTTGCTCCTTTTGCCTGAAATGTTCTATCCATGCATTATGTGGCTTTTTCTCATCTTTCAATTATATGCTGAAATTTCACCCTTGTAGAAAGGACTGACCTCCCCGATGGAAGGGACTTCTCCAGTCTCCTCCATCTCAACTCATCATCAACCCTTCATTTGTGAGCCTTTTGCTAGCAAATTTCATAATCAATGTGTAGTATTCAATACAACAGTTTGTTATGGACTGAAACTTTGTGTTCTTCAAAAATTTAGATGTTGAAGCCCTAACCCCCAATATGATGGCATTTGGAGGTGTGACCTTTGGGAGGTAATTAAGTTTAGATGAGATCATGAGAAAGGGGTCCCCATGATGGGATTAGTGTCCTTATGCGTGCTCCCTCACGTGCTCTTTCTCTCTCCCTCTCCCTGTGACATACGAGGACAATGCAAGAAGGCAGCTGTCTACAAGCCAAGAAGAGGGCCCTCACCGGGACCCAAATATGCTGGAACATTGATTTTGGACCTCCCAGCCTCCAGAACTATTAGAAATATTCAATAACTGTCAATTGTTTAAGCCACCCAGTATATGGTATTTTGTTATAGTGCCCAAGTTGACTAATAATACAGTTTATCAGTATATTGTTTACGCTTCTAGATTATAAACTTTCCAAGGCAGGGACCATAGTTCTTCAAAGGAACATTTCATAGCTATCAGTTTACTGCTTTTTCCCCAGCACAAAGGAAAGAAGAATAGTCAGCCCATGGAGAGTTTATTTGCTTTAAGGATGTCTCACTAAATGATCCATTTATACAGTTATCTCCACATCCCATATAGCACAAATCCCATAATGTTTAAATTTTGAAATACCTGTTAATTCAAGAGGAACACATTAGGTAATCACTCTGGAAATTCAGACATCTCTTCCACAAATTTACAAATATTAGGCCATCCACTGCCAGACTTCAGCTTAAAGAAATCTTACCTTCACCCCACTTCAGCTACCCTTACTACAGCTTGCCCTTGTTATCACTTATGATTTTCTAAAATTATACTCCTTAAAACTGGCATCATAGTTATTTATGTCTGCCTCCAACACTCATAGGTCTCTCAAGAGCCCTCATTCATTCAACCCTTCTTTTCTGTCCTCATTGAAATTGCATAATCTTGCAAGTCACAAGCCATCCCTATAAATCAGATTCCTTCATATCATACTTGCAATTCAAGTATGGCTCCATGGTTAATTGTACAAATCAAAGGCTGACAAACTATGGCCCATGGAATAAATCTGGGCTGCACCTGTTTTGGCAAATAGAGTTCTGCTGGAACACAGACATGCTCATCCATTTACATATTTTCAATGGCTGCTTTCATGATAATGGCAGAGTTGAATACTTGCAACAGAGATGGTGTGACTTGCAAAGCCTAGAACATTTACTATCTGTCCTTTACAGAAAAAAGTTACCAACCCCTTATCTAAACCAATGATCTCCAAAATAGACAGTGAAAGATGATCCTTTGGTGCTGAAAATAAAATATTAGAAAATTTTATTTCCCCTCTGCCCAGATCATAGGGAAAGAAAAAAGAAAAAAAAAAAAAAAAGAAAAGAAAAAAAAAAGAAAATATCAGAAAATTTTAAACCACTTTATTGAGGTATGATTGACATTCAAAAAACCTGCACATATTTCATGTATACAAACTTGAAGAGTCTAAAGATAAATATATACCTGTGAAACCATCACCATGATCAATATCATAAACATATCCATTGCCTCCAAAAGTTTCCTCTGGCTTATTTATTTATTTATTTATAAGAACAATTAACATAAGATCTACTCTTTTAGCAAATTTTTAAGTATACGATACAGTATTTTAAACTATAGACACTATACTGTACATAGATTTCTAGGATTTATTTAACTTGCATAACTTAAATTTTCTACCTTTGAACCAACACCTCCCTGTTTTCCCCCTCCTCCCATACCCTGACAACCACTATTCTACACTCTGCTTCTATGAGTTTGACCATTATAGATTTCTCATATAAGTGGGATCATGTAGTTTTTTGTACCCCTGTGTCTGGCTTATTTCTCTTAACATAATGTCCTCCAGGTTCATCCATGTTGTTGCAAATGACAGGATTTCCTTCTATATTAAACTTTAGGAATATTCTGTTGCACGTATATACTGCATTTTCTTTATCCATTTGTCTGTTAATGAACACTTAGGTGGCTTCCATGTCTTGAATATGGTGAATAATACTGCAGTGAACATGGGAGGGTAGATAGCTCTTTGAGATCCTGATTTCAATGCTTTTGAATATGTATCCAGAAGTGGAATAGCTGGATCACATGGTAGTTCTATTTTTAATTTTTTGAAGAATTACCTGCTTAATCACAAAACTTTTGAACAGTTTTCAGTTACACTATACACACACACACACACACACAGATATGAAAACACACACAAATATTATATTTTTACAACCCCATGCTCTACTTTCATGGGTAGAATATTGAAGCTTATTTGGAAGTATGTATAAAATACATATCATTCTCACCTTAGTAAGAAATAATTTACTGTAATCGGTTTTCCCTTAATATCTAATATTTAGGTAAGATAAACCATTTTGGAATAAAGAAACTTTAACATCTCATTATAACCAACAGTTTCTGCATTCAATTTCTTTAATCCAGGATCCAAACAAGGCTGGTTTTAGCTATCTCTGTATTTCTATTCATGGAAATTTGAAGGGTAAGTGACTATATATCTCAGTTTATGTTTATTCTTCCAGTGTCATGTCTGGCTTAGTATTTACCCCATGGTTTCCTTTTTTGAAATGAAGTATTATCCATGTTCATTGAAATAAATCAAGATGGGTTTGACATAATAATTGCCCACTTTGTTTTTCCAGCCTCCATCACAATCTCATGTAAGCACACGTGCAACGTCTATTCCGGGAACAGAGGTCTCACTCTTTGGCTGATCTTTTCTAGGTTCAACATTGCCCACACTTTCTTTCCAAGGCACAGTCAGGATACTTGCTGGTAAAACAAATTGTATTTGGACAAAAGTATTTCAAGAAATGTTTTATTGCAAAGAACCACCCTCCCTCATACGAGTTAGATAAGACTCAAGGATTCCCCTATTGTTTGTCTATGACAAGGACAGATACAAGCTCTCCAAACTCCCATTCTTGCTCTCATAAATGACAAGCTGACTCTTTGTCTTCACTGATCAATGAGAACAAATTGCCCATTAACCTGACTTGAACAAACTTTGGTTAAGCTTCTTTCCATTTCCCCAAACTCCTGAAATTTGATGCATTCCAAGTCTGAGCTAACATACACCTCCCCACCTTAGTTTCCCCAGGAAGAGCCTAGCCTTAGGATACAACATTCTCTGATCTACCATCCAGTCAGACCTTTTGCTTCCCTGCATCTGGTTCTTTCTAACCTGTTGACTTGTCTCTGTAGAAGCTTACAGATATTACAGTTAAAGAGTTTTCCGTATTGTAATAGTCTTTTTCCCCCTCTTGTAGTAGTCCTTTTAAACAAAGCCTTTACTTGCCTAACTATAGATTTATTTTTGTTTTTGACTTAATTTTTTAAGTAGATTTTATTTTTAGAGAAAATTTAAGTTCACAGCAAAATTGAGCAGAAAGTATAGAGAATTCTCATATCACTCCTGCCCACACATGCACAACCTCCCTCACTATGAACATGCTGCACCAGAATGGTACATTTAATATATAGTTATCATTGAATGTGATCAGAATATGCCACCCCCAAAATCTTTTGACATAAGTATTATTTTGAGCTGAAGGCACTTGAGTATTAGCAAATGCAAAAAGGGTTCTCTGCCCTCTTCTTATTTGACTAAAAATAGGGCATACATTTTCCTTTGTGAAGGTGTCCCCCTCTTTTCTACCAGGAAGAAGAGAACAACTCTTATCAACCAATGCAAGTTTGCAAAAACAGATCTTACTAAAATAATCCTTATCTTCCATTTGTTTTCCCATATATTTCCTAGTAACCTCCCCCGATCTATCATCCCTTGAAACCCAAACCTCCTTTCCTTTGTTAAAAAGTGTATATAGTATAACTGAGTCTAACCACTTCTTTGAGTTTCATTTATTTTCTGTGAACTCTTATGCAAGTAAATATTAATAAAATTGTGTGCCTTTTCTCCTGTTAACCTGCCTTTAGATAGTTTAATTTACTGGCCCCAAGCACTGAACCTAAGAGGGTAAAGTTTTCCTTCCCAACATCACTCCAAATCCAGTTTACATAAATGCTTACTCATTGTTCTGCATTCTATGGTGCTATGGTCTGAATGTTTATGTCCTCCCCAAAAAATCCCCGATTAATTTTGGTCTGAATGCTTATGTTCCCCTTAAATTCATCCCCAATGAACCTAAGTCCCTATGTGATTATTTTAAGAGGTGAGGTCTTTTAGAGGTGACTAAGTTATGAGGGCAGAGCACTCATGAATGCGATTAGTGCTCTCATATAAGAAGTCCCATAGAACCGCCTTGCCCCTTCTAACATGTGAAGGCATAGCAAAAAAACAGCCCTCATCCGATACTGAATCCACCAGTGCTTTGATCTTGACTTCTCACCCTCCAGAAATGTGAGAAATACATTTCTGTTGTTTATAAGCTACCCAGTGTAAGATATTTTGTTATAGCCACCCAAAAGAACAGAGACATAGGGATTTTGACAAATGTATTATGACAAGTATCAACCACTATAGTATCATATAGAACAGTTTTACTGCCCTAAAAATCTTCTGTGCTCTGCTTATTCATCTCTTTCTTCCCCCTGACCCCTGGCAACCACTGACCTTTTCACTGTCTCCATAGTTTTGCCTTTCCCAGAATGTCATATAGTTGGAATCATACAGTCTGTAGCCATTTCAGATTGACTTCTTTCACTTAGTAATACACTGGATTTTTTGTTTGTTTGTTTAATTTGACAATGGATAACTGAGAACACTGATCCTAAATCACATATACTAAGACACTGAATTTATATTCCTAAAAGATACATTATGCATATTGTAATAAGGGACAGGGACATGTAATATTTACAAAGGTACTATGAAAACTCTCTTTAGCTAGAAATTGTGCTTGCCTGCTGTTTAATGTTGCTATTAGAGATTACAGAGGGAGCTCCCCCTTCGTGTGTCAAATGAAAGAAGATAGTTGTGATTGGAACTTGCTTTGTGGCCATCATTTCTGCCCCAGGGGAAGCAATAAAAGGAATGATTTGATGCATTTACCAGGTCATGCCCACAGTCCTTGGCTTCATGCAAAAGTGGGTTCACTGGGAAGCTAATGAAGCCCAAGCTTTAGCTCCTCTCATTTTGTATTCATAATTTTGCATTCTTTTCCGAAGAGGGTCCCCCCACGGTATAAGCCTGTGCCTCTAGAAAACCTGGGTCTGCCTCTATACATTATAGCAAATTTCTCTTTGCTTGTCTCTTCAAGCCCTGCCAGCTTAAAACCCAGGACTTCTTAGGCAATCAAAGTAAGCCCAATGTCAGTATTAAAAACAGAGGATGGGGAATGTGGCACAGTGCCACCTTTAACAGTGAATGCAGAAACAGAATAAAACTCACTGGGTATCCGAAATCTTCCATCTCAGTGCATTTAAATACAATATGGTAGGATCCCACACATACCTCTATTTCATATGGCTCTAAAATTGATTCCAACCTAGATCTATCTATTGGGGTAATTGTGCTAGGCTCTTGAAATAATGACAACCATAGATAAGCCGAGAACAACCAAATTAAAAAAAGAATTGCTACTATGCCTCATTTAGATCCAAAGTCTAAAGAAGTGTAGTTACATTTTAGAATAAAATCATAGTAGATAAGATGCCATTAGATTCTGAAGTAGTACCAAAGCATCCACACTATTTTTAGTAAATGGCATAGCTATAGAGCCAATCCAGTTTGCAAAGCACCTGCCAGACAGTACAGACAGTAGCCCCTCCTTCAGCCTTCCCCAGGCTGCACTCATCCTGGCCCCCTGGAATTCCTCTGGCATCTATAATGCCAGGAGATATCCAGGCCAACCTGATAGCAATAGTAAACATTTATTGATACTGATAATGCTCTAGACACTATGATTGATGCTTTTCATGTGTTAACTCATTTAATCTGTTGGGGATGAGAGAAGCGTGCAATAAATATACCCTTGTCTCCCAGTTTGGAACTGAATGAAAAATAAAACCCAGGAAACAGACAGAAGGAGCCTTATTACTATTTTTTTTTTTTGCTTTAATATCAGTTTTCTTATCTATAACGCTGATTTGAAGACACAGCTTTAACCCTCCAGCCACAATAGGCTTCTTAAATATTTCACCCCTGCACTTGCAAGACTTGGTTCTTTAGTCACTGGTTCACCTGGCCAGTTGGGCTCTCCCTGCAAGGATTGAGCCAACGCTACCCAAGGACCATGCAGCTGAGAAGGCCTGGCCTCCTTGGAGGGAGAGAAAGGGAGAAAGAGAGGAAAGAGAAGGGGATGGTGAGAGGGAAAGTGACTGGAATTCTCTTTGCTCGTTCAAGGGGGTATGGGATGCTGCTTCTACAGAATACTCCCTTGCGTAAAAACACATCTTCCTTAAAGTCATCAGTATGGAATGATTACTTCTGGTTTCTCTAATTCAGCCCAAGGTGCGTCAACTCTTTCTGTCTCTTTTCATCCTTTTCCTAAATGCACCTGTGTTTTGGAATAGATGGAGTATATCAAGGTTACATTTAGGTATACACATTCTTTTCTAAAATTAAATTGTGAGGCTGAAGTCTTCTCCCCCTCCACCAGGCTCTCCTCCTCACCTCTGCAATCAAAGACATCCTTATGGATTCCAACTCATTCTGAGGTCAAAATAATAATCAGATGATAATCTTATGCTAATTCTGCAGAAAAAACAGACCAGATGTCTCTACTACATTACATGCGTCTTCATACTCTGTTTAGCTCAGTGTTTCTATCATTGTTGAAAACATCCATTGAAAAACTGTCCCTATGGACCATTCTGTCAGTGTCAAATATACCCAAAGAAATAGATTAATCAGAAGATCTGCAGTTACAGGTGTCTCTGGGTAGTTCCCACTGACAACTCACTAGGAGAGAAGAAACAAAGCTGTCAGAGAAATTGTAAGATGCCTTCTCTTTGGAAGAAGAAAGTATCCTCTTCAACTCAATAATTTATAATTTAATCTCTTGGCACTGTACAGGATCAATCTAAGTACTTTGGGTATAACAGTATCTACTGTTAGGGATTGTGAGAAGAGATATTGTATTTTAGTTTACTTGGGTTAGTGGGAAGTAACATAGACTTTGAGATGAAATAGAACTGAGTTTAGCACCTTACTCAAAAACTATATGACCTTGGGCAAGTCTCAATTTAATCATCACTGAAATAGGTTTATTAACAGCTCGTGACTTCTAGATCATTGAAGGATGGGATAGAATACACATATGTATAAAGCATGTAAAAACCGTAGTAGCTCTTGAAAGAATTTTAGTTTCCACTCTCTTTAGAAAAGTCCAATTTATTTGTGAGTTGAAGGTGCTGCCAATCATGTGCTATATTAACTATTGTCTCTCAGTTTTCCTTTGATAAAGCTACGGAGTGGACATTAGGAACAAAGGAATATTTCTTTGAAGTTCAATTTCTTATTTCTTGAGGTCTGGAATTAGCTTCTTTTACTCTGTAGCTTAATATGTGCCAAATGTTTTTTTCTGAGCATTTTATAGGTATTAGCATGTTCTATCCACATAATTTAAAAAAGAGGTACTTTTACTAGACTTATTTTTTAAAGTGGGGAAATTGAGGCACAGAAAGTAATGTGGCCAAAGTCACAAAGTTAGTAAATGATGTATCTAGGATTTGAACCCAGGCAGACTTTACTCTTTATTGCTCTACATTGTTGGTTTAATTGGGATTCCACTAAAGGAAAAATTAATGTTAATAGTTAATAGTTTCTCTACCTGTTTAATTTAATCTACTGCTCCATATATACTACTACATAATAATATTACTACATATTATCTTTTGCTGTCTACCACATGTCCACATATTAACTAATTTTTCCATTTACATAGATAGCTATAGAAATCATTTCTAGTTTTATTTCTTAATATCTATGTCCATTTTTGTAACAATATTTGTTCTGGAAATTTAAAGTTGGTTCTATCACTAGTAACTGTATGGAGGGAGAGATGTGATTAAGTCTGCAGGCTCTGGCCTCTAATGGAGTGGCTTACAAGGGGCCCCACCTTAAGCTGTGTCCTTAGCAAATCACCCAAATTTGCTGTCCTTCAGTTTCCTCATCTTGAAAATGGAGATAATATTTCCCTCTAACTCCACAGGGGAGTTTATACATTGATTAGTTAATATATTTAGAAATATGCCAGGCACATGATTGTTCTCAGTAAGAGAAAACTCTTATTATTATGTATATCTATGTAGTTATTTCTTATTACTTTTACTGCCTTCATTTAATGTGGACTAATCAATTTACTAAGTGCTTTTACAGACATTGACTGATTTTCCATTTTTAAATAACAGTGTGGGGTAAATATACCTGTTTTTCAGATGAGGAAACTGAGGATTGAAGGTTGTTACCAGTTGAATTGTGTTTCCAAAAACAGATATGTTGGACTCCTACCTCCACTGCCTCAGAATGTGATCTTATTTGCAGAAAGAGTCTTTATAGAGGTAGTCAGGTAAAAATGACGTTATTAGGGTGGACCCTAATCCAATATGACTGGTGTCCTTATAAAAAAGGGAAATTTGGACACAGAAGTACATAGAGGGAAGAAGGTATGAAGAGACACAGGAAAAAGGCAGCCATCCACCAGCCAAGGGAAGGCTGGAAATGGACCCTTTCCTCACAGCCAGCAAAAAGAATTTACCCTGCCAACATCTTGACTTCTGGCTTCTAGAACTATGAGACACCAAATTTCTATTGTTTAAGCCACCAAGTTTGTGGCACTTTTTTTATGATACCCTTAGCAAACTAATACCCAGTAGTAAATGAATTGCCATAACGAGTAAAATGCTTTAAGGAATCAGAATGAGAATAAAAACCAGTTCCCTGGTTCTTCTCAGTGAGTTATTTCTGGAATCTCAGGTGCTTTCCATCTAACAATCCATTAATCCAACTCTGCCTCCACCTTCCAATCCCTCTATTTTTAAAATTAGCAGGATCTTCCTGGTTTAGAATGTTGTGAATAGGTAAATACCTCAGGACAAAGTAAGAGGACACTTTATACCCACTAGTGTCCTGTGTTGAGAATGGTCTCTAACATATTCCAAAGGGAGACATGACATTATCTTGTATAGGCTAAGTCACAAGGGAAAAAAAAAATCACATTATCAGAGAGCTTGGATGCCTGTAAAAGCATCACCCTCAAAGTCAGCCTGTTTGTTTTTCCCAGCCCTTAAGTTGGTCAGGTATCATTTGAACTTGGACCTCTTAGGACCTGACTCTCCACCATGTCTTTAGCTCACCCAAGGAGCTATGGATAAAGTACAGGTGCCATCACCTCTCATCTGATTGTCTCATGATTCAGGCCCCAAATTCTTCATAAACCAAAATGCTATACAAATGTAGCACATTGGTTTCATGTATGCAAATCCAAGTCTTAAGAAATACAGAATATAGACAGACCTAAAAATGATTAATGGCAGACTAATGAGATTGTATAAGTATGCAGTCCATGAATAGAATCTTGTAAAAAATGAACTGTTAGTTAGAAGATATTGCATTTTGCCAAAATGCCATTCTTGTAAGGGCATCGCCTCTCATTATCAGCTCAGTCGCATCAATCATGTGGACAGTGTTGTCAAAAGTGTCATTAGAGTGACTCTAAATCCTGATAAGCTAACCCAGTCCATTTACAGGGTTTATTTTAAGCTGTCTTGGTTCTTTGCCTCATTCTGGATCTTGAGAGCTTTTCTTAGACGAGCAGTTTTCTCACATGGTTCAGAACCTAAAATTATTCTGTTGTCCTGAAAAACTCTCTGATATTCAGCATAGGATCTCTTATTCTAGAAGGGCATTCATCTTGCCCATGCACGACATAGCTTTGGGTTCTAGGTTTTATTAGCTATATCTTCAAAGGGAGATGGGTAGGTCTGGTTATTAGAGTCATGACACTTGGCTAAGAATCAGAAGCCAAGATTTTCAAGTAGCTTTAGGCCCAAGACCTATGGCTTTAGAGAAAGAATATATGACCTGATATTAGAAAGCATGGATTCCTTCCCCAGCACTGTCATATTTTGACCCTGTTTATTTAGGAAATTATTTATGCATTCTAAACTTTTTTACTCCTAAGAATTCAGTTCAATGAATTTTGGCAACTATATATAGCCATGTAGCACATACATGGATCAAGATAAAGAACATATCCATCACTTCACATAGTTCTCTTATGGCCCTTTTCAGTAAATCCCCCTGAATCCACAAAGAGATGATCATTTTATTTTTAAACTTTTGTCACCATGGACCATAGATTCTACTTTGCCTGTTGTAGAATTTCACATATTAGTCCCTCTTTGTGGCTGGCTTCCTTCACTCAAAGCAATGTCTGTGAAATTAATCCATGTTGTTATATTACCAGTCCTTTGTCCCTTCTTGTGTCAATGTATGTATCTGAACTTTTTAAATTAATAAAATAAGTAGGATAATCTGGGCTTGAGACTTGGACCCACTCGTACTAGCTTTGTGATTTGGGGCAAGTCATTTGGCCCTTCCTACTTCTTTATCTATCTACCGTGGAGAATAATCTCATCCTTCTCTCCATGTTTAACAGTTTGCAGCAAGGGTTAGACACATGAAAGGCCTCTCTTCCTCACCACTATTAACACACTAGTGCACGTCTCCTCCCTGGACTACAGGTAAACCCCACACGAATCAATGTATAGAACATTGTATGTTCACAACGTATGGAAATAGGCATATGGTACAACGTGTACTTTTTTTTTGCATCTGGCTTCTTTTGCTCAACATAATGCCTGTGAGATTAATCCACATTAGTGTTTCAGTTAATGTCCCAGCTTTTATTCTCTGATCAGCAGCCAGGATGAATCTTTTAAATGCAAATAAGAATATGTTACTCCTTTTCCTTAAAACTCTTCAAGGCTTCCTATTTCACTTAAAATAAAATAGAAATTCTTACCAGGGCATACCTGGACCTACTTTTGCCCCCAACTTTCCACCACGACTCCATCCTTATTTCTTGCCACTCTCCTTTCACTCACTGTATTCTATGACTGTGTCTCCAAAATGCTCCACTCATTCCTGCCAAGGACTCTGAAGAGTGCTTCTCCCTTCTATTGAAGGTCTGCTTGTTTCTCACATTTATGTCTCAGCTTAAATGTCACCTTCCCAGAGAGGCCTTCTCTGACCTCTCTAATTAGGCAGAGAGTCATGCTAGGCACATAGAAATTGCTTGATAATTATTTGTTAGATTAATGAATAAGGGCAGTGAGCATTTTGCATACTATAAAGCATAAAATGCATGTGGACCTTGGTTAGTGTTTTATAACAAAAATATATAATAAAATATATGCTAGTATCATGTATTTGTGGTCACTATGAAAAAAGACCGGCCTTCACTTTGCATGCCAGCAGTTCAGATTTAAAACGTCAAATAAAAGAAAGGAGATTGAACATTATCTAATAATCCAGAAATGATAACCAAAAAGTATGTTCATCAACTGTACTGAGGGTGGATGACTGGCAGTTGGGTGGATTTCTATGGGAGGGAAGTAGTGGAAAGTGTTGGGATTTATAAGAGGATTGAATTAAGGTTTCATGAGATAATGGGAAGACAATGATAATAAAAGTAATGTTGCTGATTTTGTTTCCTTTTTATTTTTATAAATTGGGATGTTAACGTACAAATTATAGGTGAATAAAAATTTAGTAGGCTATCTCTTAAATAGACTCCATTTTCCTTCTCTTGAAATTAGCAATATTCTGCTCTTCTGTTATGAAACATGCTGGTTGACATCCATGGCACACTCATACTCTGGGCCAGCAAGCAGCTAGTCTTTATTACCCTTTTACCGCTCTAGTATCAGCAAGAGAAGATTGTGTTTGTTCCCAAACCTACATATTTGTGTTGTACCTATTGTTTTATGAATTGATAAAATATGAGTAGAAATAAAGAGCTGTTTCTATGAAAACAAAGTTGAACATTTTAAAAAGACTTAAAGAGTATGAATTGCTCTTTTTTTTCTGTTGTAATAGGTGTGGGCAATACAACTTCAGAAAACTTGGATAGGCCTGCAGAAATCTAGACATACTCTGAACTCAAATGGCTTTAGGTGTCTTTAAGTTCTTCCATAATTTAAAGAAACTGAAACAGAAACTCAAATATTTGTTTTTAGGCAAGTTATTTCTATGTGAAGAAAAAACCTGGATCTACATCAAAAGATTGGCAACCAACAACTCTACTGATTAATGAACCAACTAAAGATTCTGATTCACGTGAGAAACAAAGGGCTTCCACTGAGCTGAAGGTAGTCCTTTCCTGCTACTTTGGAAATGTAATCAATTATTAGAATGGAGAAATTGAGGTTCTCTGATTCAATTTAGCAATTGACCACTACTATATCCAATGGGCATTTCTCAGTCCTCTTCATATTTGAACTTAAGCTTTGGAAACAGTTTTTTCCTCCTTCTTGAAATACTTTCTTCATTATGTCTCCAGGAAACACTCTCTTGGTTTACTTCCTACCTGGTGCCTTCTCCTTCTGTCTCTCTCTGTTTTGTTTGTTTATTTTATTTTATTACTATTTTTTTCTGGTTCCTTTCCATCTGCTCTATACCAGGGCTCAGTTTTTAGACCTGAGCTCTTTTCTGTATATATAACTCCCTTGGTGACCTCCTCTATCTATACCCTGATGACTCCCTCATTTATATTTCCAGCCTAAACTTCTCCCTTGAACCCCATATTTGTATATCCAACTGCCTACTCACCATCTCCACTTAAGTCTTTAACAGGCATCTCAAACTTAGCTCATCAACAACCTCACTTATCTTCCTCCACACCAAATGGTTTTTCTGTAGTCTTTACTATGGTAAATAACAATGCCATCCTTCTAGTTATTCAACCACAAAAGCTTGAAGTTGTCTTTCATTTCTCTCCTGTACAGCCTGAATCTGCCCAATAATCCTATTCAATCTATCTTCAAAAAGAATCTGAAATCAATCCTCTTCTCAACATATCCCCACATGCAATTCACCATTATCTTGAAACTGCATATGTGCAAAGCATTCTAACTGATTTTTCTTCTTCCGTCCTGGATCCCCTACACCTTACTCTGAACAAAGTAGCTTGAGTAATACAAAAAAATAAATAATAAAATATTTTCTTTCTAGAATTTTTGTGAAAACTAAATATAAAGAAGTTAGGAGAGTTTCTATGGACAGCAAGCAATAAATATTCTCTAATGTTGTTGTTGTTAAAGGACATGACTACAACAATTTTCCCATACCTCCCATGATTCTCAAATTGCTCCCCTGTGTCTCTAAACATGTTCATGTCTCTAAAAACATTTTCTTGAACCTGCATTGCTCCTCAACCTCCCAGTCCAACTCTGGCCTCCCTGTAACAAATAAGCTTATTTCATTACTAATATACTTTCCTGGTAATGCTTTCTTGTCTTGCCTTCACTCTTTATCTGACTTTCTCTCCATCTCTTGGATACATTACCTTCCACTAAGTAATTGATGACGTTATAATAAACAAATCCACCCTGATGTTCTTTGCTTTTGAAATTGTAGACCATATCTTTCTTTAAAGTCTCCTCCAGTGAGTCCCCTGCTATCACTCCCTTCTGATTCTTCTCTTACTCTCAGACAATTCCTTTAATGCACACACTATCATACCTTAATTGTTCATGTTCATGAGGATTTTGATCCCAAGCTTAGTTCTCTTCTATATGCTCATGTTGAGTCACCTCAATCAAGCTGATGGCCTTTAAATACCATCTGTTTTGCAGAGACTCCCAGTTTCATGTATCTAGCTCAGATGTTTCCTGTGAGCTTTAGAACACCTGACTGTGTTCCTCACAATTAAAATGATCAAAGCTAGGAGACATGTACAAAAATGTTTATGGCAGCATTTCTTGCAATGACAAAAAAAAAAACTATAAATAATCCAAGTGTATAAACAGGAGAGGGAGTAAATTGTAGTATAGTCAGTCAATGCACTTTTTATATAGCCCAGAAAATGAATACACTATAGCTACACAAATCAACTTGGATGAATATAAAATGATAATGTAATAATATAACAATATATAGTGAAAGAATGAAATCATAGAATGCCATATGCTGTAACAAAATTTAAAATTTTGTTGTGTAAGAATACAGCCATAAGTGGTAAAACTATGAAGAGAAGGGAATAATTCTGGATGGTGGGACAGGACTGGAAAGAAGTATACAGTTATGCTAGCATTCTAGTTCTAAAGTTTTATAGTGAGTTCATAATTATTTGTTTAATGATTATATTCATAGCTTGCTTATGTATTTTCTATATTCTTTTTATGTTTTGCATAATAATTATATAAAAAGTCCCAAACCAAATTGATATTATTCACAACCTAAGAGGTTTTTTTTCCTGTTTTCTCTGTTTTTGTCTATGCCCATATCATCCATCTATTTATTACAGTTAGAAAATTTAACCACATTTTTAAACTTATTTTTGTCTCCCATATTCAGCATATAATCAATTTGGTTCTACACAGACTTAGCTCTCTAATCTAGCTCCTTATCTCCACTCCCAGGATAACTGCCACACTGAAGCCCTCATCATTTTGCCCACCAGAAGTTTTGAAAGCCTATTAAATGTCCTCCCAGACTCCATTAATTGAACCAAGGTCTCATTCCCAAACATAACTTTGCCCATGCCTTTTTAAAATCTGTATCTTAGCCACCTTTCCACTATGCGGTTGCTAAGTCCATACATCACAGTCTGACCTAACTTAACTGCAGAACTTCATCTTTTACAACCTGATGCTCATCTATTTCTTTGACTTTCAAACCCCATGGTCTGCCATTCCTCAAACAAGGCATTGACTTTCAGACCTTTATTTACGTTTTTGCCATTTTTCCTACATCTTCCTGGATCCACTTGTCATTTAAGGCTCAGATTAAATATATTATCCATAAAGTCATCACTGCTACCCATGTACAATTCATCATATGCCCTTCTATGTCCCCACTGTACTCTGTGTATATCTGTATTACAGCACTTGCATCATTGATAAGTTTACTGAATTTTGATATATTTCTGCCTCCCTAACTAGACTATTAGCTTCTTGAAGACAGAGGTTGTCTTATTTGTCATATTCATCTCTGCTTGTGCTCATCTGTGTGTTTAGCATGGTTACCTTCCACCTTCAATGAATGTCCTAATTTTAAGATTCTGTAACTCACTGTTTCACTGAGTTGCTTGATGTCACAGAATAAACGCACTTTCTTAAGTGTTCTTTCACAAATATAACTTACTTATTTGTAGGAAGCAGTTATTTCACTTAGGATATTACTAGGAACACATTCATAAATATTATGCAGGTTTATTCTTTACAAACAAATTCACATACATATTGGGGAGAAAGACTGCGGGAACAAGAAAAGAAACCAATACCCGCTGAATGACTATGATGTGTTAGGAAGTAGGCAAGGCTGTTTTACACAGTTCATTTTATTTAATCCTCTAGCAACCCTTAGTTCTGGATATTACATTTTTCATTTAACAGTGGTTATAATGAGCCTCAGAGATCTTAACCTCCTAGCCTAAGGTCACAGGGTGAGTTAGTATTTGTATGTCAGGTTATGCTAGGTTCTGCTTCAGTAAAAAGCAACCCCTAAATATTAGTATCTTAAAACAATGCACGTTTTTCTCACTCTGTGTGTCCCATGTGAGTTAGCAGTTCTCTGCTCATCACAGACACCCTGGGATCTAGACTAACAGACCAGCACCATTTAAAATGTCATCAGACACTGCTATTCACATTTCATTGGCAAAGCCCCACCTGGCCATACCTAAGTCCAAGAGGACACAGAACTACAATTCTAACATTTTTTTTTCCAAAAGGAGGGAAAAATAATTATCTGAGAAATAGATATTGATCTATTAGGGGGAGAAATGGAAAACTGAAAACACATCTGCTTAACTTCAAAGTTCTACCACATCAGTCATTTTTATTCTTTTTTATTTATGTAGAATGAAATTACATTATACTTTACAAATATGATTTGTAATATATGGTCCTTAAGGAAGACGTGCAGAACTTCTAGACTAGCAATTCTCAGTGTCAGTGTCCCTTAGGATCCCCTGCAACTTCCAGAACTCCAGATACAAAAGTCAGAATCTTCTAGGGTGAGGGGAGGGAAACTGCATTTGAAACAACCTCCCCAAGTGCATGGTTTGGCGGTGGAGGATCACACATTGAAAGAACAGTCCTCAATGGCTGAGGATTCCACCGCCCGACCACCTAATTTTAAGTCACCTTCCTGCTAATTACATGTTTTGTTCCTAAGGACTCTTCAGTGCAAAGTGTAACACACTCCCTATGAACACGTGGTCCTCTTGATTCTCCTCTGAAGCAGAGTCACCGCATCTCCCAAATTAATGTGGAGATTGGAAAGTACAGAACTTATTGAATAATGCATTTCATCCCTAGGCTACTTGAAAGGGGGCTCTGCTTAATGCAGAAATTTTTAGATGATTCATTCTGGAGCCACTGATCAAAAGTACAGCTAATGGGAACAGGTGAGCTCAGGTGATTGATATCTTTCAAGGGACAGGGAACAAAATCACCATTACTAGGAAAGAGGCCAAGTAATGAGACCAAGTCTCAGACAGGCAGGGAAACCTTGCCCTCCATTTAGGCTTTAAAATAAATTTAGTCACAGTTCCCTGTAAGCCTCAGACTAGACGTTACCATGTCTAAATGGATTCTACAATGTTGGCCTCGTGTTTCTGGGTCTGAGCTGATAGTGTCTGGTGGTGTTGGTGAATGAGGCAAGCAAGTAATAAAATTGACAGCGCCAGGAAAACATCAAAAATCTCTCAGAAACAAAGTGAAGGGGAAGAAAGTCAGCCCTCATAAGACAGAAAGAAGGCGATTCTCACAGAGCTGCTTCGTGTATGTCCCTTGGAGGGAGAGCTTTGTTTCACTTGGCTCTCGTGCCAATCAAAATGCCCCCTTGGCAGTGGATAAAATAAAATATAGAAGGCAGAAATAAATGCCAAAACAAATTCATGCACAGAATGACCTTCCAAATGCTTCAAGGCCCAGTTAAGCTGTCCTCTACCAAATGAACTGAAAGGGCAAAGGAAAAAAAAAATCTATAATTTAACTTCAACTAGAAAGATCTTTAAAATCAGCTGAGATACTAAAATATTTGCCAATCTCTCTTTTCAGATGGTGACCTAACATTCAACAAATGACTCAAAATGTGCCAGGCATTTTATATGTATTTTCTCAGATTATTACATAATAGTATTGTGAAATGGATGTCATTGTCCCCAGTTCTTTATTTGAGGAAATAAATCAAGGTTAAGTAAATTGCCCAAGGTCACATTGGAAAGAAGTGAGCCTGATAGTTGTACTTTGTTTTAGTCTAATGTACATCCCTTTTTTTTTTTTTCACACAAGCTAACCCCTCAAGTTTGTGTTAGAATAAGTAAACTCTATTCGATACTTCTAAAATTTCTGTCTTCTCTCCACCTTGTTTGATGTCAAGAAATGTGCCTCATCCAAATTGGTTGGCTGAATGTAAAATAGCTGAAATCAACTGTTTTTTAACTCCTTTCATTTAATTGAGGTGTAAAAACCTTGGTCCACAAGACTAGACTCCGAGTAGATTGACCTGAAATCCTCAGAAGTTATTTAGCAGAATTGACTCTTCATTTCACTCTGCTTGAGTGCTTACCACAAGGATGGTGCAGTTGAGTTCCCAGGGCCACCTGCCAAGGCATACAAGGAGTTTTACATAACCCCAGTAGACATAGCCACGAAGTGTCCAAGGGCAACTAGAGAAAGAAAAACCTCCTGTCACCAGACCTATTGCATCATGTCAACCTTGGAGAAAGAACGTAGTAGCTCTGTCATTATTCCAGCAGGAGACCTTGGCAGAAAGCCACCCTGAGAGGACAGATTGCCACGTGGCCTTCCTTGGCCTCACAGGTTCAGATGGGAATAATCACCATGGCACTGGCTGTGGTAGTATTGGAACTGACACAGTACCTCAGGCGGCTCCACAAGACTCCTTATGACCCACATTTTGCTGTTTGATAAGGAAAGGTACCCCCTGCCCCAGCTCACTAAACAAGACTAAAGCACAGAGAAAGGAGTTCGGAGAGTAATCTAATTCTGAAGACTCGAGAAACGACAGGTCATTGGATCGTAAAAGAGAAAGCATGCAGGTTCAGGGATCAGACAGACCCGAGTTGTAATCCAAGCTCTGCTACTAACTAGATGAGTGACCCTGGATAAATTGCTTAGCCTCTCTTAACCTCACAGGGCTGTTGTAAGAACGAAAAAACATAATGTTTTGAAAGGGAAGCAATAGAGTCGAGTAGTCAAGAGCACTATCCTTAAAGTGAAAGTCATCTGGAGGCTAGCTCCACACTTTAATATTCACGTGATGCTGTGCTGGTCACTTTACATTGCTTTCTAAGCCTCAGCTCCCCTGTCTGTAAAGTCAGGTGAATATGTATGTGCTGTGTGTTAGATGTACACAGAGGAACTTCAGTGGATCTTAAAAACACAGTTCTTAATGAAAAAGGAAGAAACAACTGTCACACATTATCATTCACATATTGCCCATTATACAAAAACACATTCAAACAACACACACACATAAATACCATAGAATGGTTATCTGTGGATGGAGGAGGGAATGGGAATGGGCTGTGGATGTAAAAAGGGATAAATTTATTAAGTAAGAGGGGCCTTGTACAGATTAATAAGATACCACAATATACTGAGGCATGTGATTAACTTGACTTCATGAACCAGAAGTATTAACAAATTAACAATAAAAAGAGGGGTAATAACTGGGTGTATTTTCTGGGGTTGCTGGGGGATTAAGTGTGGGGAAGCTTAGGAAGGGTTTAGCAGAGCACCTGCTACATACCCAGTGATGGTAGTGGCTTTGTCAGATCCTTGGTTGTGTAGTGATTCTTCCTCCCTTTTTCCTACCATGAAGCTTGGACTATTTTCAGAGGCAGATACCAAGTTTCCTTTTTTGAAAAACAGGTTATTACCAAGATGTCTGCAAAATCTAATTTTTGATCTTTTTCACAGATCAGGTTTCCAAAAGTGGGAGGCTGTCTCCAAATATTCACTGTCTCCTTTACACAGGACATGAGAAAATAACTCTCTGCTGTAACACAGAGGACTTGCCTTTGGCTTGTAAAATTATGGAGAGAACATCAGCTGAAAGTGAATTATGTTAAGTTGATCATTTCTCATCTTGGATATTCAGAATGATTTAGCCAGGTTACATTTATTTATGTATTAGACCATTAAGGGGGCACAGTGGTCTTGTCCCATCTAATCCTTATTAAACTAAATTAAAAATAATTTCTCAATTCCATTATTAATATCCTCTCTCTGTGAAAATATCTCCCTCAGCAGACCCTATTGACATTCAGTCTAGACACTGCTGAAGGAACTCACTTCATGAATATCAATAAATGTGTTGCACAGAGATGGGAGGATATTAAATGATTTTCAAGCATTTGACAGTTGACAAAATGTTAGTATAATAATTAAAAGTGCAGACTGTTTAAATGCTAGGTGGGGGTTCCTCAGCACCGCAGTGCATGCTGGTCACATGGAAATAGCATCTTTGTTACAAGGTAACCAGTTCATTTTGGCTTTACATCTTCAGTGAATTTGACACAGAAAGAGAGAATAGCTCTTATTTCTAAAATGCCACTGACAACTCATGTTATGCTCTTGATTTAGAAAAAAATTCAAAAATTATATTTATATAATTTCTTGCCTTGATGTTTTTCCTCCTCCAACAGTAGAAAAATTTAAATGCTAAGGGATATATTACAGGGCAAAAGGGATTTAGTTGGTTGCTATTCTCATCACTGGGAGAATCCCAGTGCCCACCTACTCTTCCACCTGTTCTTATTTAATTTTTCTGGGGAGGAATATAGGCTTCAATATTTTTTAAAAGTTCCCAAGCTCTTTCTCACATACAGTTACGGTTGACATATAATGAACTAAAGCAATGGTTCTTAAACTTGAGTGTGTAAGGTTCACCTGGATAACTTGCTAAAAATATAGATTTCTAGGATACACTCTCTGAGACTCTGGATAGTTTAGGCATAGAGCTCAGGAATCTGCGTTTTAAACAAACACCCAGGGATTCTGATTTAGGTAGTCCATGGCGCGTATATAGAGAAAGCTGGCCTGGTTCCATTTCTCTTTTTTACTTTACACAGCTCTTCGCCCCAGCTATTGAAGGAATGCCAATCAAAGGGCAGGACTGCACTCTGTTGCCCTCAATCAAGATATTTCTAATGAAGACAGCCAAGTACATTTTGCTGATAATGTTTGCAGGAGCCAGCCTAAAAGAACAGGGGGAAAGAGATATAATGTTTACTAAGCATTTATGATGCTCCATGCATTTTACAAGTGTTTTCTGGTTTAAGTCTCAAAGCACACAGAGGTAGAAATCAGTTACATATCCTTTCCTAGACCCCACTGCTGGGAAGAGGAGAGCTAGATCATCTTGCATTCTCTCTACAACTGGAGGCCCTAGGAATAAAGGGCAATGCTTCAGGGTTTGGGGCATCTAAATACCAGTCTCCGATTCTGACTCTTCCTCCTTCCTGAATGTTATGATGCAAGCACCATAATTCTCCCATTTTCTATTTTGGCATCTGTATAGGTTTGGGGTTTGAAGTGTTGGGTGGGTAAGGGGAACCTAGCTCTTCCTGCTTTCAGAAAGATCATGTGAAGGTGAAGGTACATGTGTTGGCACACGTGAAAACACTTGAGTTTTTTGGAAGATGAATATTATGTAAATGGGATAAGATTTATTCTGTAAAAAGAAATTTGTTGACATAGTACGATGCCCTTTGTGATTGTTCATTTGCCCATTCTTTCAGTCATCAAACATTAATTGAACATCTATTCTTTACAGAACCCTAAAGATTGGGAAAGATGCAAGCTCTCTGCAGTCAAAATATTTTCTTTGGAGGGGAGAGGAGGAGGTAAAATTAATAGAGCAGGTGGAGCAGGACAGAGGTGGACAGAAGAAAGGTAGAGAGTGGGGAAGTGCAGTATAGGATGAGAACACATTTACATTTGTGTAAATGTTCTACAGTTCACAAAGGTTGTGTTTTTTTTATTCATTGCCTCATTTAATTCAGTTTTTCTCATACTTTACCATGCAAAAGAATCACTTAGAAGAATATTTTTAAAACAGATTCCTGGCCTCACACCCAGCAATTCCAATTCAGTGAGCCTTGGCTGGGACTGGTGATTGTTGGGTAGATGGTGGTCCATGGACAGACCGTGCTTTGAGTGGCACTAATTTATGTATTTATCTATTTATTTAAATTTATGAGGTACAAGTGAAATTTTGTTACACGCATAGATTTTGTAGTGGTGATGTCAGGACTTTTAGGGCATACATCACCCGAATAATGTGCATTGTACCCATTAAGTAATTCCTCATCATTTAGTGGAACTAATGTAATTCCCAGTAAAACACTATAGGACTGGTAAGGTTGGCATTATAATCACATTTTTAATTTTTTTTCCAGCTTTATTAAGGTTTAATTGATTAATAAAAATGTATATATTTATGATGTACATGATGTTTTGATGTTTCCTATTTATTGCAGCATTATTCACAATAGCCAAGATATGGAATCAACCTAAGTGTCCATCAACAGATGAATTGAAAAAGAAAATGTGGTATATACGTATTAATATAATAGAAGACTATTTGACATTACAAAGAAGGAAATCCTGCCATTTGCAACAGCATGGATGAACACAGAGGACATTACACTAAGTGAAATATGCCAGGCACAGAAAGGACAAATACTGCATGATCCCACTTATATTTGAAAACTAAAAATGTCAAACTCATAGAAGCAGAAAGTAGGATGACGGTTCTCAGGGCATTGGGTGGGTGGCATGAGGAGATGCTGATCACATGATCCCCATTTATTATCCCTTATTTTAAAAAGTAGAAAACTGAAGTTCAGAAATGTTAAGAAACTATTTTAGGGTCCCAAAGCTTCCAGGCCTTTGATGCCAGGCCTTTGGGCTCTTTTTTCTTTTTTGAATGATTTAAGTTCCATATTCCTTGAGATTATGCATGGGAAATCTGAATGATGACCATTGCCTTCCAAGTGCAGAAAGTTACCACAGATACAAATATTGTTTAAAGGCAGTAGTCCCAAACCTTTTTGGCACCAGGGACTGGTTTCCTGGAAGACAATTTTTCCACGGACCGGAAGGGGGAGAAGGTTTTGGAATGATTCAAGCCCATTATATTTATTGTGCAGTCAAATCTCTCTGCTAATGATAATCTGTATTTGCAGCTGCTCCCCAGTGCTAGCATCACCACTTCTGCTCCACCTCAGATCATCAGACATCGGATTCTCATAAGGAGCGTGCAACCCATATCTCTCACATGTGCAGTTTACAGTAGGGTTCCTGCTCCTATGAGAATCTAACACTACTGCTGATCTGACAGGAGGCGGAGCTTATGTGGTGATGTGAGTGGTGGGGAGTGGCTATAAATACAGATGACGCTTCCGCTGCTTGCTACCCTGCCCCTCACCTCCCTCTATGCAGCCTGGTTCCTAACAGGCCACAGACTGGTACTGGTCCATGGCCTAGGGGTTGGGAACCACAGTTTTAATGGATTGTAAGGCATTTCCTTTAACCATAAATTCTCTAAGAAATAGTCTCAGCAAGACATAATCTATTTCTGCCCCTTAAAGAATCAATACTCTCCAAGTAGGAGAACTAGATACTAGAAGTTCTCTTTGTGAAAATTCACAAGGTATATAATCTCCTTGCAGTTAAGTTTTAACCACCTCTTGGGAACATTGTGACAATTAAATGAGGCTTAATTTTACCTAAGGTACTCTTGGCAGTTCTTTGCATATAGTAAATGTTCAATAAATGCTAGTTCCTGTGTTTCCCTTTTCATCCTTAAACCAGTTAATAATAATTGAACACTATTAAAACAGTGCAAATTTAAAATGTGCCAAGATGAGAACTAGGCATTTACTTTACATTAGTTTATTTAGTTCTCATCACAGTCTCAGGGAGCTGGTTGTTAGCATCACCATTTCATGATGAGGAACCTGACACACAGAGAGATGAAGACCTTTTCCTATTCTCATGCTAATCAGAGAAAGAGTTAGGAGTCTAACCCAGACTGTTTTCCTCCAGAGCCTGCACTCCTAAACATGTGAAAAGTCGCTTCTCCAGTCTGGCATTCTAGTTGCTTCAATTAGTTAAAAGGTGAACATGAAGGGCTGCAATGAGAATGGCATTTGAGCTTGACTGTCAAACCTGACTTTTTCATCACCACCAGTATATGGTTTGTAAAACAGTGTCCAATGAATGCTGTTTATGTTACAGAAATGGCACCCTGTTGTTTTTGTTTTTGTTTTTCTGGGACAAGGACCAAGTAGAATGGTTCTCCCCTTACTCCAATTCCCATTTCTATTGGTTCTGAGTCTTTTTGGCAAGAAGTATAAACTTTCGCTATTTAATCCCTCCAACTACTTGATCCCTTGCAGGTTGGCTCTTGTATTAATAAAAGGGCCTTCCATGGCCAATTACTCATTATCCAAATAGTTCTTGGATGCAAATAGTTAAGTGCCCCCTGTGTGCTGGAAGCTTGGACTTCTGGTGGTACAAGAGGGAAGAGGTGCACACACACACACACACACACACACACACTTACACACCCTGTGTTTGTCCTCATGTTGCTTTCTATATGGTGGGAGAGATGAAGAGACATACTAAAAAAATGATTACACTTCTGAATGTAAAATTTCAAAATTATGTGAGTCCTGAGAGAAATAAATATGATCTCATGAGAGAATATGAGAAATGGATGTAAGTGGTCCATACTGGATATGGGGTCTGTAGCAGATGCCAAGGAAGGTCTCTGTTGGTAAGTGCTCTTTGAGCTGAGATTTGAAGGGTAAATGGAAGCTATGGGCTAAGAAGGGTGAGAAGAAGGGAGATAAGCATAACATCCCTATGGCAGGAGGGAACATGCCAAGTTCAATGAACTGAAAGAATAACTATGTATGTAAAATAACATTGACAGACACGAAAGAAAGCAGACTCAAGAGAAAAAAAAAAGCAACATAGAATATATACTGTAAAAAGGATATCATGCCACTCATTAATTAAACAGACATGTATTGAATTTCTACCATGTGCCAGCCAATGTTAGTGCCAGATGTAGGAGATGCCATAAAGGTGAATAAGATATTTATTTTATTTTGATTGTTAATCAAATAAATATTAATGCATCAATAAATCCATACTAACATATATTTATATATAGATGTCTATATATGTTTAGATATAGATATAGATGTGGATGTAGATATATAGATGTAGCTAGATATAAATATGTCTCAAAGGCTCTCCAAAGCTAATGAAGCATAATCCTCAGGTAAGGGACTTTGGCTGTAGAATTGTTTAAATACCATAAGTTAATCATATGTACAGGTGTAGTTGAGAACATGGTTTATACCAAGTTAAAATGACTAGGCTTAGGTTCTCACTGCAATAAGCAAAAGTTAAAATTCAAACATATTTCAAGCTCAGTGGCTGGCCACATTTTTTCTTCCCCCTAAAACTTGAGGAATACCACTATGGAATCCTGAAAGTAATAATGAACTCACTACGTCAAAAGGAGACTGGGAAGTAAGTCATCCTTAGGAGGGTGCCTCAGAATAGTTTGAGCCCTGTACCCTGACCCTGAATGACAGATTTGTTAAGGCCCCTCAGAGGGACATATACCCTCATTAGAAATCATTACTACAGGGAAATTCACTTGATCTTTTATTTCCTTGTGTATCCTGGTGACTTTAATGAAAGCAAACCTTATGTAACCCAAACAAAAATGATGAACTTTGACAACAGACAGAAGCTGAATCTTAGCAAATGAATCTGCTTCCATACTGATGACCTTAGCTTCTACTTGGTCTTTAGCCATGGAAGGTGAATGTTTATATGTAGCTTAATTAGTTAACAATAGTTAAATGCTTCAAAAGCTCCTCCACTTGGCATTAGAGGACAATTACCCATCATCACTGGATTCTCAGGGCACTTGATGAAACTGAGTCATATACCTGTCCCTGAGTGGGGGAAATTAGGCAAGAGCAAAGTGTTTTACTAAATCCCTGAAGCACTTACAAGCACACCAATGGTCTGCCTGGCCACTGAAGCTCACAAAGCCAATGGTGAGGAACTCATTAGGGAAGGAGAGAGTGAGGTGAAAAACAAGCAGGAACTCCTCCTTAGCCTACCTCGGCTGAGCCATGTGAACTCCTGTAATAACCTGGACCTGCTCCACCTGTGATTGACTCCATATGTTTTACAGGAAACTCTTCCTTTATGAAAGGGAGATGCTAAGCTTTTCAGTGCCTCCAGCAGAACATGTTAATGCCTTGATTCCAAGGGTGTGGATCACATAAATCTGAAGTATCTCTGGTTTCGGTGAGAATAGTGAAACTTTCTCGGGCTGACGCATCTAGGAATTAAAGAAGCATGATGGCTTTGAACCATTGTCAAAACGTATGTGGAGCCTCATTTCTGGGAGGGATGTTCCATTTTCTGTGCTTTTAGCCTGGAAGCATCTCTTTCTCAAACCTCTCCTTACCCAACTTTATTTTCACTCTTGTTTTGGTTCTGCCAGGTAAGTTTACAGACCAGGAATGCAGGGTCTGAAAATAATTTAGGGAATGTGACTGCCATTGTACTTGGTTGGCAAAATATGAAATTTCAAGGTCAAGATCTTGTTTATGAAAAGATTTATATGTCTTCCCACATTTTCATACACCTCACGTACATCTCTTTTGTTTTGTTTTGTTTTCAGAACAAGAATTTGCAAGCTTCAGAAAGAAAGCCTGTCACTACAAGTGACTGGAGATTTTTCTTCTAACTGGCATTCTGAGTCTTCTGTTGGGGAAAGGTATATTATTGAAGGAAAATACTGGCTTTCATAAGCCCAGTTAAGTGAGTTTCCAACTTGTCATGGTGGTATCACTGAAGAAAGCTTCAATGTTTTGAAATCATTCATTTATGCCCAAATTTGGCAAATTTGCATTTGGGACCTACTGTGCAGTAAGACTAAATATAGAAATATTTAGGAATAAAGAAATTAAAAGCTTTGAAAAAAAAGTAACTGCTTTTAAGAGCTTACAAATTCATGAAGAAGATAAGAACTTTGTACTTTGGGGGAGAATACTTAGATACTGTAAGAAGAGTACAGACGAATGCTCTTAGAATTAACAGGAGGGAGACATTGGTTATAACTGGGGCTGGTGGTTTTAGACATTGCTTTGGGAAGCAGATGGCAATTGGGCTGGGCCTTGAAGTATGCCAAGGGCATGAGAATACTGAAATGGGAAGGGAAAGGAGGTTTCTGGAGACATGTCTGGTCAGGGAGCAAAGTTGAGGAACCGATTATGGTTGGTGATCTTGAGTTGATAATGGTGCACATTTGCTCTGTTATACCACTTATTCTCCGTACTCTCAGAACACAGGGGATGGACACAGAAAAAGCAGTAGGGATTCACCCTTGGATAAGGTGGATGCCATTAAAGATCAAAGAAAAGAATGAGCACAACAGTGGTTGAAACGTGGAATATGGAATCTAAGATGAAGAATATCAAAAGAGAGGTGTAAGGATCAATTAACATCCTGTATTTGGAGGATTATAGGAAATGTGGTATCTTCAAAGATCAATGAGTTCTCAGTGTAGACAGAGAGATAGATGAACCAAAGCTTGAGGATATATATGGGCCACGTGGTCTAGTAAGGTATTAATAAATTCCACGCAATAGTGAGAATAGGGATATATGAGAAAAAGGAAACTCACAAAATTGTTGTGAGGAGGAAAGTTGGATCTGAGCAACTGATGTAGTGGCTGAGGAAAAACTGCAATGAGGGCAGTTAGAGTTAGTAGGAGCACATCACAAATAAAGGTAATGATACTCAATTACAGATGAATAAATACTCTGTGCTATTAGATTCAGTTGCACTCTGGTAAGGAGACCTGACAGCTCTAGTATGGACTCTGGCTTCCTTTCCTCTGATCTTTGGATGAGATGTGCTCAGTGGAAGTAGAAAAGACAACTTAGGGAGAACAGTGCTGCCCACTGTTCAGGAAATATTGGGTGTAATAGGCAGAATAATGGCACTCTAAAAATGCCCACATCCTAATTCCCCCAGAACCTGTGAATATTTTGCCTTACCTGGCAAAAGGGACTTTGCAGATGTGACTAAGTTAAGAATCTTGAGTTAGAGAGATTATCCTGAGCTTTCTTTGAGGGCCCAAGGCAATCAAAAGAGTTTTTGCAAGAGGGAAACAGCATTTCAGGAGAGAGGGATAATGCTATACTGCTGGCTTTGATGCTGGAAGAAGGGGCCATAAGCAGGGAATATAGACAGCTCCTAGAAGCTGGAAAAGGCAAGGGAATGAATTCTTTCCTAGAAGCTCCAGAAAGAATCCAGCCCTCTCGTCATTTTGATTTTAACCCAATAAGACCTGTCTTGGATTTTTCACCCCCAGAACTGTAAGATAATAAATTTATGTTGTTTCAAGACACTAAGATTGTGGCAATTTTTATAGCAGAGATAGGAAAATAATACAGTACACTGGGACTATGTGTAATGTTGAAAAATGTGTTCTCAGGCAGATCGCTGGGTTGGCCGGATCCAGGCTAAGCATAGATGATGGTGTGTATATCTCTGGAGGCCCAGAGTAAGGTAAGTGCAGAGACAGGTTTCATAGTAATGGAGAAGATGGGTAAACAAGAGGGAAAATGTAAGTACTTATTTCAGAGTTGCTCTGAGCAAAGAGCAGGGGAAATTAGTTAGGAGAGTAACCTGGAATATAATAGGTGCTTAATATGTAGTTTAAAAATTAATTGATAGAGTGTTGACTCTTCTGTGGGCAAAGTGATCTCATGAAGAGTACAGACTTCAGAGAACATGCTGTTTGGTCCACACTGAAGATGGCTTTGTATAGGTAAAATCAGCTTAGATTGGATATTACGGAAAGCCTTGAAGTGGGGAAAGGATTTGTGTATGAATAGGAATGAGAAGGAAGGAAGGCAGATGCTAGGCAGCCTTCTCACCCTGGTCCTACTTGTTTGCCTAGTTGACTGTGCTTATAAAAGCTTCAGGGCTTTTTAGCACCAGCTGAGCATGTTACTTCATCCCACCTCCAGCTGCCTCCCTGGGTTATTGCTCAGTCTTCTTCCCTGCAGCAATTGCCTGAGATCTCTTTGAGACAGAGCCTAGTGCTTACTCATCTCTGTGTTGCCAGCACCTAGTACAATGCCCAGAAAATAGCAAGTGCATGATAACTCTTTATTAAGTGAATAAACAAAGGGATAGGATTCTGCTTTTAAAAGATTTAAAGACTCATTGCAATGAGAGAATGTTACAAGGCAGTAAGTAATCTTGTGCTCAGATTTGTGGCGTAGATGACTTGTTTCCAGAACCTGATTCACACAAGCCCACCAACTGATGCCAAGCCAGTAAAGATGTGTGGTCCCCCACCCTATTAATTCAGACTCAGCAGGTCTGGGCCAGGGCCTGGGTGTGTGTCTCTTTAACAAGCTCCTCAATGATTCTGCTTTTCAGTCAGGTCAATGGACGCCGTTTTGACCTCAAAGATGGCAGAGATCACTGTGGACTAGGATGATCGGGGAAAGACTCATTGAGAAGTTGGGATCTGAGTGGAAACTTCAAGCTTGTATGATGTTAGATAGATGAAGAAAAGAAAGGATAGCCAATAGGGCAAAGGTACAGAGAGGCAGACACTGTATGAAGCAGTATCCCGTATCATTTGGCTTTTCCACTCAAAATGCCCTTCACAGTCTGTATCACTTATTTCCACATATTAAGTAACCCTATAACTTAGTATCTTAAACAATAATTATTATCAATTATTTCTCAGTTTCTGAGGGTCAAGAATTCAGGAGCATCTTGATTAGGTTTTCTTGACTTAGGGCCTCTTATGAAGTTGCAGTCAGATGGTGACTGGGGCTACAGTCATCTCAAAGGATCATGTAGTCAGCCTCCTGCACTGAGGAGACTCAAAAGGCTGGGGGTCAGAACAGCTGGGGCTCCCTGGGCATCTCAGGGAGCAGCTCAGTGCTGACTCCATATGGTCTCCACAACACAATGGATTCAGAGTATCTGGGCTTCTTACATGGTGACTTGGGCGTCCAAAATCACATGTTCTGAGAGAGTGCACTGGTAGGGAGAGAGAAGCAGAAAGAAGGAGAAGGGGCACATGTGGAATCCAAACACACATGCAATGGATAGATAAAAAGTGTCAATTAAAAAATGGAACCAATTTACAGTTGCAAAAAAAAAGTAAATGGGCAAGGAAGTCATGACCTTTGGAAATGCTTAATTTAACTTTAATCAAAAACAAAGAGATTATTGAGTGCTTCTTATTGGTCAGCAATATGGTTTATATACCACACAGGAGAATTATCATAAAAGATATCAACTTCAAAAGGTATGATTTAATATGGCTTTATCACATGGAAATATACTAAGGTCTTCAATTCTTTCAGCAGTTTTCAAAAATCCCTGAAGGTCAAGGATCCCACTTATAAAAGAGTTAAGTTTGTATATTGGACATATCTCCATAATTTGTGCCAAAAGTATCAAGTTTCATGTTTACCACTTGACGAACTTTGAGATCCTGGGCAAATCTTTAACCTCTTTCCTGATCTAGGTTTTTAATTCTCCAATTCATCTCCTATCTCTTCCTCAAACTTCATAGTCTAACTGTTTGGATTACCTGCTCATTCCCCAAAGACCAAAACTCCTTCACGCCTCTTTGCCTTTGCACACAGAGCTCCTGCTTGAAGCACTGACTTCCCCTACACTTCCCTGTCCCTGGCAGCTGCCCCTTTCTGCCTTTTGGCTCCAGCACAGGCATCACTTCTTAGAATTGTCAGAGCTCCTCTCCTGAAGGAGCTCACCCTCTAGGGTCTTCTAATGTTCTGTGTGTGTCTGTATCATTGCCCAGGCTTTGCTGTTTTCACTACTAGACTTCTAAGTAGTGAAAGACTTCTAAGTAGTGTCCTGTTCCTTAAAAACAGGTCTAGGTCTTAATTATTTCTGAGCATGAAATAATCTATCAATAAATATTTATTGTGTTCAAGTGAATAAATTAATGCATAAATACAGAAAGAAATGAATTATTTTAAAATGTTGACCATCTATCGTTTGGCCTGATTGAACACTGACATATCGGACTTTAGAGGGCGTTGGCTAAATTATCTTTTCATGGTCATTGCATTGTCAAGATTGAAAAATAAACAGTAAGAAAAAACGTACTGTGTCTGGATGACACAGCAAAGGCCTTTGCCTTTTGAGTCTATTTTTTTCTTTCTTTCTCAGGATCCTATGCAAACATGAAGGCAAGTATTAGAAGCCCTGGTGTTTATCACTTTGTATCAAATGCAAAGCCAGAAAGATGTAACAGAAGGAAAATTCATTTCTGGTGGGCTGTGAATGCCCATCAAGTGAAGGCGAATGACAATCTGACTCTCATTTCACTCTGCCTCACTGTGATAGAGCCAAAGAGGACTGGAAGCCTGGCCATGTTTCTTTCTCACTATCAGCAAGATGCTGAGCTGCAAGGTGGACCTATGGCCACACAGAGCTCAGTTATGAGCTAGCCAATTCCACTCATTAGCAATTTAATTTATTTAATTTCATTTTTCTGAGCTTCAGTTTCTTCAGACATGACTTGGGGACTGTTACTTCATCATGCTCAGCTCAAAAAGTGGGAACTATTGTGAAGATAGAGACAACTTTAGCAAAAATAACCTAGCCTGTTTTCTAACGTAGTAGGTGCTCACAGATGCTAATTTTCTCGTCCATTCTCTCACATGACCCTCTTGAGAAGAGAACCTCCTAGCCACCCACGACAAAGAGCTCTTTTCTGCTTAGTAAGGGTAGGGCAGGGCTCTGAGTGTCTTGTATGTTTCTCTCTGGCTTGCACACCCAGGCACACCCATTCGCAGGGCTTTGTTTCTTTAACCTCAAGTTATGTAATGAGTAGGTGTAGAGCCCTGGATTCATTTCCACAAAGACCTGTTTCAAAATCCCTGCTGATTGCTCTGGGGCTCTGAGTATGTGTATGAAACAGAGATGCCCATACATGTTTCCTACTTGAAGCACCAGGCCTGAATTAGGTCATGCAGTCATTGCATTTTATAATTTTTTTTTTTTCACCATTTCACAAGCTGCTGCCATGGAAGCAGGTTAAGGCCACAGAGAATAAAGCAAGAACAGATAGTTACTTAACCTTGCTTTATATTTACACATACATGTTGGCAGGGAGATGGTGACTCATTCCCCTTGCTGGAATACAGCAGATAGGCCAGTTCCTAATGACTTTATTTCAAAGGTGACTTTTCCCCACCTTCAGATAAATCCTCTACAGCTGAATTTAATCTCTGGAAGTATGAGACATGTTAGGAGGAGTATTAGACTGTTCTGACCCTTAGGGTACCATTGGGTAACAGCTAAGGAGTACATAGGCGGGATCCAAGGAACCCTCCCCAAAACTTCGGAACATGGAATAAATAATAGCTGATGATTCAAAGATCGGTGATGGTGCCTAATAGGAGTTACTACCTACTATGTGCCAAGGGCTTTGTTTACATTTTTCTAATCCTCATGTAAAACCAGCTCATTTTGCACTGACGCTCAGGCAGGTTAACTAATTTCTCCAAAGTTCCAAAGCTTATAAGAAGCAAAGTTGAGACTCAAATCTGGATATGTCTAAAGTCAAACTCCATGTATCACTGCCTCCCTGGAGTGGGAACTGAGTGTTTTGTCTGCCCTGCCTATCTTACTAGAACTGTCACCAGGCATGAACCTACTGGGACTCTCAGCCATAGTGTCAGCCTCAACTCTCTCTGCCTCTAGAGGTCTGTGTCTTAGCATTCTGACTCCTACTAAGTCACACTGGGATAGAAGGTGGTTGAAGAAGTGTCAATTTTAAAATACTCCCTAAGAGATCCTATTTCCCTAGTTACTCTTCCTGAGGTGTGGTTGTTTCTCTCTTTATTTGATTCTGGAAATTACCCACAGACAAATTTCCAATACATTCTTTTTGTTTTGTTTTACTTAAGTCAGCCTGTAACCGTTTCTGTGGCATGCAGCCACAGACCCTAATGGGTCATGATAATTTGATGGGATGATAACTTGACTGAAGGCAGCAGATGCACACCGTAAAGCAGTAGTTCTTAAACATTATCAAGCATCACAATTGCCTGGAGGGTTTAAAACTGATATCTGGGCCCAATCTTCAAAGTTTCTCATTCAGTAGATCTGAAGTAGGGCCTGAGAATTTGCATTCTAAGAAGTTCCTGGGTGATATTGACACTGCTGGTCCAAGACTACACTTTGAGAATTACTGCCTTAATCCAAACAAGTATGTTCTGATGGGCTAGTTACTGGAAGTCATGGACAGGTGTGACTATGCCATCCATGACATCAGCTCCTCTAAAAATCCATTCATAAATATGTAAATTCCTAGTTCAACTGCCAGAACTTATAATCACTCTGTTTGTCTTTTTGTAGAAAGAAGACCCTACCCAAACTTTTTGTCCCCCAAACAACTTTTTTAAAATAAATAAATGAACTTTATGCTTAGAGCAGTTTTAAGTTCACAGAATAATTGAGCAGAAAGTCCATACAGTTCCCATTCACCCCTGTCCCCACACAGGCACAACCTACCCTGCTGTCAACATTCCATACTGCAATGGTACATTTGTTAAAATCAATTAACCTAAGTCAACACATCATTATCAGTCAAAGTTGGTAGTTTATATTAGGGTTCACTCTTGCTATTGTAGCTTCTGTGGGTTTTGACAAATGTATCATGGCATGTATTCACTATTGTGGTATCAGCAGTATCAGTATCATTGTAGTACAGAATAGTTGCATTTCCTTAAACATCCTCTGTGCTCTACCTATTCATTTCTCCCTACCCAATAACTTTTGGATGAATCTTTCTACTGACCTCTCTACTATCTCCATAGTTTGGCCTTTTGCAGAATGTCATATAATTGAAATCATACAGAATGTAGCCTTTTCAGATTGGCCTCTTTCACTTAGTAATGAATTTAAAGTTCATTTATGCATTGAATATTACCCCATGTCATTTCATGACTTGATAGAACTATCTATCTTTCTTTTTAGTGCTGAAAAATATTCCATCATTTGGATGTGCCACAGTTCATTTATCTATTCACCTACTAGAGAATATCTTGGCTGTTTCCAAGTTTTGGAAATTTTGAATAAAGCTGGTATATACCTCAGTGTGCAGGTTTTTGTGCAGACATAAGTTTTCAACTTGCTTAGGTAAATACCAAGGAGAATAATTGTTGCATCATATGGTAAGGGTATGTTTAATTTTGTAAGAAAATGCCAAACTGTCTTCTAACGTGGCTGTGCCACTTTGCATTTCTACCAGTAATAAATAAGAATTCCATTGCTCCACGTCCTTGTCAGCATTTTTTGTTGTCAGTGTTCTGCATTTTGGCCATTATAATAGACATGATATCTCATTTAATTTGTATCTCTCTGATGACATATAATATGGAGCATCTTTTCATATGCTTATTTGCCATCTCATATTATTTTTGGTGTGGTGTCTGTTAAGGTCTTTGGCTCATTTTTTTAATAGAGTTGTTTGTTTTTTTATTGTGGAGTTCTTTGTATACTTTGGGTAATAGTTCTACATCAGATGTCCCTTTTGCAAATATTTTCTCCCAGTCTGTGGCTTGTCTTCTCATTCTCTTGACATTGCCTTTCACGGAACTGAGGATTTTAACTTTATTGAAGCCTAGCTTATCAATTTTATAAAGTAAAGTTTACCAATTATTTTTTTCATGGATCATGCCTTTGGCTACATATATAAAGTTATCGCTATGCCCAAGACCATCTAGATTTCTCCTATATTATCTTCTAGGAGTTTTGTGTTTTACATTTATATCTATGATCAATTTTGGGTCAATTTCTGTAAAGACATAAAATCTGTGTCTAGATTCATTTCTATGTATATAAATGTTTAATAGTTCCAGCACTATTTGTTGAAAAGACTATTTTTGCTCCATTGTATTGCCTTTGTTTGTTCGTCAAAGGTCAGTTAACTCTATTTATGTGGGTCTATTTAGGGGCTCTATATTTTGTTCTAATGAGCCATTTGCCTATTCTTTTGCCAACACCACATGGTCTCAGTTGCTGTGGCTTTATAATAAGTCATGAAGGCAAGTAGTTTCAGTCCTTTGGCTCTATTCTTCTCCTTCAATATTGGGCTTGCTATTCTGGGTCTTTTGTCTTTTCATAGAAACTTCAGAAACAGTCTGTTGATATCCACATGATAACTTGCTGAGATTTTGATCTAAAATGCATTAAACCTATAGATCAAGTTGGGAGGAACTGACATCTTGGCAATATTAAATCTTCTGTCTATGAACATGGAACATTTCTCTATTTAGTTCTTCTTTGATATCTTTCATCAGAGTTTTGTTTCCTCATAGATCTTATATGTATTTTGCTAGATTTATACCTAAGTATTTCATTCCTTTTGATGCCAATGTAAATAGTAATGTGTTTTTAATTTCAAATTCATCTTGTTCATTGTTGTTATATAGGACAGCCATTGACTTTTGTATATCAAATTTGTATGCTACAACCTTCCGATAATTGGTTATCAGTGCTTGGAGTTATTTTGTCAATTATTTTGGATTTTCTAGTGTATGATCATGATAGGGATTTTCAGAAACGAAGCAACATAACAGTAAAAACAGTCTCATAAAATCATGCGTTACATAAAACTAGGAAACTAGGGGAAGGAGGAACTTAGCATTTATTGAATATTTACTATGTTCCAGGAACCATAGCAAGCACTTCATTAATATCTTTTCATTAAATCTTGTTGACAACATTCTGATATAAGTGCTTTTGTTCTCATTTTACATACAGGAAATAAATGTTTGGAGAGAATAATGAACACACCTCAAGACACACAGATGGTAAATGGTAGTACCGAGTATCTTGCCCAGGCAGGGATTTTAGGGCTATACTTCTGATTATTACACTATATTTACTCTTGTCCATCTCCTTACCACCACAACCCATTCCAGAAATAACCAATAGCATTATGTTGTATTTCTTCCATGTTTTTGTTTTTCTGAAAGTCTACAAAAAAGATAAAGAATAAAAAAGAACCTAAATAGTGACTAATACCATTTTTAAAAGAAAAGAAAATGGTAACTATGTGAGGTGATGGATATGCTAATTAGCTTAATTGTGGTGATTATTTTACACTGTATATATATATATGTGTGTGTGTATATATATAAAACATTAAGTTGTACATCTTGATATATACACTTTTTATTTTTCAATTATATCTCAATAAAACTAAAAAGTAGTATTTTTAGAGGAATGATACATTTATTCATTTATTTATTTAAGGCCAGGCATGGTGGCTCATGCCTGTAATCCCAGCACTTTGGTAGGCCAAGATGGGAGGATTGCTTGAGTCCAGGAGTTCAAGACCAACCTGGGCAACATAGCGAGACCCCATCTCTACATAATTTATGGGTGTGTGTGTGTGTGTGTGTGTGTGTGTGTATCATCAACTTGCTGTCAGACACTGTTGCAGGAATAAAGCAATAGGAAAAAAATCTCTTCTCAAGTGAATCTTACCTTCTAATGTTTACTGTACTTTCTCTCTTACACATTATATGCTACAGTCATTTTCACACCTCTTTGTGTAAAACTTTTAGTGGTTGATCTAGGATTTACAAAATACAGTCTTATTTTTTCATAATATATTTAGAATTAATACTGTTCTAATTTATATAATATGTATAAATTATATAATCATATAAATCCATTCCTCTCTCCACTAGAATTTTCACATTTGTAATGTTTATATATTATAAATCTAGAAGACAATATTAGAATTTTTATTGTAATAGTTATATGCCTTTTTAAAAAATAAAGAAAAAATATTAATTTACATTTACACAGATATTTACAATTTCTGATATTTTTCACTTGCTCCTGAAAATCTTAATTTCCTGTTAGTATAATTTTATTTATTCTGATGTATCTTCTCTAGTCCTTGTTATAGATAGTTTGAATCTGAGGACAACAAGTTCTCTTTCTTCTTTATCTGAAAATGTCTTTAACAAACATTTTCTTTGAGGATACATTCACTGGATATAGAATTCTGGGTTGACAGCTTTTTGTTTGTATGTTTTCTGTTTTTCTTTCAGCATTTTAAAGATATCTTTCACTGTCTTTGACTTCCATTGTTTCTGATAAGAAGTCAGCTGTCATTATAAATTGTTGTCATTCTTTATACAATGTGTTATTTTTCTTTGACTGCTTTCTAGATATTCTTTTTCTTTTTGGTTTTTAATAGTTTAATTACAATGTGCCCAGGTGTTTTCTTTCTATTTTTCCTTTTTAGGGTTTACTAAGGTTCATGAATTGATACTTTTACATCTTTTATGACATCAAGGAATTTTTAGTAATTTTAATAAAATAAAATTTCTATCTCATTCTCCATTTTCTCTCTTTATTTAACTTCAATTATATATATGTTAAACCATTTGATATGGCCCCACAGGTCCCTAGGAATCTAGTCTTTCTTTCTTTTTTAATTTTTCCTTTTCTTCAGATTGGATAAATTCTATTGGTCTTTCTTCAAGTTTGCTGACTTTTCCTCTTCCATATTTATAAGCCCATCTAGTAAAGATTTTATTTATTTTTTTAATTTCTAAACATTTTATTCATTTCTTTTTTATGGTTTCTGTTTCTTGACTGGGATATCCTCTCTTTTCATTCATTTTGACAATATTATTCTTTACTTCATTTAACATAGTTAATAACATCTACTTTAAAGTCCATTTACTGCTATTTCTAACATTAGGGTCTTCTTAGGTTTGATCTCCATAAATTTTCTCTTAAAAAAAAAGTAATATTTCCCTGGTTGTTTATATTTCAGAATTATCTGGGCTATATCCTGAATTCTGGATTCTGTTATATTTTCAAAAATATGTTCATATTTTTGTTGTAACTAGAAATTAACTTAGTTAGACTAAACCTGCAAAGTCTGTTCTTGAGTACAGTTTTTTTTCAATTCTTTTATCTTTATTCATGCTGCTTTGAGTCTGCCTAATACAAACATGGCCCAGCCATTGGTTAAAACTGTGAACTCCCCCTCTCTTGCCCTCTTGCTTCCCGAAATCCCTCGCCCACTCCCTTTCCAGTGGTTTTGGTTTCCCTGAACTGCCAACTTGTCAAAAAAAATCTGTGTATTTTCTACTGGAGTGTTAGCTACCCTATGTGACTCTGAGTCAGTCTTCCATCAGGCTAAAAGCTATAAAGAAAGAGTGGCTAACTCATCCCATGCCAGCCTTTTCTCCAAATTTTTATATCTGCTCTAAAAAATCTGCCTGTTTTCATTCATTAGCCATTGATTTTAGGTCATTTATTTATTTATTCTTTCAATTCATACTTGTTTTCTGTAGGGTTTTGGGTCCAGTAGACAGTTACTGGAAGCATAAATTTTTGTTATGCTTTGTATTTTTTTAACTTTGAAAGAATAAAAATTTGTAGCCCAGGTGGTTACCAAACTGATTTTGAAAATACAGACTGAACCATCACATCCAAAGGGCCAGATACTACCACTGAGATAGGCCCAGTTCTCCTTCATACATTCGATGGCTTTTTCCTCTGGTCTACTATGTGTTAAGACACATATATGGCCCAAATAAGTAAAAAAGATAAACTCTTTACCCTCAGGCAGTGTATAATGAATAAAAGAGATAAATTTTATCAATAATTATTTAGGTAGCATCAGGTCTTCTGGGAACAGATACAAAGATGACACCATCTGGGGAATCTGTTTTTAAGAGAAAACATCAAAAGTTGTGTTTTAACATTCAGAATTTGTTGCCAACATTTGAAAACTTAGAGTAAGCATAAAAAAAAATTTATCCTTTTTAATTTATCTCATTCTTCATTATGTTTTCACAGAGAGGCTTCATTCTAGTCTCTCAATAGCTAATTGTCTAATATCCAGTACTACTGCTTGATTTCTCCAAATCAAGTCAGAGTCATCAAAGGGTATAATTGGTTAATATAACCAAATTGATGTATTTCTGGACAATAACCATATCTCAGGCAATCAACACAACTGAAAAAAATGACTCCTTTAGATTTTATCTGTCCTTCCGTCACCAAACATCTGATTTCTTGGAGTAGAGTTCACAATTATCTCTATTATTTATCAGTTTTTTATTTTCCATAGCATTCTTGGTACATGACTTTCCCAATAGTAGATATAAATGCACAGTGATTTTGAGAATGATCTGAATTCTAAAGGAACATCACTGTCAACAACAATGACCAATCAAATCAACAAAAATAAATGCCAACGACTCCAGACTGTATCTTAAAAATGAAGGTCAGAAAAGTAACCTGTGTCTGCCAGGTAATGTTTCATATGTGGAAGGGATTATGTACTCTCAGTTAAGTATAACATATTAAAAGGTGACTATAGTCATTTACATTAGGCAATAGGACTAACAAACCCAAGGTCTTTATTGTATGTGTGTGCGTGTGTGTGTGCACATGCACACTTTAATATCTATCTTGTCAATCAAGAAATAGTAGTTAATATGAATTGGAAAAGATACATTAATGGATTGAACCAAGCATTCTGTTCCAGTGAATTATGCTAAGTAAATTACTCTATAGCAAAGGAGCAGTAAGCATGAAAGAGTTTACTGTAGCATTATGCATAGTAGCAATTTTGATACAATCTAAAGGCCCTTTGTGGATTACAAATCATGGCATACTGTGTACTTTAAGAATAATAATCATGTAGACTATGAAAGCATGAGGAAATGTTTGCAATACAACCTTAAGGGAAAAAATAGAAAAACATACAATAATACGCACACCAAGCTTGCAACTATGTAAAATGAGATTAAATGCAAAAACTAAGACACAAATAAACAAGCACTGAGATGATGAGATGATGAGTGGTTTATTTCCATAAATACCTATTTAATGCTATTGTTTTATAAATTGGGGGTGAGAGAGAGGAATGAATTGAAACCAAAATCTTGGAGAATAAATTTAATTTTTATCCCTCTCTAAAATGTGACACAGAGCAAAATAAACTTAGCTGTGTTAAGGAATATAATGGATGGCCAATGTAAAATTCTCATAATTGCTGATGATGTTCAATTCTGACACAACTAGCACTGTACTGGGATGGGAAAAAGCTCATCTGGCTATCCCAGAAATTAGAACACTTGGTACAAGTGTCTCTAGAAACATGGTTGTGAATGAGCTGTCTCAGCTAAAGCCTCCAGTAGCCTTGGAGGAGAGTGAACTCATTATGGTAAATGTCATGGCCAGAGCCTCTGCGCAATTTACTTGTTTATGTCATGTTGCATCCTCTCTGGAATGCATTAGTTTCCTTACTGCCACATGGAAAGTTTCCTAAGATTAAACTCTTACATAATATGATACTAAGAAATGGGATTGGAGTATTCCAAATAGGCACCATTGTTATTTTCTTTTTCTTGATGGTGAAGCAAATAAGACAAATGTTCACTTGTGACCTAATTTTCTTCGTGGATCCACATATCAGATGCCTGAGTGTCCCTAATATTCCAGGTTACTAAGGTCATTCTGTCCTTTCTTTCTTCAAAACAAAATCAACTGCAGACATGATATCCTACAGAGAAGGAAATACAAAGTTCTGTCCCATCCTAACCCTTTCCCACTCATTTCCAAGATCCTCAGGGGATGATTACGTTTTTAGGAACTACACTTCTAGTCACCTTTGTTACATTTTATCTGACCTTTTTTCTTCTGCTCTGTTTCTAACCTCATTCTATTAGTGTTCATTTTTGGTCCTGTAGAATTTAAATGGTTCCCTCCTTCCAGCAGATCTGATGAAAGTTTTAGGGCCAGAAACATCCTATAGGACATCACAACAAATAATTTAATATTGGCTAATCAACACTTCAATTCCTCTATCCCTGAGTCTTTCCAGCTTTTGGAAACTTGTTGCTGACCGCCATTTCTCCTCAGTACACAGCTCCCAACCATGTTACTAAAATCTCTCTTTTCCCATCTTCTCTTACGTGCTACATTTCTCTTCTTTCTGGACCCCTTCAACCCACCTACTCAGACTCCCCCTGAAACTCAAAGTTCTCATGTCAATTTTATAAAACAATTTAATTTTTTTGCATCACTCCTCTCCTACTAGACCATTCCCTGAGATCGCTTAAATATGTACATAGGCTGAGAATTTCTCATCAAGTCCTGGAGACTTTTTGCTTAACAGTCTTCCTGAAATCATTTAATATCTCTTTCTTTTCATATTTTATTATGGGTAGCAAGAAGAATCCAAGCTGAACCTTTAACACTTTGCTTGGAAATTTCCTCAGATAATTACCTAAGTTTATTATTTACAAGTTTAACTTTACACAAAGTTTCAGAACACAATTCTGCTGAGCATTCTGGTACTGCATAAAAAGGATCCCTCTTTCCTCCATTTCTGTCTGAGCACTTACCAACAGTGCTTTAAAATCCATGCATATTCCTACCAACAGTCTATTCATGGCAATTTAGGTAGTCTCTAAGACGATATGTAATTTTTCTATCATGCTTCTCATTTTCTTCTCAGTCCTCAGTAGGAGAGTTATTAACATCCATATTTTTTACTAACAGGCTTTTTCTAACATGTATTCAAAATTCTTCCAACCTCTGGCCCCTCGCCAATTCCAAAGCCACATCCACATTTTCAGGTATTTTTTACAGCAGCACCTTACTTCTAGGTACCACAATCTCTACTATTAATAGCTTTATAGTGCTGCTACCACAATTGGCTACAGACTGGTTGGCTTAAAGAAACACAATTGTATTATCTCATATTAATAGCTCTAGAGGTTAGAAACCTGAAATGGGTCTTACTGGGCTCACAACAAGGTGTTGACAGCACTAAATTTTTTTTCCCTGGAAGCACTAGGAGACAACCTAATTCTTTGCCTTTTCCAGCTTCTAGAGGCTGCCTGTATTCCTTGGAATAAAGGACCCTTCTCTCTCCAAAGCCAGCAATGACCAGTTGAGACATTCTCATGCTGCATCACTCTGCCATTGATTCTTTCATCTCCTTTCACTCTTCAGTGTGTTGTGATTGATTATGCTGGGGCCCACAGAGATAATACAAGATATTATCTCCACCTCAATGTCAGCTGATTAGCTGTCAATTTTAGCAACTGTTATTCCACCTGCAACCTTGATTCCCCATTGCTATTTAACAACATATTTCTAGGTTCTAGGCATTAGAATGTGGACATCTATGGAAATCCATTATTCTGCCTACCATACTGACCTTTGGACAATTTCTAACAAATAGTAAATATCTATTAATAATAATATTTAATCATTTAATTATTAAATCAAATATAATTATTTAATTATTAAATTAAATTTATCTATTATTTAATTTAATTGTTAAGTTAATATTAATAATATTAATATAATAAATGATAATAACTGGTTGCTATTATTATTTGATAAATACAAATTGAATACTTATGTATAAAAAGTAATGCACTAGAAATGTAATAGAAAATTAGATATATATTAATGTTTCTTGCGCTCATGTAGTTTATAGTCTAAAAGATATGGTTTAGATACAATTTCAATATAGTGAAGTAAGGTCTGTAGATGCCAACCATCCTAGAAACACACAGTGAAAGCCCCTAATTTATGCAGGCTAATCAGAGAAAATTTTTAAAAGGTGGAAGTACTCCTTCTGAGTAACTGCATAAACTGTACCTCAGATTGGTCCTGCCAAGGGACAGGGCAGCTGGGATATTTATTCCCTGCCTCTTTTCTCATGCTGTGTGAGAGTTGCCCATGGTACTTCCAGGCTCCTGGGTCAGTGGGCTGCGAAGTACTTGAAGTGATGCACACTTGAATTGAAATACATGGCAATAGGCTTTAGGGATATGGGGTGGGGAATCAATAGCTCCTGCTTTAGTTATCAATCTCAGTCTTGATTTCCTGATCCATAAAATAAAAAAATAACTCATACCTTGCACGTCAGTTGTGGGCATTAAATTTTTCTCATATGTATTTTTATTAAGAAGGAATGTTTACTGTAAATGCTTGGGGGGTGATAGAGAGATGAAAATATGCAGCACTGTGATTCTCATAGCATATGAATTCTATGACCTGGGAAGCAGGAGTTATAAGCCTGCCTTGTCTCCAAAATCTCCTTTGAGCAGGATCCAAGAGAGGATTTTGATAGGAACTTGATGAAAGAGGCCAAGTAGTAAAGTTTGGGTTCAGTGCAAATGTTTACTTAACTCAGATACTTCAAAAGCATTTATTGGAGAAATAAAGATGAATCAACATCCCTCACCCATATCAGAATCATAGCCTGGGGGACTGACTTTAGTTAGGGTATTTGCTAATCTAAGGCTCACATGGTGAGACACCTGTTTGGGAAGATTTGACAATCCAGTGTGGAGTTCCAGGGCTGCCTTTCCCATCTGGTGTAGGAGAGGCAACCCGAAGTGGGCTTAGTGAAGGGTAGTAGTTCTCAAACTTGAACATGTATCAGGATCACCTGGAGGGAATTATAAAAACATAGATTTCTGAGTCCCACCCCAGAGTTTCTAATTCAGTAAGTCTTGAATGGGGACCAAGAATTGACAGCTCTAACAAGTTCCCAGGTGATGCTGATTTTGCTGGTTAGGGACAGCACTTTGAGAACCACATGGTTTGGAAGCCATGTGAATGAGTGGGAGAAGCCAATAGTGGGAGTGCTCTGCTGAGAAGTGGATTATACATATGGGAGGACCTCAGCCTCTTCTCCTTGGTCTCTAGAGATGTTACTGCAGGTTCATGCTCAAAATGGATGTTTCTATTAACTTTCTGTTTGGAATTTTGTCCCATTCCTAGCCCATAATACACACACAACTTTATCACCTTTCTGGATTCAAACTAGCTTTCCCGGCAGTGCTTGTAAGCAAAGGATAGATTTCACTAATAACTAGACTTTACATGAAAGAAAAATGAATGGCAAAAAGTGAGAAAAAAAAAAGGAGAAATAGGAGGAGGGAAAGCAATTTTAAAAATGAAAGAAAGAGAGAGTGAAAAGACAGGCAGGCAGGAAATAACATTTTGAACACCTATTATGTTCCAAGATCTATGATTTGAATTTTCATACACATTAGAATGCTGAAGCCTCACAAGACAAGTATTTGGCAAGACATGTATTACTATCTCCATGAAGAAACTGAATCTTAAACAGATTATGGAATTTGCCCAAGTAGACAAGACTTATAAGAGGCATAATCAGGACTCAAACTCAGAAGTGTGTAATTCCAAGTTTAGTGAAATTCCTACTGTTTTCCACCATAAGGAAAATTATGTCTATAGGGAGGGATCATAAATGGCTATACAAAGGCACACGAGTGAAACAGTAGTTGTGTCAAATGTTCAACTTATTCTTATCAACCATGTTATGATCTATGACTCTTGTTCTTGACTCTCTGGACTTGTGGTAAATTCAGAATCTCTTTTATAGTGCTGCTGAAAAGGTGAGGTAGGGCCAGGTAATCTCCCTGCCTTTGTATCTGCTAATCTCACTGCCTGGGAGTGAGACCCTGTCTATTATAGGTAGAAGCCATTATGTTGTTATGTACCTTGGGAATAATACTTGTAATCACAAACAGATCCCTCAATACAGGGCTTCTCAGGATTCTGAGAATTGATGCATAAGGATGGATTTGGGGTCACAGACTTGACCAAAGCATAAGCCTGTGAGTACCTCACTCTATCTGGATGGGCCATGGCATAGCCCAGCAGTTTGAGAATTGATGGTGTTCAATCGGGAGAAGTATATCAGTGTTCCAGTAGAAATTGCCCGTCAAATGATAAAATGGTGATGATTTTAAGGTGTTTGGTTCCCCCTTCCAATTTTACAGCTTCTACACAAATACTACTAAATTTCTCCAAGTTAGGGCATTGGCAATATTTGCTATTGTCCAATTTAGAGTGGCAAGTACGTAGAGTTCAAAAGAAGAATGCAAGAAGGGGAACTCCAAGGACAGCTTTCACTAAAAGATAAGGATGACTCCCAGCAGCTGAATTGTCCAGATACGAGATTGTCTTGCTCAGGCATCCCAGCTCCCCTGGGTGGTATTGAATCTGAAACTGAACAAACATTGAGGGGGCATATTATGGGGAAACAGGCAGTGGGGCTGGGTAAGGACTGAGTTCTTTCCACCTTGACATCTAGGCAGAGTGGTTGAGAAACTGAGATCTAGGACAAGATGTGAATCGAGTAGAGGGTCTGTCACAACCATTTGAGGTGCCCAAGTTATTTAATTTCAGCAATGTCCCATTTAAGACACAGAATAGGCATCAGTTCAACATACCTAGACTCTGAAAGGAAACTGGATTGAAGCAAGAAAAGATCTCTTTGAACTTGTAGGTAAACACAAATTGCAGAAGTGTATCTTTCCAGTATGGAGCAGTTTTTCTAAGTACAAACCACAACCAAATTTAAAAACTAAATAATAAATGATATTCAAATATATGTTTTCTGACCTGGGCCAAAAGGGAAATAAAAAGGCCATGAAAGAGAATAAGGAGAGTGCAGATCAGTAATGCCATTTGTTTGAAGTTCATTTGCATAGAGAAAGAGAGATTTGACTATGAAGTCCCTCACCCAGGTAGAACAGAACACCTGCCTTAATAAAATTGCATAACAAATCTCATCCTGCTAAAGTTTAAATCTGGACCCACCTGACTCATGTAAATGATCTTAGAAGAAAGAATACTGCACACTGACAGGAAGGCAGAGTTTAATGAAGAGGTTTAAAGAAAATTCAGAACTTCTTCAGTGAAAGGACTCAAACATTAAAACACTGAAAACAGTATTCCACATAGAAGGGGCTTGCCATTTGAAGTCTTATTTCTCCTCTCCTAGGAAGCTTTCTGGAACCAGGTTTTGTTATCTGAGATCTGCGTGTGTGCATGCGCATGTCTGTGTGTGCCTATGTGCGGCAACACTCAATGGGAGAGCAAAACGGAGACACTTTCTAAGCCAAAGCCCAAGGAGGCATCTCCAAACACAGATATAAGAAACAGATTAACAAAGGTATAGGGCTAAGAATCCAAAACCTAGGGAATGGGGGAAAAGGAAGAGGACTCACAGCAGCCATGTTTAATGTTGGGCTTTAGTTGGTCATGCCTGGGTCCCTGCCTGCACCTCCTACAAGTCATGTTGACTGAGATAAAGTACTACATTTCCCAAAACCTTTGCTTTCTTATTGATAAACAGGGAATAATACCTATATTATGGAGTTATTTTGAGATTGGACTGAGATAATACCTATAAGATATTTTTCAAATTCCCTGGATATAAGTACTTAATAATTGTAAACTAGTATTACTGGGGAGGAAACAGAGACAGATGTAGGCAAATGCCAATTAAATCTTTACCCTGAACTTTCTGTGCCACTCAGCTGATATGGGTATATCAGTTTGGCAGAAAAGTGTCAGATAGCATAATGTCATCGTGTGGTTTAAATATAATTAAACACACAATTATATATAATTATCTGGTACATAGTAAGCCTGGTATATAGTAAACATTCAGCAATTCATAGCTTGTATTTTATTAAGAAAATCTCTCTCATCTTATGCTTGTAACTAAAATTAATTAATACTAGAAAATGGGCCTGTCATGAGTATACAAGACAGATAAAGGAAATTAATAAATGAATAATAAACATGGAAAAATGTCCAACAGAAAATATAAATTAAAGCAATGATTTTTTTTTACACAATAAAACAATTTTTTTTCCTTTTAACAATAGTCCTGATGATGCTAAGTATTTGTTATAAGGTTGGCTATTCATTATTATTGGGAATATAGATGTCAATGACCTCTTGGAAAGACATTTGGCAATGTGTAATAAGAGCTTTCAAGTGTTCAAAACCTCTATCCAATAATTCCATCTCTTAAAGGCCAACCTATGGGAATAATTTAAAACACAGAAGAAAATATATATGAATGTGTTGCCCTGTAGTATTTTTTTTCCAGTAACAAACAATGGGAAACAACCTAGTTAATAGAGGATAAATGGTTGCTTATGAAACTTCTACTTTGGCATATTTACTCAATGAAATGTTATACAGCTATTGAAAATAATGCCAATAAAGTGTTTAAAATAACATATTAAAAGCTTACAATGTCATGCTAAGGATAAAAGAGGGATATAAAATTGTTTACACAGCAGGCTCACACTATATAAAAACAACTCATTAAAAACTGAAAGAAAATATACTAATCTAATAATGGTTATCTAAAGATGACAGTTAATTTTTTACATTTTTATGTATTATTATATTTATGACAAGCATGAATTTTTTATAATAGTGACAAGAGTCCAATGAAATTTCTTTTAAACATTCCAATCAGCAAATTATCTAGTACGGGAGTCAAAAACAATAATCAAGCAGTCAAATCTAACCTGCCACCTGCTTTTGTAAATAAAATTCTATTAGAACACAGCTATACTCATTCATTTATTATATATGCTGTTTATAGCTGCTCTTGCACTAACGTGGCATAATGGAGCAATTGAGATAAAGATTGTATGGAACACAAAACCCGAAATATTTACTATCTGAGTTTACACAGAAAAAAAAAAATTGCCAACTTCTGATCTAAAACATTGCACCTTGAAGACTTGACATAGCCCAACATCTTAAAAGTTGATGTTGTTTAAGCTACAAAAGCATTTCAACATCCTTGTAGAAAGCATTTGACAGATGATAAAATGGCTGGTGATTTTGAGGTGACTACTCTTCCTTCCTAATTTTCCAACTTCTACACAGATAACTCCCTATTTCTCCATTGGCAAAATTCGCTACTATCAAATTTAGATTGGCAATAATGTAAGAGTACAAAAGAAGAATATAAGAAAGGGAACTCCAAGAAAAGCTTTTCACGAAAGGTGAAGATGACCCCTAGCAGCTGAATTGTCCAGATATGGGATGGTCCTGCTTAGGCATCCCAGCTCCTCATGGTTGTATTGAATCTGAAACTGAGCAAACATTTAGAGGGCATATTATGGGGAAAGAGGGGCTGGGTAAGCAATGAATTCTTTCTCCCTTAAAGTCTAAGCATAGCAGTTGAAAAACTGAGATCTGAAATGAGATGTGAGTCAAGTGGAGGATCTGTCGCACACATTTGGCATGCCTGAGTGATTCAACTTGGGCAACATCTCCACAACTTTATTCTACATCATCTATTTACAAACTACCAGGGATAGGGCACCCATTTACTTCTAAGGTGGTCTATTCCATAGCTGTTTTTTATTTATAAATACTAAAGAGTTTACCTTATATATATTTTGTACTCCTTAACCCTTGACATTATCTCAGGAGGTTACAATAGATTTCTCTTCTCACTTTTAGTGATTAAAGGATCATTTTAAGTGCCAGTATCATCTCTGCCTGCACCGGGACTTGGAGGTATGTGGGAAGAAGGATGCAAATGTTCCTTACCTGTTGGTGTTTTGGCCTTTTCAGCAACAGCCATTGGTATTTATGGCCTTATTCTAGGCAGGATCCAAATAGTGGCTCTCTGTGGGGTAGCTATGTGAACTCTGCTTCATTCTTCAGGTGCCTCAAGTGAGATGTGACAGTTGATGTCTTTAATCCCTCAAGCGTCTGCCCCAGTTGTCCATACATTTTATATCCTTTGATGCTGTGGTCCTCTGGCCCCAGCCACCATTCTAAATGCCACTTTGTACTCAAGGGAGCCTCCCTTCTTCATTCTTATTTGACCTGTGGGAATGTATACATCCTTGTCTCACTAAGTGGTGAGGGTGTAGGTGCTTTCTCTGCCTCCAAGTCACTCGCCTGCTCTTTCCCACCTGCACAGATAGGCACCAGTACAGAGTAAGATGCCTCAGCAAATATCCAATATCTGTGTGTGGTTTCTTTGGAGCCAGTCCCTTCTTTTGGCTTCAGAAAAGTACAGGAAAACTTTACTGGATATTCTACTGGTCCATCAACTCATGACTTTGATGAATTTCCTTCTTTTTCTGCTGCTCATTCAAAGAGTCCTTTTATATTGATTGATATGGAAGGTAAGTGTGTGCCTGGGGTGATTGCAAAAAACAGCAGAACTGCTAAAGTGCCTCTTAATAAATGCCCAAGGGAGGTTTCTGTGACTACTTGTGACTCTATGCAGATGTTTAGGGCACTAATCTTTTCTTACATTCAGCTTTGGGGTCTACTCACAATTTTGGAACAACAGGCAAAGTCCTACTCAAGCATCTGTTAAGTCGTCATTGACCAGGCTGATCACAGTTAGCTAAAGTGTGTTCTATGGAGTCCAGTCCTGGAAAATGCCAAGGCGATTCACCAAGAGTCTCCTTCATGGCAAACACGATGAACGTGAAAGGCTTTGACAAGTTTTAAAGTCCAGCTTTCTTCAAATAAACACTACTGCTCTGTCCTACTTTATAGTGTGTAAAATGTTTTCCTTTATATATTGCTCTCATTTATTCATCCATTTAGTCATTTAACCATCAAAAATTTGAGAGCCTACTCTACTCTATGTTTGCATTGAATAAATCTATTGGGAAAATTATCCATAAACTCATTCATTCCTCACAACAGACCTTTCAGATGAATGCAGCAGATAATATACTATCCTCCTATTACATGAGGGATCTGAAGATCAGGAATGTTGAGTAATTTTTCTGAGATTACCTAGCTATTAAGAAAGGGAGCAATTAAGAGAGGAGGAGAAGGAGCTAGGACATAACTAGTGTATTGTGGTGTATAAGACTTCAATAAGAATATTTAGGAACAAAGCAAATCTATGAGGATAGAAAGTATGACAAATTCTGGATTTTTACACAAATCTGACAATATGATAGAATACTAGGACCACATCAGATTTTTAAATATAACTTTGAGGGCACCATTTTGCATGTTGCAGTGAAATAATTGTGTAAACACTGGCTGAGTTACATCAGAATTTTTAATACTTCTTCTTATTCTTTTCCCTTTGTTTTTTCATTCTTTCTTTTTTTTTTTTTTTTTTTTTTGTGAAGTGATTTTAAATGCCAGAAGGCTCACCTTGGGGCATTGGTTGAACTGACAGTAGAGCAAAGGAAGACAAAGAATGGAATTGTTTAATTTGGCCAAACAACAAAAGACTCTGCAGTGGGGGCCCAGCTGGTGTCAGGTTATTCTGAATTTGGTGAGAAACTTTGTCAAATCATCTACCAGCCATCAGAGAATTCCAGAAACTCTCTTTATTTGGAAGCATGAGTACTGGAACTCAGCAACAAGGGTTGAGCATGTCTGAAACTGGAAAATAAAGTTTCACACAGTACTAAATATAACTTCTTGCCAGGCAGGTAGGGGCTGCCTGCCAAGTTTTGATGGTTGTCAGGATCCAAAAACCATGAAGAAGGCCAATGTTTTGACAACTAAAATTGCTTTCAAGAGAAGCAATTTTGCCTTATTTAAGGGGAGACAAAAGTTGAAGGAATTAGTTAATTACCTCTCACTTTCCAAACTTTCCAAATTTCAAACATATTAATAACAAGCTCATCATTTACTTTTGTATAAATAGAAACTAAACTGAGATAATAAAATAACCTCTTATGCTCACAGCATACTTTTTCATGGAAAGACAACTTGGAAAATCCATTTGCCAAGACAACTTGGAAAATTCATTTGCCAAGGCAACTTAAAGGGTGGTAAATAGGAGAGTCAAAGGAAAACCCCATTCCATCAAATAGCATAGACCAAACAATGCCTCTTAGAACTTCTTCTATTCCTATTTTCTGTTAAGTTTTTCTGACAGCAACATCTTTGAGGGCAGGAAAAAGGTCTATATTCTTTCTTGTTGTATTCCCAGGACCTGGTACAGTGTGCTGCACATGAATAAAGGGAAAAAAATTCATGTCTGCTGGAGAACACAAAGAGGTATTATTTACCCTGAAAGTAGCAAAACAGGTGTTGTGATTCAAATGTTTACATTTACAGGGTAAATTATAGGTAAATCATATCATTAATCATGAAGACAAAGGATTCTGCATTTCTTCATCACTCATGTTTGACTCTCTCCAAAATAAAGGCAAACAGGCTTTTTCAGAGGAACATTGGCAAAGTTGTGAGGTTTGTTGTTCATTTTGGCTACATTTCTTTAGGAGGCTCATTATGCCCCAACTACCTTGCTTTGGCTTTGGTGTGGTGTCCTCACCCTCCATTTCATCAAGGTCTAGGAAATGCATCACCTTACTGCTTCTTGGAAAAATGGGTCCATTCTGCTTCTCATTTCTTTAGGGCCTGAAAACTAATGGTCTCAAGTTCAAGAATGACCCAGAAGAATAAGAAATTATTAACATGCTGATGACAATATTAGAGTAGCAAAATTATCCAGACAAGCCAGGCTGGAACATATCACATGAAATGTACCATAATGTCCCACATTTTGATAAAAAATATTTCATGATTTAATTTCAATATAGAAGACCAGGGTGGTTTGTAAAGATAAGTCTAGAAGGAGGAGAGGTAATGTGGATATTTCAGCACAAATTGAACCTGAGCCTAGAGTATAATATAACTTAGTGAGTATGGGCAAGAATGGGGACCCTGAAAGAAACCCTCAAAGAACTTCAAAGATATTTAACAGTAATAACTAGGAATATGGCAAGGAGACCTGCTACACCACTTCCTACATCATTCAAAATCTCTAAGCCTAAGGATGTCCCTCTGTAAAGTAGAAATAATAAAACCTATGGCTCCATGTCCCCAGTGTTATCATGAGGATTAAAATGACCTAAATACATTTATAAGTTGTTCTGATTATTAATATTATTTTTAACAGCAAGAAACTCGATGTTTGAGCTATATGGAAGAAATTTAAAGAGCATTAGAAAAATGAATGTGGATATAGAAGTTCCAGTTTAATAAAAGAAGAGCTTGGTAGGATATGTAAATTATTGATGTAATGGTACAAAATGCAAGCTTAATGTATTTTAGCCATACTTTTTGATTGAATTGGATTTAACCTTGCATGAAAGGCATCTGGAATGGATCCCTATCCCTCCAGCTTTGTTTTCAGCCATTGGCAGCTTATAGCTGATGTCTCAACAACCATGATGCCTTTTGCCTTTAAGCCATTCCATCATCTGACCCCTCCACTTGAAATGTTCTTTTCTTGTCCTTTTGTCTGTTTATCTCTTCAAACTCCCTACCTCCAAACAGAAAACTCTGTACATTTATTTATTTGTCCTTGATGACTGTATATTTTAGACATGGAGAGTCTGAAATAATTTTAACCATTGCTGTTAGGCTCTTTTGCTGAAATAATGCTACAAAACAGAGTTTCAGGGTATTAAATAATTAAGATATAACTTCCCACCAGTGTGTGGGAGCCTGGGGAAATTGAGTCAACATTTCCTGCATGGAAATGGCATATTATTACAGGGAAAGCTCTGAAAGTAAATCATAAGAGTCCATTTCAGCCAGAAATTTTGAAGCACTTTAGGAACATGAATACACTTATTCTTATTCTTCAAACGCACACACATTGATGCTGATATAAAATCTTTTCTTAAGCATTCCTAGGTACCCACACTAGCCGATGCATTTTCTCAATGGAGTCTAGCCTCCCTTGTGGTCTCCATTTTGGGCTGTAACTCAGTAACTCTACTCTTTAGAGTGTGCCTTCAGGAACAGTGATTTCTCTGTTTAAATCAAGAGAGCATAATGTAACATTGTCTGGTACAATATCAAACACGTGAGGTTTCCGCTAAACTAATTGGTAGGGAAAACATTTTGCCTTCATCAAATGGCAGGGCCCCAAGTCAGAAAAATGGAAATGGAAATGGGACTGGGAGAAAATCTTGTTGTAAACTGAAAAGCTTTACTTGGGAGCTGAAATGAAGACAATGTTTTGGTTGGTTCCACCGTCTAGGAAGGAGAAGCAGACTAGGGTTAAAGAGAGTGGAAGTTTAGACAAGACTCTCTAATCTTGAGTTAGTTTACTCATTTGCCAATTATGATAATAATTAACTGTTGTGTGTAGCAACTCTTAAACATATACGTTTTCTAAAGGTCAAGGGAGACACTGAAGTAGATAAAAAATACGATAAAGTTGTAAAGCAGTGGTTTTCAAACAAGTTGATTTTGGAGTAAAATTGATTTTACACCAGAAGCTTTGTGCTAAAACATATGCCCCATTTCCTCCTTCCTTGTCCCCTTATCCTGGTATTGAAAATTAAACTAATTTATTTGAAATGCTATATGCCAATGCAATCAGAAAATAACACTGGCAACGGCAATAATGTACCCACACAAGTTAACATTTATTGGGTGTTTTATATGAACTTGATGCTGTGCCAGATCATTTACATACATTTCATCATTTAATTCTCATTGTATCTTTATTGGTTGGGTGCTATTATCATCCCTACTTTGCAGATGAAGAAGCTGAACAAATAAGGAAGTATTATATGTTTGATTAACTATCCCAGTTATACAGAGCTACTCTATATACTTCACGTGCTATCCTTGGGATCCTATACTAGGGAACAAATTACTCCAAGGGTAAAACTCAGTGTCCACACTTTACTCTCTTCATCTTCTGTTAATTAAAGAACACTGAGAAGTTTGCTTTACCACAGCCTCTGATTTCAGCTAATTTCAATGTTTAAGGAATTTAAGCTAATTAATGCTTTAAAAGATATAGTAAATAGTTCCCTGGATTAAGACCTGTAGACTCAACCTTGATAATTCTCATATACAGACCTTGTGACCTTCAATGGTTCACTTAATCTTCCTGAGCCTTAGGTATTTCCTCTTCTGTAATATAAGGGAGCTCATCTGGATGCTCTAAGTTTTTTTTTTTTTTTCCCTGCAATTAACATTCTCTATCAGGGGATTCATCTTCATGATCTATTAACAGATGACAGGAACAATTCTGTCCCTGTTAAAGGATACTACTATAATAGGATGGGGACTGGTGGTGGTGGCAAAAAGATGTCCAGGCTCTGTCATGATCTTACCAAGTTTGTGGTTTTTTGGGTCTGCTTATGTGTCACTTGGTCATAATAAATCAATCAAATGAGAAATGACAGAATGCATCAATGAAAGAATAAAAGATGAAAGAATAATGTTAATTCCTGTACTAGCAAATCTCTAAGTCAAAGCAAGATAGTAATAGTAAAGTGGTTAGGAGAATGGACTTCGAAGACATTTTTGCAGCTTGTAATATTAGAACTATTTATATGATCTTTTAATTAACATGACATCCCTCACTAAGCTCTAAATTCCATGTGAATAGTGACTATAACTATTTTGTTCACATATCATCAGCAGGCATAAATCTAATACCAAAGTGAACTTATGATCTTATTGCTATTTAGGTCCAATGCTGAAGTGTTGAATAAATGAATAACAGATTCAAATTTCAGCCTTCCTTCTTACTAGCTATATAAAACTCAATTAGCCATCTAACCTCTGCTGTTTTCAAATTCATCCATAAAATGAAGATCATAGTAGTGTCTACTTCTTTGGGATTTTTCAAAATAAATAAGATAATTACACCTAAGCTCTGATAAAAATCGTGGGTAAGGCAAGAATAATAAGCCTCGCATTTTATTAGATTAGTTGTACCCTCTTCCCTTCAAGTTCTAAACCAACTGAGAAATAGACAATGGACCTTTGCTAGTGAATCTGAATTGCAGAAACTTGTTTAGGCCCTGAGCCAAAATAGGCTGTCATCACCTTCCCCCAGATTTCAGTGAACTCAAGATGAATAAAGCCATGGATCAACATCTAGCCTCTCTTACCAGGGAAAGCAACTCACATCATGCCCTTGAGGAGAACTTGTGCATCCCAAGAGATGGCTGGCTCTAAAAGAGATTGACAAAGAGTGCTAGGCATTTTGTGCTCAGGGTCCCTTTGCCAATCTCTCCAATGCCAGTGTCCCTGAGAGAAGAGGGAGTAGGTGGAGAAGAGAAAAACAAGGATATTAGGGCACTCTTAATATTTCCAAAAAGATAGAAGTCCTTATTTATGGGCCTACTCAGAAACACTGGAAGAGAGATGATGGAATCCCTCTCAAGTAATAGTACCAGACTCATACGATTGTCATGAGGCTAATATGTAAAGTACATGATGCTTTGTGGTTTACAATCATAAGTTGAAAATATTGTAAGGAAAAAACTGCATTTAAGACATCTAGCTTACTGAAATTCATAGTTTAGTCTAGCCTACCTTAAACACATTCAGAACACTTACATTAGCCTACAGTCAAGCAAAACTATCTACCACAAAGTCTATTTTATAATAAAGTATTAAATATCTCAGGTAATTTATTGAATGTTGTACTGAAAGTAGAAAACAGAATGATTGTATGGGTACTCAAAGTATGGTTTCTACTGAGAATGTATTGCTCTTGCACCATCCTAAATTTAAATCATTGTAAGTCAGAGACTGTCTCCACAGAAGTTCTTTCAACTAACCTCCAACATTGCTCCTCACTTGCCAAGCCCTTCTGATTGAGTTCCATAGTAATCCAATGCTGGCATTTAGTAGGCCAATTTCTGGTAATCCCTTATGCTTCTATTCTTAGCAGTTAAACGTTATATGTGCCAAAAATCAGTTGTATTGACTCCCAAGCCTATTTATTCTAGTTGCATCAATTGATTAATAAAAGACTATGTAGGCCGGGCGTGGTGGCTCACGCCTATAATCCTAGCACTGTGGCAGGCTGAGGTGGGCGGATCGTTTGAGCCATGGAGTTCAAGACCAGCCTGAGCAAGAGTGAGACCCCATCTCTACTAAAAATAGAAAAAAATCAGCTGGATAACTAAAAATATATAGAAAAAATTAGCCGGGCATGGTGGTGCATGCCTGTAGTCTCAGCTACTCGGGAGGCTGAGGCAGAAGGATCGCTTGAGCCCAGGAGTTTGAGGTTGCTGTGAGCTAGGCTGACACCACGGCACTCTAGCCCGGGCAACAGAGTGAGATTGTTGTCTCAAAAAAAAAAAAAAAAAAGACTATGTAACATATGAAATATAATTTTGAAAAGAAAAGGGTTTATTCTACTAAAATAAGTAAATAATTTGGAAGAGGTAATAAAAACAAGTATCCTGCCCCACCCCCCGCCCCCCACAAACTGGTATGTAAAACACTATTATAAAAGACTGGAAAAATCTTAAAAAGCTTGAGGGGATTTTTCTTCAGATTGCTGTTCATGTTCTTGACATGTTATTTCCATTCAAAAAAAAGCACAAACTAGAAATTATAGATAAATGTCTTAATGTATTAAGGGCGTAGCTTATAAAAGAAAAAAAAAACACAGAACTCTATTTTATGAACTCATATCCAAAGCTAAGTCGGCAGTTCTTTATTCAAAGATTGGTGAAATAAATGTTGATCTATATGTTTGAGGTTAATTACTAAGATATGTTTTCAAAGCTGAGTGCAATGGTGTACACCTGTAGCCCTACCTACTTGGGAGGGTGAGGTCTCAGGTGGCAGGATCACTTGAGCCCACAAGTTCAAGTCCAGCCTGGGCAACGTAGGAAGATTCTGTCTCTAAAACAATAAATGAGTAAAACATTTAAATTTTAACTAAAAAATGGTTTTAAAAAATGTATGTGGTCACACAGAGTCATATAATGGCCTTTGGAGACTCAGAAGGGGGTAGGGTGGGAAGGGAGTGAGGGATCACAAATTATTATCAGGTATAATGTACACTATTTGGGTGACAGGTACATTAAAAGCCCTGACGTCACCACTATACAATGAATCCGTGTAACAAAAAAACCACTTATACCCCCTAAATCTATTGAAATAAATAAATAAATAAATAAAAGAACAGACCATCCTTTGTGGCAATATCAAAATAAATACATACTAAAAATAAATACATAAGGAAAGTAAGAAAATAAATGACTTATCTCTGCCAATCTGCTCAGTATTTACGACTTACACATAAATATGTCCAATTTATAACATATTTATAACTAATATGGTAAATCCTTTGGAAATCCAGGAGAATTTGTAATATTAATGTTCAAATTATATCATTTATAGCTGAAAATAAGGTATATTTGTTGGTAATCAAAAAAGATATATTTTTGTTTTTATGAGTTGTTTAAGAAGATTTTCTATGGAATGATGCAAATCAACTGTAAAGTGAAATTACAAATATTGCAAAAGGTTCAGGAAAGTGACTTCCTTGAATCCCATTCAAAGATATTTATAAATGAAGAGTGGCTTAGATATGTTAGCAATTGAAGAAGAGAAAAATTAAGTAAGATCATGACACTATGGGAGATTTAAAAGTGATTGATTTGACTTACAAGGAATTCAGAGAAACCCTTAGGAAAACTCATGACTCTTGATATGTTTTTGAAAAAATTACTCTATGAATATGCTGGAAATTCTTGATTGTTTCAGATACAATGGCCTCTATTTTATTTTTAGCACAGTGCTTGGTGTATATCAAGACTTTAACAATGATATGTACTCATATATGAACATATTACTATTATAAGTAGTACTTATATTTAACTTTTTCATCTATCCAATCACAGATATTAAGAAACTGGTTTGTTGTCATGATTTCTTTCTTCACATGCATTGCTTCTATAAAACCACGAGCAGTTATGACTACCTGTCCAGAATAAAAATGTTTCCTTGAAACTCTTTTTCTGCCCAACTGTTTACCTACTCCTTCCCCAAGTGTCCATGTGTCTAGCAATGAAAAATATTAACAAATGATCTGATAGCTCATCCCTTAAACTAAGGTACACCATAAATTTAACTATATTCCATAAATATTTGATGATAATCATTTATTCTGTTGTTTTCTTGGCTCATATGATTGAAAAAGAAGGAAGGAAGAAGGGAAAGAAAAGACAAACAAATGAACCCCTGCCTTCGAGGAATTTTTAATCGAGCTAAGTACATGGGCATAAAAATAAACATCTCTAATTTAGGATTTCATGGAAGAGACAGAATGAAGAGTAAACAGAGAATGTTGCCAATTATTATCACTCTACTCTGTCTTATTATTTGGGGGGTATGGGTGGCTGTAGATGGACTAAGGTTATTTCAAGAAGAATTTTGGTTGTTTGTGTTGGGTCTTGAACTAAAAGCAGAATTTTGACAGATTAAAGTTGATGAGGAAGAAACATTACATATCAAGCAGAACAGGAAAAGAATACATGGAGAATGGCTGTTGTTTTGGTGTGACTATAAGGAAAATCATATATGCCTCAATAGATATATGAGGAGGGAGAAGTAGTAGAAGAATAATCTAGGAAAGAAAATTGATATAAGTACAGTATAATGTAAGAATATCCTAAATGGTTTAGTAAATTTCTTATGAAGAATTTGGTTTATTATCATAAGGTAGTGGTTCTCAAAGGATCAACACAACCTAGGAACTTGTTAGAAATGCAAATTATTAAGACCTACCTGAGACCTACTGAATCAGAAACTATGAGAGCTGGTCCCACCGATCCATGTTTAATTTGATATCCAAGTGGTTCTGATACAAGTTTGAGAAAGGGATTGTTTATAAAATATTAAATAAGGAAACAACATGGTCAGATTTGAGTGTTCAAATGATCGTTCTTGCCCCTAGTAAAGAATGGATTGAAAACAGTGAATTGGAGACCCCTTAGGGGGCTCTTGGCTAGTCAAAGGGAGAAGCAAGAAAAGTCTGAACACCGGGAGTGGAGGAAGGAGGGTGAGAGGGAGAGAAATGGCTAATATAAAAAGCTGTGGTAGTTAAATCCATCAATCTCATCACGAATGGAAGTGGAAAATTGAGGTAGTATGGAAAATGGAAGAGTTCAGGTTGTGTTTTTTGTTTTTGTTTTTTCTCCCTAGACGGAGGCATTCAGTCAAGAGTGGTACACTTTCAGGAGCTGCAGATAGAGGAAGGAAGCTTCTTCATTTGGGCATCTATACAGCTTTTGATCAGGGTCTTTAAGGGATATATCATGAGTAAAATGCTACCTCACTGCAGCCATTCATTCGTTCAGTCATTCATACAGGTAGCATTCACTGAGTATCGATTATGTGTCAGACACTTGACAAGTAATGGAGAAAAAGAGATGAATCATGTGTTGCCCCTTTTCTCAAGGACCTTTTGAGCTGTTAATAGCTGGGGAAAGACACATAAGAAAGAGACAGACACACCCTATAGAGGGGAAAAACCTACCTGGGGACAACTCTCATTAGGACTGAATGTGATATTCACAATTTAACCCTTGCTATTTATCCTACCCTTCCTCTCAGTTTACACCTCCTCTCAGGTTCTCAGCGGACAGGCCATGTCTGCTGATGGCCGAAGGGGCATCAGACACTCAGAGAGTCTTGGCTTTCATAAGGCCAACAGTGGCATCTTGGATCTGTGAGCTTCTCATGAGTCCATATCTCAGAAACTTGCTGTGTACTTTCACCACAGTAAGTTCTACTTTACTCCTCAAGGAAATGAAAAGATAAGACCGAGAAGGGATAGAACTTGCTCAGGCACATAGATTAAGTCTCTGGTAAGATTCAAATTCTTATATGCATGTCTGGTGCTTCTTTCAGCAAAAAAAATGGAAAGATCCAGTGCAGGACAAAAAATATTAGCTTGTGCTGCTACTGATTGACAAATGTTAGGGAGAGCTTTAGTAAAATATTCTAAGCACTTTAAAATATTATTCATTCATTTATTTTAAAAAGATGATATTTTATTAGCATGAAAAGATGACATGATAAATTGTGGCATGATACATAATGCATGATGCAATGTAACATGATAAAGTGTAAAATGTGAAGAAATCAGATTACAAAGCAGAATGTGTAGTGTGATCCTAAACATACAATATAAAAGGGTATTAACAACGGTTACCTTTAAATGGTATATTACTGTTGATTTTAGTAAAAAACTAACCCTTTATACCTTTCTATATTGACTGAATTTTACACTAAGTATTCAATGTCTTTATAATCAAAAGAAGCCATAAATTTAATACTATTTTAAAAATAAAATACATCAATAACTTCTAAACATATGCTAAAAAAGAAATGATATAAAATACTAAAAGGGACTAGTATCAAAAATAGGAAAAAAATGAATGAGAAAGAATCATTTCTGTTTACATAACATCTTCTTATTATCAGATGTAATGGTGTTTGTTATATAATAATGATAATGTAGAGAAATTTTCTACCTCAAGAAAAATGATTAAATATCTATAGTGTGCTCTTCCAAGTTATTTAACTCTGCTTCTGTGGGAGCTGTTTTATGACTCTGTACATTATAGATAACTAATGGCAATGCAAAGTGATTCTTGTCTGTAGATATGTACATTTTGTCAATTCTATCCAGCAAAGATTCAATTAATTTTCCTCTCCCAGCGTGGAAGAGCCTAATCTTTCCCCCACTGGCCATTCATGATCTATAAGTGTTCTATTCTTTGGAATCTACTTTGAACTAATTGTAAAACTTCACTGGTCCTCTCATTAATGAATTAAATGAACTCTTTCACATGTATTAATTTTTACATATATGGGAGTTATGATTTACCTTTTTTTTTGAAAATTATCTTTCAACAATTATCATATGTTAGCTAATATTTACTAAGACTTTCTATGCTCTTGACTCTGTTCTAAGTCATTTATATGATATATCAAATTGTTTTTAAATTTTTATTTATACATAATCTTTTACATATTTATGGGGTACATAGGATATTTTGTTACATGCATAGAATGTGTAATGATCAAGTGAGGGAATTTGAGGTGTCCATTACTTTGAGTATTTATCACTTTTGTGTATTGGGAACAATTCAAGTCCTTTCTTCTAGGTATTTTGAAATGTAAAATATATTGTTATTAACTATAGTCAGTCTACTCTGCTATCAAATGATAGAAGCTATACCTTTTATTTAACTATTTGTTTGTACATGCTAACCTACCTCTCTTCATCCCCTCCTCACACCCACTCACCCTATGCAGCCTCTGGTACCCAGCATTTTACTCTCTACCTTTGTGAGATCAGTTTTCTTGGCTCCCACACATGAGTGAGAACATGCAATATTTGTCTTTCTATGCCTGGACTTAAAAAATTCCATCTTCACTATCTCTGTGAGGTGTTAATGTCAACTCCACTTTACAGATGAGGATCTTGTAAGTTAAGTAATTTACCTAAAAAGAAGCAGGTGGTATGTGGTGGAGTATGATTCAAATTTAGACTGAGTCCAGATACTACATGATTCACCATGGGATATCATCTAATTTTTCCAGGTGAGAAAACTGAATTCAACAAGGTTTTTATTTTTTCAGTTATTCAACAAATATTTTGAACACTTATTATGAGCCAAACACTGATCTAGGTTTGGGGAACCTAAAAGTGAAAAAGTTAAGTTGATAAAATTCTAGAGCCTAGAATCTTGTGGTAATTCACTTTGATTCCAGTGCTGTGATAGCCAGAGAGCCCATTTCCTTTAAAAGTTTATTTTCTTCAAGCTTCTTTTTATGCCTACTTCCAGTCAACTGGGAACATTCAATGGACTGGAATTATAACTTCTAGTAAGAACACACTGATGTCATCTTGTATCCTCTTGCTGCCTGGTGAAGAGTCTATTCAAATAAATACACAAAAGGAGATGACTAATGATTTAATTGCAAATCTCTAAGAAAAGCATCCTACACAGCCTCCCTTTGAAAATGCCATATCCTTTCTCTAGAATACACTTCCCTGACTTCCCTACTTGATAGATCACTGTTCAACCCTCAAAATTCTTTTCAGTCTTTAGAGCCTTTCTGAAGCCATTTTTTTTTTGACTCTGCACTCCTCCCCTAAAATTTATTAATTAGCTTCTATTTTCACTCTACTGTCCTCTACCACTTGGATAGGTATAACTGTTGCATATTATCATGTGCTAGGGCAGCTATTTTTCTGCATGTCTATTTCCTTCATAAAAGCATAAACTTACAAAGGAGAGGCACCACGGCTTATTCATCTCTGTGTCCCTAACACTTGGTATCTAGAAGTGGGTTGGGACACTGGTGTGCTGGTAAACAATTCTTTCCATACAATTTACATAGAACCACTTTCACTTCTCCCAACATGCAGCGTTAGCTACTGTCTCCAGGTCTTTGCATTTACTGATCCCTCTGTTCAAACCCCAGCTTCATTTTATCCTCTGGATCATGCCTACACTTCCTAAGGACCTCTGTTAACATATTAATTTTTCCTGAAGCATTTCCTTAATCTGAGTTAAGTGACTCTTCTGTGTGTTCTCCTATCACCTCAAACTTCCACCATCATATCATATTTTCACCCTGAAGTATAATTGCCCATTCATATATCTGAATATATGCATATTCATTTGGAAAATTCTTAAGGGCAGGAATTGCATCTATTTATTTCACTGCTATATCTTCAGATTCTAAGCCAGTATAAATATATGCTCATTTACATATGTCAGATAAGGGAAAAGACCCATTTGTTCATGCTTCCTGTTACCAGAAGGAATTTTTCTCTTAAGGTACAGCATGATGGAGTAGAAAGATCAACTTTGGAGCTAGAAACATGGATTCTATTCCTGATTTAAGCATTTATTGGCTATGTGATCTCAGACAAATGACATCAACATATTAGACCTTAATTCCCTTATAAGCAAAATGAGAATAAAAATCTCTACCTTGTGCTATTGTTGTGAAGACTAAATGAGATAATGTGTGTTGAGGGTCTGATGCTAAGTAAGCTCTTGATAAATATCCATTTCCTTCTCCTTCTATTTGTGGCCAGTGCTAAATTATAAAGACAGCATTTGGGCACATAACAGGATATCCTACATGAGTAGGAATGGCTTCCCAGGGTAATAGATAGGGTCGCCAACAATAGAGAAGAGAATGAGAGGAAACAGCCACATAAACGAACCTTCTCAAGGTTTCACCCTGAAGGGTTCAATGTAAGGTTCAAAGGATGACTTTGAACATTAAACAGCATCATGAACAACCCAACAATGTTCCCAGCTGTGGTACTTAATCAACACACATTCCTAAAGGCAAGATGGCTCAGTGAGAGGCAAGAGAGCTGGATTCAGCACTGAATGAAAGGTCAACAGGAGTGCATGGTATGCAAAGCATGTGCCAATGACAATATTAGGTCCACCTTCTTCCTGCTCTACCCCCACTCTGTAATAATGACTGTGAAGGAGTGTCGTAAGCTTCCTGCTTGGTATGGTGAGCTGGGTATTCTCTTCCCCAAGGGTATTATAAAGGCTTCAGGCTTTTATCAGGTCATTGATGCTACAGCAGTTACAAAAAATGTCTACATATTGTATCTACAAGTGGTAGGTAAAACTTCCCCAGGCAAATACAATAATCAGGACCAAAATTAAGGATGAAACTATTACAATCCTTTCTGGGCTGCTGAAAGCCCACTTTATATTTCCAGACAGTGGTCTAATCTTTCAGTTATCTTGTTTAAAGAGAAGACCCACTTTTATGCCTGATAAATGATTTGACCTGTTGGCAGCTGGTCAACCAGGTAAAACACTGACTTCGTGCTGAACAAGTCCTACCTTCATTTTCTGATGATAAGAGACTAGAAACTTAAACATCGTCCTTGCAGCAAATAAGCTGCAAGTTCTCGGAGGTGTCTGTTCCTGCCCCCCAAATTCCTACCCTGGCTATGGCTATAACCACACTTCAGACTGTGCTGCTACAACCCTGCAATGAACATGGTAAAGTGAGAGATTCAGCCAACAAGGAAGTGAGAAGAGAGAAGTAGCGTGGTACTGCAGAAAGAATTCTGGATGGGCAATGTGGAGACATGGATGCTTTTTGTACTTGACTGTTCTGCAAACTTGATGGATGAGCTTGGTAAAGAAGATAGTGCTTATTCAGCGTCAACCTCTTTCTGGGTCATATCCTTAAACGTGTGTGTGTGTGTGTGTGTGTGTGTGTGTGTTAAGTCTCTTGCCAACACTAGCTGTAATGCCTATTCCAGACATAAGAAAACTGAGGTTTAGATTGGTTGACTACTGTGTCCAAGGTAAAAGCTTGGTGGATCATATGTTGAACCTAATTCCATGTTCTTTCTATTATATCATGCCGCATTTCAAATAGACTGCAATGTTTAGCTTTTTTACATCCTCCTTTAAACATGAATGGCCACCTATGACCAACTTCAAGTAAAACTGTTCCAGTCCAGTAGGCATGGACTGGATAAAATGATAAGGCAGACACAGAATACTTTCTACCTGCTGGATGGCTTCACATGCATTTTCTCATTTGACTTTGGGCAAATTATCTCACTGGGCTGGACCTTGTTTTTCACTTCTGTGAAATATGAAGTTTAAACCAGATGATTCTTTAGATTCCTTTTAACACTCAGTTCTAAAATGAAAAGTAACCTCTCTAGTGACATATATTTCATACATTTATATAGACATTGGTTTAGTGTCTATAAGATTTTGTTTTTAAGGGGGACTGGAGCCTTTCTTTTGAATTCTGCTCTGGTGAAGTTCATTCCATTTTCATTTTTCTTTCTTCATTCTTCCTCTCCTAGCTAGAAGTAGAAGCTCTCATGTCTGACCTCTTCTATAACTACACAGACCTCACTTTCAGCACTGACCACCCTCTGCTTTCTTTTCTTCCTATGGTGATTAATGGTGGGCATCTCTTACCTCCCTATATTCTGTAGAGTTTCCTCCACTTCCTTACCAAGGCTGAAATTCCAGGATACTCAGCCCAATGTTGGCACCAGGGGTATAGTATTGATATGCTCCATGTATTTTTATTGAAATTGAAATCTGAAGTATTACAAGATTTTATCTAATTTAAATGCATTCCACACAACATATTTCAAACAGGAAAAGAAATAATCTGAAAAGTTATATGGCAGAAATTTTGAATAACAAATATCATGTCTATGCTGTTTTACAGCAGGGATTTCCTTACTGTCTGAGTTGAAGAATCAGATTTTTAAAATTAATTTCCAGTCAATTATGGTTTGGTGCTTTTGTAAAGTATAATAAAATGAATTCCTAGAAAAATTAAATTTAAAAGCTATCAAAATACAAACTCAAAATTTGTATCACTAGATTCAAAAGAAACAAAATCATTCTGTCAAAATGATATAAAGTTTTTAAACACTATGAAGTCTCTCAATTTCTGGACTTATCTCATTAACCGGTAACAGAGTGGCTGCTCACTGCCACCATTCCTGGATGACATTTGAAGGAGCACTAATTTACCTTTACACAGTAGTTTTAGAATTCTAATAGGAGCTTGGTTGCACCACCAGGGTGAAAATACAAGAGACCATATGAGGAAGAAACCACTAGAGACAATATGTTTATCTTCATCCTTTCTCTGTGGTCTTCGAAAAGAAAGATCAAGGTCAAGGACAAAAGGTCAAGGGATTATGCCTTTATACTTTGCTCTCCAGATGAAGAAATGGGATTGGAAATCACTTTCGATAAAACCAAATCTTGGCAGAGCAAGTTTAAGAGTCATTGTCTGCAACTGTTTCATATTCTTAACAAAGAAAAGAATATTTATTACCTAATTTTAAGTTATAAATGGATCTTGCTCTACCAGCTCATTTTACACTTTCCTCTGTTAATAATTTGTTTGTTTTTCTCTTTTTTTAAATATGCCACAAAAAAAAAAAAATTATTTGACCCTTCCCAAATCCCAACGAGGTATGTACTAGTGTTTTCCTTACCTTACAGGTGAGAAAACTGATTCAGAGATGTTACATGACTTACCATTGTTACTCAGTTACTAAGTAGTCCTACTGGCATTCACACCCAAGCCTGCCTGACTCCCTAGCTGCTTCTCTGTTTACCAAACCCATTGTTTCTCCGACTAATCTCCCTTTACAGTGCCTAAGCAGTCTAAGCATACAGGGAGCTATAGAGAATGTGCTTTTTTAAGTAAGCAGGAAGAAAATATCTCCTCACAAAGCCCTGGGATAAGACTCACAGACATGCCTTTGTGAATGTTAGATAGTTATACAACTACTTCTATTTATCTCCAGTCCCAACCTCTACAGAGTATGACTAGCTATATAAGTACCATGCATAGGTTCTTAATAATAAGCTGTAAATGCTGCACTTGCAAGCTTTCATCTATAGAATCTAATTATCTTTAATGAGTAGTTAAGAGTATTCAATGCAATTGTCTAAAAACCCTTGAAAATCAGACCCATTCATTATAAGGATTCATTTGATGCATATTAAGGAAAAATCTAGCATTGTAACTTTTCTAAAATTGACCACGTTGTCCCAATGTTCTGGGGGAAAACATCTATCAGGAGAGACAGGATAGTTTCTTGAACTAGTCATGTGTTGCAGTTGATTTGTTTTCTTTCCCCCTGAATAAGTTCTCAAAGAATAGAGAAAAATCGTGACATGAGCCTGGTGGTGAGAATCTCTTTGTAGAGGTTCTCATGAAACAGTGGTAACATAAAGGATGCTGCTTTCTACGATATCAAAAAAAAAAAAAAATCCTCCAATATATGTGCTACTTCAAGAGTGTGGATTAGCTGCTATGTCTTCAGACTCTTTCAACTCAGACTTCAGGTCTCAGTTTCACCCTTAGCAGACACTTTTCCAACAGAATAAACTTCAAATTCTAAGACACACAAAGATTGACAGCAGCGCAAAATATTAGGGCTCAAATGTACTCCACTTATGGATGAGGAAACTATAACCCAGAGGGGAGAACTGACCTGCACAAACAACTGATACTAAAGGTACACTGGAACCTTATCTGAATCCCCCTTCTAGGAAGAATCCAAATTTAACCCAAAGCAAACAAATCCACTGCATATATCTCCATTTCCTATTTTTAGTGGCAAAATCCACATCTACTTATTCATTTCTCTATCCTCAACACCAGGCATTAGTGCCTGACACTTATTAGATGCTCAGTAAGTGCCTGATACATTCAATTAAATTAACTAAAGTACCAAGGTGGAACCTTTTGGAACTCATTGTGATTATGCACACTAGTAAACCTTGTCTGAGTGCTGATAACGTGGGGTAGAAGCAAGTGTAATTCCACTAGCCTTTTATGATCTTTGCTGTGAAAGAAATATAATAGCACTCAGGATTCCTATTACCACTGTCAGAGGGATGAATGATCCAAATACCTATAAAGCTTAATATACAATTAATATCATGCTTTGCTTTTGTCATAGGCTCATTGTTCTACATTTTCACTGTCTAGACAGGTATCTCAACTTTAACCTTCTGGGCTAATGAGACTACAAAAAAAGAGTGTGCAGAGAAAAAAATCAAAATTATAGCAAATGTAAAAATCAAAATGCAACAGTCTATTACTGTTCTGTCACTCAAAGAACCCAGAAGCATCATATCTTTCTGGCCTCAGAATTAAAATGTAGGCAGGGCTGAGTCACTGCATACATCGCATGAAATTCCTGATAGCAGTGATTTTAAATAAAGTTGGTATTTGACCAAAGCAGACATTAGGACTTGTTTAGCCCTCATTGGATTCACATGAAATAGGATATGTTCATGTGAAGACGCTAAACTTCTGACGGTCCAAGGGACTGTTTGTGACTCCTGTATAATTTTCTTGCTATCTTCTTGGTCTAAGGGGATAAATCAATAAGTGTAGGCACACACACAGGCTGCAAAAGTGGTGAGAGGAAATATTTACAGTGAGTTGAAAACTTTCAACCAAAGCACACAGTGAGGACATATTTAATTGTTAACTGCTGCTAGATCAAATTATGCCTTTCTTCCTGCTCTTAGGAACATCTGAGGATCATATATCAGACCAATAATAGAGAAAAGAATATTATGGACAGTGTTGTGGGAAGCATAAAAGAATTCATGTTATTTGAGCCTTGTAGAGTATTTCAGGGAATTCCTTACATATTCAAGGGGAAATCTACATGTTCATCCATGCATACATGCATGGATCCATCCATCCATATATACATACATCTAATATTTTTGACATTGCACCAATACACAGTCATGGTGCCAGGTAATGAGGAATAGAGTGATGAACAAAGTAGACGTATTCTTTTTCCTCCAGAAAAGACAGACATATACACAGACATAAAACAAAAATCAGTTTGCAGAATTGACAGACAAGGGTTATGGTGAGAGCAAGTAAGAGGTGAGTTTCCCTGGAAAAGATAATGTTTGATATGAGTACTATGGAAAAGGAGGCATTAGGTGAAGCAAAACAAAAACATGAAAAGTAGGAATATATTTGGGATTCAAGTATTAGTACACATTTTATTTCAAAGCTACAAGTTGTGATGTATTTGGGGAACTGCCAAGAGCTCAGTCTGATAAAAGGGAAGGACGTGGTAGTGATAGTGAGAATGTAGACTTTGGCTCTGCTGCTGAAGGAAGTGTGAAAACTTTAGGGAGTTTCCTTCCTTTCCCAGCTTCCTTATCTGTCGACTATGGAGGCTTGTTTCAATGATGCCTCACCTCCTTTCCAGCTCTTGTAGTCTCATGAAATCTCTTACAAACAGTGGACTTCTTGAAGTATACCCAGCAACAGATCAGAAAGCCTGTCAACAAGGAATTCAAGTGACCTCTCACCACTATTGTTTAATAATCATCCTCACTAGCCCTGTTTGGCTCACATACAAAGAGAGCTTTCCTTAGGGAAGAGCTAACTCTCTTAAAACTTTTCATGTTGTCCCAGAAGTGTCCTGAGCTACTGTTGTGATAGAGGGATGGGAGAGGTGGGGGAGGGGTGCGGGGTAGGAATTTATTGGGAAAGAAATCCTAAATTTTCTTCAGAGAAGGGAAAACCCAGAGTCAGAGGTTCAGTGGGGGTGAAATTGGGGAAATGAATCTGTTTTAAATGTTTCTTTATCCCTTTTAAGGCTCCTCACCTATGCTCTAAAATGATAGACCCACCTTTCACACTGCGACACCCTCTTGAGGCCTTAGACAACACACCGTGTGAGTAATTGTGTTAGGAGCCTTAACTGTCTCACCCAAGAACAGGGATAGTGAAGCCTGGCTCACAGAATCGCTGTGAGGAGTACAGAAGGTGGTTCAGGCAAAGAACTTAGCATAGTGACTCAATGTTCTAAGTGCCTTCAATGGTTATTGATTTGATGTTCACATTAGCCCTGTGAGGTAAAGTTATCCTCATTTTTTATGTAGGGACAGTGATGGTCAGAAGTTAAATAACTTGCTCAAGGTCACATGGCTCCTATGTGGTGGTGCCAGGGTTTGTTTCAGATCTCCCACCTCCAGAGTCCATGTCCACAACCATTATGCTAAATGTCTCTAAATAAATGCTGGTCTCTTCTGCTTTTTATTACCTGAGAACAACTCGCCTCTCATTCTGATGGCAGGGATGGCATGCCTTAACTGTCATCTCTGGGACTCTGTCTTCATCACTGCACAATGACCCCTAGATCACCATCTCCAAAAAAGAAAGATTTTTGCCTGTATTAGAGGCCAGCACCCCTTCTTAAGCTCTAGTCCTGACTCTTGGCTGCTCCAGCATGATTAACCCTGATGCCCAAACATGGAATCAACACAACACCCACTAAAATCATTTCAGCACTTCATCCTTCTCCCTCCAGAATGGCTTCTGTGCTAATTATGTTTGCTTTCCTCTTTGCATCACAATGGTAGTTTCTATTTTGGATTTCTATCGTTTGTTACAGCTTCGAGAAATTCTTATTACCGTTCTGATCCGGCCTTGGCTATATTTCAAAGACACTAAAACCTCTAGTGAAGCTGGCTCCATTCACCTTTTGGCACAAGTACGCATCCTTCCCAGAGAGGAAAACAGTCTCTGTACTCACCCCTTAAAAACAAGTAGACAAGAAGGGAAGAGAGATCTCACTAGATTATACCAGAAGCAAAGTTGGCTAGGAATAAAACAAATGTAAAATCGAATTCCTGTCTGATGAAATTAGCTTAAATGATGATCTTCAGATTTCTTTTTATCTCCAAAATTAGAAATGTTAATCACTGCTGTTATTCTGTAAAAACATTTTAAAGTTTACAATTAAAACAATAATACTTTTTGCTTCTATAGCACATTTCATCAGGGATTCGCAAAGGCCTCTCTATAAACAGCACAGCAGACACTCTTGGACAGCTGCCTGTGAGGGGTCCAGGGAAAGTCCTCTTACTCCAATACCTGTCCTAATAAGGCTATGTTGTAGGATTGCACAGATTTCTTTTTAATCTTTCACTTAATTGCCATCATAACTTTGTGGCACAGTTATTCCCATTACGCAGATATATTGAACCAAGTACCAGAAAATCAAGGTATGTTACTCAAGACCCCAGAGCTAGTCAATGGTAATATCATATCCCTTTGGCTCTCAAACTCCCAAATTCTCTCTGCTACCATGTGCTGCTGCTTTCTTGGCGCTCCCATGTGAGGGTTCTAATTATAATGAAATGGATAATATTTATTGCGTACTTAATATGTGCCAGGCACTCAGCTATGAGCTTAAGAGATTTTTATCCCTAATACTTCACAATAATTTTATGAAATGTTTACTATGATAATTGTTTCTTTACAGATGAGAAAGCTCAGGCTTTGGGAAGATAAAGGATTTCTCAAGATCTTGCAAGTGAAATGTGGACAACCTTTCAACATTTTCAAAAAATGTGTATGTGCTAGGCCCTTATATGCAGTATGGATACAGCCATGGACAAAGCAGACCAAACACGTTCTACCTTCATGGAGGTTGTGATCTAGTGAATGAAGACAAACAAACAAGTAAACAAAGTATGATACTTAGAACATCATGGCTATAGGGACCATGGAGAAAACTGAAGGAGAGAGAACGGATCAGTGCCAGTGAGCTATGTCTGAACTCCCCAATCACCATGTAAGCCACATTCTCAACTTCTGTAAGGACAAGGCACTTACAAGACGCTGAGAATTTACCCATCTAATATGAGGGTGGAATCATCATAGTCAAGATGGAATAAATGGCACATTAGTAAGCCTTGGTTGGGTGAAGTCCAAATCTCTAGAGTAAAATACTAGGAGATCACATGGGAAGGATGAGTTTGAGCCAGATCATACATGACCTGAAAAATAGGTAAAAAATTTTGGACTTTATTTGGCAAACAAGAGAGTTTTTAAAAATGGAAATGATAGCTTTAAAATTATTTTCCAGAATGACAAAAAGAGGGCAAAGACTTCGGGTGAAAAGTTTAAAAGAAGTTTGTTATGATTCACATCTAAGGTAATAAAGTCTTTAAAAGGCTAGTAGAACGAAGACAGAGATTTATCATGAGGAAAGCATTGAAAGCACTATGGCAATTAGTTATTTGTAGGAAAAGAGTGTAAAGGTGAGTGAACACAGGTAAACAAGAGTAGATCTACCAGGAAGTTAATGAAGTCTAAGCTTCAGGCCCTTCACTTGCAGAATCCTTCTAAGGCCCTGGCAGTATTAACAGTGACCAGTATTAACAAGTGTTGTTAATTCAAACGACATTCAGGATTAGTCACTTCAAAAGAAAATATGAAATGCTGTGAAAGAACTTTGATAGAAATTTTTTCAAATGTGACAAAAAACTATAAAAATTTATATAACTTTATCCATGAATTAAGAAGCTGAAGACTCTAACAGAAACAAATTGTTAACAAAAATGCTAGAAATAAGACTGAGTTATCTATCTTTTTCTCTTTATACAGCCCAAAAATATAAGAAAAAATATGATACAGAGTTGTGTCAGGCAGTTAATAAATACAACTATATTTTTTTCTGAATTTTATGACTGTGGCATTTGTCAAGTTTTTAAAATTTGTAATTTGTTTTAATTGATTTCCTCATTCTAAATATTTACTTCTGAATTGAATTTGCATTCAGAATGCCATGTTATTATTATTATTTTAATTGTTGAAGCTCTATGCTCCACAAAACCTCAATATACTTATACAGATGTATCACAAGTTGCTAATCTAAATAACTAGAAATATGGAAATAAAGATATATTTTTCCTGGGATAAATTCCTCTTTATCATGGTGAATTATCCTCTTAATGTGCTATTGAATTTTGTTTGCTAGTATTTTGTTAAGGATTTTGGCATCTATGTTTATCAGGAATATTGACCTGTAATTTGTTTTGTTTATAGTGTCCTTGACTGGCTTTGGTATTAGGGTAATATTGGCCTTAAAATAAGTTTGAAAGTATTTTCTCTGCTTCAATTTTTTAGAAGAGTTTGACAAGAACTGTTATTACTTCTTTAAATGTTTGGTAGAATTCAGCCATGAAGCCATTATGTCCTGGGCCTTGGATGGTTCAACATATGCAAATCAACAAGTGTGATCCACCACATTAACAGAATGAAGAACAAAAACATATCATCATTTCAATAGATGCAGAAAAAACATTTCACAAAATTCAACACCCTTTCATGATAAAAACTCAACAAATTACTAATAGGTATAGATGGAATGTTCCTCAACACAATAAAGGCAATATATGACAAGCCCATAGTTAACATCATACTTAATGATAAAAAGTTGAAAACCTTTCCTTTAAGATTAAGACAAGGATGCATACTCTCACCACTTCTATTTAACATATCACTGCTCCTAGTTAGAGCAATTAAGTAAGAAAAAGAAATAAAAGCCATACAAACTGAAAAGAAAGAAGTAGAATTGTCATGGTTTGAAGATAATGTGATCATATATATTGAAAACCCTAAAGAGTCCGGTCATAAACAGAACTAAAAAATGAACTCAGTAAAGTTGCAGGATATAAAATTAACATACAAAAATTAGTAGCATCTTCATATACTTATAGAAAACTATTAAAAAAAAAGAAAGAAATCAAGAGAACAATCCAGTTTATAATAGCATCAAGAAAAAATACTTAGGAATAAATATAACCAAGGAGTTAAACATTGATGAAAGAAATTGAAGAAGACACAAATAAATGGAAAGATTTCCGATGTTCATAGACTGGAAGAATTAATATTGCTAAAATGTTCAGACTACCCAAAGTGATACATAGATTCAATGCAGTCCCTGTCAGAATTCTAATGACATTCTTCACAGAAATAGAAAACTAAAATTTTCATGAAATCACAAAAGACCCAAAATAGCCAAAGCAATCATGAGCAAAAGGACAAAGCTGGAGGCATCACCCTAGCTGATCACAAAATCTACTATCATTCAAAGCTATAGCAATGAAAACAGCATGGTACTGGCACAAAAATAGAAAGTCTAGAAATAAGTTCATGCATTTATGGTCAATTGATTTATGAAAATTTTTATTAATAGCTACTTAAGCATTTGTTTCAATTATTATGCATACATAATAGTTGTATATCTTTATAGGGTACATGTGATGTTTTGATACAGGCATGCAATGTGAATTAGTCAAATCAGGGTAATTAGGGTATCCATCACCTCAGGCATTTAACATTTCTTTGTGTTAGAAACATTTCAGTTCTACTCTTTTAGTTATTTTAAAGTATACCATAGCTTATTATTGATAATAGTTACTTTGTTGTGCTATCAAATATTGTTCATTCTATACAACTATCTATATTTTTACACCCATTAAACATTTCTACTTTATCTCTTCCTCCCTGCTACCCTTCCCAGACTCTGGTAACCATCATTCTACTCTGTCTCCATGAGATCATTTGTTTTTATTAATAATATTTAGCTCCCACATATGAGTGAGAACATGTGAGATTTGTCTTTTTGTGCTTGCTATATTTCACTTAACATAATATTCTTCAGTTCCACCTATGCTGTTGCAAATGGCAGGATTTCACTCTTTTTGTGGCTATTCCATTGTGTACATGTACCACAGTTTCTTTATCTATTCATCCATTGATGGATACTTACGTTGATTCCATATCTTGGCTATCATGAATAGCGCTACAATAAACATGGCAGTGCAGATATCTTTTCAATATACTGAATTCCCCTCCTTTGGACATATAGCCAGCAGTGGGATTGCTGGGTTATATAGTAGTTCTATTTTTAGGTTTTTGAGGAACCTCCATACTATTCTTCATAGTAGTTGCACTAATTTACATTCCCACCAACAGCGTAGGAGGGTTCCCCTTTCTCCACATCCTTGCCCGCATCCATTATTGCCTGTCTTTTTGATAAAAGCCATTTTAAAGATAAAGATACTTTCTCATGTTGAAATATCAAACTTCTGTGGCAGTTTGTCACAGAAGTTAAACCATTCTGCTTAGTACAACAAGTTCCTTAACTTCTTTGAGCCTCACTTCCCTCATGTCTTATATTTCATAGGGCTTTCCAAATAATGAATATATAACATGTCTGCATACACACATATCCTGTGTTGATTCTCATTTTTTATTTCATGTTAACATGTAGATTTGGTCAAGGCTTTCCCTTTGCACACTTCCAGAGGGCACCATCCCATTCTATCCAAGGAATACATGTGTAAACCATGCTCCTCTGGGGTAGTTAGCTCAGTCCAGCCATATAAATTAGCTTCCAGGGAAAAGCACATTTCCTTCTAAGTGTCCATAACAAAGGAACTTGGTATCATCTTTAATAAAAAGATTAAAGCAACAATGATTTTAAAGGTAGAATAATTTATAGCTTTTTTGTCATGGCTTTATAACCTCCTTGTGCCATAAAAAGGAGATTTAATATCTTTACATTCTTTGCCTTTCCTGCCTCTCCTCTGGTAAAAGAAACAGCCTTCAGGCATCTCGGCTGCTATAAAGTAGTTAAATGCAAACTTTCTGATCAATATTCAGCTTTGGCACTTATATACATTTTATGTTGATTGGGCCTTAAACTCCTACTAGCAATTCTCGCTGCCAAATCACTTTTTCTCTTCAGATGCCTAAGGTTGGAACTGAGTGTGTACCAACTGGAACTGATTGCTTAAAACTTGAACAGTTCAGAGTTTAATTTCTCTAATTTGGGTAAATACTATCTACTACCAGGCTGTGCATGTTTTCAAGTGTTCAAAGCCACATAAGAGCCAGTATTTTATGCAATGCATCAGGGAGGCATTGCTGCCGTGCTGTGATGTTCTAAAAGACAGTTATAGTTTGGTGAGCCCTCAGAGTGTATGTGAATCCCCAGGAAGAAATTGTTAGAAGCAAGTCCAAAGGAATGTGTTGTTGAGAGATGGTTTCTGCAACCATTTGCCTTCCATTTGTATGAACATCTGAGCAGGAAAAAAAGAGAATGACAACATTACGAGATTCTGACATCTGGAAATTGTGAAGTGCACAGTTTTTACACTAATTTAACGCATAGTCTCACATTACAGTCAAGTTTAACAGATACCCATGTGTCACTGAAAGAGATGCATTGTATGAAAAGAATTTTGGCAATACAGAACCTCCGGGCTGCAGCATGAGGTAACGGTGAATGAGATACTTGTGCACAGCACAGACTATCTGCTTAGCATTTATTCATAGCCAGCCTCGTGGAATGCTAGAATGGGAAAAGGATTTAGAACCCAGCTGGTTCCAATCCTTTTATTGAACAGATGAAGAAACTGAGGCTCTGAGAGGGGAAGTGAATAGACAACAGTCAAAGAGAAGTGAGTAGCTGCAGCCAAGTTCCTGCCCAGTCCAAGATGCAACCTATAATATCATCTGTTCCTTTTTACAATGGTAAATTCTCCTTTCATTGTCACATTTCCCTTTGGACCACACAGAGAATAAAAGCAGAGGGTCATCTCAGGTCATCCGGCTTGCTCGTAGTTCTAATTGGTTCAGGTGAGTGCCCAGGAAAAGGTGGCTCTTATCCCTCAGCAACCAACACTAGCAAATCATAGCACAGGATTATTTTTTTACATTTTTAAAGAAAGTTTTGAGGACCCAAATACGGTGAATCTTTTTGTTTTTTCTAAATGTCTATTTGACTAATGGGTGAAAAGGAGTGCTGTGTTAGAGGTTAAGACACCTGGTTTTGAGAATCAGCTGCTAACTAACCAGGTGTCTATGGGCAAGTTACAACCTCTTTGGGCCTCATTTTTTTAACCTGAAAAATGAGAAGAGGTAGATAGGAATACAGGTAAGGTCCTTTAAGATTTACAACCTTGTAGTTAAAAAGATTTCATCTTATGCCAATTCCAAAGCATACACTTGTCAAAAGCAAATGCAATAATTAAAGTGCCCCAGCACTATGCTAGGAGCAGTAGGGAAAGATGGAAGAAGCATGATCTTAGTTGGAGTATGTCATAGTCCAGCGGGAAATACAACATATCAGTGGGATAATGCAAAGCCACATGTAATTAAGAGCTGAGGAGCATGCCTTTGGAGTAATCTTCCTTGTGTCTGGACTTTCTAAGAGCCAAACTAGAGAGACTCTACTAATTAACAAATAAAAATTAATTTCATTGAGTAGGTTTTACCTGTTAGGCACTGGTTTAAGCATAATGCATGTGTACTCATATAATCTTCACAATTGTATGAACTATATATTATTACCCTCATCATGCATGTGAGGAAACAAAGGCAGTAAAAGGTAAATAACTAGCCCAAAGTTACACAGCTGGTTTAGCCAGAATCCAAATCCAGATACTCCAGCTTTGGAGCCTATACTCTTAATGGTTCTGCAAAATTCTTACAAAAATGAAGAGATAAGGAAGCACAAGAAAGAGACCTGGAAAGCCACTAGGGGTGAAGCAGTAGCCCTATGGTTTGAATGTTTGTGTCCCCTCCCAAACTCATGTTGAAACTTAATCCCCAATGCAACAATATTATGAAGTGGGGCCATTAGGAGATGATCAGGCTATGAGGGCTCCACCTTCATGGATAGGATTAGTGCTTTATAAATGGGCTTGAGGGAACTAGCTGGGCTCTTTTGCCCTTCCTTCTCTTCCTCCATGTGAGGACACAGCATCCATCCCTTCCTGAGGATATAGAAACAAGGTCCAATCTTGGAGACTGGGCCCTCACTGGACACTGAACTTGCTGGTGTCTTGATTTTGGACTCCCCAGCCTCCATTACTATGAGAAATAAATTTATACTGTTGATAAATTACCTAGTCTATTTTGTCATAGCAACACGGACTAAGATAAGTACTATATATAAGTAATAGTAATAGCCATTTTACACTGACAATTTATTTTGTGCTATGCACTGTGCCAAGTGTTTACATGCACTACCTCATTCAAGCCCCACCTAATTTTTCATTCAACAAACATTTATTGAATGTCTACAATTCAATAGCCACTTATGCAGAAGCTATAAGGAAAAATTTATAATTGATCACATTTTATAGAAGAGGGAACTGTGGCTCAGAGACCTTATGTAACTCATCCAAGACCACATAGTTTCCAAGTAGCAAAGCTTAGTTCTGGACCCACGTCCATCTAGCCCCAAAACCTGAGTCTCTGCTGTTGGTAGAAGACTTTTTGAGGCCATTCAGATTCTAAGAAATCACTTATAGTTTGGGACACTTTTTTGATTACTTTGATACAAATTCCTCCCCCAATTCTGCATTAAATACATGTTTTCATTGTGGCTTTGCATGTGTGTTAAGAGATAAAGACATACAGGAGAGCAAAGTTGCTGGAGGCATTGTCAAAAGGGAAATCATTTCAAGCCTCCACCATTTGGCAATCCAACCTCTATTTGCTGCTGTTGCCTGGATGTCATTGCTGAGGTGAGAGGCAGGAAGAGCAAGGAGAAAGTAGTGAATGGCAGGATAAACAGGTAGGGATGCATTGGGGTCAAAGGGAGGAAGCATGTTCAAGGCCACAGGATGAATCACCAATGAAGAGTGACTGGCAAGGTGTCAGGCATCCAGGATAAAGAAGGACCCTTGGGTCATGGTGAGCTGCAAGCTTACCTGGAGTCAATCACTCTCATTGACTTGCTGACTGTCTGCAAAGCTCTACATTTCTGAGTCCCAGCCCAGACCCAACTTCTAGTAAAAAAAGGCTTTTTATACTACTATGAGTCAGTGAGGAAGGCTAAAAGCTGTAATTGAATTTAATCAATAGGACCTTCAGAGAAAATGGCCATTCCTTGTATAGATCTGTATAGTTTCGTAGTTCTTCCATATTTGTGACCTCAGACAATCCTACAGGGAAGATTGGGGCATATTTTTCTCCCAAGTACACTGATGAGGGAGTGAAAGCACAGAAAATGTAAGTAATATATAAGTTGGAGTTCTAAAGAGAAAAAGAACCATTAGAATATATAGAGATATATAAGAGGAGATTTATTACAGCAATTGGCTCATGTGATTAGGGAACCTGAGAAGTTCTGTGACATGCCATCTGCAAGCTGGAGAAACAGGAAAGCCAGTGGTATAATTCAGTCTGAGCCTAAGGTCCTGAGGAGGAGTGGTGGGGAGGCTGGTTTAAGTCCTAGAGCCTGAAGGCCTGAGAACCAGGACCTCTGATGTCCAGGAGAAAATGGATGTTTCAGCTCAAGAAAAGAGAGTAAATTCCCTTTTCTTCCATCTTTTTGTTCTATGGGTCCCCTCAAGGGATTGGACGGTGCCTACTCACATTGGTAAGGGCCGAAAGTCTTTACTTGGTCTACTAATTCAAATTCTCATCTCTTTCAAAGATAGCCTCATAGACACACCCAGAAATAATGTATGAGCAGCTATCTGGGCATCTCTTAACCCAGTCAAGTTGACACACACAATTAACCATCATACATGACTTACATAAGCTCACAACATCAGGTTTTAGCCAAACATGAGAATTTATCTTAGCAATTTCACTTCTCTCTCTAAGATGAAGTCTTCTATGAAAACACGTCAGTCTCTAGTCAGTGGTATTTAGATATAAAACCCACATAATGTTAAAATCTAAAATGTATATCAGCCCCGTGACCATGTGCTAAGCCAGGCTAAATAGGAGTGAGTCTCTCTTATTGGCTATTATTCAACTGTCCTTGAAGACTGTTGTCTGTTGTGGGTTCAATTGTGTCTCTCAGAAAGATATGTCTAAGTCTTAACCCCAGTGCCTGTGAATGTGACCTTATTTGGAAATAGGGTCTTTACAGATACAATTAAGGATCTCAAGATGAGATTAACCTGGTTTAGGATGAGCCTTAAATCCAATGACTGCAGAAAGGAGAGGGCTATTTGAGACACATAGAGACACAGAAGGAAAGGTCATGTGAAGATGGAGGCAGAAATTGTAGTGACCCCTTTGTAAGTCAAGGAGTGCCAAGGCTCACTGACTGTCACCAGAAATTCAGAAAAACGTATGGAACAGACTCTCCCTCAGAGCCTCAGAAAGAATAAACCCTGCTGACACCCTGATTTCAAATTTCTGTACTCCAAAGCTATGAGATAATAAATTTCTGTTGTTTTAAGCCACCAAATCTGTGGTAATTTTTTATATTGGTCCTAGGAAATTGATAAAATGATTAAGGGCTTTTTCAAATAATAGCCACACTGTCTAATAGAGTTAAAATTTCCTTGTTCTATTACACTCATTCAATAAACCTTAATTAAGTGCCTAATTATGAACCTAGCCCTGTATGAGTACAGTGGTGGATACACATGTACACGGTACACAATATAATGTTGGCAAGGCTCATAACACAGTGCCTGACATACAGGAAGGACATGAAGTTGGTAACTACTACATGTTAGGAATGGGAGCATATCTACCCTACTCATCATATCCTCCTACCAATATTCCTTACTAACTCCTCTCTAAAGTTTCCAGTGTAACTGGTCAGGGCCCAGGACATTCATTGAGCCATGTTTTCCTAGGGAGCAGAAGTGCTACACCTTAAAGTTTCAGTTTCATACAAAATCTTAAACATCTTACTTTTGGGGGTTCATGTGGAAGGCACTTCTACAGTGACTGTTCCCTGTTTTCTGGCTGTCTCTTCTTCCCCTTGAAGTTAGTTGCATGAGTGAACTCTAGGCCTGCTTGCAGCTAACCAACCTCAATTTATAGAGCAAAGGTGGGAACTCTGGAAGCCAGATATCTCACTTAAATGTGAAATCTTAAGCTGATTTTTTTCAACTCATATTTTCCCAGAAGTCCACATTGAAGTAGCTTGTAATCAAGTATTTCATTTTCCAGATACTTATAAATTGCTAATTTAATTTATAAATGGCTGTGGTCCTGTTACATAAAATTCCTCATTAGGAAATCACTAAAGAGGTAAGGGTTAAGATTACCAAAACTACAACCAGGACCTGTGAAATAAAATAACAAATATGATTGAATGAATTTTGGATATATAAATAATTGAATACAAAATAAATAATTGCAACACCCCTTTAGGAGTTAATAGATGATCGTATCACTGAAATTGGCTGGCAGAATTTTCAATTTAGTGTCTAATAAAATGGCTTCATGAAGAAACTTTCTTAGAAAAAATACATACATTAGTAGAATAAAAGATAATTTTGAAGTTATGGAAATCCCTTTCCCACAGGAGTGCACATTATTTTTGGAGAGATGGGACCCACAAAAAAGCAGTAGCCAGAGATGATAAATATAAAGTCCTCACCCAGACTCTCCTACAGGAATTAAATTATTGGACCAGAGACAACATACAGCCCATTGCTGTGTTTCATTTGGCTGTCACTATGTTTAAGTCAACATTCAACTTCAATTCCTTTGTGTAGAGCAGATCTGCTTCATTAGTCACAGTCCTTATCACTCTGCCTGTCATGTACCTGGCCAGCTTCTCGCATTCATATTACCTGTCTGGCCCCTGAAGACATCTGAGTATAAGACCCTTGCTCTGGATGTATGCTGCAGAGAGCCCAAGAAGACATTTGTATAGTCTAGCTGTGGTTAGCCAGGTGAGGACTCCGTAGAGAGCCCATTTAATGAAGACAATAAGAAATGAGTATGCGTTTTGCTCTTATGATGTCTAAGCAATCAATAGATATATAAGAAATCAGTCTTATTTGTATAGGAAGGAGACAGGGCCAAATAGAAAGAAAGGCATAATCTCCATCATTATTGGGGCTTTCCGGGTGGCATATAGTGTATAAAGTACTCTCACTGATTTTATGGTCTCTCAAGTTGGTTCTTAAGCTATTGTCTTAACAAACTCAGAGGATAATTGCCTATCTGTGGTAGACTGAAAAATGGCCCCCCAGTGATGTCTACATCCTAATCCCTGGAACCTGTGACTATGTCACCTTATATGGTAAAAGGAACTGTGCAGATACGGCTGAGTTAAGCATATTGAAATTGTTCCAGATTATCTATGTGGGTCCAATATAACTACAAGGGTCCTTAACAGAGGGAGAGAGAAGGTCAGAGAGAAAAGGTTACACTGCTGGCTTTGAAGATGGAGACAGGTGCAACAAGCCAAGGAATACAGTAGTTCTATAGAAGGTGGGAAGAGCAGGGGAACAAATTGTCCCATGGAGTCTCCAGGAGGAACACGGCCCTGCCAACAACTTAATTGTATACTTCTGACATTCAGAAATGTATGATAATAAATTTGTGTTGTTTTAAGTCACTACATTTGTGGTAATTTGTTACAGCAGCAATAGAAAACTCATATGGGAATGTAAAGCCCTGGGAGGGAAAGACAGCCCTGGGAGGGAAGCCCAGTGCTCCAGGTCAGGCCCTCCTGTGGACCATCCGGGTCACATACAGATCATCAAGACTTGTGTACATGTTTCCCCAAATGCTGACCCAAAAGATCCAGGTAAATATTTCATTCTCTTAGGGAAATTTCCTACTAAATAATTAATAATATGGAACTTCTATAAAAATCCATCCCTTGCTTTTTTTCCCCATTCTTCCTTTCTGCAACAAATATATAAGTGTCTTTGATGTACTTCATAAGGCAAAGTTCCTGCTGTCAAGAAGCTTAGCCTAGAGTGAGGGTAGGGGATTAAACAACCAATAACCACATGTCTGAGTAAGTGTTATGAAAAAGGGAAACAGAGAATATTATGGGGAAGAGGAAGAAGAAGAAAACGCACCTAGTCCAGCCCATGGGCTAACAGGCAGTATGGGCCAAGAATTAATACTGAAGCAGAGGCCTGAAGGGAAAATATAAGGTTGGTGAAGAGAAGAGGGATTAAGGAATGTGGCAGATAGAGCTCAGCGGTTTCCTGTGGCTGCTGTAGCAGATTACCACAAATTAGGTGGTTTAAGAAAAACATAATTTTTTTTTCTCTCACAGATCTGAAGACCAGAAATCTGAAATCAATATCACTGGACTGAAATAAAAATGTTGGCACGCACTCTTTGGAAGTTGTAGGGGAAAATCTGTTTCTTGCCTTTTCTAGCTTCAGGCGGCTGCTGGTATTTCTTGTGTTGTGGCCATATCATTCCAACCTTCAAGGCCAGCATCTTCGAATCTTTCTTAGTTCCACCTTCGTAGCACATTCTCTGCATGCAGTGAGGATCTTCCTCTATCTCCCTCTTATAAAGATATATGTGGTTGCATTTAGTGTCCACTTGAATAATCCCTAACTTAATCACATCTGCAAAAACATATAAGGCAACATTCACAAGTGCCTGGAATTATACAGTGGATATCTTTGGGGACCATTTTTCAGCCTGCCACATAGAGTAAAAATTTACTGGAGGCCTCAGGAGATGGTGTGGTGCAGACTCTGAGTGGGAAAATTGGGGATAAATGAGTCTGAAGAGATAATTTTAACTAATTTATGATTAGAAGGCTGGAAAACTAATGTTTATGATTATTGTGAAATCAAGAAGGAAACATTTTAAGCAAGAGAGTTACCTTGTCAGATTTGTGTTAGAAAAATATTCCCTTCATTGGCATGCTGGTAAATGTTTGACAGCTGGCTCTCTAGGACTTTAAAAAAGAAAAGAAAAGAAAAGAAAAGAGAGGAAGGGAAAGAAGAAAGGAAGGAAGTGGGGGGAGGAGACAGGAAGGGAGAAAGGAAAAAAAAAAAAGCCCATATTTTTGATGTTTGCTGCTTTTCGTGGTGTAATACCTCCTTGGTGGCTGATTTCTACCTCCCTGGCCATTGCCGTACACAGAGTTGAGAAGAGATGTTCACAATCAGCTCTTGGGCACCTGCCCAAGCCAGCTCCAGCACACACCTGTGTCCCTCTGGCTTCTCACAGGACAGTTGATTGGAAGGAGACTGATGGAATGAATTGCTCTTTGTCAGAATTGACTGCTAACTTATGGTACCTTGAGAAGAATCCCAGCTCGTCCTCAAGTTGTGGCTGGCCTGTCTGGTGCACTTCAACTACAAGAAAAGGTAATTCTGAACAGGCCAGATCCTAAGTGGTGTCTTTGGAGGGCAAGTTCTTGATAACATCAGCAAGCATCAACTCTTTTCTTCTTCTGTGTCCAATTCCTCAGAATCAATGGAGCAAGCAGTTAAGGCCCCAGATGAGAACAAAAGCTGGAATTCAGGCACAGCCATTGGCGTCTTCATTCTTTTATATGTTCTTTTAAATTCCCTCTCCCTGGCTCTGGTAGAGCAGGTTAACAACTTGGAGGTGGGGGTGGGAGAATTGTAAAAAGGAGGAGAGGGAGAAAACAAGCATTTCTTTGTCTCAGGTGCCAGCAATGGAAAGGATCGGAAGCTCTGGAGCTTTCTGTGGGCGGCCAACTGCACATGAATCAAAGGACGGGGAGGAAATAGAATTCAGCTGGGATAGTAAATGGGTCTGCAAGGACATCTTAATACCCTCAACGTTGCAAGTTCAATGACTTCTTATTGCCTGCCACGCATAGTTAGGAGTGCTTCCACGCATGCACGTTGTTAAGAATTCCCCCAGGATAGTTAGTTTTATGAATTATTACTTAGTGACATATTCTCACTTTCCCGGCACTCTTAGAAATATGTGAAATAAAGGACAATTACTCTTAACTTTCTGTTAAGTTAAATTCCTAGTATCTACAGAATACAAGCCACTTAACGCTTGATATGACTATTATAGCAGGGGACCTCAGCATGCCAAACCCTTCTGCTTTGCCCAGAGCCATGAATCTTCATTTAATAAGGGGGCGATTTCAGCTTTAGGTACACTGTTTCTGTTTTCAGCGCCACAACCTCTTCTAACTTCTCTAGAACAGCAGTGCAAGGTCTGAATCTTGAAAGCAACTAGGAATTCCTTCTTAACTTAGGGTTTGGAACATGAAGACATGCTGAACAACTGTTCGTTGAGAGAATTTTCCCTTCATTTTGAAGGCACTAAGAATTTGGTATGTTAAAATCTTAATAAGAGAATCTATTAATACATTTTATTTAAAAGGTCACGGAGAGAGGATCAATGAAATACAGCAAACTACTGTTAGTGAAATTTCATGATTACATGAATAGACCTTCCTGGTATTTGTCAAAATACACCATGGAGTGACTGGTGACTTGGTCCAGATGTAGGGCTGGCACTGTATCTGGGCTTACCTGTGGAACAAATGAGGTTATGTTGACTCTGCTCTGCTCTATTTATAATTTTATTTATTCATTCATACAGATAAAAGTAACTCAAATTTCCATCCTTCACCCATTTCCAACTGGGAGGTGCCTAGTATGTATCAAACTTTGTGCTATATATTTTCACATACTTTACCATTGAATTTTTATCACAATCTTGTGAGGTATCACCCCAAAATTACAGATGAAGAAAAACAAGGCTCAGGGAAGCTTAGTAACTTTTCCCAAATAATACGGCCAGTGATTTCAGTCAGATTCAATCAGGTTTTTTGCTTCTAAGTCTTATGCTGCACACAGGAGATCCTAGCTGCCTCCCTTAGACATCAACTGATATTTGTAGCCATCTTTTCCATTCTCCTCCTCCTCCTCTTCCTTTTCCTCCCCCATCTTTACTCTTAGCTATCATTTATCAAATGTTTACTACACGCCTGCGAGTGCACAAAAGAACATTGCATGAATAATTTTACTTTTCCTGTGTGTTACATAAGTTCATACTATGTATGAAAATACCAATAAATAAATAAATAAAATGATAAATACAGCAGTGAACATAATTTCATTATCATTTCCGTTTTGCAGATGAGGAAACTATGACTTCCACATTGTATTATATTATAGCCTTATTCTGACATATATCAACTGATAGATTTCTTGGTCTATTTCTGCATCTTCATAATGTAGGCAGTCGTATCAGGTAGATGGATCAATAAATCGTAAGGTTTTCTAAGGATAATAAAGAGATTTTATGACTTCTTTTGTATGTTTTTTGCACACTTAACCAATTTGTTATCTATCAGTTCTTCCTTACTTTTAACCAAATTCTCTCCTGCTATAATAAAAGACCACTTCATCTTATTTGGCCCCAGAAATGTCAGAATTTGTCATCCCTCCTTCTTTCTTGAAATGACAGATTTCACATGTGTTAATGTGTGACACTTCAGCAGCACAACACTTGGCATTCATTGAAGCCCCCAGGCAAATGCAGATTATGAATAAATGTAACATGAGAGGGAGACAGTGCCTTTAGTTCTTAAGTTGAATGTGAAGTGTAGGTAAGAAACAGGGCATTTTTTTCTAGGGTCATTCTCTAGAAATTTGTTATGCTGTTATGGTACCAGTTAAGAATGTGTGGTTATTTCTTTGCATACATGGTGGGATTTCTGATGAGTCATGGTTCTGCCCCTGGTACACAATAGGCTGGAACAGAAAGCTGGCATTCTGAGCCCTCCATGGAGCATGTTCAGCCAGGTTCATTGGTGAAGTGAAGAATAACCAGACTCCTCCCAAAATCACAGATGTCCATGAGACACTCACAACTCTCTTAGGTGTTCAGGATGCAGAAGCTTAACAGTATTAGACATGCATGATACCAAGACTGAAATACACGAGCTGCAACCTCCAATTACTCAAGCTTCATTCAATTCAATTCAATGAACATGGATGGTTCATATGCTAGTGCCATTCACCATACATGCTTCTGAGGGTAGAAAGATAAATAAAACATAGCACCTGCTCTGAAGGACAGAATGTACACGTTTGTGCATTAACAAAAATACAAGGAGGAAAATGACAAATGCCAGAGAAAGGTTATATAATGTATAAATGTCATTCAGCAAGGGAGTGATTAATTCTGAGTTTGTGGAGGAGAAGGAATTTTCAAGGGGCTTTGAAGAATGGGGAGGATTTCTAAAAATCTGAGACAGGGAAAGTGTTCTTCTAGGTGGAGAGAATAGCAAGAATTAAATCATACAGGAAAGATAGCTTGAGGCACAGTGGGTGGTGTGATTTGGCTAAGATATCCAGTGTTGAAGAGACAGAGTGGAAGTTAACTAGAGAGAGAGAGATGGGTTGAACCTCCTTATTTTTGACCTGAATATATGTTTAGAAGTTTGGATTTTCTTCTATAGGAAATATAGAAGCCATTGTAGCCAAGATATAGGGAGCCCTGTGTGTGTGTATTTGTGTATATGAAATAATGTATACATAAATATAATATGTGTTATATTCCATAGCTATTGTGTGTATATCTGTGCCTCCACACATAGGGGGCCATTGTGGTTTTTGAGGAAGAGAGCAAAATTATTAGCATAATAATGGAGTAGAGCATCCATTTTATTCCACACATCCCTCTAATTTGAAATATGATATTAATCCTACAATAGTCTCATTAGGGGATATATATACTCCTTTTTTTAATAGATAGAAACACTGAAGCCTAGAGATCAAAGGACGTGCACCTGGCACAGCAGGTCTTCTGAGTCATTTTTAGCTGACTCAAATTATTACTTCTTTCTTCAATATTCTGCTGTGGTTTGGGAAGCCAAATGGCAGGTGGATAGAACATAGATTGGAAGGAGATAAAGGGAGAGACCAAGGACAGGGAGCTCAGTTAGACAATTAACACATACTATGGACAATGAGGACAGGGAAAGGAGTGACAAGGGAATTAGAGAAGAAGAAACATATTGAAATGATGTCCTTGGTTAGTCTACAGGTGGTGGTACCTTCTTGGTCACGATGGGATGAAAGGGGAAGGAGAAATCAATACTATTTTGAAGCCTAAGGTATAGAGACATCATGAGGGTTTCCGAAGCTCCTTTTAACCCTAGAATACCAAAGCTATACGTCTCTGGAATCTTGTGACCACTCATCAGGGCTCTTGTTGACTTTAGGCTGGTGGGACTGTATAACGTTCCTAGGCATTGCCATAGAAGATCACAGGCCAAACTTGTTAGCATCTCTCCACAAAGTTACAAGGATCTGTCAAGGCTTTGCAGGAAGTGATTCACTTCTTTGCCAGCTCTTTCAAAGCCCAGAGCCTAGGGCATCTAGCTGTCAACCAAACTCAGCTGTGCATGTGCAAATGCCAAGAGAATTGGCTTGGCTAGGGAAGCTCTGCTTCTCTTTATTATTGAAAAAGGAAGTAAAGACGCCCAGCAATAGAGAGGTTGGTCTGCTCATTTGTGATCTAATTTGTGACCACTTAACTGCTTGGAAGCTTGTAGAGGTGTGTGAGGGAATTCTTCCTTGGGGCCTAAGCCAAAGAAACTAGTTGATGATTGTAGACAATGCCTCAGAGATAGAAGCATCTGTAACTAGCACATCTAAGCTTTGGGAGGTGACATAATTTATAAACTTGTGTGAAGCACTTTCAGAGACTCACATGGCAAGTTCTGAAAGAATGATTGGTTTATTTTATGCACCCCAATGGGAGGAAATACAGCAACAAAGACATGGCTTCCCAATTTCCAAATGTCCACATCAAATGCAATAAATCTTTGAGCTCTACCAGACTTTAGATTCTATACATCAGTGAGGTATCTTGTGGCCAATCTGAAGGTTCAAATTATTTTTCTCCTTAAAAAGGTCAGAAGAAGAAATTCAAGTGGTGAAGAGAATTAAATGCAATGCAAAGGGGAGAATTAAATTATTTATTTAAACACCTATTGGAGTTTGTAATAGAGGGATTAAATGAACACAATCTCTCTCCTTAAAATACTCTCATTTCAGTGAAAATAAAAACAAAAAACAGACAGACAAGTAGGCAAATATTTACTGCCAAGGCTGATGAGGGCTGTGAAGGAGCACTGGAAAATAGTGCATAGAGTATGAACCCAGTGAAGGAAAAGCCAAATTTTGCTTGACGATGGTTCCACCTCAAGGCGGAGGGGGGGCATTTAACCTTGATCTTGATGAATGAGTAATGCCTAGAAAAGATGTCCCCGGCAGAGGGAACAGCTTGTGCAAAGGCTTGCCCGATCTCTCTTCTCAGCGAGCAGCAGCAGTGCAAATCCATTAGCGGATGAATCATGCACACCCGTGCCAGCACATGGCATGTGGAACCGGAGGTCCCGCTCCACTCTCACTAGCAGTCTGATTTGTGGCAAGCCACTGAACCTCTCCTGGGCTCACTTTCCAGATTTGAGGTATCTCTTTCTCTTCAAAATTGTTTTACCCTTAGCATTTTTGCTACGGTCTGTATCAAGTGATTAACAAAAAGGAATTTCATTCTATTGGGATATGTCTTTCCGTGCATTTGTTCCAAAGAAGGGGTATTTATTAGATGCCTTGTATACATAGTACACAGGCACTATGGAAATGAGATACAAAGTACAAGATATTGACCCTCAAGTAATTTAAAGTCTAGATATAGAGATACACCATAAACATATTAGTCGTAAAAGGATTTAAAGAAGAGTTTAGGCCAAAGTGAGGTAGGCTAATGTAGATCATGAATTCCCAAGTGAATTAAACTGATGATTATGACCACAGAGAGAGAAGAAAGTATTATGTATAGGCAATTAGCACTTAAATATGAGATTAAATTTTTTTTTTTTTTTTTTGAGACAGTCTTGCTCTGTTGCCCAGGCTAGAGTGAGTGCCGTGGTGTCAGCCTAGCTCACAGCAACCTCAAACTCCTGGGCTTAAGCGATCCTTCTGCCTCAGCCTCCCAAGTAGCTGGGACTACCGGCATGCGCCACCATGCCCGGCTAATTTTTTCTATATATGTATATATTTTTTTTTTTTAATTGGCCATATAATTTCTTTCTATTTTTAGTAGAGACAGGGTCTCACTCTTGCTCAGGCTGGTCTCAAACTCCTGACCTCAAGCTATCCACCCGCCTTGGCCTCCCAGAGTGCTAGGATTACAGGCATGAGCCACTGAGCCCGGCCAAGAGATTAAATATTTAATAAACATATTTTTCCTCTAAGTATTAAGTCATACCTTGTTAGGAAAAAGAGGCTGCTATTAATAAAGGGAGTATAAAGTCCCATTTTACTAGGAGTAGAAAGTGGGGAGAGATAAAAACCACATTATGAAATCAATGCAAAGAAAGAAAACCATGCTATGTTCAGTATCAATTTCCCTTAAAAATCCATGAGAAATTTTTGGAATAAGTTCACCTAAAATTCTCACTTCTGTGATATCAAACAGCCAGTTTTTACTTCAGTTTTCAAAGAGATTAATGTTTCTTTGAACAACAACAAAGTTCTGAGCTTAGATTTGTACCAAAAACCCCAACAAATTATAAGACACTAGAACCATGCCAAGAGTCAGAGGATGGTCACAATGAGAGACCCTGTGGGTCTTGAAACTTGAAATTAATCAAGGAAAGAGTAGATAACTCACAGCTTATGCTCATTTAAGGATATGCTTGTGGAGTTAAGTCAGGGTGCATTACTTGCATTTTAAAATTATCAATCTCCCTCTGTCCTTTTTTGACAGATGCTGAATGAATATGGTTCCATTTATGTAAGTTAAATGCACATAAGAGGCAACTTCACAGTATTGTGTAATTGTGTAATCAATGCAGTGTTACAGAAAGAGTACTATACTTTGAGCTGGAATACAGTGATGCAAATCTCATCATAAAAAAATAAATTATTTTGGACATGTAGCCTAACCGCTTTGAACTTCAGATTCCTCATCCATAAACCAATGGACTATGATAAGATGATACCTAGATAGATTTTGATCCATAGTATTCAATGATTCCTTCAGGGTATCAGAAGTCACCCTTGGACATTTTTAAGTAATCAAGTCTTTGATCTGTGTGCTATATTAGACTGATAATTACATGGCATATTTCTTTCCTACAGTATTCCAAGAATCAATCTGGACTCTAACCTCCATGGCTGCAAATCTGTTGGAATTGACAAATAGCAATTCTTGAAACTCCAAAGGACAGATGTCAGATAATTGGCTTCTATGAGCACAGCAAGAATGCATCTATTCTAAGAGCACTAGTACACTGACAGCCTATAAAAAGTGATGGTGAGAACCCTACCATTTGCCCAGGATGCCCGGGAATAAGCTATAAGTTTGGGAATTAGTTGTGGTGCAGGATCCAGAGCCTGGAATCTAGAATCCAGGATCCAGAATCTGATGGCCTGGTTTGGGTTCCAGCTCTACAAATCGAGCTGTGTGATACATGACAATTTACTGAACCTCTCTCAGTCCCTGTTTCATGATTTATAAAATAGAATTAACAATGATGATATTCATTATGGCAATAATGATAAATGACTCATAGGGTTGTGGTGAGGATTGTATTAAAAGAGGTTCATGAAGTCATTATAGCAATAAGAATATTAGAAGGTTTTGAAGGCAACATCCCCCACAAATCCTAGAACTTAATACGTGCTCAGTAAAAGTTGATTAACTGATGACTTGGGACATGGGCATGAGAAAAGCTACACTTTTCTCTCTAGTAAAAGACTGTGGATATTAAAAAAATATATTCATAAACACAAGAAAACAAAAGAGTGTTCGAAGAAAATGGACAGATTTCAAACTTCCCTTTAACTTGTTTAAACGATGTGCCCCTAAACACAGTGACAGTGACCCTGTTTTGCTCTTTCTATTTTCAGCAGCCATCACCTGGTTATCCGGAGCAGAGATAACTAAGGAAGGGGAAAGGCAGGAAAAAGGATTTGGATGGCTTTAGATAAAGGGGCATTGTATCTGTCAGGACCCCATTTCGATAGCACAGACATCGCAGCGGGTGTTTTGGTAAACCCAGACATGAAGTCATTTAACTGGGATGCTGAGCCTGTGGCTTCTCTTCACAGACAGAGTTCACACAGAGTTAATCCTGTTTGTAGCACCATTGTTACTAAGAAAAGGTTTTTAAGACTAAGATTCCTTACGGTAGAGATAAAATATCCTCAAAATATGACAATATTGATTGGCCAATACTATATCCCCAGTCCACAAGCCAAAAAAAAAAAAAAAAACTGTTCCAGAAAATCATGTCAAAGAGATTTTATATCTCTTACATGCCTCTTAATTTAAAGCCGTAGGAAAGCTGTCTCAAAGACAGCGTATGTGGCCTGCCCCATCTCCTCATCCCCCTCCCACATTCCCTACCTTCTCCCCCAACATTGTTTTTTTGCTCCATGTGTGCAACCACATTACAAAATGAATGTCTTCCTTTCTCATAGAAAAGAAAACAATCCTATGACACAGAATATGGCACAGTGTAGGTCAGGGGTCAGACAACATTTCCTATAAAGGGTTAGACTTAGCTTTCAGGATATGGAAACATACAGGTAGTTGGATTTGGCATGTAGGCCATTTGTTGGCAACACTTAACCTAGGTAGTAAAAAGTTAAGGAACAACAGTGGCAATATGAAATTATAAGCTTTTGATTAGGATGTAAAATGTAAGAATCACTCTCACTATAACAATGAGAGCAAGCTGGACAAACTACAAAATTACAGTTGTTAAAATCAGAGAACTCATTAGATATCTGAGGATGATAAAACATAAAGGAACTAAATTTATATCTGAGGATGATAAAACATAAAGGAACTAAATTTCAGAAAACAAGTCCTTCTAAATGAAAAGAGTGCTTCTGTTACTTTCATCTATAATGTCTGAAAAGAGGAAGAAGAATCCATCATACTTGGATAAAAATAAACCAGCTCAATTTTCAATGAAGTTTTAATGGCAGAGAGAGCTGATGTGAAGATTTGAAATCCCAAGGAACTCTAGACAGAATGAGTCTGCACATACCTATGAATGTTCAGGGTGAGAACAGATAAACCCCTCTGAAGCACATTAAAACCACACAAAGTATGAGGCAATGGATGGCAAAGATTGGAGCACAGTGTAAGGCAGAAGATGCTGAAGGCTAGAGGTAAGTCAAGAGACTGAGAGAATTCCTTCTGAGGATCTCCAGGCCTTCAAAGTATGAACAGGTCTTTCAAGGCTGAAGAAAGCATCAGGGAAGAGAATAATCTCCCCAAAAAACAGAAAGCCAGGGACATCCTTAAAAGAAAAGAGAACTCCCCAGAAGCCCCAAAACTTGGCAGAGTGGAATGCAGAGAGATGTTTCACATCGTCTGGAAAACTGATGCACGGACTGAAAACCACAAAGAGATCTCTTAAGTCTCCTTGGGTATTTGCATCCCAGTCAATTGAAGAGTAGCCCCCAATCCTGATCTCAAATCATTAAAAGTCAGTGGTGTTGAGACTTTAATAAAGTGAGCATAAAGGCCCACTATGGGTTAGATTGACTCAGGCTTCCACATTTGCAGCCTTAGAGAAGAAAATGTGTGACCTTTTCTGGGGGGAAACAACATTATTTACTTCAATCTTTACAGTTTGTTACACATAAGATCTGACACATAGTAACAATTATGAGACAAATGAAGAATCAAGAAAATTTGAGGTAGAGCTGAGAAAGAGTCAAAATAGAAAAAAAAGTAGTAAATCCAAGGGTGGCATAGATAATAGATAGATAGGGACTTTAAAATAAATGTATTAAATTATCTGGTAGAAATCTGAAAACATGCTCGAAAAAGGGGGGAGTTGAAATGGAGAATTGGGAACTACAAATATGAAAATGAGTAATCTGATATAATCACAGATGGAAAATGTGATTGATGAGATTATCAGTAGATAGAATTAGAAAAGGAAAGAATCAGTGAACTTGAAGGCAAGTCAATTGAAATCATCTAAACTGAAACACAAAGGGTAAAAGAGAAAAATTGAGAACATAGCAGATCATCTATTGGGCAACATCAAAGGATCTGACATATGTGTAATTGGAGTTACAGATGGAGAGGGAAACAAAACAGGCAGAAGATGTATTTGATGCAATTATGAACAAAAACTTTTCAAAACTAATAAAATATAGCAACCCACACTTTCAGGAAACTTAATAAATCTGAGGCAACACAGAAACAAAGATAAATACATCTAAACACATATTCAAACTTCTGAAAACTAAAAGTAAAAAGAAAATATTAAAAGTAGCAAAAATAAAAAATGAAAGGAAGACATTATATACTTGCATGCAAAAATAAGATTGATGATTGATTTTTCATTAGCAAAACATAGAATCCAAGAAACAATGGAAGAACTTAAAGGGTAGAAATAATAACAAAAAATATATAAGAAATGAAACAAAACAAAAAATTACCAACCCAGAATTCTATATCCAACAAAAATGGCCACTAAAATAAAGTAATTTTAAGATAGAAGGTGAGTGAATTTATCTCCAGTAGATCTTTCCTATAAGAAATACTAGAAGAAGTTGTTCAGTCTGAAGGAAAATAATACCAGATAGAAGCCCAGATCTTCAGAAAGAAATGAAACACAGGGAAAAGGAGAAAGGTCAGTAAATATAATGAAATTTTAAAATATTTTATATTTATTTTTGGTGCAATTTTTCCCAAAATTGACCAATATATTCAGCCTAATTTAAGTCATAACACCCAGTAGACATTTCTGTAGAAATTAATAAGATGAAGCTAAAATTTATTTGGAAACGCAAAGTCTCACAATAGCCAAAATAATTTTTTAAAAAAGTTAAGATTCTTACTATCTTATTTCAGGAGTCATTATAAGGCTGCAGTAACCAAACAGTGTAATATTGGAAATGATTATAAAAATATATTTCAATGGAACAGAATAGAGAGTTAAGAAATATACGCACAAATATATTGTCAAATGATTTTCACCAAATTTGCAAATTTAATAAGCTGGGGGAAAGATAGGTTCTCAACAAATTATGTTGAAATATTTGAATAATTATATGCAAATATTTGGACAAAATGTTTACCCCCACTATATGCAAGATTTAACTTGAAATGGATCATTTCTAAAAGAAAACTTCTAAAAGAAAACTTCCAAAAGAAAATATAGAACATCTTCATGGCATTGGATTAGAAAAACATTTTTAGTTAAGATAAAAAAATACAAATCATAAAATGATTTGTTAAGTTGTACATTGTCAAAGTTAAAAACTTTTGCTCTTTAACACAATATTGTTATAAAACTAAAAGAAAGGCAAGTCACAGAATGGGAGAAAATATTTGCAAAACACATGTGATAATGGACTTGGATATAAAATATATAAAGAAATCCTACAATTCAATAATAAGAAAAGCAATTCAATAAAAACTTGGCAAAATATTTGAACAGACATTTCAGCAAAAAGCATATATGAATGGCAGAAGATGATCAACAGTGTTCATGCAAATGTATGAAATTGCGACTGTTTTTTCTAAGCTAGAAGCAAAACAGAAACAAAACCAGGAAGACAATGTGCTCTTTCTCTTCCTCCCTCCTTCCCTCCTTCCCTCCTTCCTTCCCTTTCAGGTTTCAGTCCTTTAAAAGTTATTTATATTTTCAAGTTTAAAAATAACTTACATACAGTAAAATTTTTAAAATCATATAAGTTCATGTGGATGAGTTTTAATTTTATATGTCCAGGAAAGTACCACCCAAAGTTAGATATGAAATATGTACATAACCATGAAAAGTTTCCTACTAGACATTTCCTGTCATTTGTCCCTTCCCTCTTGTCCAAAGAGGCAGCCACTTTCCCTTTTCTGTCATCATAGGTTAGATTTGACTGCTATGCAATTTCATATATAAAACAAATTTTCTGTTATATATGCCTCCTTTCACTCAACTTAGTGCTTTGACAATTCATTCACGTTATACATGTATCAACAATTTCTTCTTATTTCTTATTGTATAGTATTCTATTTGCATATACCACAAATTATTTATCTCTTTACCTATTCGTTGATATCTGGGCCATTTCTGGGTTTTGGTTTTGATAAATCAGGCTCCTATAAACAATTTACAGGATTTGTGTAGTCATATTTTTTCATTCCCTTTGGATAAATACCAAGGAGTCGAATGGATATGTAATAATTATCGTGCCACTCACAATTCCGTCAGCCATGTATGAAAGTTCCAGTTGCTCTGCATCCTGACCATCATTTGGTACAGTCAGCCTGTTTAATCTTAGCCACTATAGAGAGCACGAAGTGGTGTCTAATTGTAATTTTTATTTATATGTCATTGATGAATAATGATGTTAAACTTCATAAGTTTGTTAACTATTTGTATATTTTTATTTCAAAAGTGTCCACAACTTTTGCCCATTTTTATCAGGTCATTTTTCCTTTTGTTATTAGTTTATAGGAGTTCTTTATATATTATATATGTCAATTGTCAGTAAAATATTTTTTTCCAGTCTGTGACTTGGGCATTCATTTACTTAGCGGTATCTTTTAATGAATAGATTTCTTAAAAATTTTTTTGATATAGTTCAATAAATCAAAAACTTTTTAAGGTTAGAGCTTTTTGTGTCTTATCTAACAAACACATGCTTAATCCAAGGTTATAAAAGTTTTTTTCTATCCTTTCCTCTAAAATATTTGATATTCTTGCTTTTACATTTATATCTGTAATGTCACTATGGAGTTCATTTTTGTGTAGGGAGGTATGCATAGATATTCATTTATGCTAGAATTATTAAATTTCTAACCCCATTTAATTTACTTTTGTATCTTTGTTATTAGTTATTGAGATAGGAGCATTGGAATCTCTAACTATGATAGTGGATTTGTGTATTTCTCTTGTCAGTTCTACTAGATTTTCCTTCATATATTTCAGTGCTTTGGTTTTAGGAACGTATATATTTAGAATTGTCATATTTTCTCAATGATTTGACCACTTTATCATTTTGAAATATCTCTCTTTACATGTGGCAATATTTCTCATTTTGAAGTCTGTGCTTTGTCTAATATTAATATAGCCACTCCGTCTTTCCTTTGATTAGTGTCAATTGTAATGATAGAAATCTAATTTGTCAATCTTTTAATTATTGTATGTAATAGGAAAAAGGTTGTCATTTTTAATCTATCATTAGGCATTTAGAAAATAGATCCATTTTTACCAAAAAAAAAAAAAAAATACACTACGAACTTATATGAGAAAATCTCAAATGATAATGCAGTCATTATGTCCATTTCCACCCTTTTGTAGAAGACCAGACTTGTGGGCTGCCCCATTTGAGAAGTGAGTAAGTGATGCCTCCAATGGGCTGGGTGGAGAGAGACAGGAACCAATGTCCAGTTTCAGACTATGGTAAGGTATTTAGCTTTATAGGAAAGCCTCTACATGAAAGGAAGTCTCAAGGAAACGTGTTATCAAATAATCTTCAATTGGAAAGTAAGCTCTACAAAATACCACATCAATACAAAAGTAGCTTTACATCATCCAGAACATACGGTCTTGCTAGCCAGAAAGGCAAACAATCTCCTATTACATGAGGGGTACTTTTTCTTTGAGGTGATTTAATTATGATGATAACTAACTTTTATTAGTGCTTTCTCTATGCCAAGCATTGTGTTTACACACATGATTAGCAGTCACTCCTCAGAATAACCCTATGATATGGGTACTACCATTACACTACTATTAATATCCTGTTTACATTTTAGGAAATTGAGCCTTAGAAATAGTAAATAACTTTTATAACTTTATCTAGGTAGTAGATGTTTTGTTTCTGAACTCAAGCTCTTAGTTATTTAGCTCTATTATTATTAATACAGTTAATGTTTACATAGATTTGTAGTTTGAATATGTGTATGTGTTATTGTGGTTGTTTTTGGTGAAATATACACTGTTGATTCAGATTAACTTTGCCATCAAACGAAATTCCCTAATGTTTTTATATGATCTTTGTTTTAGGGATAACACTCTAATTGTATATAACCATATATGTCTACTTATTTTGAACCTAAATGCAAAAATAAGTATGTCATTAAATCCCTTGCTTTACTGAACTCCTAATTTTATATTTTTCTTCCACTTTCCTTTCCCTATCACTAAGTTGGTATATTTTAAAAATGAGTGCCCTGGGCCATTGCATATTCATCTTATTTTGAATTAGAGTATGTAAAAATACAAAGTGATTAAAAGCAGTAGTAGAAATATTTATTCACACCAATACAATATATATACCCATACATACACATGTGTATGTGTTATTAATAAAGAGAAAAAGTCAAGACTTCCGTCACAGTCCCTGATCACCACATCATGATGAAAAATCTTTATAAAGTGGCTCCTGGTTTCCATAGTGGCCACAAACAGGAAAGAGCCATGGTCATGTACAATGTTCACGTTCTCTATTCATCCTGATGTTTAGAATGGGAACCGTCAGAGCTGGAGTATATATTAAATGTCATCTAATTACATGCCATCTATGTTAGTCATAATAGGTATATTACATTCTATGAACAAACACACACAATCTCAATGGCTTAACATGTAAACATGTGTATACTGTTCTCATAATAGATTGTTTACACTAAAAGTTCAGCAGTTCCCTAGGGAAGCCCTATGCCATGTGGTACTCAGGTATTTCAGTTTGGTTCCATTTTGTGGCCACTTGATCTCAACCCACACCCTCCTCACTCACCATAGCAGGGAAAGTTCTTACTTCAAGTTCCTACTTGAAGACCACATGTCTGTTCGTAAGTAATATATATCACTTCTCAACATAGCTTATTGGTTACAGCTCTTCACAACTGAACAATGAGGGAAGCTGAAGAATATAGGAGAATACATAAAATATTTATAGAGCAATAACTACCTATTCCATACTATTATTCTAAATATGATGTTATGAATCCTCGGTAAGTTGAAATATTTGCCCAAAATCATTGTGGGAAGAGTCTCGTTAGATGCCATTTACCCTGGGTTCCAGTTCAGTGTCTCATCTCTTTGTCTTATAAACATGTTGCAAATATCTGTTCTCTGCTGCATTTAGGCCCATTTTGCCATTGCCAGTATTGGCTTTTATCTCTTTTCGTATCTTTAGCTGCTTCTAAAGATATTACTATTTTATTTAATACGTTGCTCTATTCCTCATTTTTGAACTGTATTAATGATAATCACAGTAAATATTAAACAAGATGCTGATTTATTGAAGACTGACTACATATCAGGTACTATGTTAAATGTTATATAATTTCATTTAATCATAATAATATATATAAATTAGGTAACATTATCTGTACTTGGTAGATGAGGAAACTGGGGATTAGAAAAGGTTAATTAATTATTAATCCATCCCTTTGCACTTGTCTTTGAACCATGACTGCCTAGGATGATCTGTTTTGATCCTCAGTGTGGTTTACCATCTTTTGCATCGATGACTTTCCCATTCTGTGTGTATTTTACCATGTCTTTCAGTTTTACCAAAGCCAGGAAACAAGCCCTAGACCACCCAGGGCTTAGATTCAAGCAGGAAGAGCTAAAGTAAGATCTAGGCAGTTGGCCAAAGGACATTGCTAAGAGACCGCCTCTCCTTTTCATGTACTTTATTTGAGTTTTCTCAAGGATTTGTCTGTGCCTGAGTGGTGAACATGGGATGTTATAAATGAGACACTTTTATTCTAGGCCAGAAGTAGGGTGCTGAAGATCAAAGACACATACACACGCCCCTCAGGTGCAAAACGTACAAAGGAGCAAAGCGCCCTTCATCACCAAAGAAAAGAGGCTGTGTACAAAAAAAGTACTTTTCAAATCTAAAAAGAAAAAAAAAATTAACCAAAGCATGAGATCACGAAGATTATACAATCCTGATAGAAACCAGTATTGAAATGGGGAAGAAACTGCAAAAGACTTTAAAGGTGCTGAGGAAAGGTTCATAAAATATGACAGAACATTCAGCTCTCTAGTAACTTACGGGGGTTAGTCATTTATTCATTCAGCAGCCATTTGCTGAGTAATATACTATGCACAAGGTGTAGTGGCACACATTGCTAAGTTGTCTGCATTGTTCCAATTAAAAAGAGGCCATCAAGTAATGTTCCATTTCCATAACTGAATAGAGGTCATAATTTATAAGATAATCTTGGTCTACCAGTGTTAGAAACTAAGCCCAGTTAACGCTACCTAGATCCATGGTTCAGAAGCTGAAAGCTAATTTTATGACCTCATCATTTTGTCTTCCAGCTCACCCACGTTGCCCCTAGGCACACAAACACCTTGTGTTGGAAATAGTGATGTACTGCCCAGATGCCCCTTCCACAGTCAAAGACTTATCAACCCAGCTACTGGAAGTGCTGCTGGCAAACAGTCTTCTTCTGTCTGTCATCTTGCCAGAGGACATACTCCTTCCTGGGTAGCCTGTGTCTAGTGGCTTCTTGATGCTTGAGGACAAACACTCTCCTTCTTGGCACAACTCAGGATAACTATGAAGGGTTATATCATCTTCAGAATTCCCCACAGGGTCAGCTGAGGATTCTTTTGGGACTGCATCACAGCACAATATTACCCACTTCCCAGTCCTGCTTCCTTCTCTTCCCTTTCACATGCATGGATTCCAGAAACACACCCTTAAGTGACCACCTGTATGCTAATCACTGTATCATAGTGTTTCCTGAGGAACCCAGCCTACCACACACCTCCTGCTTTGAGACACCACCTCTGGAACCTGGCCTGCTCCTCTTCTTTCTTGTCTTTCTCCCCCATGTTGGCTTAGCCATTGAGCCCTCTTTGCCTGGTTGTCCCAAATGACGTGCTCTGCTCTCTTTAGCACTTCCTTCCTGCTATCTCTGTCTCAGGCTCATGTCACCTCACTCCTTCTCAGAAATGCATCTCTTTTCTATTATATCTATCAAGTCAGCTACAATATCTACATTTCATATATCAGGGCCTGCCTATAAAAATCTATATTTTTTTTTATTATTTTCAGAAACTGGAGAAAGGTCCCCAAAGGCTCCTTGAGCAGGGGCCACTATGAGAGAGATGAGACAGAGCTTCTAGAACATTCTGTCTCAATTCCTCTAACAACTCTAGAAAGGCAGATAACTGTCAGAGATGATAACTACAACATGAGGTATCAAGTAATAAAATCTGTAAAAAGAGGTACAGGTAGTATGTTTGGGAATTTGAAATAGAGAAATATTTAGATGAAAGGAGATAAAATTTTTTTTCATAGACTATGCAACACTTCAGCTGAATTTTTAAAGCTAGTATAATCTATACATGAAGTCATGAAAAGAAAACATTATTTCAGAGAACCAGGAGAAGACGGGTGAACAAAGGTACAGGGGTAGGACAGTATGGAGTATGAAAGGGACGCTAGTTTGATGACGTGAGCACAAAGTGTTTATATAGAAAAGTATTCCCTCCCCCCACACCCAAAAGAGAGTATACAGAATGGAGAAATTCTTTCTATTTGAAAATATGATAACTTGCTAAAATATTAAATTTGAGCAAACAAAGCTGAAAGAGGTATATGTTAAACACCATTAACAAATGAGTAGAATAGCACATGTTCCTAATATCATTTTCACCAGGCCCAAAGATCTCCACTTCCAAATTTTGTTTTGAAGGGAGTCATTTATTTGGAAGTAGGTATAGAGGCAGAAGTTTGACTCCAATGCAGAAGGACACTGCATTGTTTCTGTAAAGATCACACTTCTTGTCTAGACCCAACAACACTTGATGGTGCCACCATTAACTCAGTCACTTCTCCTAAACCTGTCAGATTAGCCTAATCTCTTTTTCATCTCAGTCTGGCACATAATTCTCTTGGCTATAAAACTCAAGCTCCTTGAAGGCAAAACTTCTGTCTGAATCATCTATGTAATTCTAATACTTAGCAATGCTAAAACATAACAATCTCACTAAATGCCGGCTGAACAAATAAATGAATTATATGACTTGTTGAATAGCTGAAAACTTCATGGTACAGTATCCTATCTGAGGGAGATTCATAGAATCTATTCACATACCCAAAAGTTTGTTGATTTGCAAAACAAAGAAAGAAACTTGTGCTCTTCAGGTGAAAAGGCAATTTACCGAAAATGGAGTTGTCATAGATTCAAACGAGAAAATGGACACTTGAACTTTAGGAAAAACAACTGAGGAAACTACAAAGACTTCAGAATCAGGAGTGTCTGGCCTTTTTGATAAGCTGATGTCACAGAGTGACTCAGCTCAGCTCCTACTAATGTCAGTTCCTGTGTCTCTCATTTTAATGTCAAATTCCTAAGTGGGAGAGTTTGACTGTCCCAGCTTTGGTCAACGAGTCCCTTTCTTCAGTTCAACGTGACCATCGGTCATGCAGGAAGAAGGTCATAGCCACTGAGCAGAATCAGGTGAGGACAGTCATCCACCCCGGAGTCTGCCTTCTCCCTCCTACCCCCTGCTGCCCAGCGCATACTCCCACACATCCTTTTTAATACAGCAGTGCCTAACATGTGGGGGTTACTTCTGTGTTGAATTCTTAGTTTTATGTAGATTGACTCATCTAATCCTCTTATAGCCTACAATGTGGGAAAATAATTTTCACAGTTTGAAAGATGATGAAACTGAGATACAGAAAAAAATACCTCATCCAGCTTTACTCAATGACAACCTGGCAGAGCCTGGACTCAGACCCAGGCAGTTTTGACGTCAGAGCCTGCACTATTAGCTAATATGCTAGAAGGCTTGAGCCAGGACCACATAGCTTTCCACCTTGTTACGCAAGCTCTTGGTGCAACAGATTATAAAGTGTTTAAGAGCCATCCCACATCGTTCTTCCCTTCAAGTCCCAACAGTTCAGAATGTAGGGCTGGGTCCTGGGAGGCTCTTACTAAAACTTGCTGACTGATTCCACAAAACCTGCCCTCCTCCCACCTTGTCAATGCTCACGTCACAGCCACTTCACATCTGCAATGCATTCCTTCTTCTCAGTAAATACTGCTTTAATTAGGCTTAAACAACCCCCACACACTTTCACCCCCCTCCTCTATTTCCTGGAGAGCTCCAGCATTACACCAGTATTTGGAAAATGCAGGAGTATCTTTTACTCATTCATTTATTCATTTAAATGTGCCTACTAAATACAAAGCAGCTAACAACTGCCAGAAAAACAGGGTCAGATAAGTCTAAGCCACTGTCTCAAAGGAATTTAGAGCCCACACGGAAGCCAATTAATAAAGTAACACGTAGTGAGTGTCGTGGAGAACTTCCACTGTTTCCCACCGCCACATCTCCCCACCCACCAGCCCTGCACTCTGGACACCTACCTTCCCTGTGCTGACAGTCATTACAGGTGAACTACCCATGCCCAGGCGAAGGCCAACCCTCCAACTCGTGCAGCGGAACACGTGCATCTTCTCTGTCACTAGTTCAAGGGTACCACTTGAGCAATTCAATGCTCTCTCTTCTATCGTCAGTTTTCCTCTCTGTTGAGTTATTCCCACCAGCATACAATCATGTTATTCTTCCTTCCAAATTAAAAACAAACAATAACTGAAACTCTCTCTCTTAAACCCACTTTTCCCCTTTAGCTATCTCGTATTTCCCTGTTTCTCTTGATAGCAAACTCCTAAATGCTATCCAGTTCCTCTCCTCTCCTGCTGTCTGAGGCTTGCTCTCACACTAGGCTTCTGCGTCATTGAAATCACCATGCCAAAGTTACCAGTGACCTCCATTTTGCCAAATCCAAGGTTTGATTTTCAGTCCTCATCTAACTTGGTCTGTAAATTAACTTGCTTCTCATGAGAGCTGAAGGCAGAAAATTCCATGATTGTTTTGCTCAGTCAAAATGTTTCCTTTAAAGAACTGAAATCTGCCTACTTGTAGTTTGCATCAATAGGTCCCTGCTCTGACTTTTGAAGCATCACTGAACCAACCTAATCCCTTTCAAATGCAGACTTTCCATTGTTCGAGGCCAGCTCTATGACCCCTGCACATCTATGTCCCACCTAAACATCACTGGAATTGATGTGCTTCTGAAAATTAGTAGAACGAACTATTACCTGAGTGAAGGGAGAAGATTGTTTGAAAACTGTGTTTGTTCAATGATAGCTGTTTCTTAGATGTCTACCATGCATTACACAGGATACAGCCATGAACAAGACAGGCCCATCACTTCTCCTCAGGGAGCTCACTTAGTAAATTCTACTGAAAAGTAGTCATGACTCCATAGATTTTTCTGGTGTTTTGTAAACATTAAGGTTTAATTTGGTGGGATAATATTCTTAATTATGACCTAGTATGTATTTTTTATCTCCAAAATTCCTTTTTCTCTGCCTTCCCTTATTTCTAAGCAAAAGGTTGAGGAAAGATGACAAAGTAATCCAGAAAGAACACAAGTCAATTCAATGGCATTGAGTTCCAATGTAGATTTTTTTTTTTTTTTTTTTTTTTGCCCATAGCAAAAGCAGTAGTCATGACAATGAGGTAGAGCTAAGCACTCGGGAAAGTTTACTAAAATATAGCTTTTAAATAGTATGAGAAATGCAGGTAGGACTCAGAACAGTCTATATAAGAAATCAAAAATGGAAAACAGCAGGGTAGGCGGAGATAGAGAATTTCTCAGTCCCATTCAGTGGCCTGTCATCTGAGCCTTCAAACTTGTTTTGCATCACTTCTTTAGGCCTCAGAGAGTAACTGTGGCTGTGTCTTCTTTTCCTGTTCCCTGGTGAGAACAATGCCCCATAGGGCATCACTGCTGCCACTGAACTGCATGCATGGAGCACACATCACCTCATGTACCAGACCCCACCCTCTCCTCTTGGCATTCTGTAACCGCCATTCTTTCTCTAACTGTGATTATTTTTACTTAAGGATATGTAGCAAGTAAGAGCTACATTTGAAGAAACAGTGCAACCTGTATTTAAATTCTAACTCCATCACACACTAGCTCTGTGACCTTTAGCAGCTAACTTATTTGCTTTGTGACCCAATTTTTCCATCTGTGTGATAAATATACCTACTTCACAAAGCTGTTGGGAGTATTGAGTAATATCATGAATGTAAAAGGCTTCATTCACCACCTAGACTATAACCGTCAACCCATTTTCTTTATTATTAGTAGTATCAGCTTTATCTTATTTACAGTATATTTTTAGCTTACTCCAATGGGAAATCTGATCACCGTTTACTACTCTAAAAGATTTTGGTGTGCACAACTTTAAGCTGCCAAAATAGCTCACTTTCCTCTGGAAAGATGATCTCTTCTGTTGGGTTTTCTACTCAACTTCTTGCTTTTGCTCTAAGAAAAAGGATATCTGAGGATTTTCCATCCTTCACTAAAGCCAGAATACTGAATTCTCTTTTTCCTCTCTTGTCTCTGTCTCACAACCTCCTTGCAAGCACAACAGTGTGCTATCTGCAAATGGGACCAACTCATGCCTCTACATAAAACCCCTCAATGGCTTCCCACCGCATCCTCCGGGAAAGGCTCCAACCTCTTTCAACAAGGCAAATGCAACCTTTTGTGATCTGACTCCAGCTCTATTTCTAGCTTTATTTCACTCCAAAATGGCTTTCCAATCTGTGCTCCAGAAAGAAATGTGTATCTTTCCCTGCACATAAAATGTTGTTTCTCACCTTTGTACTTTTGTCGTGTTGTTCTCTCCACCAGGAAAGCCATTCCTCCATCCTGTGCCTGGATAACTCATCCACTTTTTAAGACCGAAGTCAGATGCCTTCTCCTGTTTGAGCCCTTCATGAAGCCCCCAGGTTCCTCCCTATTCTGTGTTCCCTTAATTCACCTTCTCACTTCAGTTGTTACCCTTACACAATTTACCCAAATTATTTGATCATAGATATACTATACTGGAAACTCCTGGAGAATTGGGACATGCCTTATGGGCCCATAAGAAGGTGTCCCAGCACAATGGGATTTACACATAAATAGTTGCTTAATAGTTTAATACTTTCGAAAGCTCTGGGCCATGTATTAGAAGACATAGGCTCTGGTCCCACCTCCTCCAATAATTACTCACATTATTTTAGATAAATTCCCAAAATTCTGTGAGGTTGTTTCCTCAGGTATAAAATGGAAAAAACTCCCTTAACTTGCCACCACCTATCTGGTCTCCTTAAGAGTTAATGTAGAAAAAAGTAAAACAAATTAAGTAATTCATGTTATTTTTAAAAATTACAAGATGCTATGCAAATACAAAATATTGCTAGAGAAAATATTTAATTTGGTTGGAACCTTTTGAGATCACTGTAAAAATATGTCATGGGTATAACCAAGCCCTCATGTCTTTCAATTGGAATTAGGAACAACAATAACAGCAAAATCAGTCACAGAAGTTGAAGCTTCTTAGAGAATACTGTGAAACTCATGTAAAGGAACTGTAAACCTGGAAGGTTCTTAGGAATTATCCATCCCTGTTTTACAGGAGAGGACTCTGAAACTCAGAGATCTCATGGGACCAGAAAAGGGTCACTGTATTTGAACATGTATAAGATGCAGGCGTCTAGATTGCCTGTCTGGCGCTCTCTATAAAAAACCAAGCTAACTCTAGATTAAATGTCTATTAATTCGTGAATGAACAAAATACAGTAGGGGTACAAAAGTTTAGGTTACGTATATTGCCCTTGCCCCCCCTGCTCCCCCGTCCCCCCGAGTCAGAGCTTGAAAATGTTATTCATAATCATAAGGTCCAACACAGTGCCCTTGGCACATTGATGATTTTTGTTGATCAAAATCTTAGACGATGGTTTGAGGTAAGTGTCTGGGAAAACACCTAAGAAGGGTCAGGTATGATGGTTTAAAACACAAAAATCTATTTCTAGTCCTTCTTCCAGAATGGGTAATGGAGAATGGTTGCAATATAAGTAACTCCAGGAAGAATTTAATATTTCATCTGACAAGAACCTCTTCTGGTCTTTAGGGGAAAAAAAATAAAAAGATAAAAGTTATGGCATAGCCTTCTTTTCTCCATTTTGAGACCTTAGGGAGTGATGGTACATGGTTATCTTTTTCATGAGTTGTTCTGCAAGGAAGGTCAGAACCTTGTACACTATAAAATTATACTTCGAAGGTACTCTCACTTTTCCCAGTGGCCACAATTTGGGATAAATTTGAATTTCTAAAAATGATAAAGGAACACTTGAAAGTAGGGAGACACTTAGAGGAAGATAAGCAATCAGGAACGGACAGGTAGGCTCAAGATGATAAGAAAGCCTCCACTTTTGCCTTACATTTTTTGTGCAACCACTGTAGCTAACATGTATAGAGCAGGCTCTCACTAAATATGTCTTGAATAAATGAAAATATTGAATTAATTAAACACTTACTTAAAGAATCCATGAAAATTCTAGCAACCATGAATAATCTGTTTAGAAAAGTAATCTTTTACATTGCAGAATCTCAGTTTTGGAAGGGATTTTAGAAGTTATCAGATTTAAGTTCCCATTTGTATCTGAATACCATTTTCACTGTCCCTATTAAGCGGTAACCCAACCTATACTTGAATGTGTCTCTTGCTGATGAACGTGTATTCATTCTCAGGATGGTTCATCTTTGAAGCTTTAACTATTCATTCTACATTTATTTAGCTAATGTTTATTGAGGTACAGTAGACAAGATACAATAGATGAGGAACCAGACAAGGACTCTTTTCTTATACAGTTTACATTCTAGTGAGGTGAGAGGAGGAGACAGAAATAAAGGATTGAACAAAATACCTTTTGGTTGATGATGAAAAGCTGTAGAAGAATAGAGCACATGGAATAGAGAACACTGAGGGGATGATGGCTGCTATTTCACATGGAGTGGGCAGGGCAGGCCTCTCTGGTAAGGTAGCGTTTGAGCAAAGATTTAAATGCAATGAAGGAGATGACAACAGTATCTCTAAGGAAAGAATTTCCAGACACAGGGAGTGGAAAATGAACCATTTCTGAAATCTGTGCAGGAGGAAACAGAACATGGGTGTGAAGAGGCTTAAAACTCTTTGTCAGTTACATACTTTGAAAAAGATACCATTTATCTATCTAGAATTCAATCAAAAAGAGTTTGCTCAAAAAAAAAAAAAAAAAAGAGTTTGCTCTGGTATTGTAGAAAGATCCACAGTCTAGGAGTCTAAATATCTAAACAAGATCCAATTCTGCCACTAATTTATTGTGTGGTCTTTAGCAAATCATTTCTCTTTTACAAGATTCAGTTTCCTTGTATATAAAATGATGGAATTCTAGGTTCTCTTCTAGCTCTAAAACACTATCATTCAAGGGAAATGACCATTACTCAAGGACAAGTGAAATCTGAGTAAATAGTATAGGTCTATAAGATGTAGAAAAAAACTGCTGACCAATATCCTGGTCTGTAATAAAATCTTCTTCATTCAATGTGTAACTCAAGGTCAGAGTTTTATGTTTCCCCTCTATTTCTTCCTCACCTAAAATGCTTCTCCCTACAGAATGTACTCAACAGATTCTTCTTTCTTGGTAAAACTTTGTCCTTTACAGCAAGGACTCAAATGGCTTAGTTTCAAACTCAGAAATCAAGGCAAACAGAGTGTGGTTAAATTCCACTGGGGATAAACACAATTTGAGATGCTTAATTGTATATCTAGTAGTTCTCAAATTTAGCTAAATGTTAGAATTGGCTGGACAGATTTTAAACATCTCAATGCCCAGAAGAATTAAATTAGAATCTTTCAATGTTTGTTTAATGTTCCTCAGATGATTGCAATGGGTAGCTCCAGTAGATAACTTTAGTTTAGGGGAAAGAGGTTGATTTTGCCAGTGCACACATCTGAGCTTGACATCTGATTTTAACCCCTGCTGGATGAGTGCTCTTGAGCAAATATCTTTACTTGATTCTCATTTTCCTTATTTGTGGAATTTGAACAATAGTTATCACCACATAAATGTCTAAACCATTAGATCATCTATAATTGACATATTTTCAGAGATTTAAGTGCTCATTTGTTAAAGGCCTAGTTTTACAGAATTATGTACTAGCTCTATGATGATAAATTTACAAACCATGCTAATAGAAGCTAACCATTTTTATATAAAGCCTGACAAGGCTTAGAGATAATATAAGGACAATATCAGTCCATGCCACTAGCCATTAATCAGTAGGAAAGTATATTGAGATCAACTATACATGGTGGTCAGAATTTGCAAAAGTAGATGTTGAGGTTATCTATTATTCCATAAAAAATTACCCCAAAACATAGTGGCTTGAAGGAACAGCATTTATTATCTCCGTTCTTTAAGCCTAGAATCTGGGCACAGACTAGCTGCGTCCTATGGCTCTGAGTCTTTCACAAGGCTGCAATCATCTCAAGGCTCACCTGGGAAGGACTGGCTTCTTTGTTCACTCACATGGGTGGTTGGCAGGATTCAGCTTCTCACAGGCTGTTAGACTGGGGCTTCTGTTCCTTGCAAGTTTGTAGCTGGAGGCCTTCATTGGTTCCTTGCTATGTGAGCCTCTCCATAGAACATCTTACAACATGGCAGCAAGAAAGCAAGTGGACAAATGAGCATATCAACCAAAGAGAGCATGCTAACAAGACGGATGTCACAACCTGTGATAACATAATCAAGGAAGTGACATTCCATCACTTCATTAGAAGTAAGTTGTGAGGTCCAGCTCACACTCAAGCAGAGAGGATAACCCAAGCACACGAATACCAGAAAGTAGGCATCACTGAGAGTCATATCAGAAGCTACTCACCACAGTAGATACCTGAAAGTTTTGTTGCTTTAAATCCAAATGCAATTGTTGGTTCTCAGAGGAGAGATAGGGAATGGTTAGAAGTGTCAGTATTACTTCATTCTCATTTACATTTCCAGGAACCAAACCCCACCCTCCCCTATGATTATACTTGGGGATTTTATTTATTACACCACTGCTATGTGCAGAGCACAGTTCTAAGAGCTAATAGGTAATTTTGAAATGAATAAAACAGTAACTGCCTTTTAGACACTCACCAGTAAATGAAGAAAACAGAAGCAAAATCATTTGGAAAGAAGACTGTAAATTTTGTTATAGAGAAACCATGTGCTATGGTATTAGAGGTAAAGAAAAATTCATGACTATTTGGGAATAGAATAAAATTTGAGTGACACTTTAAGAATACAAAGGGCTTTGATAAATTATTTTATATATAAATAATTATAAAATAATTATATTTTATTAATAATTATTTTATGTTAAAATAAATATAAAATATATATTTATATATAATATAAATATACATTTAAGAGGGATATCCAAAAGAGAAAATAGCTTGAGCAAAGGCATAGTGGCAGAAAAAATTGAGGGAACATTCCAAGATTTGTGAGGATAAAGTGTAGGATTCAAGATACTAAAGAGAAATAAAGCTGAATATAGTTAGCAAGACACAAAGTAGAGTTCAGTGGAGGGAATACTGAATATGTGGAAATCAGAGATTGATATAAGATGACCTGTATTTAGGACAAATTACCTTGGCAGCAAGGTAAAAAAAAGATAGGAATGGCGGCTACTACAGAAGGTGGTTCTGAAAGCAAGGAGATCAGCCAGAGAACCTTTGGAATTGTACAGTCAGTAGGATTTAGGGAGAGCTTTGAGAAAATGTTAAGCAAGAGAAGTCAAAGGTGACTGAATGTTCACACTAGGTGACTAGAATTATGACAATAATTCTGGTGGAGTAGTTGTAAATATGAAGGAAGATAAAGGTTTATTAGTTGATTCATTCATCCTTTTAATTTGATTTTCTTATGATCAACAAGCTTCTCATGTGCCTGGATAAATAAGAGCTGTGTTACTGTGGATGGTGTACACTGTTATTTGTTTGGAGAGATGATAAAACAGAGGACATGGATTCACATCTACCCAGGAGGGTGGCAAAACTGTCAGAAATCAAATTTCAGTCTGTTTGAGCCTTCCCACTACTAGAGCTTTGAGTCATTGAGGTCCTTGATTGTCAGGCTGATCAGATTATATTATACACCCATAGATGACGGGTAGCTAAGGCAACTTTATTTGGGGGGTAGCTAAGGCAACTTTATTGTTTCTCAGCTTTGGGCTTCATTTCATGGAGGCTTTACTATGAGATGGATATAATTTAGAAGCTTCATAGGCATAACTGCTTCATTAATGGATTTAACATAGCATGTCTAATGAATAAGAATACACAAGGATTGCAGAAGAAAGGAATGTCTATTTTCATCCAAGGGCATTTGAAGAAGCCAGGATGGAATTCAGGTTTGGCTCTCAGGGAAGAGCATATGTCCTCACAGTGCTGCAAAGTTACCATGCAGAGAGGAAAAGAGTATTTGGCTCGTGATTCAAAAGCCAGCCCCAAGAAAATCTCCATGGAGAAGGCATAAAGGAGGGTTCAAAGAGGAATAGCCAAGTAATTTCCTTCTAAAAGTGGTGGAGCTGGTGCTGAGCACAGAATTTTCCCAATATCCAACAGAGCCAAACCAATGACCTGGTCAGACATGCATAGACCATGAGTTTTCTTCTGAGAGAAATACCGTCTTCTGAATCACCCCACAGCAATAAGGACTAAGTTCTTTTCAGTCTATCCAGAAAGTTTTCCCATCCAACTCCTCCTCTCTGTATCTACTCCTAGTGACTTTGTTTAGACTCAATCTTCTTTACCTTTCTGGCTCAGGTTGTCTCCTAGAAACCGCATCCTAGACAAGAATTTGAAGTCAAGTAGTTTATTTTGGCAGTGATCCCAGGAACATTGGTAGGGGAGTATAGATGTAAGAAAGAGAAGAGAAGAAAACCAATGAAGGTATGCATATGAGCAGGTTACTGCTTTGAGCAACTGGGGCTCAATTACACTGGGGACCTCTGGGAGACAATGCAGAATAAGCCTCCAGTTGTTCCACTAGAAGGGAAAGAAAACTAAAATAATTATCCTCCATCTTCTGTTCATCATTGGTTCAGGGCTACTTTTGAGGGAAGTCAACTTCCTCTCACTTGTGGCAGCCCCTTGCAAAAGCTGAGTGCCCAGACGACAGCCCTCAGCAGAGAAGCCCCAGGTGGCTGCAGCCAAAGGTGCCAGCATTCATGGAAATGATGGGTGATGACAGGATATGGCAGAGCAACCTCATCTTCTGTGATGCCTGGCGTAAAGCTCCTCCTCCTCAACTGACAAAGCCTAACTTGTTCACCTTTAATTACATATTTCATGAGCAGATACCATATTCCAGCCACTGGGGATACAATAGTAAGCAAGGTAGATGTGTTCCTTGCCCTTATGGTGCCTACATTGAAGTGCAAAAGACATATAATTAAGTCAGCAATTGTAATCAAGATTTACATTATAAAATTTTTCAAACATACAAGAAGTTGAGATAATTTTATAATTAATACTCAATTATCCATCATTCAGTTGAACAGTAGTTACTTGCATTCTGTCACATTTGTTTTGTCTTGTTCTGTGGATTTAGCTAAATTATTTTAAAGCAAATTACAGACTTTATAACACTGATTCCTATGTACTTTAGCATATATCTCTTTTAAAAAGAAAGAAAGAAAGAACATTTCCTAGAAAGAATATTTTCTTGTTTAACACAGTAACATTGTAACATTATTATACCTAATAAAAATCAACAACCATTCCTGGTAACCATTGAATGCCTTGTCTTTAACATCAATTGACATGTAATTCAATAAACTCAGAGAATATTTGGACTGTTCTCCATCCAGTCCAATATCTTAATTTTATGCATGGTTGTAGCAATGGCAGATTAATTTCTCTGAAGTGGGAGTCAAAAGGTGTGGTTTTAAGATCTGCCACTAATTTGACGATTAGTGAATTTTGTGAGAGATCAAACTGGCTTAAGCAAAATATGGAATATAGTGGCTCATATAACTGCAAAGTCCAGTCATATTAATAGTAACTATATATGTGTGTATGTGTGTGTGTGTATATGTGAAATCATTTATTCATCACAGTAATCTTACGAAGTTTCCACTTGTCATCTTCATTCACCTCATTGAAGTAACTGAGACATACAGAAATCTTAGTGATTTGCTCAAAGAGGTCACATTGCTTGTTTATGGCAGAATTGTGATTTAAACTAGGGCAGTCTGGCTCCAATGTTTAGCTGAAATTGGGTCCAAGGACTCAAATTATATCCACAGAACTCTTCCTCTCATAACATGCTCTCTCACTTGTTCTTTGGCTCCATTTTCAAGCAGGGCTTCCTCTCTCGATTGAAGCAGAGCTTGAATTTACTGCAACTTTACTCTCACCCACCCCAGTGGAAACTGTATGTCTTGTTTTTCAACAGTTCTTAAAGTAAAGCTTTCTAATTCACTTCATTGGCTCTCATTTGCCTGGTTCGAGTTCATACTCATCTCTCAACCAGTCGCAAAGTCTGAAAAATGTGAGGACACAAAACATGCTGATTGGGCAGGCTTAAGCTGCATGTTCACCCCAGAGTGGGGACTAAGGTTACCCCCTTCTACTGGATGGAGAATGAGAGCAATGGGGGCTCTCCAAAGGAAACCAGAGTGCTATTACCAGAGGAATGAGAACCGAATACCAAGTGCCAAAAACTTGCCCATGAGCAGCCTTGGATCCCAGCAAGAGCCCCCCACACAAAGCTTCCATTTTCTCACTTGTAAAGGGAAGGCAGTTGGACATCATGATCTCTAGGGAAACTTTTAGCCCCAGTCATCTAAATTCTATCCACTTTAGGAAAAATAAGGCTGAGAGATGGGAAGACATTTGCTCAAAGTGACAGAGACAGTGGCAGAATGCAGATTAAAACCTGAGATCCATCAGTCCCACCCCAGAGCCTATTCATCTCATTTCCATAGCCACTGAAATGTGGAAGGCCCTCACAAAAACTATGCAAAACAAAAATATAATTGCTGGCATCAGTCCTTCACTTAGAGGATCTGTGGTTTTGTAAAATAGAAAAGGATTAGGGTATAGTTATTGACCTCATCTGAAAGATAAATATTTGACCAACAATTCTTAATAAAACCCCCAAAACATACAAAAGAAATTTTTCAGGTGATCCTTTAAGATTAACCTGAGTTACAGGAATGCAGGGCTTATGCTGCCAGGTAATATGTGTACATGTGTCTGATGTCATCAAAGCAGCTAATGCCTATAGACAACTTCACCTGGCACAGCATCAAAGCTGTTGACAAGCAAGGGAGAGAAAGTCCACCCATGCTTGGCACGTCTGGATCTGTGCGAACTTATGTTGATCGTCATCTCTCAGTCACTTTGAAGTCATCCTACCCAGGTAATCAACTCAGAGGCCACTTCTCATCTCAGTCCTGAGAGAACAAAAGTCAATCTCTACACTTTAAAGAAAAATGAGAAATGGAATATTTCAGTTTCTTCCCAACTTTTGGCTGGGAGGAAGACTTTTGTTAAGGATAGAATGGGAATACAGAGGCAGAGGGATTATTGAACTTCATTTGCTGCTTATGTTCTTGCTATTTAACAAAGAAGAACTCATCGAAGTCACAGGAAAAAATCCCAACAACAGTGTGTCTTCTCTTTGCCTATCTGCTCTGTTTGTCTCAGTTAACCAAGTATTCTTCTACCTCAGCTGAATCACAAACGAAGCCAGTTTGATTGGTATTTGGTAATTTCTATCACCCTTGATATCAAACCTCCATGCAAGTAATTAGATATAGGCCGCTGTTGGGTCAGCTTCCTACCCCATCTTATATTAGCCAGCCCTTCACCAAGTACAGTCTAGAGTTCTTTCCAAAGACGGGTGCTGTGGATAGGGAAGTCCGAATGGAAGGGCATGTGAGGAAGCATGTGACTTCATAATAGATTGGTCTGGTATACCTGGTCTTCTGAAACTACAAGCCAACATCTGATTTCTGGCACTTCTCATTGTCATTTCAAAAAGATGAAACCAAATGTATCATCAGGATTTGTGGTCTTGTGCAAGCAATAAGTCTGTAGACATCTGGTCACACTGTGGTGCAGAGATTTTCCTTTTGCCCTTACAGTTCAATAGTGTCTTGGTGTGAAAAGGAGAGATCTCCCCTTCTCTACAGCTTTACATGTAACATTCAAAAACATGATGCTTACCAGTCACACATTCCATTTGCCATCAGCCTAATTTGCCAGTAGCCTAATGAGGCTACTAACTCCTCATTAAAACACAAAATTATATAGGAGGAAGAAAGCATAGTAGGAGTATCTGCTTAGTACCAGGAACTGTGCTGTAGGTCATATATTTTCTGTCTCCAAATATCCTAACAATAACACACAAGGTAGATCTCGTTAACCCTATTATATAGATGAGGAAATTGGGACACAAAAAGTTGGTTAACTTTTCAATGATCACACAGGAAGTAGGTGGCATGACTGGGGTTCAAAGCTAGGTCTATATGTTCTATTTTCTACTCCTTTTACATCTCTTCCCGGTGACTTGCACAGTGCAGGGTGTTAGGAAAATGATTACTAAGATCAAAAACACATCAACACCCCCAACCTCTCACCATAGTCTATATAAAAAGGTTATGTGATCAGGTAAGCAGGATGTCTCTGCATATATTATTCCTCCTATAAAATTCACACTATTGACATAACATATTAAAGATTCTAAATATACACTAAATAATCCAGTTTAGTTGTGTTTGACCAGTATTCCTTCAGTTCACTTGATCACAGAATGCTTTTTCTGGTAACATCCATGAACATCTCAGGAACATAGAATTCCATATAGTACCCTTTAGAGAGCAAATTACAGCATCATGTTACCTTTTTCTCATTTTTTGAATGACAATATTGGGTCAGAAATGAATTTGTCATTTATGAATGACAATACTAGCTGAGAAAGAAGAAATGATATTATTAGGACTCACAATTAATAACTGGTGAAGCTGGGGCCAGAGGTCAGAGCTCCCAGATGCTAATGGTTATGCTAATGAAGGCTTGGCATAAAACAGTCAAACACGCTTTGTTTATTCTCCCTGTTCTCCTACTCTGGAAGTTCATTCATGAATCTCTTTTCTTAGCAGAATCTTACCACCTACCAAAGGAAATATTCTCTGACAGCTCCACCTTACATTGATCTCTCTCTCTCTGTCTCATAAACTCTTAAAACACTTGTAGAAGGCTAAACAGAGAGAGAGAGAGAAAGGCTACTCTTCCATTTTATGCTGAAACCTGATATCTCTAATCAAATGTGACACTTCTTCATTTTGAACCTACAGATGGTTTAACATGAATTTCTTAATTCAACACTCATAGTAGCCTCTATAAATCCTACTGCATTGACATGCAAGAAAAAAAACGTAGTTGCCATCTTAAATTCAGAGTATGACTTTGTCTGTTATGTGCTGCCTTCCCCCTTCCCTGTTTTAAAAGTTTATTCATACAGTTAAAAAACAGAGACTGTATCTTCTGTTTTGAAAGTACCTGAGGTACTCAGCACATAGTGGAAGGTGTTATGTAAAATTATGAACTCAAATCATAACATTTCAGCATTTTAAGAGACCATAAAATTATAGAATCACAAAACTTTCAGTCAAGAAAAAAAGTGACAAAATGTGAGTCAAAGGGCGGAATGAACATACAGGAAACAGTCATGGTAACAACAAGGTAGAGTCTGGGGAACTCTGAATATCAGAGCATTAAGGAACTTGAGGATACAATTGTTTTAAGTGTGTCTCTCTTATTAGCAGGTAAGTAACCCAGTGAAAAGCCTTCTGTCAAATTCTTCTGAGATCAACAGGAACTTCTGGGATTTACTATACTATTGGTGGAAGTTTTCTTTAACTTGTGCCTACAAGACAAGTAAATTTCTTGGGCACCTTTCCTTCCCCTCAAGCTATGCTTTCTCTTCCTTCTAAGCTTTCGAAATCCTACTGAAGATTGCCAAAGGATGTGCACACCCTCTTATATAATACCCCAGGTCTCAGGCATGAGGTTGGAAGTGATTGGCTTAAAGTCTGTAAATAAAGCAAACAGTCCCTTAGGTTCTTCTCCTTGCCAGCTATCTGACTCTGGCTTCTACTTTGCTTTAAAAATTTGAATCGCGCTAATCTCCCAGAAGTAGAACCAAACACAAGAAGACAGAAAATAGGAGAAAAATATTAGAAAATCAATCTAGGAAGTTGAACATCTACATAAGAAGAATTCCAGAGAGAATGGCATGAGAAAGTAGAGGGGAAGAAAAATTTCATGAAATAATATGAGAAATGTTGCCAGAATAGAAAGTCACAGGTTTCCAGATTAAAAACATCAACTGAGTGCTCAACGCAAAAATGTTTAGAGCCACACATTAAGACGTGTGATAATGAAGATTTTAAAACACCTAGAAAAAAAAGCTGAAAAGTTGTTTTGCCAAATCCCATGGTGAATTATCAATGATCATTTTTCTCAACCTTTCAGTTGCATTTGAGACAACTGGTTTATGTTCTCTTCTTAAAACATCTTTGCTACTCCAAGACTTTGCACCCTCATTTTTTTTTGTCCTTCTATCTCTGTCCTGTCTTTCTCTTTCTCCTTTGCTAGATCCTCCTCATATTCCTAAATCTCTCAATATTGGTGGGTTCCTGTGATCATGTTTTAGAGATTTCATCCAGGCAGATGGCTTTAAATGTATCAATACACTGATGACTCTCAAATCGTATTTCTAGTCCTGACTTCTTCCAGAAAGTCTAGACTCACATAGTAAGCTGTCTATGAGCATTTCTACTCAGAGAACAATGGGCTGATAAAATTTACCATGTTCAAGGTGGAAGCCTTGAATCCACATGTCCAAACCTGCTTCCTTTCCTGTGTTCTCTATCTCAATAAATAACATCACTTTTCATGCTGTTGCTTGATTCCAAAAGAATCAGCTTTGATTCTGCTCACTCACAGCCAACATGTAATCCATCAGCATATTCTTTTTCTTCAGGGTTCAAAATGTATCTTTAATCAGACCAAATCTCCTCTGCTACCACTCTAGTTTCTCGTCTGAGGTATTTAACTGATCTTTCTTCTTCCACTCTTGCTCTGCTTTCCCCCTTGAAGTTTATGTGCATCATAGCAACTGCAGTAATTATTTTAAGAACACAATTCCAATCAACTACTTGTTCAAAACCCTTCAATAGTTTTTCATCACATTTGGAATAAAATAAACTCTGATATCAGTAGGTATCTTGGGGGTTTGAATGAAATATTAGATGACTCTTTCTTCAACCTTGAGCCACAAATGCAGGTAATAGACAGCAGAAGGACAAATCTCTCAGAACTTTCCTTTCCTTTTGGGACACGCTTCTCTTCCCTTTTGGAGATTGCCAATTAGTAGGTATTACCCTTCTAGAAAGTTGTGACTTGATTACTCCAAGCTGATAATATGATCCCTATTCTTTTTAATGCATAAAACTAGCCTTCTTCAAATGCTGTAAAGCTGGACAGGGAATTGACCAAAATAGTAATAGTCTCTTAAAAGTTCTGGGAAATCAGGGAAAGTATTAATAATTAGGCCATGTATAGAAAACACTAGACCAAGGTACTCAATGTAATCAAACCCATACCCTCTTTCCAGAGCAAGTATTACTATTTTGTAATGCCTCTTTGCTATCAGAAATAAATTCACATACACTATAACATACTCTCATACATCTTTTTAAAAAAACCTCAATCTCAACATTATGCTCTAAAGATATTATAAATGGGAAAAGGGAAAGTGATTTAAAATAATATAACATGTATCATCCCATAAATATACCCTAGAAAACATCATGAAATAATGAGGCACTAACTTACAAATGTTAAATCACCAAGAATATAAGCCCTACCTAGGCAGACTGATGGAGGTTATCTTAGCAACCACTATTTTCTGACACACTGAACAACTCTCAATAAATTCTGAAGAAAACAACAGTAATAATATCTCTATAACAATTACTATGTGCCAGAAACTATTTTAAACACTACATATATTATTTCACTTTGCCTCAAAACACCCAAATAGCATAACTACTGCTATTATTCCATTTTATATATGAGAAAGTTGAGGACCAGAGAGGTTTAGTAACTTGCCAAAGGTCACACAGCTGATAAGGGGTAGAGCTGAGATGCAAACCCTCATAGTCTGGTTGTAGAGTCAGTGCTCTTAATCAGTATATTGCCTCTCTTGATTTAAACTGAAATTGCACTTCTGGAAAATTCTTTCTATGTTAAAACTGGCACAGAAAGACAAATATTGCATTTTCACACTCATATATGAGACCTAAAAAAAAAATTGATCTCATGGAGGTAGTGAATAGAATGGTGACTACTAGAGGTTGGTAAGGGTGGTGGGAAGGGGTAATGAAGAGGTGTTGGTTAATGGGTAATACTGTTAAATAGAAGGAAAAAGTTCCAGTGTTCAATAGTGCAATAGGGCAACTATAGTTAACAATAATTTATTATATTTCAAAATAGCTAGAAGTTTTCAAATGTTCCCAACATAAAGCTATGATAAATGTTTCAGATGAATCATGTCCCAATTACCCTGATTTGATCATTATATGTTATATGCTTGTATCAAAATATAACATGTACTCCATGAATATGTACAATTATCATGTATCAATAAAAAATTTAAAAAGAAAGAAAACAAAAAAAAACTGCACATTAAAAAGTAAACTTAGTATATATACATGAAATGGAAACACGTTATAGGGTCAATTAATTATAAATGGATTTGTAACTAATAACTATCTGGCAGGGGATTCACATTTCAAATGGGACACAGGACCACCCTTGGTTGGTTGTTATTGTATATCACAGAAACTCCGTCCCCATATACTAAATGCTGGTAGGGCCTCCCATTCATTGAGACAACCAAAATTGTCCCTACAAAATTCCAGACTATCTCCTGCAAGTCATACCACATGAGACTAAAATCACAAGATGTGAACTGTTCTCTTTGCATTTTGCTAACTATATGCCTGACCAGTCACCATCTATGTCCACACCCGAGTTTCCTGGTCTTCTAATGGATAACATTGGCCTAGATCAAGGGTAGGCAAGTTAAATGCCAATGGGAAAGTCAGGTAACATAAAGGAAAATTGGTCAAGTGTAAAGAAAACATCACATATCCCTCTTGGTTCAACTCTTATGATTCTAATTTTCATGAGTGGAGAAACATAATTATCTTAAATACAGCAACAACAGCACAAAGGCAATACAGTGACATAAGAGGCAATTGACCTTGGGCCTCTCTTGCTGACACAGAGGGAGGCGCGATACAGACAAGCAAGAGCTTCACCCTCCTACTGGGAGCAGTGGCCACTCAGCTGCATCTGATCACTGTCAGGTGGAATTGCCAGCCAGTGTGGCCATCTTCCACTTTTTAAAAATAATACAAAATGTCAGATTTTTATAACATGAAATCAATTAATGATTAAGTGTTGGCTCACATCTTTTAAAAACATCATGAAAGTTAAACAAACCATATGTGTGAAATTTTGCTCATAAGTCTCTGGTTTGCTCACGCTATCTTTCCTTCCATTTCTGAAAGTCACTCTAACGCAAACCCTATGATTTTACCTTTTGGGGGACTGTAAAAGAAGAAATTCCTGGAATTGTAAAAAACACAGTTGTTGAAGGGATAAGAGGTTAGTCCAGAAGGCTGGGATTTGGTGCTTTTCACTTCAAATATGAAAGTCATGAAGACAACTCTGAGATTGTTGGAAGCTACACTGGTCATCTGTTGAACAAGCTAACTCACCAAGGAAAGATTACAAAATGTGTAGGAATTCTTTCAAGTTTCTTTCTTTCTTTTATTTATTTATTTATTTATTTTTTAAAGAAGTACAGGATGCAAGGCCTAAGTTTCCTTTCAATGTAGCACCGCCCCTGACATTGTTTACACTTTCCCCTTTGCACTGCTTCCAGGCACACTTTAAAGGAAAGTGATAAGGAGCTCACACCCCACAGTGAGAAACAGTAAGTGTCTGCTCCAAAGGGTGTGGACCAAGGTCAGCCCTCTGGTTTTTTGTTTGTCTGCTTAATTTTTTTTTTTTTTTAATTACAAAAAGAATTTAAGAGGGATCAGTAAACTAACTTCACTTTACATCAGGAGGGTGCTTCCTTGGAAGTGTGGGAGAGCCATAAATCTTTTCTATCAAAGATCATTGTATCCATCAGGCAAAGCGGGCTGCCCTGACAGTCTGCCTAGCTATCGGGAAAGGAAGGAAACCCAAGTGACAGGATATGAACAGGTTAGAACGAGCTGAGAAAAAAAAAAAAAAAGAACGGTTTATGGAAGACTAAGAAACAATACCCAGCTCCCCTTTGAGAGGCCAGTCTTCTTTGGAAGGGAAGTCTCTCACTTCTCCAAGTTCAGACTAGGGGCCTGTTTAAGCAGGGGACAGAGGAGGGAAGTCTGTCTATTTTTAGAGTAGACCTATCATGCCCAGCCTCTTGCTTCCCGCTTAGGGTGTAGCACAGGATAATGACTACACACTTTGGAGTCAGACAGATGCAGGTTCAAATCCTAGATTCTCCAGTCGCCAACTTTGCTAAGCGAGAGACGTTTCTCTACTTCTTAGGTCCATTTCTCTCATATGCAAGATGTTATGAATAATATTTGCCACGTGTTTTTTCATGACTAAATACAATAATTAATATACAGTAGAAAGGATTTGCCTGGAAGTGGGCACTCAATAAGTTTATATTTCTTTTTTTTCTTTTTTGAGTGCAGAAAAAATGGATTCATCTTAGATACAGCTGCCTGGGAAGTAAGTTTTTTGTTTGTTTGCTTGTTTTCCATGTATGATTCTTTTCTTTTTAATTTTTTTTCACTTTTAAAAATTGACAAATAATTAGATGTGTTCATGGGATACATAGTGCGCCTCTGTCAAATGGCTGTTCTTAAAGAGAAGGATTTTTTGCTCTGACTTGCCAGTTTGCTAATCTGAGTCTCATTTGTATTGAAACTCATTCCTGAGTGTATAAAATCTGAAGCAAATTCTAAATATGATTTAGGATAAATTTGTTTCAATGCATATAATGTGCAGTGATCAGATCAGGGAATTTTTTTTTGAGAGGTGCTAGCCAACATAATAACAATATCTTTAAACCCAGGTTTTCATCATTAGAGACTCAATACATTGTCAAATTTAATATCAGAAAAGCTTAGAATTGGAAAGGTCACGGAAGAGTACCAATCCAGAGGCTTTTTCTTGCCCCAGTCACTGATTACCTGACTCTCCTCCCAACCAGTCATGATAATGAGGTAAGTTCTCATATCGCCTGCATCTCCAGATTAGAAAATGAGGCTCAGAGGACTTGAATCACTTGTCTTAAGTGATTAAGCTCTGAAACCCCATCACTTTAAATCCAGAGTTTGAAACACAACTGTTACACAGACCGATGAGAAATAGGATATCCCTCTACTCTCTAGCAAAAAAAGGTCAGAAAATATTTTGCTCTTCCTTCACCTGGCATATTGGAGAAACCATGTGGCCGTCTGTGAGGGCGTCCTGTGGCAGCTTCCTCAGTGATCCCTAGGTTTTCTCAGCCTGAAATCCCTCTTCCCCATAAATATTTCTCTTCAAATCTGGAAAATAATGCATAGATTTTTCTTGGGATCCAGCCTAAATGTGAGCTCTCTCATGAAGTTTCTCCAGCAGACTTCTTGCCTATCTTGGCACAATTCATTATCATGGAGGACAGGAGATGAATCCTGATGCTGACATTGCCTCTGACACTGTGTAAGGTGCTTGAACTCCATGTGCCTCCATTTCCTCGTCTGTAAAATACTGTAATAGCCTCCCAGGGTTGATGTGAGGATGAAACAAAAATCACACCTTTCAAGATTTTAACACAATGACTGACATATATACAGCAAGTGTTCTCTAGATTTTCTGGCTTTGCCACATTCTAACTTTTTGACTTTAGTTAAGCAACTTCCCCCTTCTATGTTTTAGCAGTCATATTTGAAAATGAGGAAAATAATAGTTATCTCACAAAACTATTACCGGGAGGATTAAAGAAATGATACATGAAAACATCCTAGCATAAAACCCGACACCAAAAGGCAGGCTTAATTTCTTCTTCTATACTTCATGGAAAGATTCTGGTGTATCCTAAATTAAGGATTCCAAGTTTGAAAAGCATAGTGACTTTTCTTCACATTAAAGGACCATCAGTACAGTAGCATATTTATACCCCACATTTGTAATACAGGACGCTATCTCTATCCTTAGTTTTCATTGATTTCTAGAGTGTGATCTTGTAAAATATTTACAGTTGAAATCTCTTTTGTATTTATAAGCCATTAACCAAATAAATCGATGAGTGTGCACCATTTCTTGAAAGTCAGTATGAATCATTGACGAACTCTTCCTCTGACAAATGGCTCTTCTTAAAGAGAAGGATGTTTGCTCTGACTTGCCAGCTTGCTAATCTGAGTCTAATTTGCATTGAAACTTATTCCTGAGTGTATAAAGTCTGAAGGAAATTCTAAATATGATTTAAGACAAATAATTTGGAGAGGAGAGTTTGGAAGGGATGTGATTGGATACTGGTCTGGAAGCTATTACAAGCAGTTCATAGCAATAGGGCCTCCTGTGGATCAACCAAGTGAACTATTTGTGTTTTTAACAGACATACAAGGAAATAATTAGACTATGAGAGAAAAACAGATAACTATAAAAAATGAATTTCAATTCAACAAACATTACCTAATGTATGTTATACTGAAAGCTTTAAGCTAGATATTTTGGTATGTAACAACTATTTAAAGCATTGAACTTCCTTTGCAGTAATATATATTATTCACTTCATTTTTAAACACCTATTAAGGAAAGAAAAATCAAGAAGAGATATATAGTAGTCCATGAAGTTAATTATGTCTGTTTTAAATATTTAGTCATTTTTATTTATACTATCTTATCACAGAAAGTAGACCATATTTTGGATCATGATATAAAATTCAATAAACTAAAGGAATTCAAGTCACACGAAGTATGTTCTCAGTCACAGTGAACTAAAATTAAAAATCAATAATCATGATAAACTAAAGCCTTACCACTAAGATTAGGAACTACTGGAAGTCCTAATTCAATAAGACAAGAAAAGGAAATAAAATGTCTACAGTTTCAGGAAGAAGAAATAAAACAGTCTTTGTTCATAGATGATATAATTGCCTATATACAGAATCCAAAAGAATTGAAAAAAAATGGAATTAGTTTGATTATAGCAAGGTTGCAGCGTATAAGGTTAATATAAAAAAAACTTGTATAAAGAATCAAGTTGGAAGATCTATACTACCCCACTTAGCTGCCATAAACATGGCAGCATGGTACTGATTTCAAGATCAATAAATAGACTGATGCAACAGAATTGAGAGTCCAGAAGTAAATATACACATATGTAAACAATCATTATTAAAAAATACAAAAGCATTTCAGTAAAGAAAGAAGTCTTTCACCAAGTTGTGCTGGAATAATTGGATAGGCAAATGCATATCCATACCTCATACTGTGTATAAAAATAGCTCAAAAGGAGGACCATAGAGTTAAATGTAAAACTTAAAATTATTTTAAAAATTCAAAGAAAATAGGAAAAAAATATGACATTGAATTAGGTGAAGATGTCTTCATTTTAACATGAAAAGCAAATTTTTTAAAATGTTAATTTTGTCTTTATCAAAATTAAAAACTTTTCCTCTTTAAAAGACACTGATAATAATATGAAAAGACAAGCCACAACCGGTGGAAAATATTTTCACATCTGATAAGAGACATGTATCCAGAATATAGGACAACTCTAAAAGGGAAACAAAAAAATCTAAAGAAAAATGGGTAAAAGATTGAATAGGCACTTTACCAAAAAATATATATACATATGGCAAATAAACACATGAAATATGCTCAACATCATTAGTAGTTAGGAAAATGCAAATTAAAAACATGGTAAGATGCCACTACAACCTTATTAGAATATCTAAAATTAAAAAGACTCATGTTAGCAAGAGTTTGTGATGAAGTAAAGCCACTAGAGCTCTAACACACTGCTGATGGGAATTTATAATAGTATAAACACTTTGGAAAACAATTTTGAAATTTTACAACCAGTCCAAAAAAAAAGGGGATTTTTAATTTATATTAAAATTGAGAAAATGCAAATTAATCTCAAGTGACAGAAAGCATATTAGTGGTCATAGGTTGGGGGGAGGTAGAAAGACAGGTGAGAGGGAGGTATTTCAAAGGTGCATGAAACAACTTCTGGAAGTTATGGATATGTTTATTGTCTTGATATTGTGATGGTTCTGCAGGTGTATACATAGGTTAAAATTTGTCAAATTGTACAATTTAATCACGTAAAGTGTATAATACTATAAAGAGGAAAAGCCAAGATTTTAACCAGATTATGTCTTTTGGCCCCACTTTTTTGCTTAATTTAGCCTAGACCTTGAAGTCTGAGTGCAGATTTAGCATGCAGGAGGGAGAATGAAGTAGTGAAAAGTGGACAGAGTGGGAATTGATAGAATCAGGTAGGCAGACTCAAAGACACATGTGGTGATGGTATGGGAGGGACATTGAGAGACCTGAAGAGATTCACTTATCACTGAGTTTCAAACACCTCACAAAGCTCCTTTGGGTCTTTGAGGTCTGGGCTCCAATCTTACCTCCTCAGAGAGGCCGTCCCTAAATAGCCAACCCCAAATGGCAACACTTGCAAGGGCACTATTAGAGACTCTATTTTATTTTCTTCATAGGACTTATCCCAATATGAAATGATCTTGCTTATTTCAAGGTTTATGAATTCATCTTCTATCTTGCCCTGATGGAATGAGGTGGCTTACCTGCCTAACTCACTGTCTTCCCGTGTGCAGAACAGCGCCAGCCGCACTGGAGGTGCCTGCCGAATAAATATGTGTTGAATGGACAAGTAAATGAATTCATCCTTTTCTATTTTAGGTTCTGTGTTTAGTTTGGGGCTTGACAATCTCCCTAAATACTATTTGCCAAAAACTTTTTCCCTTAATTTCTATTCCCATGTCTGTTAAGAAGGAAATTAAATCCAGATGTTTCTGAATCATCCTCCTTGAACTCACCAGAGTTTGGTGTTGTAAGAGCTGAGTTATGGAGATTTTCCTTTAGTAAGACAGTGCCCAGAGATGGAAATAAGCAATCCCCAGAGATAAAAAGGATAAAAAAAGAGTGTCAACATTTCTAAGTTGTATCTTCAGTTGATATTTTGACAGGAGTTGGTAAGGGGTGTGGCGTGCTGGTGCCTAGTAACCTTCAAAGGCAGGGCAACCTGTTGTGAAGCACCCTACTATAAGATCTCATATTTTCTAATGGGTAGTGAAATCTTCTACCTGAATCTTTTACCCTCAGACAATGCCAGGGCAGGTTGCCACCTCTCATCCTCATTATTAATTTTGCTTGATGTATTATTACTTTAAGAGCAGAAGTCTGGTGGAGATGTGAAGATACATTATCCAGTAACAGATCTTTCAAGACAACATCTGGAAGGAGAACAAGTATGTTTGAAAGAACTGCCTACCCATTGTTGGTTTTTCTTTATTTCTTGTTTTTGCTTTTTTAAAATTGTGTGTGTGTGTGTGTGTGTGTATTTTATTACAGGTTTGGGGAATGAATATAAGCTTTCAAACAAGAGATTTATTTTTCAATTCCACTCCTACAATTTACTGGTGGTGTTTTCTTGGGATATTACATAAGTTCTCTGAGCCTCTGTTTTCTTTATTTGTAAAAACTGAACTAAAATAGTATAGAGTTGTTATGATGATGAAATGAGATTTATTAAGAGCCTGTCAAAATGCCCAGTATATGTTAGAAATATTATAAAACAGATAAAATAAAAGAAAAATAATGAGGGGGGAAGAGAGAGGGAATGAGGAAGAGACGGAGGGAGAAGACAAAGGGAAGGAGGGAAAGAGGCAGGGAAGGAAGGAAAGAAGGCAGGAAGTAGTATGGCGGTAAATGTTTGACAATGTAACAACTGGCTTTGTGGTAAAATAAATAAATTAATAAATCCTGGGTTGTAGTCTGCGGCAATTTTCATAGTATAAATACTTCCATCATGGCCAATTATAAGCTATCAATGTAAGATCAACTACGTCTAACTTTTAGAAATTTTCTAAAAGTTTATCAACTCTTGCAAGCTGGTATGGGGCAGTACCTGCATACCACTGAAGAAAGACTACAAAAGGCCATGGTTGTTAAGAAAATAAACACTTGTTAACTGTCCTATGACAGTGGTGAATTCAAAATATACTTTCAGGCCTGGCTCATGCCTGCAATCCCAGCACTTTGGGAAGCCTATATGGGAGGATTGCTTGAGGCCAAGCATTCGAGACCAGCCTGGGCAATATAGCGAGACCCTGTCTCTACTAAAATAAAAAAATTAGATGGATGTGGTGGTGACACATATAGTCCTAGGTAGTTGGGAGGCTGAGACAGGAGGACTGCTTGAGCCCAGGAGTTTGAGTTTGCTGTGAGCTATGATCACACCACTGCACTCCAGCCTGGGCAATAGAGTAAGGCACTGTTTCAAAAAACAAAACAAACAAAAACAAATATATAGTTTCAATTCAAATTAAGTCTCTAAATATTAATTTCCACATTTTTAAAAAGGTTGCTGTACTTAAAGCTGGATTATGAGATGAGCTCAAAAAACTTCATTTGTTATACTCTTGATTTATTATACTCTTTGGTATTTGCAGGTTCCGGGATTTTTAAGAAAAAGCTGAAGACAAATAGTACTTTCTGAGAAAAAGTCAGGGCTGAACTCACAAGCAGGAGCATTCTGCAGGTTCCAACCCATGATCTGCCAGACCTACTTTAAAAAAAAGCTGTCAGTCTGATAAAGTAAATTCCGCTCTTACGGATATGCTGAGTTTTCAAGTAATTTCTTCAGGATAAAATGCAATACTAGAAACACTTAAAAAGTGTTAAAAGGTAAATTGAGATGCAGCAAAATTTTAAAGAGTTTATTTGAGCAAACTATGATTCATGAACCAGGAAGCTCCAAATCCTCTGTTCGGGGGCTCCACCATAGGAACACAGGGAGAAGGTATTTTTAGGGTGATCATGGACGTGAAGCAAAGAAAATATTTGATCAGTTATAGTTATACAGTTGCCTTATTTGGTCTGTTAAGTTTAATTTTTCTTTAATATAATCATTTACAACAAACAGTCCAACTTAAGTTCCACTTATGTTTGCAAACCAAGCAAGGTTGAGGTCACTTATGAGGCCTAACTGGCTTTGTCTACTCAGGGAATCCTTCAGCCCTGATCTCCATTATAATTTATTTTAACAGAGGAGATTATATCTTGATCATTATCACTCATTTATATCTCAGTGTTAGATTTGCCTATTTCACAACCAATTCTTTAGCAGTAATTCAAGGGAATGGAGCTTAGGGCAGGTAAGTTTGGAGATGGGGTTAAGAGAGTCAAAATTATCCTAGATCCTGGCATACTGGAAGGAAGCTGTGGCCCGAGACAAGTGTTGCTTTGGTGGGTCTTGAGCTAGCAAGGAATAATGAGAGAATCTTGCTCCAGGACGTAAGGGGGAGTGTGGGAACGGGTCCTGTATTCCTCTATGACAGCACTGAGTTTTGTTTTTGTTTTTCTTTTAGCTAAAAAGAAGGAAACCCCTATTTTTTAATATTTGTGCAATGTTGGGCAAATTACATACCTATTCTGATTCAGTGAAGTCACCTATAAAAAGGAAGCACTATTATCAGCAAATTCTTGTGAGCTGTAACAAATGCACCTGGGATGAGATGAGGTATTAGCTCAAGGACCATGTGATTGTTTTCTTAGCTTCCTTTCTCTTTCATATTTTCTCCGTAAGGAGCAAATAGAAAGACATAAAGGTGTTTCATAATGGAGACAGTGGGATGGGTAAACGCCAAGTGTGGTGTGTGTATGTGTGCACCCACGTGTCTTAGTGGGTCACAATATAAACATCTGATTTCAAGGCAGAGGAAGGTTTTTATTAGAAGCACATGGTTTTATTACTTCCTTAGGAGGTGCTCAGCTTGATTAGAAAACTCTCGACCCCGCCCTCAGAGCCCATTTCAGATGCTGCATCTTTAATGAGGTTGTGTCTAATTGTCTCCGCAGAAACCAGCCTTCCCCTCCCCCCCACTGTATTTTTTAGCTTCTTTACCCTCTGGTTGAAGCAGAGGTCCAAGCTGCCTGGTGACATAATTATCTTGTGAGGCTCAGGTTAGTGAGCCTGACCTTTTGCCTGGCAGGAGCACAGGCCTCCCTTGGATTACCTAAGATCATAAAAAGTTATTGCAAGAAAATGCATGGCCTTCACAAAAACAGAGATCTCAACCAGGTCTCATGGGAACCAGGAGTATCCGCATAATTTGGCCTCCAAGAAGAATAGAAATGTCACACATCTGGGCCTCAGAGAGATAGAAACACCTTCAGGAACTGGAAAGTCACCTGAGATCCAAGCAAGCTCATTGTACAAATCCTAGGACGTTTGTCACATAAACGCAAGGTGCACACCTGGGCAGTCAGTTACACAGCCCTGCAGGTGACTGTGCCTCTCCTCTGGGGCCACTGAGTCTGGCCCTTCACCCTAACTCAACTACTCTTACTGTTTATGCTTTTCCTTCTCTCCTGTCTGCTCATTTCTAATGAGAAAATCTGACAGTCAAGGTGATCACCGTTGTTCACTGGTCAGTTCTTCCATGCCACCTGTAGTCTGCTGGCCAGTTGGCTGTCCTTGAGTTTGATGTTCATGCCAAGAAAATCACGCATGGCTGAGGTGCTGCGTTCACACTTGGCACTAGCAAAATTTCTTATGTGGGGGGACTGTGTCTGTTTGGGCACCCCAACAAAGGCAGTTGTGGCATGGTGGGCATCTAAAGCAAGGAGCACCCAGTGGACTATCCTATCTCCATTACTGCTCTCTAAATTCCTTTTACAAGATAAACTGTCTCTGCTTGATCTGAGTCCCCTACAGCAACTATTAAATAATAGGTGCTGCACGACACTTTTACAATTCAACTGGACTGATTTTTCTCTAGATTCATTTAGCTTCTCATTAATTTTGACTCCGTTTTGATAAGGGTGTATTTGTGCATGTGACGTTGGGGGTGGGGCACAGAGAACATGAGACACATTAGAAAGGTATTATATTAATAAAATACCTTTACAGAAAATAAAATGGCAAGCAAGGGGTCTGGATCCAGTTTAAAAACAAATTTTAATAAGATACCTTAGGGCCTCCCATCTAGAGGAAACTTTAAGTAGACAGAACACATCTCTCTTTAGTTTTTTTTCTTACACACCTGTGGAATACTTGATGGCTATGGCCCAATTTCTATACTTAGGATGTTATTCAGTTGAAGCCCATTTGTTTTACAAATAAAACATAGAGGTATTTGATATTCACCCTTTGAGCCTACTTCCTGAAGAGTTACCTTAAATGTGACCAGAAGAAGATGCCAAAATGGGAAAGATTCCTGATAGGGAAAGATTGCTATGTTGTATAGCATTACTGGCTACTACCCCTCCCGTGTGAAGGGTGAGAAGCAGCACAGACACCAAGAACTGCTGCTGTGTCAACTTTTGTTGTACTTACCATCCTGCATCCTAACAGCAAATTGCCCATCTTCATTCATACTAATCTCTTTTGTTTATCTTAATGTCCCCATGATAATGCTGGCTATGTGTAGATTCCATATATCCTTGCTAAATCAATAAATCTTCAAATACACATATGCGGTACAAATGGAATACATGAAAGTGCTTTGTCACCATTGCTAATTATTATTCACCTCACCCATCACCTTCTTGGTTTCAGGGACTTTGACCCTATTTGCTTCTTCACCTTCATCTATTCCTACTGGGGTTGCCAGAGTTGGCCAATACAAATACAGGACATGCAATTACATTGGAATTTCAGATAATCAATGAAAAAATTTAGTGTATGTCCCATGTGAGTGTGGCATGTACCTGCAATTCAAATTTAACTGACAGTCTTGTATTTTAACTGGCAACCCCAATATATACCAAGGGCCCCAGTCGCTGAAGTCTATTTCCATGCCACAGCTCTCCCCACCCCCACCCCGTTTCCGCCCTCCCCATCCCACTGCACCCCTGACTCTCACAAGGCTGATCACACACCGGGCTGGGCTCGGCTGGAATGTCAGCCAGAATGAGTCTTTCTCTAATGAAAGGAGGTGCGGGCCTTGTGCATGGCCTACGACTGCACAAGGTCTCCAACGGGCTTCCTAAAGAAAACAGGAGCTGCCAGGGAGAAGGGAGGCATCCTGATGGAGAACACTTGCCTCTTTTGTCTAAAATAAAGAAAAGAACTATTCAGAAACCAAATTGATTAAAATTGAGGGAAATTGCCGGACCACTGATAATTGCAGCAAAAGGGCAGTGGTCACTCTGACTGATTGCCACTTCAGAGGGGGCTGTGCACCAACGGCCAATCAAGGGCATTAGTGAGCAGCAACCTTTTAGTGACCCACAGTTCCCCCTTCAGGAAACATTTCACACAAGCCTTTAAAGCCAGGCCAAAGCATTTTCCGCACCATATTTACCTTTAATTCCCAAACCCAAAAGGACTGAAAATCATTCAGTCTCTAAATGTCTTTCACATGCTTAAGAGATAAATGGGAATGGTCTTCACCTCAACAGCTTTCTTCATCTACCAGCCTTTGAAATGCAACAGGCGGGCGAGACCTTGTGGCCTCTGTGCATCCTGGGGACTCTGGCGCCCACCTTCTCTGCCGCATCGGACAGTTCAGAAATGCTGCTCCTGTTCAATGCCATGAAAACCTGAGCACTTGCCTGGTTTGTGTTTTTTCCTACATTGTCTCACAGTGGCACTTGGACAGAGATAAATATCTTCTCTGTTTTAAAAGGAATCTGTATTTATAAATTCAGTGGGAGAATTTTGACCTGGGACCTGGGAAGCTGGGAGTGGTCCTGGCTCAGCCACAGGACCATTGTTGAATGATTTCAGGCAAGTTGTGGAGCATTTCTAGACTTCAGCTTTCTCATGAGAAAGTAGCAATGTTGCACATAGTCCACAGGCCCCTAACTGTGCTAATCATTGCAATCCTGTAGGAAGAAAAGACATTGCGTGGATAGGTGTGCATGCGTGTGTGTGTGTGTGTGTGTGTGTATGTAATTTTTAAATAATTCACTTAAAGTAATGTATTTTAAAATATTACTTTTACTTTAGAGTTTCCCTTTAGAAAGTCACATTTAGAATCAGCAATCTGTATTGTAAATAAGCTTTCTGGGTGATTATAAAGATGAGACAGGTCTGGGAATAACTAGAGAAAAGGGTCACCAGTCTACTCCTACTTAGCATTTCATAGCAGGAACATTGAACATTTTATTTTATTTTATTTTATTTACTTTATTTTTTTGCCCTACCTATTCACAGGGACCTGGAGGCTGTACATGTCAGAGAGTAAGACAAGGCCTCCAGGGATGTTTAAGAGGTCAAGGGACCTACACTCGGAAGGGAAGAGGAGGTGCCCTCTGTCCCCCAGCCAGGAAACCCCACACACTTGATAGAAGGGCATTTCCTCAGACTGACCAGAAGGCTGAGGTGAGTTTAGCTCTGGCCTTGGAAAAAGAAGCTTTGTTTGCTAGAGGAAGGATTGACATGTGATTGAAATTAGGCCTGGAAGAACAATTTTAAATGTGGATTCCTTGAGATTGTGAATATCTAGACATTTAGGAATCCACATCTCCATTCTCTATGAGCACCGACCCTGTGAAAACAGGGCTAGTTTGCTCCCAGGGAGCTGGATTCTGGTCCAGAAGAACTACTAAACCACTTATGTGACTCTGAGCTCTTCTCTACCTCTTTCAATACTTCTAGTTCCTCATCTGTAAATTAGAAGGTTGGTTGGCATGTGTAAGGTCCTTTCCAGTTGTAAAAGGATGCAACATGATTTTTATGTAAAACTTCTGTGACTAATGGTTAGATCATCTAACAAAAAGGTATATACATATTATTTTATAACTTCTGGTGACAAAAAAAATACTAATTCAATGTATATAATTAAAAAAATGGCTGCACAAATCTGGCACATCTATGCAAAAAATACTATTCAGCTGTATAAAAAGGTGAGTTTTATCTTTATCTATTGCCCTTGAGGGATGTCCATGATGAATTCTAAAGGTGAGAAATCTAATAGAGAATTTAAGCAAGTTATAGAACATTTTTGTGTATGAATTTGATGTTTTTAATAAAAAGCACCCAAAGCATATGTCTATATGTTTTGCATGAACATTGAAAATGAATGCAAAGATACGCATCAAACTGTTACTATTAGTATCCTAGGGAAAGGGATGGTGTGAGGGAATATTATTAGCTATTCTTTTCATAGCTTCAAACTGCTTCACTGAGTGTAGTAATTTATGTTTTTAAAAAATAAATTAAATCAATGATGAAAACTCAAATATCTTTAGCTCTTCTACTGAAGAAGTCACAGGGGTATGGGATGGAAGTTAAAGATCCTGTCTACAAAAGCTATTGGAAAACATCCCCACAAAATTAGGTTTCTCTTTCTTTAATACCACACTCAAGAGTGAGTCATCCATTCTCCCACAACATCCACAATAAAATAAATATCTATTCTAAAACATATTACTATTGTATTATTATCATTTATATACTTGTCTTTGTCCTCCTAGAATGAAAATTCCATTGCACATGGTATATGCTCAATGAATTTTGCATAAATTTTATTTATTTCTAACCTTTATGAAATAGTTTGTTAAGTTCAGTAGCAAAAATGACAGTAGGGATATGACTGGCAGTTTAAATTTTGTTTTCAAGTGACCACAATGGGTACTTGGTTAAAAATTGACAACATTAAAGGAACACCAGTCTGTGCTAATTACCGCCATTTAAATGATTGCTTGTGCTGTTTATTGCTGCCAAAAAAACTCTTGGAGCCCTTCTCCTCCACCCACTCCACCAAAATACAGTACAGGCTAGATGAAACAACATCCTTTTTGGCATCAGAAGATGAAAAGTTTTAAGTCCTGATTCTGCCTCTTCTGGCTGTTTGAAATCTAGCAAGCTCTTAACTTCTCTGTGCCTTACTTTGCTCCTTTATTAAATGGGGACAGTGATGACTACTTCACAGAGTGATTGTAAAGTTGAACCAATAAGAATATTGGGGCAATAAATATTATAGAAGGAGCAGCTGTTATAAAAAAGTAGCAATTTACATTGCCCCTTCTCTGACCTGGGTGAAATCAGAGGAGCCATGACGGTTGTCATGAGGAAAAGCACACGTGCATCGAGCTCGTTCAAGTAAACTTGTTAGATCAACATGAAGATTTCTCACACTAAGTACAATGGAGCAGTTATTTCCTATATAAAAATATTGATATTTTTCATTTTGCAAAAGGTAACATTACTTGGTTTATTTTAGTTGTAAGATCTTCTGAATGTATACTATTAATATATCTTAGTTCACAAAAAAACATATACATACCTCTTAAGTTCATTAGTTATGTATCTTACCAAGTAAAATTAGCACAACTCACATTTACAGGAGGTTCATATTTTTAATACAAAATTTGAGATCTATATTTTTAAATAAAGATAAGCTAATCCTCCACTCATTCTATGCCTCACCTCTCTAACTTGAGCAGGAGAAATAAAAAACTGAACAATCCTCTTGCCTGTATTGGGCTCTCTCTTCTCTCAGCATTGCAGGTTAGCTACATATAGGTCTGTCTGCAGCAGGAAACACAACATTTCAGAATACTCACACCACCACAATTTCTTGTGCAATTGCCAGCCATCTGTGTTAGACTTTGGGCCCATGATGAAGCCCAGGATTGTGACTTTTGCATTCAGCATCCTCAGGTGCCCCAGCACAGGGTTTTGGCAAATAGAAGATGGTCAAAAGATTTTTGTTGAATATATGAAATAAAGAGAAGCTCATATTTGAGAATGGTATTCTGCTGGCCAGGCTAAAAATATGAATTAGATTTCTCCTTTTCAACTGCTTCTACGGTACTTTATTCACACTGACCTCATGGCCCTTACCTCTATCCATGTGTACCCAAATACCTCTTCCACTATCACACAAACTCTTTGAGGCCACTTTGTCCCTTTTTTTTTTTTTTTTATTTTCCCCCTAATCATATACCCCTTACCTAATCGCAGCCCAATGCCTATCACCTTTTAGAAGGTCATTGCATGTTTACTGAATGAAACTGAACCCATAATCTAGAGGGTAACCAGAATAATCTCTCAAAGACACTGTCAATCCTAATATTACACAATTCTTGAATGCTACAAAGACATTTTCCAAAATGTCCTCATTTGCTTCTGTAACTTGTTTAACAAGTCATCGATTAATTCATACAGCCCTTAGTGTGGGTATGCCTAAAAATGATTTATATACATTCATCTAGACCATTCTTTGCGATACCAAGCTTGGAAATAAATGGTTCCTGTGCTAATGTGTTATAAGAGGGCACGTACTGTGCCCAGAGGCCAGCAAGAGCATTTTAAACAATGATACAACATGGTTTAGGTTATATTTATGTTATTTATTTTACTTTATTTCTAAGACTGTATTATAAGACTGGTAAACACTATAATTCTTAAAGCCAAACAAATATATCTCAAGTTTTGCTAAATAGAGGCCAAACTATATTCTTAAATCAGAAGACTGAATAAAAGGATCCTTACATTCTTCAGAGAGTGTCTAATGTGAACCATGTTTGCTATACGTCATGCCAGGATGATGCTGGGACGATAGAGATTATGATCTAATTCTTCTTTTTTGTACAGGAAAACCAGAAAGCACTGAGTCTCTGTGGTGAACTACTAGAAGAAGTCAGGATGCCCAAAATACTAAATTACTTCCAGAGTAAAACGTTCTGTATTATTTACAAGTAGGAGTTTTCAGGTCAGCTAAATCGATTATTCACCATTTGTTCAGTTTGGCTTTGTATAAATCTTCGTTTTCTCACACAGCAAACTCTTCATGTATTGCGAAGCCATACCATCATTAATGAGTACTGAATGCCAAACGTTAAACTGAGGACAGTTGCAAAATGCACAAGTTCTGCCCTTCAGCTGGCTTCATTTTTCTGTATCTTTCCTTCATCCAACAGCCATCACTTTGTCTGATTTTCATATGTAAGTCATAAAGAGAAGCACTATCCCATCACCCAACAAGCAAAGAGTCACGCAACATCTTTGCTTTATGATTTTGAAACTGAGGATCCCAGCTGATACCTATCACTTGGGACATTGGTTAAACAAAAGCACAAATAATGAAAGTCATAACAGTTATCACAACAGCCATTTCTATATTGCTTATCATGGGGTAGCAGCTGTGCAAAGCACTTTACATACATTATTTAATCCTGACAACACTCTTTAAAGATGTTATTTATATCACTTTATAGTTGAGGAACCCGAGATTTAGACATGTTAAGAAGCTTTCCCAGTGCCACAAGGTTTATATTGTAGAACCAGGACTATAGCATATCATACGTGCTTGATAAATGGTAATTTTTATTCTATCCTTTTCCTCCTTTAATTTCCTTTCTTAGGCATGGGTCACTGTGCCATTTTATCTCTCTTGCTGCTATTGCTGAGAGTTCTGATTTCAGCAACATCTCTATCTTCAATCCCCTCGTTGGGTGAACCTTTATTAACAACATGATCCATTTATAAGAACATTTCTGAACTCTGCCCTTGGAATCAATATCTTCTTATCAATCAACTGTAGCAAATTCTCTGCAGGGAGCCCCAAGGTAGAAAATGAGAACTAAGAGGAAGCACCTGTGTAATTTAAAAGGACAAGCTGCCTTCTTACTCAGCAAAAAGAAGGAATGAATGAGATGTAGAAATTGATGGAGAATTCAATCCCAAAAACCCAATCTTAGGCCAAATGAATTTGCTTTGCAGTTCTGCACCTTTAACTGAATCACTTTAATTTCTGAAACTTGCTGAAGAGCTCTGTGCAGGGCTGGCCCAGGGGACTTGAGTCTTTGAAGGGACAGAAGTTGTTGACTTTGGCCAGGACAGGCACCCCGACAGTGGTGTTGGTACAATAGAGGTGAACAATCCAGTGGAGGCACCTCCCGCTTCTTACACTTGTTATATACAGAAGCTTCTCAACTAATCAACTTGTGGCTACTAAAAGGAAGCTGCAATGTGGAATTTTTTAAAACACAGGCTCTAAGAACCAAATTTTCTAAATTCAAACCCTGGCTCCTTCACCTACTGACTGTGTAGCATTGAGAAAATCATATAGCTTCTCCAAGTCACAGCTTTCCCATCTCTAAAATAATGACAAACTTACATAGTTACAAACAAAGCAATGAGTCAGAGCAACATTTCATCAGCTTTGACCACAACCAACAGATGGTAGGAATTGTTATTGATGTGTCATCATATCTTTAGACTTCTGATGAACAACTGTGTTTATCAACTGCATTTAGGAAAACAGTTCATAAGTACAGAAACTTCCATATGGAGATCTCAAAGAACTTCAATCAATGCGTGTTACAGCTGGATGTCAACAGCAAGATATCTATTTCACTGGTTTCCAAACTAAGTTCCACTGAGCACCAGAGTGCCAAAAGGAGCTTCAGGAGTCTTTAGGGGTGGAGATAGAGGACGTGGAGTGGATGAGTGACTAGTTGATGACGTTCTAACTCTCCATCCCTTTTTGTAAACAAAGAACTGTTACTATCATTTACATCATATATTGAGATTCTGAGCAATATTTTATTTTCTCTTTGGAAGCTACTGCTAAAAAAATATCAGTGATAGAAGGATTGATCCTCTCCAAGAGAGGGTTAAATAGCTTGGCCAAGCTCACACTAAATAGATCAGGAGCAGAAGATAGACTGGGGCCTGGTGCCATCTCTAACTCCCATTTCCAGGGCTGTCTTCATGACCTTGGAGTGCAGGCATTCATGTGGCTCAATAATCCAATCCACGTTATGATTTAACATTATTGTTTGATTCCAGCCCTTTAGCCTTGGTCTGGCAGGGTCTTTTAATGCCCAATCAGAGGTTCCTGGGGTCACAGATAGGTTGCAAGGAAATAGTCTTGATGTTTGGCTCTCCGTCTTGGGTTGGATGATATTGAGCTGGTGGATTTAGGGGAACAGGGGCGGAAGAATTACAAACAGCTTGGAATTGTTCCTTCAGCCTTCTGAGCTTCCTCAGTTGACTCACTTAGGGAGCAAAACAGGAAAAAAAAGATTGTGCCTTCTTATAACAATGAAGTGGTATCAGGGCAGCCTGGGAAGTCAGTGATTAAATCATGAGACTTGGGGCCAGGTAAAAGACCAGCACTTTTGTTATTTTGTAACATTTCATAAAGTCAGCCTTTTAATCTCGATTTTAAAATGTTACTTAAGGAAAATTTAATAAAAGATTGCTTATAAAACAGTATGGCAGTTCCTCAAAAAATTAAACATTCGATTACCATATGTGCCAGCAATTATACGTCTAGATATTTACCCAAGAGAATTGAAGGCAGGGTCTTGAAGAGACATATGCACACATATATTCATTGCAGCATTATTAACAGTCCAAATGAGGAAGTTTTTATCAATGGATGAATAGATAAACAGAATTTAGTATATGCATACAATAGAATATTATTCAGTCTTAAAAAAGGAGGAAATTCTAACACATGCTACAACATGGATGAACCTTGAATACATATTGCTAAGTGAAATAAGCCAGTCACAAAAGGACAAAGATTGTATGATTCCACTTATATGAGATACCTAGAGTAATCAAATTGATGGAGACAAAAAATAAAATGGAAGTTTCCAGGGGCTGGGGAGAGGAGGGGATGGAGAGTTATTGTTTAAGGGGTACAGAGTTTTAGTTTTGCAAGATGAAGTTCTGGAGATGAATGGTGGTGATATTTCACAATAATGTGAATGTACTTAACACCACTGAACTGTATACTTCAAAATGGTTAAAATGATAAATTTTATGTTATGTTTATTTTGCCACCATAAAAAGGATTAATTCTAAACAGTGTTTTAATATGTACATATGGATATGATATTCAACAAAGAAGACAAATTCCAAGTGCTACACCCACATGTGCTTTGGCCTTTAATTTCATTGTGACATCTTCCAGTTAGGACTCTATTATTGAGAGCACAGTAAACAGGATGCCCATTGTGGCTGGAACTGGATTTCTGGGGAAGGATCCTGGATTTAATCTTTTTAGGAAAAAACGCATAAGTATGATTTATTATTAGCGTCCTAATTATGTGAGCTATTTTAAAGAGATAGCGCCTTTCTCGGCAGCCACCTGGAGGCAATGAGTGGCTCAGACCTCAGAAATGGTCACTTGTGAGTATACCGGAGACACGGCCCCTTCCTGACCCTCCGTACGCAACAGCTTTTACAGCACATTGTTCCAGGGATATCTTTATCTTTTTATGGAAAGGATAGAAGAGAAACAAGTGCCCCTTCCTACCAAGGTTGCTGAGAGGGTAAACATGAAGTCAATGTATACGAAAGGGCTCAGCAAGTAGCAAGCACACAGCAGGCACCCAAGGAGTATTCTAGAACTTAGGCTGTAATTTTTACTACATTTCAGGTATTTTCATGTGCATTCATGCATTCAAAATTAACAGTTGACCATTTATTATATAGCTGGCTCTTTATAAGTCACAGATGATGAAGCAATGAATAAAGTTTCTGTTTTTATGGTGTTTACATTTCAGGAGTGGGTCAGATAATATACAAATAACTACATACTATCTGTGATGATAAGAGGTAAGAAGAAAAATAAAGGAGCAAGGCCAGAGGGAAAGAGAATGATGGAGGAGGGTGTTCTCTTATCTAGGGAAACCTGGGAAGAGTTTTTGAATCAGATGACATTTGAGCAAAAACCCTGAAAGGAAGGTTGGAAGGTTGGAAGCTTTGCATATGGATGGATGAGTGAATAGTTCTCTGGGCAGTGGGAACAGAAAGTAACCTTCCTTTGGGTAAGGACATGGGACATGCTTAGAAAATTCCTGAAATCGCATGGAAGCCAGTGTGGCTAGGACAGAGTTGGAGATTGTAGGCGTGTTGGAATATGAGGTCAGAGAAGTGTGTGCATGTGTGTGCATGTCTTGGGGAGTATATGAAGATTATGTAGAGCGTGGGTCAGAAAAATTTTTCTGTAAAGGGCCAAATGGCAAATATTTTATATTCATGGGCCATATAATCTCTGTTGCAACCACTCAAATCTGCTGTTGTAGCATAAAAGTAGCCATAGACAAAATGTAAACAAATGGGCAATAAAAGCAAAACAACACAGGCACTGTCTGATAAACCATGATAAAAACTTTGGCTTTCACTCTGTGTAAGAGAAAAAGCTGCCAGAGGATTTTGGTCACTTTGGAAGCCAGGTAAATTATGAGGAGGCTCTAACAATAACAAGGCAAGAGATTCTAGTGATTTGCATAAGGGCGGGGGTGGGGGGAGAGGTGGAGGGGATGGGTGTATGCCTACAGAATGAGGGCATTGTGCACCGTTTGGGGAATGGTCACACTTGAAGGTGCTGACTCGGGGAGGGGGGGGTGGGGAGGGGATGGATATATACCTACATGATGGGTGCAACGCGCACTGTCTGGGGAACAGACACGCCTGGAGCTTTGACTTGTGGGGACAGGTGGTACATGGGCAACGTATGTAACCTGAAATTCTGTATCCCCCATAATAAGATGAAATAAAAATAAATATAAAAAAAATAAAAAATAAATAAAAGCAGAGTCAACGTGAGTTGCTCACAGATTGGATTTGGGGTATGAAAGAGAGGAGCGGAGGGTCACAGTCAGCTACCAGCCTAGACAATGGGTAGAATGAAGCTGCCACTGACTGTGGAAGGAAGAACTTTCGGGGGAAATCAAGAGTACAGACTTTCACATGGTAAATTTGAGATGCCAATAAGCATCCAAATGGATATGCCAATGTGAGAGTCTGGAATTCCTGGGAAAGATTAGAACTTAAATATGGAAGTCCTTGGCTTGAGAGTGGAATGTGAAGCAACGGCACTGGATGGAATCACACCAGATAGGACATCAGAGAGGTTTATCACATATTGTGTACGGTGCACCCTGTATATGTCACAGAAGGTAAAGCAATGAATAAAATAAAGTCTCTGCTTTTAGGGTGTTTACATTTCAGGAGTGGGTCAGACAATATACAAATAACTACATACTATCTTTGATGATGAGAGGTAAGAATAAAAATAAAGGGACAAGGATAGAGGGAAAGAGAACAATGGGAGAGAGTGTTCTCTTATCTAGGGAAACCTGGGAAGAGTTTTTGAATCAGCTGATCCTGTACAGCAGGACCATGCCATGCATAGTTAAGGTTAAGGCCATGGGACCAGGTTAGCTCAGAGTAAATCCTGCAGTAGCCACATACTGCCTGTGAGATCTTAAGAAAGGCAGTTAACCTTCTTAGACTTCACTCTACTGTACCCAACTTATTGAGTTATTATGAGTATTATAATACCCAATACCTACCAAGCTCTCAGAAAATCATATCATATCAATCTCTCTGCTCTTACCCCTGGCATGGCCTCCAAGGTGCTGCCTGGTCTGGCCCCTGCCGGCTTCTCCAGCTTCCCCTGACCCAGCCTGCCTCTCAGTTCCAAGGTTCTACCCACCTGTTCTCTGTCTGTTTCACAGACACATCAAGGTGTTTGCTTCAAACTCTCTTCTCCCTCTTCCTCCCCTGGCTCTTACTTATGCTTTAAATTTCATCTTAAATGTCACTTCCTTGGATGGGTTCCTAGACAGCGCCACCTATGTCAGCACCCCCTAGTGTGTTATTTCACAGGACCCTACAGTTTGTCTTCTTGGCACTGCCAGTATAATGGGAGGGCTTGTGAAGACAGCCTGGGTTCACTAGCTGAAAAACTTTGGATGAGCTACTTCACTTCTTGGTGCTTCAGCTTCTTTATCTATAAAATGGGGTTAAAACAGTGCCTACTTCAAGAGTTTGTTGTAGGACTGAACTAGTTAATGTATGTAAAACATTTCAAATGCCCAGCACAGCAAAGATACCAGACGAGCCTGAACTATGATTGGAATGATTTTCTACATGATAATTTATATGATTATGTACATATTATTGTGTGATTATTTGTTTAATGTCTGTCTACTGTGTCTCTTGTTTTCTCCATCCTCACCACCTAACATATCGGATGCTCAATGCTCTTGAAATAAATGAATAAATGAAATGCACATGTTATCATCATCATCATCATCATCTTCAGCATCAGCATCTCATTTTGTCCATTCACCAACTCTGTGAGGTAGTGATCATCTCTTTTGGTGGGTGAACAAATTATATCTGAGAGAGGTTAGCGAGCTCAAGGTGCCACATGGGCTCATGGGCACAGTTGGAATTCCAGCACAGTTCAGACCCCAGATGCTCTCAGTCATGTTTAAATTTGATTTGGAGAGAATTCCTGGTAGGTGATCTACAGTGTATAATATGAGGAAATCAAAAGAAACCTCCCTTCATGAAACAGTTCAGCCCCTATATATGCCAGAGTACTTATCTACATGGCCCTATCAATGATATTTTCCTTGCATTTGCCGTATTGAGTCCTTAAGCACTTCCTTTGGAAATTTAAATTCAACAGCGGGGATGATAAGTTCATGAAATCTCATAATTCGAAGATAATTTAGAGCCCATAAAATACATCTTCACATCTAATTCTTAAATACCCTTGCTGGTACCCCTATCCAGTACTGGTCCAACTTATGCTCAGACTGTCAGTGGCAATGGAGATAGAGAAATGTGGATTAATTATGATGATTTTGGTGGTAAAAACACCAAGACTTACTGATTTTTTGGAATGTGACATGAGAAAGAGATAAAGGTGTTAAGAAGGGATCCAAAATTTCTCATTTAAGTGACTGGGTTAACAATGGTTCCATTTTGTGAAATGTCAGTAAATGGTTTGGGGAGGAACAGGTTTGGTAGAAAAAGCTAAAATGTCATGGATACATTAAGTTTGGGATGTTTTGAGGTATCAAGTGGAGATGTCAAGTCAGCAGCTATTCCATCTTTGGACAACTCTGACAGAAAATGTGAATATGTTGCTATTATTAAGGGACTGAATTCAATAAATTAAAAAAAGCAATATTATTTACTTGTAAATGTATAGAAAAGAGGCTAGACATTTAATGTATGCACAATCACAATGGAGAATAATATATTAGTAATTAATAGTATATTTAGAACATGGGTTTACGATGAGGTAGACCTAGATTAGAAGTGACCTGCCAATTACTAACTCTAATGATCCTGGTCAATTTACTTTACCTCTGTAAGTTTCAGTTTCTTTGCTATAAAGTGGGAATGCTATTATATGTTTATAAGGTTAATGAATGGATTAAATAATATAAACAAGTACTGTTACTGATTTTATACTTACTAATATTATTTTTAATAGTAAGAGGAGGAGGATTATCGTCACATACGAGCAAAAATTATGGCGTGGAGGGATTCCTAAAGAAAGGGTAACTCTACAAATTGGATAAGTAAATAAAGAAGAAAAAGTTATGGTTTTAGAAAAGAATTTTAAGTCTTTAGAAAAATAGGTCCTAAAAATAAAATCAACTCTGCCAGTAAAGTTGGATTTGAAAAGATCTTGTCTAGGCCGGAACCCTGGGATCCAAACTGACTCATATCCTACTTTGGGTATACTTTGGCCAATTTATTTAAATTGTCTTAGCCTGAAACCTCTCAGCTCAAAACCATATAGAAAGTCCTCATGTTTTCCAGTATACTGTAGATTAACTGAGGCCAGGGATCATTATTTCACTGGCCAATGATTCCCTGGACAGACTAACAACATCCCAACATTTAGCAATTCCCTACATGCATGCCTCCTGCCACTCAAGGAGAAAGTAGGATTCGTTTGCTTTGTCATTGGTAGATGTAAAGTCTATTCTACTAGTTATCGGATGGAGAAGAGGAAGTAAATCAGTACTTTGATTTCTGGTCCTATATTATGATTATGTACTTTCTATACATTTTATCAATTAAATTTCAAGAGCTTATAGAGGTAAATGTTATTTTCCTTTGAGATATGAAGCAGTGGGTCAAAGATGTTAAATATCTTCTCCAAAGTCACAAAGCTACCTGGTGATGTAGCTGTGCTTTGAACCCAAATCTGTGTCCTCCAGGATGTGTTCTAGTTACTCCATACCACACAGCACTGAAGGATAGATTCTATTTATGCCAAACCTCATGGCCTGAGTGCGATGCGCACTGTCTGGGGAATGGACACGCTTGAAGTTCTGACTGGGGGGGATGGGGGTGGGGGGAGAGAATGGGTGCATACCTACATGATGAGTGTGATGTGCACTGTCTAGGGAATGGACACGCTTGAAGCTCAGACTCGGGGGGATGGGGGGGCATGGGCAATATATATAACCTGAACTTTTGTACCCCCATAATGAGCTGAAATTAAAAAAAAAAGAGTTATAATTATATACCAGTAATTATACCTTGCTATAACATTGCTATAAATAGTAATTATATAAAGACAGTGGGGGAAGCCCCATTCCCTTTCACTTCCCTCTTCCTGACACCTTTACTGAGCAAGGCCCTTTGGTCTAAATTCTCTTTTCTTGACTCCGTAGGTTGCTCCACACTGAAGCGAATGACAACAGATGATGCCACCAATCTTTGGCCTCTGGAAAGACATAAGATACCAAACTTTTGTTACAGGTGTTAGAAGAAAATTACTGCCTCAAAACAAAAAAAGAAAAGAAAAAAAAAAAAAACCTGTGTTGTTTCCAATGGTTTTACATCAAAAAGTGGAAAGGTAACAAGATGTGGAGTCAACATACCTACAATTTGAGCCCTTATTCTGTCACTTTCTGGTTGTGTGACCACAGGAAAGCTGGAATCTTCTTTCTCTGAGTCTCATTTTAATCAAAACACCAACTTCATAAACTTGCTATGGGGCTTATCTAAAAATGGGGATATGAAAGGGCTCCTGCATTTAACTCTTCACCTTGTTAAAATTTCAACTCGTGGTGCAAAGTTGACGCTGAATGAATTTACGAGAGTTAAAATACAGATCTGGAGAGGACTTCTGTGTCCCATGCATCAGACTCTCACGGTACGAGGAGGCAGGTACTCAGGTGCACATGCTCCTACCACCAATTCAGAAGGGTTGTTTCGATCTTGTATGAGGTGTAATCTCCCTAATCCTCAGGTGCTTCATTTATAAAATGGTGATAATGGTGCTTCATCTGTCCCCCCATATGCCACAAAAGATGATCACTTGAGGTTTTATCCTACATCTGAAACTTATATGGAAAAAACATTTGTTTCTAAGTCCTTTAGCAGGCATTTATACTTTTCTCATCACCCAAATGGGTAAAAAAATTCTGTGATACTATTTAGCCATTATGTATATATGCATTTACTATCTGTCTTTGTTCAAATATGCTGGGAAGAGTAGCATTTTAGAGGCTGGTGTGTTTCTCCCCAGTACTATGCCTGTAATTCAGATAAATACCACTAGGTGAAGACGTCTCAGATAGTGCTACATCCATCCAAAAGCCTTCCTCTAGTTCTTTATGTTGGAATCCACTTCAATAGGAATACGAATAATAAATCTTTAAAAAATATAACAATGTGTATTTGCTAGGATAGGCTAGTCCTTATCTCCACCAACAAATCTCATTTTCCAAGTTTCTAGGAGGGTAAACTGGCTTCTCTCTAGGTATGCCTACATTTGCTCTCCGTTATGAAAACCAAATTATTTAGTCACCCTAAATATTTCTGTTGATTATATCTCAAAAATCAGCCTATGATAATTAGAAGTACCTGAAGAGAGAGTGGACTTGATCGTCTTGTTAATACCATTAACAAATATTAGGGATCAGAAAATATCTGGTAAATAGCACATGCTCAATACATACAGCATATACTATGAGCCAGATATTTCTACCTAATGCCTTAAATCTATAAATATTTCTTAAATTCCTATTATATAACATATTATACAATGTGCATAATGAGGTGGGGTTAAAAATCACTATCACTACCACAATGACCATGGCCACAAGCTTGGTAAATAATAAATAAATAATTAGTAATTACTGGTGAAATCATTGCTATGAAAGAAAACAACAGAAAGTCATGGCAAAGAATAATGGTGAAAGCACTACTTTAGGTTGAGTGACAGAAAAGGTATTTCTGAGATGGTGAAAGCTAAGCTGATACCTCAACAATGAGAGAGAGGCAGATATGCACGTTCTCATGAGAAAAACATTCCAGGCATAAACAAGAATATGCATGGAATCCACACAGCAAGACAGACCTTGGAGTGTTTTAGAGAATTGGATAATATCTGCATGACTGAGGTATTAATACAAGAAATAAGCCATAGAAGAGTACAGGACATGCTTAGAGATGTAGGCAGTTGCCAGATCATGAAGGGACTTAATCTCATAATAAGAAGGTTATTGTAAACACAAAAAGAAGCTTCTGAGTGCTTTTCAGCCATGGAATGAAATGATATAAGTCTTACGATGACTGTTCAATGCTGCTGCAGAGAGTCTGTATTGGGCTGGTTTCAGTAAGTGTAGGAGACTAATTAGGAGAATGGTTTTTGTGTTCTTGTTGGTTTTTTGATGACTCAAATAAGCAATAAAGAATCCTTGAAGCAGAAACAGTCATGCTCCCAGCAGGAAATAGATAGCATTTCAATAAAGGATGGTTTGGGAGGGTTTAGTGCAGGAACCATGCAAGGTTGGATATAAGGAAGCCACAAGAGAGCTCTGCAGTTCTTTGGGGACAAGTGACAGTGGAGAGCCATTACTAAACAAGGCACAAGGGCATGAATGGAAGGAGGGACAACTAGAATATGGAGACAGAAATTGCCTCCTGGCAGGAATGAAACTATCTATGGAGGATCCCTGTAAATCTATGGTAATCCTAAAGGGAGGGAGCCCATGGAATATATATACTCCAACGTCACTCTTCTCCCTCTCTCCAATTTCCTGCTAGTACTCTCCACTAGCTATTAATAAATCCAACCAGAAGCCCAAAGGCTAGGGAGTGTATTGATGTAGCTTATGCAGCTCAGTCTGCCAGAGGATAGTACAGGATAGAGAGGGGTGGAAAACAGATTTGGAAGGGAAAATGGAAAATATGCCACCCAGGAGGTGACAGTGGAGACAAAGAGAAATGGATGAATTCAAGATATCCTTGGATATAGAATCCCCATGAGGTGCAGATGTATTTCATATGGAAAGTGGAGGAGAGAGGGTTTAACCATGAACTTTAGGCTTTTGATGGGAGTCATGAAGTTGGTTGGGGTGTCATTTGCTGAGATGTGGTAGACTTAGGGTAGAAGCAGCAGCTCAAGATTCATAAGTAAGTTGGTGTAAGATGTTTAAACATCCAAGTGGAGATGTCAAGTAGGCAGGTGGATGAACTAGACTATATCTCAAAAGGCATATCTAAGCTGTACTAATAAATCTGCATTGTCAGCACATGCATGGTGTTAATGAGATGATGACTATTATCTAGAGAGAGTATTTAAGGAGAAGAAGGAAGGCCTATTTTCAAGTTTTGAGATCAGATAGTGGAGAAGAACCCAGCACAAAAGATTGAGCAAGTGTAATCAGAGTAGTAGAAAGAAAACCAGGAACGCATGAGGTCACAGAAACTGAGACAAGGGTATGTTTCAGGGAGGAGTGCGGGTCAATTGTGAGGAATATGCAGTTGGAAGGACAGCATTTCAAGATTAGTTTCAGAATATCAAGAGCACAGAAGTCAGATTAGAATGGGTTGTTCAAAAAAGGCCTGTGATGCAGGTTTCATTATGTCTTTTTATTTTAGCAAATGAAAAGAAAATAATGCTGAGGTTGATTAAATAGCTCTTTCATTTAATGAATTTGAAAGCAGGTGTCTTTGATTCCAAAGTCCATGCATGCTCTTTCCATTATGCTGAGTAATTCTCTAGCTCTATGATTCATGTTGCACAGGGAGAAGTTTGAAGTAACTATCAAGTTAGCATCTCACTCTAGATTTCTGCCAGGTTTGACCTTCTCTCAGATCTGGCTCCTGAAAGCAAAAGACGAGGAAAGTCCTCCCCTCCAAAGGGGAAAAATAGCATAAAATAAATGGCAAGATATTAATCTTGAGACCATTTACAGGGAGGTGTTAAGTGGCCCCCTTGGCATTAACAGCAATGAGCTTCGAATATCACTGGTACAGCAAGCTGCTTAGCTTTGCAGATAACAAGTCACAGCAGGCCTTCTTGGGTTGCAAATGTAGTCACTCTGTTTGCCAATTAACTCTTTCCCACACTGCTTTTTATATAACCAGCCAGGAAGCTTTGCTGAGACAGCAGGATCTGCTGGAAAACAGCGCTGGCCTGGGAGTTAGAAGAGATGATGTGCTAGAAGCAGTCATGGTTGTAGTAACAGATACTATTATAGTAATAACAGTGGTAGAAAAGTTATTAGTAAGCCAGAGCCCTAGGAGGCTATTTTCTGAAATAAATGCCCATGGTTTCTGAGCTTAATATGAGTCAATGTCATAAGTAAGGCATTGTTCTTTCATCTTAAGAAATTTCAATTTGTCTAAGTTGTTTCTGAGCATGCTAAAAGGAAATACTCTGTGATCTTCCGGAGTACACTGCCCAATGTCCTTAATTCATTTGTGATGCTATAGACTAGATTTCTCCAGGAGCACATGGTTTTGTGTCCTGGAGGGTGCCTCTGTCTCCTGCACTGGAACCATGATTTCCAGGAGCAGAAATGCAAGGGTCCCATGGATGTTCCTTGCTTGTTTGACCTCCCAGACACATCTGACATGAAACTATCTCACCTTCATAAAACACGTTCCCTAGTGATACTACACGTCCCTGGTTTTTCTCCTACCTCACTGACTATTCTTTCTCAATCTGTTGCACTGGCTCCTCTTTTCCTCAACCTATATATATGGAAATGCCCTGGTGTCTTTCCTGGGCTCTTTTTACTTGTCTCTATACATTTTCTCCACACAAATGAAGATTTAATTTATCATCCAAAACAGGACCATCCTGAGAGCCTAAAACGCTAAATTAGGAGAAAGTATTACAAGACCATAGCTGTCTTTTCTAGGTGACCACATCTCTATATGGCAAAGAATCTTAGATATTTCTCTACAGACTCACATAATCAGAGGTCAACTTGACATTACTACTTGGATTCAGATAAGCACCTCAATTATAACATAACCAAAACAGAATTCTCAAGTTTATTTTTGCAAACCTGTTCCTTCTTAGTCTTCCCTATCCTAGTAAATGGCTCTACCATTCATTTGCCAGCCATAAAAAGTCATTACCTTTGATTTCTCTTTCTTCTTTCCCTCTTATCCGATTACTCAGCAAGTTTTACTGACTGTACTACCATGTTGGATAAATCCATCACCACCTCTCAACTAGATGTGCAATAACATCTTAACTGGTCTTCCTTCTGTGAGTATGGGTTCTCTATAAACTATTGCCCACATTTTTAATAAAACACATGCTGCAAACTTTTATGTACCAGTTTCTATAGAAGTTGGCCCTCTCCCTCCTCCCCAGTATCATTTCCTTCCCCAACTCCTCTCATCTGCTCTGCCTGGCCTCATCAGCCTTCCCCCTGTTCCCTGGGCACCCAAGCCAGACTCTGCCCTCAGGGCTGTGCGGTGGCCCTTCTCCCTGCCTGACATGCTCTGATCCTCCATGGCTGGCTTCTTGACATCCACAGTTCTGCTTAAATGATTCCTCCAGAGGGACCATTTCTCAACTGGAGCTCCTCATATGAATCACAGTGCACAACAAATGATCGTAGTAACTTGTTTTTGTTTGTTTGTTTGTTTGTTTGTTTACTTTCAATTCTCTTTCAAGAATTATTCACGGGTGGCTCATGCTTGTAATCCTAGCACTCTGGGAGGCCAAGGCGGGTGGATCACTCAAGGTCAGGAGTTCGAGACCAGCCTGAGCAAGAGCGAGACACTGTCTCTACTAAAAATAGAAAGAAATTATCTGGCCAACTAAAATATATATATAGAAAAAATTAGCTGGGCATGGTGGCGTGCCCCTGTAGTCCCAGCTACTCGGGAGGCTGAGGCAGGAGGATCAGTTGAGCCCAGGAGTTTGAGGTTGCTGTGAGCTAGGCTGATGCCACGGCACTCACTCTAGCCCAGGCAACAGAGTGAGACTCTGTTTCAAGAAAAAAAAAAAAAAAGAATTATTCATAACTGGTACCATTCTAGATGCATAGGAGAGAAATTAAATTATTATACCCATTATTATGTAGGATTTACATAAGTTGGACTTAATTTTCTCAGGGAAATCCACTTGGAAAAGACAAAATATGCTCTGTGTCTCATCACCTCTGACTATTCTTTTCAAAGTGGTTATCACTATCTGGTATTTTCCCTCATTTGTTTACTTATTTGTTTATTGCCTATCTCTTCTGTCTAGATCATAAACTCTCTAAGAGTACAGAGTATGCCCATTTTTCTTTGCTGTATTTTGTTGAATAGGGGTACAATGGACCAAGGTGGAGAACTAAGAGGTAAAGACTTCTCTCAGCTCCTTTCTAAGGTTGGCCTTTATTATACCGCCGACCTCTCTCACTTTCTTTGTCCTATACCATTCTGTGTATTTCTTTGATAATACTCATCACAATTTGTATTATTTCATTGTATACGTGCTTAGTGTGTCTCTCCTCTCCTTAGAAAGTGAGCTGCATATAAAAAGAGACCTCATCTGACTTTTCATCCTATGTATCCCCAATGTCTCACCCAATGTCTAGCATGTAGTGGTTTTTACTGCATAAATAAATCAAAAACAGGGCAAGTCTCTGAGTAAAGAGATGTTGCTCCAGGCTGAGCTTAGCATATACCTTGCCCCAGACCTCTGAGCTTGTTACTAAACCTGTCTATGTGTCATATTTTCCCACCTATAAAATTAATACCCATTAAGATCTATCTTATATAGCAAAAGGAGTAAAACATTTTATATACAATTATTGTATGCTATCTTAGCTTGGGTTTCTCAGAAGCGGTCTCTGAAACAAAAACTCCAGTGCAACTGATTTATTTGTCAATGAAGGGTACGGTGGTAGAGGAGTGTAGAAAAAGAAGGCACCCAGTGGAAGGTAAGCTCTTGAGCCAGACACCAGTGTGGGCAACGGAACAAACTGGGAGAGTGTAGAACACATGCCTGCGATGGATCCAGCCATGGGAAAGGAACCTGGGGTATTCACACACCTATCAATCATTGATTGGAGGCTATTCCTAGAGGGTACTAGTTCCCTGCCAGTTCATGCTGCCACAAGGGTGGCAAGTGTAGCTCTAAGAGAAAGCCCTCAGGCAAAGAAATGCAGGATCCGCTGCTGGATGTTGGGCTGGTGTGCACTGTGGTAAGGGCTAGGGGAGGTGGGGTGGGGTGGAGGGGATTCCAGAAGCATCTGCTCCACGCCTCTACTGGGTATTAGTGATAGCCCAGTGTCTAGCACAGTAACCTGCATTTAGCAGGTACTCACTTTGTCCATGAACCCTTTGAAATGTTATACAAACTGTGCATAATTACACATCTTTTTCTTAAATCTGCTAAACCTTAATTAGACATTCAAAAGGATCTATGACCTCAAAAAGTTACGAGCCATTGGTATATGAATCTCTCTGACTCCTGGCTTGTCCTTTTCTAATTCACTCTTTCAAAAATGTTGTTGAATGTACCACAGAGGAAGCATGAATGCTGCACCCACCGATGACCTCACAGCAATCTCAGGGAAGGCTTAAAATCGTCCCCACCCATGAGGGTAGAGACGTGGGCAGAGTGCACCTAGCTCTCCAAGGGGGAGAGATCCCACCTCAGCATACACCTGCTGTACATATAAAATGAACATATTAAATAATAATCTCTACATTATACGGCTGTTGGAAAAATTAAATGGCATAATCGGCGGGATATATTTAAGCACCTAGCATAGGGCCCAGTACCACAGCTTCTGGAGGATGATGCAGAGAGGATGTTTTTATTCTTCAACTGGGACGCCAAGAGTAATTGGACACATAAATACATGTTGGGCTGAAACTTAAGTAGAGGGGAAATGAGTGACAGTGTGAATGGGCATCTGGGCCACAATGATTTTTGGCCTCCTGGGTATTTCCGCAGTGGCCATTTATAGCCAGTGACACAGGGAGAGTGCCTTTATTACATTCAGCAGGCCAGTGTCATTGGGATTGGGCTCTCCGAGTGCTTACATGACCCCGTGATAATGGAGACAGCTGGAAGGTCAGAAATAAGAAGCTGCTTCAGATGAATTGCCAAATATTTCCTTGATGCAGGAGGTGGGTCCCAGTAGAAATCAGTCTTCTGACATTTGCCTACAGGATGCCAAGCCGGTGTGCTCAGTTGAATAGATTTCAATCCTAGGTACGTTATTAATTTTTTTGAAGTGTCTTGCCTAGTATATTTTAGCACCATCACTTTGGGGGGGAAAAAGCCACCTAGAGAAGGTAAATGAAATCATAGCCTCATTGATCTCTGAGCTAGAAGCATTTTCAAACAATTGCTTAGAAGCATAGTTATAGCCTGGAAAAGAATCTGGGCTTTAGTTACCAAAAGGCGTGGGTGCAAACTCTGGCCTTCAACTCCTTAGATGTGAAGCATTAGACCAAGCTGTTCCAAATCTCAGTGTCTTCACTTGGCAACCAAACCCCTGTTGGGAGTATTAGCAACATGTGTGCACATATATGTGCACACTCAAGCATGTGTGTGCTTGGAGAGCAAAAATTAAAGCTGTTATGAGTATTAAGTCCAGCCCTTACTCTGAAATTTTATAGGTAAATCCAGATAGCAAGAGTTAATCTAATTACCTAATTCATGCTTACAAGTAAGCAAAATAGAGCACGATTCAGCAAACTACTGCCTATAGGCCAAATCTCACCTGCCTGTTTTTGTACATGAAGTTTCATTGGATCAGAGCCACACCCATTCTTTCCTTAGTGTCTATGGCTATTTTTGTGCTATAGGAACAAAGTCAAGTAGCTGTGATGGAGACCATATGGGCTGTAAAGCTAAGATAATCTACTCTCTGATCCTTTATACAAAATATTTGTTGACTCCTAAAATATAGGATAAGTGAAATTCACATTATGAGCTGGTGTTCTTGCCCCAAGCTTTAATACTCGCATCTTCCAAAGCTAATAACTTTCTTTACAAATATGCTGGGAAATCGTAACAGAATTGATCTTGAGATCACCTCAGACTTTCACTACCCTTTCTCCCCACATTCTTCTCTCTTCTCCCCCCATGTCTATCCCTCGTGGTGTCCCCAGGCCTCTCCTGTCCACTGTTGTATGGATGAGGGCTGAGTTACTGACACCGCAGTATGTGATGCCCTGCAACAACTGTGTGGTATGAACGGCCCCAGCCTGTCTTCCTGGAGTATCGACTTCACAGAAAACAATGTAAAATCTTGGCTTTTTACAAAAACAAAGGAGGAGTTTTTAAGATGAACCATGTGACTTCAAAGAAATTTCCAGTCTGCTTTTGGGCACCCTAATCTCCTCCCTTGGAGGAACACACTTACCTTCCTCTGTTTTGGGATTTTTAGAAGAGAATTTGGCAAGTATTCTCTTTGTTGGAGCCTGACATTTTGGAGTCAGACAGATCTGCATGTGAATTTTTGTTCCCTAGGTAACTGGCTGTGTGTCTTAACTACTCCACGACATTCACTGCTTTCCATTCTGCAAAGTGGGGAGTTAAGATTCCGTCCTAGGAATGCTGGGGTGAGAATGAAGAGAGACAATGGGAATCAGTGGTTCTCAAACCTGACTGCACGTGAAACTCTTGAGGTACTTTCTGGATGCCCAAGCCCATCTTCAGGCCAATTAAAATAGAATGGAGGTGGGTGGAGGAGAGTGGGGACCATACTTGGCAATTTGAAAGGTGCTCCAGGTGATTCTACTGTGAAGCCTGCATTAAGAAAGGACCAATGTGTACAGAAGTGTTAGCATGGTACTGAGTCATAATTGGTCATCAAAAAATGGTAGCTTAAAGTGGGTGGGCACATGGCACTCACCTAGGACTGCCTACCCTGCTACAAGCTCCAACTTACCCCAGCGTGACAAATAGCCCAAGTTAAAGTGTCACTCCACCCGCGTAATATATTTGCATCGCAGAGCCTAATAGTGCTCTTAAATCACATCATCAAGACAGCTCTGGCTCCACCTAATGCCAGCCCCAGATCTAAGCTGGTTGCTGCTGCTGGGGTGTCTGGGACTGAACGCTCATACCCATCCACGCACAGGAACCCATGTCCTTAAAGGACCTGACAAGGACACTTCCTGCCCTTTGGGGGTCCCCAGCAACTTAAGAGATAGTCTAGAAACACCTTAGAGCTGGCCAAACTTCCCCTTGCTCCACCTGCCTGCCACAGACATGAAGCAAAGTATGTGAGCGCGTGTGTGTGTGTGTGTGGGTGGGTGTGCCTGTGTGTGTAAATCGAACGACTTCTGACCTTGAAGTCAGAAGGCCTGGGTTAGCTCCAATCTTGTCCTAGCCTGGGTTCCCAAATAAAGAGCCTGGGTCAGATCTTGTCTTGAGGTAGTTTATCTGGGAGGTGATTCCAAGGAACAAGAGTGAAGCACCGTTGAGTGAAGCAGGAAGAAAGGAACATGAATGTAGAAATGTGCTAGTGATTTGGTCACAGCTGGGAGTGACTGTGGCTTGGTCTCCCTGCCCCATTTGAGACACCCCTCAGAACTGTCAGCCTGGGGGAGAGAAAAAGGGAAGCATCTATCTAAGAGCTCCTGTCCCTCTTTGGCAAGGGCAGCCCCTAAGGCATGAACCTCTCAGTCCATCCTTAAAAGCTGAGCAAAGTTCTGTAAGTCAACCAGAGAGGCCCCAAGGCAAGAAGAGTCCCTTGTGCAAAGGCTGTGGAGATGAGCACAGAAATGTATGTGCAAAACTTGGGAGTGGGAGGATGGGAAACCGTGCAAAAAGGTGCTTGAGGTACAACTTGCCCACTTACTCCTGGCCACAGCAGATGTTCCAGGCCTCATGCTAAGTATTTCACATCCATTATCTATTTCAGTCCTTCCCCAAACCCCAAAGACTGACATCTTTCTTTCTTCATTTTACAGATAAGGAAGCTGGGCCCTGAGACATCAGTTAACTTAAAGGGGCTGAATGGGAACCCTCCAAGTGACCACCTCTGAGCTGGAAAAGGAAGACTGGACACATCACTTCATCTTTCTGATTCTTGATGTCCTTGCCTGTAAGATCACGTCAAGAGCCTCTGTCTCCTTTGTGGGCTGTGATGCAGACCAGATGAGAAATGCTTGTAAGCTATAATGAGAAGTTGCATATGCAAGGATTTTTTTTTTTTTCAGAGGGCAAAAACAAAAACAAACAAAATATAACAGCATATCCCAGGCAGCAGAGGTTGAGACAAACAGGTTTCAAAGCTACATCCATGTCCTGGGAGGTTCTGCTTGAACAGACAGGCTGCCCCAGGGAGACTGGAACTGAGGCAGGTTCTTCCTGGGCTTGGGGGACAGCTTCTCTCTGGGGTTCAGAGAAACATCTAATTTTCACTGGGGGCAGAAGGACAGTTGCTGGCTGTGTCTCTGGTTGTCCTAGAGAAATGAAAGCTAAGAACTACAGTTCCTCTCACATGAGGTGAAGCAGCTTTGCAATTGAAAGACAGAGAGCAATCCACCTGGAACAATTATGTTTTCATTATTATTCCCAAGCTGCTGTGTCACAAATCACATTTTCCATCCTGGGACATGTCGGTGCAGAGCTACCGATTGCAGTTCCCATCATTCCACCAGCTGACTGCTCCAGCCTGGCCCTGGGAGCAGCAAGCAGGTGGCTCATTAACCCAAATACCTGCACACATACTGCAAACCCAGTGGGGCAGATGCGGATTTAAGGAAATTCTCCCCCATTTGAAAATGGACTGTTTACTCTAAAACTCCTGTTGGGATTTTTAAGAAACACCGTGAAACCCTTGTAGATTTTCACGTCGACCTGCATTACAGCTCAGCTGACAGTGCTAAGGCTGGGCATAGCTTTGACTTAACAGGCACAAACACAAACACACCCAGGCGCCCCTGGCTTTAAAACTGGGGATTTAAAGTGCTAGATTTGGGAGCGCGGGAGAGCTGCAATGCTCATGCCGCCATCATGTGGCCAAAGGAGGAACTGCACCAGGAACAGACTGCCATAGTTGACATGGACCAATTTGGCCTGCCTGACTTCCGGCTCTCCTGCATCTCTCCCTCCCTTTGAAACAGCTCCTGTTTTGAAGTAATCTAGTGAAAGAGAGGAAGAGAAGTGGAAGAGAAATAATTGAGTTGCGTGCCACTATTTGCCTGTCCCTTTCCTGGTCTTTACATGTGTCATCAGTTAATCCTCACAAGTGCCCAGTGTGGTAGGGGGTGTTATTTGCAAATAGTGAAAGTAAATTTGAACGGGAACTCAACACATTCTTGTTTTCTTGTTAATTTACATTAGGTGAGTTCAATGTCAAAATTAAGCAACTCATATTTAATAAGGGCTGATTCCCACAGAACTTCATAGACCTTACATATAGAGGGCACAGAGCAAATTATACTTTTGCTTATTGATTGGAATAAAAATCAGTATTTTACCAAAAAAAGGGGGGGGGATTAAAATTATGCCCTCATCCATTGTTCTGCTATGTTGCTTCTAATTCTTAATTTGTAGAATTACATTCTGGGAATATTACTCTTTTGTGTGAGTTGCAAATACTTTCTAATAATCACTTATTTGTCTTCTTTATGGGCTCTCTTTCCATTCAGAATTTTTTTTAATTATCAACATTGTTTTTAATATAACTGAAGCTAATTTTGTTTTTCCTGTATAGTTTCTGGGTTTCCTGTCTTGCTTAGAAAGTCTTCCTCCACCTTAAAGTAAGAAAACAGTCTTTAATATCACTTTTTAATGATTTTATAATTTTATTTTATGTTTAGTTCATGTGACTTTATTTTCCTATTTAAGGTGAGTTAACTTCATTTTCATTCAAATGTGGAATCTATTGTGTATCATTAAAAAAAATAATAATGTGTCCTTTCTCACTGAACTGTAGTACCACATTTATCCTCTCTGTTCCACCGACATGCAGTATTTATCCTTCACTACCACAGTGTTTTTATCTGGCAAAGCCCCCACCCCTTCCAATTTTTCTTTTCCAAAATATTTTTAGCCTTTCTTGAACGTTAGCTTCTGTATCATATGACTATGCGTTATCTGAATTGTTGTAACAGCCTTGCATTATTTTTGTAAATAAAGTCTTCAATTCTGTATTTTGTGCAGAGCTTACATTATTTTTCTGGACACATAGTGGAAGACAGCCACCTCCGAGCCCTCTCTTTCAATCCTCTAGAGGGACCCTGATTGGCCCAGACTGAGGGTCTCAGGTAGGCTGCCAGGGGTCCACCTCGACTAGTGAGCAGTTACTTGGGGGTAGTGGTGAGGTAGGCAGAAACCCCAAAAGGTGTTTACTATGTTTCTTATTTCCAAATTCATTCAAAAATCATTTATTTATGGCCCTTTAGATGCCAAAGCTTAGGACTGGAAAATCAAAAGTGAATCAGATACAGTCCTTGCATTCAAAGAACTCACGGTCTAGAAGGGGTGGACACGTGTGAAAACAAAATAAGTGCCCTACTGGGCGAAGGAAGTGGAATGGAGAAATGTGCACCACGGTGCTGCAGCAGCCTCAGGAAGGGGCAGGGAAGTCTCCCGGGTGAGTCAAGGTCGTGATGTGATTGATCCAGGAGTGGGGGCAGTGTGAGGGCAATTAGCACACTGTCCCTTCCTCCGCAGGGGACGCAGACGCATCTCAGTGCTATTAAACAGAAAAGTGTGTGATTCCTCTTTTGTGTGCATACGTGTTTGTGTGCGTGCATTTATTTTTATCCTCTATACTCAGGCTGGGGTTGCAGAGAGAGGTTGAAGGGCTTCAGGAGGAAGCGGCTCTTACACATCCTGTTCTTCCCTGGCCTCAAGCTACAACACAGGTAAACACTTCAGGTAGGCTTTCCGAAAAGACAAAGTTCTCACTGTCCCAGGAACCGTACCACCTTCCCCCACCTCCCTCCTGACACACAAATGCTGTTTGTTTAAAAGTTTATCTCAACTGGAGGTTTTAAGGAAGGGGCCCTGACATTGCCATAGATCCGGGGTTATGCTTCAGCTGTTTTTTGATGTTTGTCTGTTCACACAGATGAAGTCATGAAGATCACAATCTAAGGCAAGATGATATTTTCTGCAGTAATTATTGTTCTTGGAAACAGGAGAGCTGAGTAGGAGAAAATGTGAGCGTTGGAAGGGATCACGACAGTATCCAGTGTACCACTGGGCTTAACCCCTGAGGGGAACGAGGCCCAGAGGGGTGACAGGACTTGGCCAGTTCACACAGCTGGCTGCTTCTGCACTGATGTACCCAAAGAAAATTTTCTAGGTCTGCTTCTCCATTATGTCATTGTGCAATTAAATGGAGGCCTCCTTTTGGTAGACTACATCACTTGTCTTCTTCCAAACACCAAGGTCAGGGTTAGTTACAGTTGCGCATGTGTGTGAAATTTTGCAAACATAAAATTCCATTCAGGAGAGTGGATGCACCATAAAAGATATAGGCTCTTCTTTCCCCAAAAGGGCCTCAAACAAGGAGAAGGCTAATTAGGTGGGGAAGGTCTCCACAGATTTTCCCTGAATCCCCTTTTCCCTGCTTACTCCTTCCATAGCAGGCCCCAGAGGTCATCTAACTGGAGAGTTTGAGACAAAGCTTGGCTAGACATAGCTCACCCCTCTTCACTTGTGTGTGGGCCACAACTGCTTGCAAATAGCAATTGTGTTCTCTGCAAAGTAGAGAAAGATCCTACCCCAAGAAGAAAGATGTTTATGGTATTGGGTTTTTTTTGTTTGTTTGTTTATTTGTTTGTTTTGCTAGCATTTTGAGTGGTTGGTTGGAAAAGCTAGACTGATTTCAGGAAACAATGTTCGAAAGCCCGTGTAGCCTCAATCCCCAGTGATTGCGTTGCCAGGGATTACGCCGGCATTCTGTTCTCCAGCTGTCAACGCCTTGCATCTCTCCTCGGTTCAGAGCACTGACGGGAAAGGGGGAAGAGGTGTGTTATGTTCACTCCTTTAAACCCCTTCCATCATAGAATGTCAGTATGTATTAGCAGTAGCTAATTTAAAGATTGTAAGTTGCTTCCTCACTGTTTTTACAAATGTTGCCAAGTTGAACCACAATTTCCTGTGAAATGTAAATACTTTATCACGTTCAAAAGATGTTTCACAACTGAACATTTTCCATACTTTGTTTTTTGGATGGAAGCCGGGCAGAATATATGACAGATGCAGGCTCAACTCAGCCTTCAGAACCAACCTCTCAAAAGGGAACAGTCAGCGCATCAGTCAAGCAAAACCACAGAGGTCAAGAGAATCTCATCTGCTTCTCCCCCACACTCTTGGGTTGTCTCCTCTGTCTTCCTCAAGTCTCACAGAATCCCAGAGTTAAAAGCTTCTCCAAGGTCATCTAATGCAAACTACTGTGAGGAATTTGAAGTCTGGCTACAATAGGCCCAATGAGCATTTGTCCAGACTCAGCTTCCCCACTGCCAGAGAACGTGGCGTTTAATAACACAGAGGTAGCCCATGCCATCTCACTACACATCTATTCTTGAGAAAGTTTTATTATTATTGTTAGTTTCATAGCATGCTGAAAGTAGCCTCCCTGAATTCCATCTAAGTTCGACTCTTAGCGAGACAACACTGCAATTCAATTTCAAGGGGTATATTTGTTTATATTTTTATCTGTGAACGCGGGATGCCTCTTAAGAGCTGATGGCATGTTCTGACTGTGCTTGGCCAAGGAGCAGACGTGGCAATGTCCTTACTTGTGCACGTGTGAGATTGGCTGTTCCTGGTGGTGGAATGAAAACTACAACCTCACGACATTTCAGTCATCAAACCATTAAGTGCCTTTTGCAAAAGGAATATACGTCCTCTTTGCGACCTAAAAAAGCTTACCGCTGAGATTTTGAAAGTCATGAAAGCTCCAGCATTCAAACATTCAGAAGGCATCTTGGAAAAAAAAAATCCTGGAGCCAAGAGTGGAGCACTCTTATGTATTATGATATTCTTATAAAGAGAATAAAATTGACAGCACAATAAAGCACAACTGCTCAATAGTGTGCCAAATTCATAGAACGCAATAGCTGTTCAGGAAATGAAATATTTCTTGTTGATGTGCAATATGCCAGTAACTCTGCTAAGCCCTTTCCATATTTTTTCCGATTAATCCACATAGCGGCCTAATGAAGTAGTTATCATAGTACAGGTCCACTGTCCCTTACCCAAAACTCTTGAGGCCAGACAAATTTTGAAGTCCATGACTATTTTTATTATTTAAGAAAGGAAATATAGTGAATATATTTTTTTAAGCCCCATCCGCAGGGTCTGGGATAATATGCTATAATCAAGCATTAATATTTTGTAGCAAAACACATGTATATTCACACAGAGTGGGATAAAGAAAGAACATAAGATGTCTCATACCTATAAAACATTAAAAAAAAAAAAGATGTCTCATGCCAGTATGCCAGTTTAGGTCAAGTTTAGCTGTCAAATGAGTTTGTCATGGGCTTATGAAAATATTTTCTGTTTTCAGCTATTTGGGGATTTTAGATATGCAAAGGAGTGGTTTTGGATTTGTACTACTATCTCCATTTTGCCAATAGAGGAAGTGAGTAAGTAGCTTCCTTGTTACACACAGCTCAGAAGTACAGAGTGGGGCTGGGACACTCAGGGTCTTCACCACGATGCTTGGCTGCCTCGGTGAAACACGCACCTGTCAGACGATCGGGGACCACCACCTGGGCCCTGGGTCTTCTCTCCTTCAGACTTACTATCTGCACACGACCCCTGTCTCAGTGGCTTGCCACTGTGGCTCTCCTTTGAGCACCCACAAGTTCCTCCTCAATCCTTCTCTAGCCATTACAAGCACGAACAATCTCACACATCATCGAGGGAGACTGATCGGATGATATAAGAATGGAAAGGCCTATGAGGAATTCCACTCTGTAGCAGCACCAGCCACTTGCTCAATGAAGTTTTTAAAAACTCAAAAGAGTTTATAAGCAAAAGATGCAGCCGCTCTTTTTATAGTCCTCATTTTAGAAAGAAAAGATATTAATAAAAGATAGAGCCACTATAGGTTCCAAACCCAGGATTGGCAAACCTCCATCCAAGTTCTGTTGAAATCACAATTCCTTCTATAAATTCCCCTGGAGAAGTCACAGATATCATAGGAATCTTAACAATAATGAAGTACTGGTTCTGTAGCCAGCTTGCCTGGTTTGAATCCTGTTCTGTCACTTCCTAGCTGTATGATCTTAAGCAAATTACTTAACCTCTCTGTGCCTCAGTTTTTCCCACCTAACAAATGGAAATGATAAGACCTACCTTTGAGAGGTGGTATGAGAATTCAACGATTTCACACACGTACGCTCCCACACCAGTACCTGGCCACAAGAAGGACTCAGTGAATATAAACTTTTCATCATCGTTTTCATTGTGGATATTTGTAATCTATAAGCCATGCTCTCCCATAAAGCAAAAGTGGCAGAAACAAATTTAGAAGTCAAATCTCACAGCCACTGAGGCTCAGGATCTTTGGCAGTAGTCTGTCCTGCTTCACAGCCCAGGGGTTGTGACGTCTGGAAATCAATCCACCTCCAAAATTCTAGGGCCCTTCCCAAAATTACTTCAGGGAGTAACATCACATCTTGTCCTGCTACAAAATTAGTGACTTGATTCAAAACAAATGTGCATAGCCATCTTCATGGAGTCTCCTTGTACATTTTGATGGGTCATATCTGTTGCAACATTATCATTATTAGCTTTTATTATGGGTAAGAATTCATGTGGTGCTCTCTAAAAGAACAAAGGTAGCTCAAACAGTCCTTGTCTTCAAGAAACCACACCCTAGTAGAAGTGACAATATGTATAAACACATTAGAATGTAGTTTGAGAGAAATGTAGAAATGCATATATATACAAACACACTATATATGGAGATATGTAACGTATACTGTATCTTGTTATACATATGTTTTATATGTGTATTTTTTATAGCTACATCTATATAGTAGGGTCTAGAAGGAAGAGAGAAATTGCCCTGGGACTGAAGTCCAAAAACTATAATCCATAGAAAAACCCTGCCTACTGCTTTGCTATGACCTATAGGCTGAAAATTTTTACATTTTTAACTGGTTTTATTTTTAATGAATATATAAGTATCTACATAATATTCTCCATTTGTGTCTTCACTTGCAAAGCCTAAAATATTTATCATTTGGCCCTTTTTAAAAAAGTGTGCTGACCCCTGCTCTGGAAGGCTGTGCAGAGGCATCACATGGTTTTGTACCAAGTGAATATGTTTTGGAGTCAGGCAGGACTTCATTTGAATCCTAACTAATCTACTTGCTGGCTATGGGGTTTTGGGCAAGTTACTTAAATTCTCCAGCATTAGTTCCTTATTCATGGAAAGGGAATACTACTACCTAAAAGGTAGGATTAGTGTCAGCATCAGATAATACACCTGACACTTTGTGCTTAATACTTGTTTGCTGCAGCTGAGTCTGAATTTATTTGTTCATAGAGAACAGTTCCTATTTATTTTCTCCTTTTGATTCCTAGATTTTTAAAAGAAGGGGCCATGTCTTGCTCCTTTCTATATCCACAGTGCCTACAAAATGAAGGCTTGATAATGAATAAATGGAGGACTTGTGTGACCTGCAAAGCCTCTAATGGGATACAAGTAATTTCCACCTTGAGATTTGTGCTCCTTAAAACAGCCCCCAGAGCACACCCCACACTCAGCACATCCCCTCTGTCCTTCCCCTACATCAAGCACACCCTCATCTGGCCACGCTGGGAAATGTCGCTTCAAGGCTGCAGGGAAGAAGCCAACCTAGGACCTAAAGAAAACAAAGGTGGCTTCTCTTTTTTTTTTTTTTTTAATTTCAGCTTATTATGGGGGTACAAAAGTTCAGGTTATATATGTTGCCCATGTACCACCTATCCCCTGAGTCAGAGCTCCAAGCGTGCCTAGCTGGGGGTGGGAAGTCAAAAGAAAAGCAGCCTGGCTCATAAATGCACGTTGCCCTAAAGCAACGGCAAGCCCCAGGGGTGAAACTCTTTCAGCAGCAGTCGGTCGGGTAAATAAGTTCTAGTTCCTCTATAGTCTTAGAGAGATTTTAAGGGGATTCCCATTGAACAACCTTTTAAATGTGTGTTTACATATCCCCACCTTCAGGAAGCCTTTCTTAGCGACTTCAGGCCTCACTTTGATTGTTCCCTTCTGTGAACTCCAAAAGTGGTAGTATAGCCTAGTGGTTGTGTTTGGGCAATGAAACCAAACCCAGGTTCAAATCTTTCCTCTCCATATATAGTTGTGTGACCTTTTGCAGCATATCAAGCCTCTTCAAGCCTATGTTTCTTTATTTTAACATGTGAATATCAATAGGACCTACCTCATAGTTGTTTTAGAAATTAAAAGGGATAATCTGCATATGAAATACTCAGTTCGTTACTTGACATAGAGCTAAGTCCTAAAAAACATTGAAAATTATTTGTTATTATTTATTGCATCAATAACCTATGTTGCATTTAATAATAGATGTTCCCTATTTTGTAATTTAAATATTTAGCACGTGTTTATTTTGTCCTTTTGATGGCAATAGCTACATATTGAATTTTCTATTTTAGTCTCAGGATGATTAATATGTTTTTCAACAAGATATGATGCTTCTTGGCAAAATTGTGAAGTATGTGAGAGCAAGCTGTGTAGTATAAAGGAAAAAAAAATGTTTCGGGGGGCCAATTTTATCTATAATCTCTGGCGAATTGCTTCACAAGCTACCTCCTGCCAATATCTGAGTAGAATCTTCTCCCAAGGCCAGGGAACAACTTGGGAGTCTGGCCCCGGGGGAATTAAGACTTCATATGGAATGAAGGCTGTTAACCAGCTGCATGTATGCTAGGGAGGTTATACTAGGATGTCCAGGTGGGCCCAGTGTAATCACAAGAGTCCTTAAATAGGAAGAGAGAGGCATAAAGGTCACAGCCAGGGAGATGACATCATGAGAAAGACTCACTGGCCATTGCCGGCTTTGAAAATAGAGAAAGAGGACCACAAGCCAAGGAATGCGGGCAGCCTCCAGAAGCCAGAAAATGCCAGGAAACAGAACCTCCCCTGGAGCCTCCAGAAGGAACCCAGTCCTGGGGCACCCTGATTTTAGCCCAGCCAGAGCCATTTTGGACTTTTGACCTCCAACCTGTAAGATAATAGATTTGTGCCATAAGCCACTGCGTTTGGGGGAATTTGTTACGACAGCAATGGGAAACTAATACCCATGAAGGTTACAGAATGCAGGAGCTCACAGGGACAGTGTTGGCTTGTGGAGTTTTCCAGACAGGTTAGAGCAGTGCAGCCAGGAAGAGAATGTGACCTGATTGAAGTTGAGGAGGGGAAAGATGAGCAGAGTCTGGACATTCATCCTGAGCACCGAGACAGAATATCAGGATGAAGTAATGAGAGCAAATAACAAGGGCAGGAGCTGAGAAGGTCAAGGGCAGGGTGGGACACGATGCAGGGAGGACTGACTGGCACTTGGAGCAGGGAAGGGCCTGGAGGGAGAAATGCTCAACTGCCTCGCCAGAAGGTGAGGAGAAGCCAGATATTTTACAGTTCTGGTGGCTCTCTCGTGGGAGAGGACATGACAATTCACCGTGCCAAGAGCCGTGGTTCCACGTATGACATGCATCTCTATCTCCTGCGACACCTTCCGTGGCACCTGACACCAAATCAGCCCTGAATATGTGTGGACAGTCTGTCCAAAATAATCAACGGTAATGGTCAGTGTGATCATCTCACCCGTGAGAGGTGGGCTCTATCTATAATTTGTGAAGGTACACCGTTTTATTAATAATATTCCTAAAATCTAACTTTGTGCGAACAAATCCAATGCCAATAATACTGTATGGTAAAGTGTGTTTTCATAAAGTTTTGCATTAATAAGCACAGAGAAACAATGAGCTTGCCTGCCTGCCTGCCTGCCTGCCTGCCTGCCTGCCTTCCATGTTTATAGTAACATAAAAAAAAAAAAAGAAACTTCTAAAGGCCCTGACTGTGCCAGAGAATGCAAATTCAATAGAAAATGTGAAACCCGGGAATATGGGAAGCATGAAAGATGGTGAGAGTATGTTATACAAAATGCTGTGAGCCACCTGCTAGAATGGGTATAGACCATGAAGGAGCAGAAAGGAGCAACAGAGCTGTATCATGAACACAAGTCTCTGGGCTATTTGCTGGCTCCCAAAGCAAGTATTCAGAAATCTCTTTCATTAGATTCCAAGTTCTGCCCCACTGTCTTCTAAAAAGGTAAAAAAAAAAAAAAAAAAAAAAAAAAGTCTCAATTTCAAAGCCAGCATTAGAATGAGTCATGCAATCTTAGAACTGAGAGGGACTTAGAAATAATTTGCATCAAACCGCTGTTCCTTCCCCATACCCAGCACGCCCATTTGTACCTGAGGACACCCAAATCCCGCAAGAAGAATCTAGAATGCAGCCCAAGGGCCATTCCGATCAAGGGGCAGAGCTGACTTGAATGCAGGTGGCTCTTTCTGTGGTTGCAAAGGACATCCTTACTAGAGGCCCCGGGTTGGGCCAGAGTGCAGCCCAAGGATTCCCGTAAACCTTTGTTTCACCAAGGGTGGTCCTGGAGCCAGCAGCACCAGCATCGGCTGGGAGCTTGTTAGAAATGCTGAAGCCCAGCCCCGTCCCCAGACCTACTCAGTTAGAATCAGCCTTTGTGATGAGGCCTCCAGGTGACTTGTGTGCCCATTAAACTTTGAGAAGCATTGACATAAACTGCCTTTGATTCTGTATAAATAGTAACAGTTCTCCAACACTCTTCAGCATAATAGTCCAAGACGGGGAATTCTCACAGTGCTGAGGGGCCCAAGAGGTCCATAATGCTTACTTATGAATCAGCATTAGCAAGTGGTTCTTAGTCCTCTATACAGAAATCTGTGACCTCCGCGGGAGAGGCCTTAATGATTTCTGGTCTCTGCTCAGCAATCAACATCCATTTTAGTATCTAAGAAAGAAGGAAGAGGTATCTATCTTTTTTTAAAAAAATAAAATAAAATAAAATATCAGATGACTGTGACTCTTTTGTCAGCTTCTGCTCACTTTGCTTTGGCTTTGGTTTCAAGAAATCAGAACCTTCTATTTACATAGGGTTTACATAAGGCCCATTGTTCTTTCTGGGGCACAAAGAGGCAGCCTAGACACAGGAAAAGAGCACTGGGCCCAGAGTCACCCACACGTGGGTTTCAATACCACTTCATCTATGTAGTAGCTGTGTGACCTAAGGCAGAGCAGTATACTTCTCTGAACAATAATTTCTTCAACAGTAAAATGGTTATGCCAATAACAACCAATCTATAAGAGTCAGGAGAGAGAATATATATGAAGGCGTGTAGCAGATATTCAACAGGGCATGTTTCGGAGAGATCATAATTAGAGCATGCAAGGAATACTTTTTGAATATCCACAGTGTGGGTAGATGCTGGGAATACAACAGTAAATGAGACAGATACAATATCTGCCCCAATAAAATGACTGTCTACTGAGAAATAAGACAAAATAATGCTAGCTGACAATGATTGAGTGCTTGCTCCATGCCAGGCATGATTCTAGAGACTTTATACAGATTAACTGACGTAATCATCACCACTATCACACGGACACTAGGTACTATCATTCGTCCCATTTCACAGAGGAGGAAACTGCGGCACACAGGGATTAAGTGACCTGGCCAAGAGCTATAAAGCTAGTCAGCAGGAGAGCCTAGGTTATGAACTCAGACATGTCAGTTCTGGAGCCCTTTACTGAAGCTCTGTGCTAACCTGCATCATGATAAAGAACTATTAAATGCATATAAATACACGTTTAAAAAGGAGAAGGCTTGAGCACTGAGAGTGTGTGCACCACGGAGCCCTAACCTAGTCTGAGCAGGTGAAGACTCTCTGAGAAGGTAAGAGAAGGAGGTACCCAGGGAAAGAAGGGGAAAAGTGGTCCCGGGGGGGCCAGTATAGGGGTGAAGACCTGGAATTAAGAATTCAGAGCTTGGTTAATTTAATATTAGGTGACAGATTAGTACTTGATTTCTAAAGAAGATTGCAGCTCAAAATCAACCATCCAGCAAACTTGGCCAGCGTCAACATCTACCATTTGTAGAGATGAAAAGGAAGCACGGTGGGCTGACAATCAGAAGGAGGAGGGAGGACTTTGGCTTCACCTCTGGGCCTGGGTCCATTGATTGCTCCTTTTTGTGTAAACTTGAGCAGGTTATTTAAATCTACCTTCTAAATCTCAGTCTCCTTATCTAGAAAATGGGAATGATGATAGTTCCTTCTAATAGTTGTGGTGAGGATTAAATAAAGCTGTGCATGTGTGGCCTGGCCCATGGCAAGGACTCAAGGAATGTTCTCTCCCCTCACCTGTCAGTGGTCAAAGTTAGAAGTCGGCACGTTATGCAGGGAGCCCAGACACAACCTCCAAACACTCAGGGCCTCTCTCCCATCCTGCATCTTTGAAGGCGTTTGTTTTTTCCTGATGTCTTAATCAGTATTGAATTATCAAGTTCTGTCACAGAGCACCCACAAGACTTTCTTCTTAAATCCATTTGTTTGTTTAAGATCCTTCAGAGGAAGCAAAACTTCACTTTGGATGAATACATCCAGATGCCCTATTAGTAGTCTTCCTCACAAGCTAAAACAAAATAATGAAATTGGGCAATAAAATTACAATACAAGGAGACAGGTAGTGAAGGGAATGAGGGCTTCTGTTTTTTTTTTTTTCCTTTCTTTTTTTCTAGTAGTGCACACTAAAGAAATATATACAACCTCAATTCCCTCCAAATTCCAGAGAGAGAAATTTGGAGTCAAAAAGTCAAACCTTTTCAGGGATACCTGCAGCTTCAGTACCTAAAATCAGCTTGAAGGGCATTGGGTCAATCCCCTCATGTTTCAGGGGATGTGAGTGATTTTTAAAGCTGGAGAAAGGTCACATGGGATTATTGGCAGAATTAGGACTTGAATTTTGGACTCCCGGGGCAACCAAGGGGCAGCATGCGTAGTGGCAATATACTGATCAGCTAAGGAGATTTGCTGCTCCGCACAAATAATTTAAGTTTCAAAGTTTAAGCAGAAAGCTGTTGATAACTGGCTAAATTACCTCCTCTGAAGAAGGAAAGTGAAGTTAAAACTGCTATAAACCAAAAATGCCTCCATTCAACAAATGTAAGAACATACTCTCTTTCCTCATAAACATGTTATAATAATTCTCACACTTGTCACTTCTCATTGATTTCTTTAAAGGAAGTTAGTAAAGTTTGCTTGGATTTGCATGTGATTTGCATACTGGTCACCCAATCCCAGACTCATGTCAATGGGTAATCACAGGCCTGTTTCTGGTCTGGTTCCTGGTCATTAAGCAAGAATGCCAGGTGCCTTGGCCTCTGCCATGTGCAGCCACCGCCCAAGGAGAGGAAGGCCGTTCTCCAACTGCTTCTTTCCAGCTGAGGATCAAGGCAGCCCTCAGAATTCTGATGCCTTTCAGAAAGCCACAAAACACTCCCCCGGTGCAGTGTGTAGTCTGAGCAAATCAGCTATGAAAGGAACTTCTGAGCCAATTGAGGACGTTTGAATTTGTACTGGGCATTATGTGCCGCTAGGAAATCACTGATAATTTTGACGGGTATGATAATTATATTATTGTTATGTAAGATAGTAGCCTTACATTTTAGAGATACATTCTGAAATATTTGGGGAGTAAAATGCTGTGATATCTGCAATTTGCTTTAAAATATTGACTACTTTAAAAATACTAAGAAAAAAAAAAGAAAAGAATATCTAGCAAAATGTTAAGTGTTAAACCAGAATATAAGTGCTCATTTTAATATTTACTTCTCTCTGTGTGAAAATTTGCTTAATCAAATTTAAAAACAAAGTTATTCTGTTAAAATTAGAAAGAGAGCTATGGAACTTGACCTCTTGTTGTCCTGATTTACATCCAGAGGTCAGCCTCCACAGGTGGTCGCTATGATGGAGAAAGTAGAATGCCTTTCCCATATGTGAAAAGCACACATGAGTAACTACTACCTGAATATTTTCTCATTGCAAAGACTTCAAACCATCAGGAAGTATAAAGAGTAACAATTGCAATTTCCCCTCATGAGTTGACTCTCCCAGTCATTCCCCCCCCCCAAACAAATCCTGCCCCCACCTCTCTCCCCACCATGAACAGTTTAGTGGATGTGAGTAGGGAACTGGATTGTGTCCCCAAGCCAAATATCAATGCCAAAATCACGCTGGAAAAAAATTATAAAAGTTGAGTTGTGGGGTGGGGTTGAGGGGCAAGGAGAAAAAAGCAGGCTTTCTGAGTCTCTAAAGGCTGCCTGCAAGGATCCTATTTCTGGAAAGACACCTGGGTGCTCTCTCTGCTTTCTCGCCAGTAGGAGAACGTGGACTTTCTAATTATGAGTTCAGTTTGTCATCCAGGAGAGCCTGAAGTTTCCACACTCTCCCTTAAACCCGAACATCCAGGCTGTTAAAGGCAAGTTCTCCCCTCGTGGTTATAGAATCTTAAAGTTCTTCCTCCCCCACAAGGAACATTCTTAAGGCTATGTTCTCAGTATGGCAGAGCCCAACTTGGGCAGAATGTCACCTTCAGCTTTTAGTCCTGATAAGGATTCAAGGCCCCAGCAAAAGCCATGACAAGACAAGCAACATGGGGTCATGCTTGCCTCCTTTACGCTTTGTATCCTTGCTTAAATGAAATGGGAATTTACGATAATTGTGTGGGTGTTATCTGTTTTTATTAATCCATAACCTACTGAAAAATCTGCAGTCTCTCTACAGTCCTTTTTCTATGTACTTGCATATCTATTTAATAATAATGATAACAATGATAAGGGAACCCTTGTACAACATTGGTGGGAATATACGGTAGTACAGCCATTGTGGAAAACCAAATGGAAGTTCCTCAAAAGACTGAAAATAGAATTAGCACATGATGTAGCAATTTCACCACTGAATACTTATCCAAAAGATTTGAAATCAGTATGTCGAAGCGATGTCTGCACGCCCACCTTTAGTACAGCACTATTCACAATAACCAAGTTACAGAATCAACTTAAGTGGACCTCACTGATAAATGAATAAATAAAATATGGTATATGCACATGATGGAATATCATTCAGCCTTTAAAAAGAAAGAAAAAAGAAATTTTGTCATGTGCAGCAACATGGTCAGGAATGGAGTACATTTTGCTAAGTGAAATAAGCCAGGCACAGAAAGACAAACACCACACACTCTCATTTATATGTGGGATCTACAACAATCAAACTTAAGGAAGCAGAGAGTAGAATGGTGGTTACCAGAGGCTGGGGATGATGGTGAATGGGTACAAAGCCTCAATTAGTTAGGAGGAATAGGTTTTTTTGAAATACACACAGTCTCTTACTTAACAATTTTTCAACTTTATGATGATGCAAATCCAAATGCATTCAGTAGAAACTATACTTCAAATTTCAAATTTTGATCTTTTCCTGGGCTATCAACATGCAGCGTGGTACTCTATGCTGATGCCAGGCAATAGCAGTGAGCTGCACCTCACCATCACCACCCACAAGGGTAAACATCCAGTACGCTGTGGCTTACTGTGTTGCCAGACGATTTTGTCCAACTGTAGCCTAACGTAAGTGTTCTGAGCACATTTAAGGTAGGTGAGGCTAAGCCATGATGTAGGTTAGGTGTATTAAATGCATTTGCAACTTATGATATCTTCATCTTACGATGAGTTCATCAAGATGTAACCTCATCATAAGTCAAGGAGCATCTGTATTGCACAGTGTGGTGAATGCAGTAAATATTACCATATTGTACCTTTCAAAATTACTACGAGAATACATTTTAAATGTTCTCACCACAAAAAAATAAAAAGTATTTGAGGTGATGAATAGATTAATTAATTAGCTTGATTTAATTATTTCACATTGCATTGATAAATCATGGCATCATTTTGTACCCCATAAATATATTCAACTATAATTTTTCAATTTATAATTTAAAAATTAAAAAAAATAAACAAGAAAAAAAACAATAAGTATACATGAGCCTTCGAGCATAGAAGTGTTCTAAGCACTTTGTACCTATTAAACCATTTAAGCTTCACAGCATCCCTGAGGTATGTACTACTTTATCCATATTTTATAGATGAAGAAACTGATGCCAGAGAGGTTAAATAACATGCCAAACTCATCCAGTTAGGACTGGAGGAAATAGGATTTCAACCCAGGTAGTCTGACTTTAGAGCATGCCCTGTTGACCATCACACTATCCATTATCTCTATGATTCCCATATTGTTTTGCATCTGGATTTGTTTTTCATACATAGGGTCACACTATATGTGACATTTTATTTTTACTTTGAAGTATGCTTTATTAGATAAGGTCTACTTCATTGTTTTTAACCTGTGTATAGACAGAACATAGAGAATGGTACAGAACCACTTCCAAATTGATGGGTATTTAAATGATTTCTAATATTTTCTATTATAAATAATGCTGAAATGAGCAACCTTGACCTTGTATTTTTAGGGGTATATGTATTTCCACAGGTTAGATTCTTAGAAGAAGACTTGCTGGGTCAAATAATGCATGCATTTAAAATTTTGATGAATACTTAAATAAGATTTCTACTTTTCAATTTATAGTAGTGGCCAAAAGCCAAAAATCCATGTCTTAGGAGGGAGGGTAAGGAAATTAGAATAGTATCAAGCCTGGGGTATCACTCCAGTTACTTTTTCAGTCCAATATACCATGGTATAAAAATTGAGCCCCCCAAAACATAAGTTTATGGGAAGACCTTATAACTAGACTTCAGCCAATTTGCCAAAAGCCAAAAGGCCATACTATTGAAAAGGGTTGTACTTCACAATCATCATGATAAAACTATGATACTAGCAGTCATAACAGGCATTCACAGCCTCATTTAATCCTGCTAACAATCTGCAATCCTGAGAGCACCCAGAGTCTATACAACTGCTAGTTACCCTCATTTCTCTTGCAGTCACAGATGAATCCTCATTTCCTTAGGGAAACCCCTCTTCACTTCCCTGACCAGGAGAAATGCCCCTTCAATACCCTCTCATAGCACCAAGTGCCCCTTCATTATAATGCTTTCCAGAATGATAATGTTATATTGAATAATGTTATTCTTTGAATTATCTTTCCAGACCCCACAAGGGCTAAGATGGTGAGAAATGGACAAGTGAGTGAATGAATGAACCAACACATGAGTTACGGAGCTAAATACTGAATGGTGAATACCATATTGGGAGATACAAACGGATGAGGAAGGACAGTCCAGGCAAGAACACAGTGGTCAAAGGGACCAAAGTAAAAACTTACAGGGCATGTGGTGGAACAAGAAAGAGTGTGATGTCACTAAAACTTCCTGTCTTAGCTAATCTGGGTCCACCAGCCAAGAGAATAGGATCAACGTAACCACTTATACCTTAGTCAATATCCTACCTATCCTAATAGTTTATGTGTTTAAAGGAGAATTAAAAGCAAAGGAATGAGGCTGGGCGCTGTGACTCATGCCTGTAATCCTAGCACTCTGGGAGGCTGAGGTGGGTGGACTGTTTGAGTTTGGGAATTCGAGACCAGCCTGAGCAAGAACGAGACCCCATCTCTACTAAAAATAGAAAAAAATTAGCCGGGCATGGTGGCTTACGCCGGTAGTCCCAGCTACTCGGGAGGTTGAGGCAGAAGGATTGCTTAAGCCCAGGAGTTTGAGGTTTCTGTGAGCTAGGCTGATGCCATGGCACTCTAGCCTGGGTGACAGAGTAAGACTCTGTCTCCAAAAAAAAAAAGCAAAGGAATGCAGGAGGAATTTCAAGTACTATGTACTATGATACCAGGATGGGAGAAAAATTGAAGCACAGCAATCTTCATAGGCCACATAGAATACATTGTAGGATATCCATATCCTCCACCTATCAGCACACACTGTCCTGGCTAACCCGGGATCCAGGAAAAAAAATAAACCTCTGCCTCTGATATTTGAGTAGCAACAATGGTCAGTGTGTTACACCAAACACCAGGATTAGACATGGTGGTTTCATGAGAATATATAATTTCGGTATGATTCATATCCTTATATTCCCTGAAATTTGAGAGAAGTAGACTTTGCACTAACAGCCATGCCCAGCAGTGCTCACGTGTTATGGCTTATACCTGAAGTGACAAAGGAGTCATCTACCTCTAGGAAATGTGACCCCAATGCCCTCAGAATGCTCAAGCTCAGTTAGATTTCTGTCGGGGAATTTAACCCTCATGGTCTGGTAGACGACACTGAGCAAACTGTCGGGAATGCTTCTCATTGTACTGAAACAATGTCCTGGCTCTCATCTTTTGGGAGGCACGTTTGTGATTTCCAAAAACTGGATGAATCATTGTTTCAAGCAGGTAATGGTCATTCCAATTTGGCTAAACTCCAAGTGGTCTTTCCTAAAAGCCACAGGAGAAATGTGTACTATAGATAGAAACATTGAGAGGTATTTCTTGGAAGAAAACCCCTAGGTGATCAAGGTCTCCTTCTTAAATTATCTATGTCTCCATCTAAAAGGGACCTTTCTTTTCTTAGACCTGTGACAGCAATTATGTGAAGAAGAATAGTTAGGCCGTGTTTCTTAGAGAGGAAAAGAGAAGCAATATTTCTCAGTGCTTTAGCCATATATGTCAGCCAGAAATGCTTTGGGTTGCTAATAATGCCTTAGACAAATACAGTCATGCATCGCATAAGGATAGGAATATGTTCGGAGAAATGTGTCATTAGGTGATTCTGTCATTGTGTGGACATCACAGAGTGTGCTTACACAAACCTAGATGTTGCTGTCTACTACACACCTAGGCTTCATGGTATGTTTCTTTCAGACTACATACATGTTGCTGTACTAAATGCTGCCGACAAATGTAACACAATCTTAAGCATATCTAAACATATCAAAACATAGAAAAGACAGCAGTAAAAATACAGTATTATAATCATGTGGGACCACTGTGGGATATACAGTCTGTAGTTGACCAGATCAGCATTAGGCAGCACATGACTGTATTGGACTTTTCTCTTTTATGTATTAAGAATAGTGTAGATAAATACCCCTAAGTAATGTGGTAGCTCAACAGTACCTATCAGGAACACCTACTCTTTCCATCTTTCAACTTCACTATCTTCATTAAATTGATCTTTCACCCTCTTTGCTGTCACCTTATGGTTACAAAAGGGGTCCCATAGCTTCAAGAACCACAACTTCAAGAAAGGCAGGAAGAAAGAGGGAACGTCCCTTTTATCTGGAAAGGAAACCTCTCAGCCCACCAGTCAACTTCTCCTTAACTCTGATTGGTCTGAGCTGGGTTGCATCATCTCCCTTAACTATAAGAAAGGCAAGAAAATTGTCTTTTGCAAAGGGAACAAAATGTGTTTGTGACTGAATTCAAAGAACCATGATTTGCTGTCTGGAACTGGGCACATTGCAGAGGTGGTTGTTCTCAGAGAAGAGGGTGGAAGTGGACGCTAAGCAGGTAACTAACAGCTCTATCCCATCAGATGACGGTTCTCTACCTTCGGCACCTTATTCTCAGGTTCTTCTTCCCCCTTCTCTGCCTTTATCACAATCAGAACATAAACACTTCACATTCTTTAAGGTTTGTCTTAAGTTTTGCTGAATGTTCTACTCCAAGAAGTCATATTGAAAGACGTTAGCCCACAGAAATTATAGCTAATGTTGATTAAATGCTCACTATAAACCAGAAAGTTTGATAAGTTTGAAATAGCATTGATAATTCTCACAACAATCCTGCCAAATAGTTAACATCCCCCATTCTCTACTAAATTCCCAAGAACTTAGAGTACTTAGGAGTACTTAAAGTACTCTTTCTTCTCTTATATTATTCTATGAATTATTTATTTATGTAAATTATATAGAAAAGAGTTTCATTTCCTAGGAACACGCAGATCTTCTAGTTGTTCCAGTCACTTACCTGCAACTATGTCAAACTAACCAAATGAGCATTATTTACAGGTCTTTATACACAGTGTCTAAAGACAAGCGTCTCGGTGAAGACTTGAACTAGGTGCCCTTGCCTTATCATGAAATAAGGTCTGTTTGTTAAAATTATGGTACATTGGTTCTCCATCCTGGCTGGTTTAGCTGATCTGGGGTAGAACCTAGGTGGAGACCAGAACTCAGTATTTTTTAGAACCTAAGTTTTCATGTGTAGCACAGATTGCATTTCTCTGCCTGTTGACCTAGTAATTCAGGTGATTCTAATGATCAGGCTAGTCTGTGAAAGGTTGGTTACACATATGACCTTTTTGAGGTATCAGCTGAAGAATGATGAGGTTCATAAATCTGAAAAGGAGAGCTTTATTTCTCATAAAGGGCTACAGCCTGCAGGCTGGCCATCTTGCAGGCTGGGAAGCATACCCGCTGGCCAGTAGCTGAGGGCAAGCACTTTGAGGAAGGGGCATAGGGAACAGGAATTTATGCTGAGGGAGGTAGCTGGATGTGCATATTTAATAAGCTATAGGAGGAGTCATGAATATTTAAGAAGAAACGTGTACATGCACAATTGAGCTTCCTGCTACTTCATAGGACCTATGTTCAAAAAATGGCAGTGTTAGCATGATCTGAGGGAGGAGCTTTTGACCCTCTGATGTCAAAAGGCGAAGCAGAAGACATGAAAACCACCACTGTGCAGCCTCCATAGACTAGTCAAAACCACTCCATGGTCAGTGGTCTCTTATCAGAAAGGAATCAGCAAAGGTCAGTTGTTGTGCTAAAACCACAAAAGGGAGGAGTAGCATTAGGCATTGTTTGAAACCTTCAGTGGAGCAAGTCTTTCCCCAGGGCCGATTCTGTGTAACCCAGGGGGAAGAAAGCCTAAGGGTGGTTAAAGAGGAAGGGAGTATAACGAGGTGTGTCTGAACTCCCCTCCTGTCATGGCCGGGATTTCAGTTCTAATGTTTCTCTGGGGTCCCCTTGGCCAAGAGGGGATCCATTCAGTCTTCAGTTGATTGGCGGGGCAGAGATAACATCTATGGAACCTCTACTACAATGCAAGTCTCTATACGAAGAACTTTAAATGGCTAATTATATTCTTCCTTACACCTCTCTTTGAATGGAGCTACATATTGATATTACTCCATCTTACAGACATGGAAAATTGCCTAGGGTCACAAAGTAAGCAAGCCTGGAACCAGGGGTCCAATCCAGGAGGTGTGACTGCACCGTCTCTGGTTTTAGCTCTATACAGTGCTTCCTGCTGTAAATGGCCTTTGAGCCCTTCAATGTTATGAAGTATTTATTATCCTCTCTACTGAGCCAGAAAAAAGGACAGGAAGTTAGAGACCAGGATCGGGCTGGATTTATGTCTTCGAGAAAGGGATCCGATAGAGAAGGAGAAACAAAGACAGCCATTGGATGTCAGGGGACTCAGGATGCTATGAAGTCAAACCAAAGAACCTTCCTACCATGTGTAAGCCCTTGCTCCAAGTGCAAGGACTTGATCTTTTCATAAGGCACAGATCAGTTATTTGCAGGCAGTATGATACAGGGGAATGCCCTTGGACCTCAGAGTCTAACAGAGCTTTCTTGTCAGCTACGACAGTTACAAGTGTGGGTCCCATAGGCTAATTCTTTTAACTTCTGAGCCTCAATATCCTCAATTATAAAAACGACAAAAATAAAATCTTATGCTTCAAATGGCTCTGAGGATAAAAGGAGATAATGAACATGGTAGCCAGTAAATAACTGTCAATAAATTGCCTCTCCCTCTTCCCTAAGCAACTCCTACTCAGGACGGCCATCAAAGGGTTAAGAAAGCCTATTGAGTGCAATCATGTGGTTGGGATATTTTATTTCTGAACAAAGGTTTATAATTTCAGCTCCGTTATGCCTATACCTAGGCATAGCTCCTCCCTGAATCCTTATGGCTGCCTATGGGACTTGTAAGCAGATCCAGGGCTCTGCCGTAATGGTCTTTGAAAAAGCATTGTGCTTTAATAAGTCACTTTTCTCTCCTCAGGCGAAGTTCACATGAATTAGACTGCAAGGCACTTTATGCAAAACGTCTGACCTTCACCGGCTCTGATTTGCATTGTCATCGTTCCTTTATTCTTCTAAAGTGCCTTCATTTTGCATAATGTTATAATGTTATTCAGGCTTTGCAGTTAGCACTATTTCATTTCTCCAATTATAACCATTTTAGGCAAAGCTATAGATAACCTTCAGAAACCCATGCCTGTGTGATCTTTCATTCACAAGGAGGAAGCAATGAAACTAGACTTTTTTTATTTAAAAAAAAAGGATAAAACTAAAAAGCTTATTTTGAGAGAAATTTAAAACTCCAAGATTAGATTCTCATTCCCTCCTTAGGGATTTAGAGTGAGTGTTGTCTGCGTCTCCCAAGAAAATCTCTGCATTACTAGTTAGTTATTGCAGGCAAAGTTTACTATGGACGCAGAAGAATTCACCTAAGCAGATTCACCCAGTGCCGTTGTTGTACAATTTGAGGGGTCTCTCAATCTGTACTCTCTCTTCCAACTGCTCCCAAAGGTCCCATCCCTCTGCAGAAATGACATCCCAAGGCCCAGAATTGGAACCAGTTAATGAACAGATGTCTGTGGAAGACATGACATATTACATTGTTATCTGTTCTTTATATTAGCCTAAATGAGATTCTGATCCTTTCACCTAATTTCAGGTTGATTATAGAAAGACTGTAACAAAGATTCTGAGATGTGGATGGATAGGGAGTGAGGAGAAAATCCTAAACCAAGTGCCAACCTTTTCAAACTTTGCTGGGACCCTTAATTAGAATTAGAATTTTTTTCACTAAACAGTGGAAAACAACATACATTTTCCACAATATTTATCAAATACCTACTGCCCTCCAGACATCAAATTAAACACTTACACAATACAAAATGCACCCACCATCCACAGTGTTTACCATCCTAGTCACGAGATTTAGTGGGTTAGGCAAATAGTAAGGGAATTTTGGCAAACCAGAGAGCTTGAGGTTACACAGCAGAATTAAGTTAAACTTCAAAGTACATGGAACCTGTGGTTCTTTTATTTCTCTACTGTTTTTTACTTTCTCACCCTGATTTGCTAAATATGTAGAGAAAAATACTAAATTTAGTTCATACTAACTGAAGAATGAATCTGTTGAATGGTTAAATCATTTATTTACATTTAAGGTCATCTCTTTAGTATCACTGCTGTGTTCCTTGGTCCTCTTCCTACTCCGGCACTTCCCTGGGGGTGTGGGAATACGGCTGACATGCCCCATGGTGCTGTGTGGAAGGCAGGTCCCTCAGTCTAGTATTTGAGTGTATACTGGGTGGCATCTCATTAGGGATGCTTGGTTTTACTTTATCCCTGGCTGTTTGCCGATATTGATACTGACATCCATCAATAATGAACTCTTCCCTAGACTATTCTCAGCCCAGGTATGCCAGACATTTCCAACACTCCTTAATACCCCATCAGAACCCTCCTTAGTTCTCCCTGACACCACAGAGCTCTCCAAGTTTTGCCACTCCCTCACTGCAGTCCTGACTCAGGAGGGCATCCCTTGGCTTCTGTTGAAGAGCCTCCTCAAGCCCACTTTAGTTGGCCCCATTCATTATAGAGCCAAAGATTCTAAACCTAGTGTCCCTCTTTTTCACTAGCACCTGAGGAATCTCAGGACTGCTGATAAAACCCTCTTTATGCCAGTCCATCCTCTTAAACCATGCCTGGACCCCGCTTGTTGGTTTGTGGCTGTTCTGCATTATGTCATCCTCTGCGAGTCTTCAGCAGGGAGGTGAAGAGAGCCCTCTTCCCTATATGGTCCCCCAATACAGTCAGCACATCTTCCCCTTCCAGAGCAGAAGATGGAGTTACACCCTGGGCTGCCTTCCTCCCCCATCTCTCGCTTCCTGGGCTAGCAGAGAGGAAGCCTTTCCCTATGTGTGATCCTCCTTCTCCTCAAGGGCATTCATCCTTTCTCACCTCCTTCCCTGTGCTATACTAGCAGACAAGATGCAGGGAGGCAGAAATATCAAAGTAAAATCAATTGATAGGTATCTAAAAATATCATTCTCTTTACCCTTAAATATCCAGATTCTTAGTCACCAAATGCTGGAGCAGCAATTTTGCTTTCCATTTTGCAGGTAAGAAGAAAGACCAAAATGAAGAGTCAGAAATAAAATTGAGGGCAAATCAATCCCAATATATTAATACCTCAAGCAAATAACTACCTAATATCTATCACTTCAGTGACACTACACTTTGGAGATCTCCCAACCTGACTGAATCTTCTGTTTTTGTTTTTGTTTTTTTCTTTGAAGGATGCTCTTCTTGCTTCTGCCCCTTAAACAGAGGTGTTGATCCAAGGTACTTTCCTTGGCCATTTTCTTTTTGTTTTCTCATCTATACTATGTGTGTTGTGTGTGTGTGTGTGAGAGAGAGAGAGAAAGAGAGAGAGAGCAAGAGAGAGAGAGATAGAGAGAGATCATCCGACTCAGAATTTATCCATAATCTTTAAATCTAGACTTAACATTTCATTCGTTTCTTGCCCATTTTTCTAACTGATATATCTACCTTAGAGGAATGTTAGTTTCTCAAACTGGGCATCCAGAGAACTGAATAGTCTCCAAGGCATTGACTTTCGAGGGGGCCATGTTCCTTTTTATTTTAGTATCTCTAGTGTCTAGCACATTATCTAGCTCAAAAAATATCTTATATAAATGGATGGATGACTGGATGGATGAATGGAAACTTTATGCCACACTTATGGTTCATAACATATCTTATAATAGAACTGCATGAATAAATGGATGAGTGTCATATGCTTGTGTACTCCCTATAACTAACTCTGATTCCTTATCACATGCTGTCTACCAACTCGAACAATCTGCATCCCGCAATTTGCTGTAGGTCTACTGTCGAACACTTGCAGCTCTTCCTCACTGCTTTGATTTTCCAATGCTTAGAACACATGAATTTTTCCAGGGAGGGGTAGAACTGTTCAATCCTGTCACCCAGAACTGAATCGTCCACAAAGGATGACATCAAAGCTGATGATAACATCCTTTTCACCTATCATCTTCTTTTTCTGCTTTTCATTTCAACCTTGTAAACCTACTCTGTCTCTTGCTGCACTTGAAACCATAGTAGTGTCTCATACAGCCTTGATATCAAAAAGCTGACACAGGCATTCAGGGAACCAGTGATATCTATAAAAGAAAAAAAATCACTTTCTTTTTGGCTGAATATTTTACTCCCAAACACTTGTCCTCTTTCCCAGAAACTTAACTGTGCTATTCTGTAGCCTGAATTTGGTGTGCATCTTTCCAGGAGACTTCCTTTCTGTAAGCAGTGGGAAGTACTCAGAATGCATCCTCAATTTTAACTTATTAGCAATTGCCTTATTTATAAATCAGCCATCTCTACAGTCTATGTTGGTATTTTAAAAAAGGAGGCAACCACTAATTTGAAAATGATTTTCATTTCTAGGCTTCTGGCACACCACCATGTGTATAGGGAAGAAAAGCATCTGACAATCCCAGAAACATTTTAAACTTAAATTCTCTTTTTGCACTAGTCATTTATTAGTACTGAATAGATTCCCTATGCTCTTTTTATGAGTTACTTATTGCTGTTCAACAAATCACTCCATAACTTTGTGGCTTTAATAATAACCACGTATTGTATCTCATGAACTTTAAGATCATCTGGGAAGTTCTGCTGATCTGGACTGGCCTTGGTCAATCTTGACTGGGCTCATGTGTGCATTTGTGGTCAGCTGAGCGGTAGGTAGGCAGCTATGCTGATCTTGGATGACCTTCAATCTCACAGGTTTGAGAATGGGCTGGTCCACGATGACCTTGGCTGTGACAATTCTACTTTGCAAGGCCTCTTCTTCCAGCAGGCTAGTCCAGGCTTGGTTCCCAGTAGATAGCAGAATTCCACATATGAGAAAACTCAATCAGGCAGGAGGAGAAGTGGAGACACTCAAAAGCTATTTAAATCTCTACTTGCTGCATGTTTGCTAATATCCTAATGACCAAAGGAAAGCACACTCCATGTCCAAAGTCAGAGGGCTGCAGGTCACAGGATGAAGGGCATGAATAACAAGAAGCCAATAAGTGAGCCATCAATGCAATTGATTTATCACTTTCCAAACTCTCTCTGACTTTGTGCATACCTCATAAAAATATAGCTGTAAATGCCCTACCTAATTTAATCCTTCTGGAAATAACACCATCATCATCAACAATAGCAGTCTTCCTGGGGCACCAACCACTATAGCTATGAATGATAATTCTTATTTAATTGACAAAACAACCCTATAAAATAGACAGTCATTTTTTCAAGCCCAGATGCTTTAACTCCAAACCCCGTGGGCTTAAGCATCAGGCCAGTCTTCCTTCAAAAGCAGGTTTGAAATGATACCACCTGTAGGAACATATATCATGATGATGGCCTTTTATCATACTTTGTTCTTATCTCTCCGTAAAAACTCTTTGGTGAAGAGTTTATATACCAAATCCCTTCTTATAGTGCAAATTACTTGAATGGCCTTGGGGTGTGTGAATATACAAGCATATATGAAACTGAGAGATGCAATGAAAAATATAACTCAGGGATCATTTCTCAATAATGGCTCACAAATCATTTTGCTCCCAGTCCTCAGTCCTTTGGAATGTCTCTGGATCCTCTCAAATTGTTGCTAGACAGCAGCAAAAACAGAAATGGGCAAGGGAAGAATCTGCTTCTGGGGCATCCCTCAGCCTTGGGCCCAGTTGTTTAAGGCCTATTTTCCTAAACCCAGGATGGGGGTGACCTACCCGTGCAAACATGGGGCACAACCAACCACATTTACTAGCAGGTGAAAATGAGGAAGGACGAGGGAAAAAGAGATGCCCAGTGCTTAATAAAGAAGCCATCATGTCTCACTGAGCCTGACTCAGGCTGCACTTTCACACAATAGACTCTTCTACAAAATCCTTAAGGTAAAAAATCACTTCATGTCATTAAAATTTCATGAGCCCGATAAATAAGCCTCTGAAATGACCGAGGCATTTCAGAAATATCGTCTTTAGGTTGCTGTCATTTTGTCAATAAAGGCTATGCTATGGGCAGAGAGGGACATTGTAGAATATATCACAGTGCTTATGATAAGTTCTTTGTTTTGTGTGCTCAGGATTAATTTGCACAATGTGCTTCACGGGCCCTGGGAGTGCCCCAAGTAAAAATCAAAGCCAAAGGTTCATAAAGTTTTTCTGTAAAAGACCAGATGATAAATATTTTAGGCTTTTCAGGACATAGGACCTCTGTTGCAACTTTGCCACGTTGCACAGAAGCAGCCATAGACTATATGTAAATGAATGTCCATGGCTTATTTCCCACAAAACTTCATTTACAAAAACAGATAGTGGCCAGATTTGGCCTGCAGGCTAGAATTTTCTGACAGCTGATCTGAGTGGCCAGGAAATCTGTGAAGATTTGGGGTGTATTGCTTTGAGCAATAGGCTTGGCTTCTGAGCAGGGCATGGCACAGGGCAATTTAACTGAGAAATTTAAGTTCATCCTTCTTATGATAATCTACAATTAGAATATGTCCCGCCTGGTTAAGTATTGTGTGATAACCAGTGGGCTTGACAGCCAAAACAGGACCTCTTTTGGGGAAACTGAGTCTCCTACAGGGAATGAGACTGGCCACAGTCTCTGAGACAAATTTAGTGCTTTTCTCAGCCACCAACCGACTCTAAAGTGCTTAGAGATCTAAAGGTAGGAAGAATAGTGAACTCTAATCAAATACGTAAAAAGCACTGAACTTGAAGCAAGGAGACTTGAGGTCTAGTCCCAACCTTGCTCTAACTAATTCTACAAGTCAGTTACTTGATGACTGTGATCAAGTTGTCCCCACCTACAAAATAGGGGATTCCAGGGTTTCTCCAAGTATCATCTATGTACCCACATAAGTCATACACACATGCGCACACACGTATGCACCATTCACCTTTAGAATTATTTAGGCTGCTTATTTATTAATAAAAGGAAGATTTCTGGGCCCCCCTCAACCTTACTAAATCATAATCTCTGGGGGTTGAGGCCTGGTAATGTATGAATAGCATGAGCTCTGAGGGTTCTTAAAATCTGAAAAAGTTTGAGAACCACTGGACAAGAAAGATACTTTCTAGCACACCTTCCAGTCCAACGTTCTGTATCTCTCTAAAATGTGTTAAAGTATACCATCTTCTGCTGTGCTCACTACTCAGGAAGAAATGCCTATTACCCATGACACACATGGAATTCATTAGTGCTATGTGGAATTTTGGAAAGAATAACCAGCCTCACCTATACCTCTGTTTGGAGAAATGGCTTCTTGGCCTGGGCAGATGTGTTATTTGACAATCAGAAGGGGAAAAAATCGTCACTCCACACCCTTTCCCTCAGGCCAAAATGCAAATTTGGAACTCACCCTGAATGCCTTTCCAGGGAGGTGGCCACAGCTGATGAGAGATCTCCACTTGTAGCAACAGGCCCTGGAAGCTGAATCATATCCCTGAAACTGACATAGCCCCCTTCAGCTCAACAGAGCAGCTGAGGGAAAGGTGAATCGTGCACACGTGTGTACATGCATGTGTGTGATGTGTGTGGGGGAAAAGGTTGTGTATAATGTATGTATGTGGTGTGTATTTGTATGTCTGGTGTTTATGTATATACTGTATGGTGTAGTGATTGTGGCATGTATATGTTGTGGGTATATGTGTGTGCATGGTGTTTGTGTTTGTGGTGTACGTATGTTGTGTGTGGGAGGGTTGTATGTGACTGTGCCTGGAGTTTGTGTGTGGGGTGTATGTGTGCTTCGTGGTGCTTCTGTGTGTTCTTGGTGTGTTTGTGGTATACATGGTGTCTGTGTCTGTGGTATATGTATGCTGTATGTATACATGGGAGTGTGTGGTATGTATGGTATTTGTATGTGTGTTTATATGTTTGGGGAAGGCAATGTGAAGGGGATTGTTAACCAAGAGTCAGGTCCATACAGTCAATAGTCCCTACTATGTGCCAGTCCCAGGCTGGGTGCTGAAAGTACAGAGATAAGTTAGAGCAAGTCACTGCCCTGACAAACCTCAGAGCCCAGCATGCAAATTTTTGTTGAGTATTATGAGCTGGGCAGGCACTGCCTGCATCACCCTCACAACAATCCCTTTGAGATAGAGATTGTGATCATCCCCATTTTACAGCCAGGGAAGACTAAGGCTAAGGGAGGTTAACTATGGAGCACTATGAAAAACCTAAAGAACTTGAACTGAGGCAGTTCAGATTCCAGAGCCCATTCTACTAACCATATTATCACAGTAGCTATCTTCAATAGAGGGTTTTGTATGCATCGTGATCTCATGAAGGTGCTCAGGACAACCCACGAGGTGGATGCTGTTATCATTCCCACTGTGCCAATGAGTGAATGGCCCAAGGGCACAGGATCAGCAAGTGGCAGAGCTAGGATTGGAACACAGGCAGTCTTGCTCAGGACGCACACCCCAAGTGTTCTGTTACTTTGCCTCTTAAAGACAGACATGGAAATGAATGACAACCCAGAAGATGCATGTGTGCAAAGACTAGAGGAAGAAAAGGCTATAACTCTCTGGGAAGGCTAGGGAAGGCTTCCCCCAGGAAATGCTATCTATTGTCTTGCATTTGCAAACCTGACTCTGGGAAAAATAGCAGAGTCTATATTCTGGCCAAGACTTTCAAGACACCAAGGGAGAGTTTGGTGGTTGTAATTTCATACCTGTTTGATTTGTCCTTGTTTGGGTGGGTGGGGAGCAGGGAGCCATGTTTTATCTCTGTCCCCCTTTCTTTAAATGTAAACTCCCTTGATGAAATGTGAAATGCCTCTACTGGTCACCCCAATAGTCCCTTAGAGTGTCTCCCCTCCCCAGGAGCTAAAGAATAGTTAAGGGCAGGCAAGTTTGCCGGGAGACAAGCAGGGAATAGGGAAATAAAAGGCTTATGTGTGCAGAACAATGCTGTCCAGACAGCAAGTGGCTGGGACATTGGAGAGAAAGTCTATTTGTGTATTTTGTTCCCAGCTCCACTGCAGTTTTGAGTCTTCTTTCCAAAATAACTAGAGAATATTAAATAATAAATTCATGATCACTCTGTGTTTTAGAAATATTAGTGTGATAGGCTATATTCCCAAAAGATTTTTTCACCCTCACAGGTGTGGGTGTAGCTGTGTAGGACATTAGTGACTGAAGCCAGAAGCCTAAAGTTTGTTGGAACCAAATTGTATTTGTTATGGAAAAAAAAATCTTGAAAAGATAATAAGATATACAAAAGAATAATTAAACTTAAGTATATACAGAAACTGCACTGAAGACATCTTAGCAGACCAACTGGGTCAACTCCTCAAACCATCTGGAGAGTGTGAGTGTGTGCATGAGTGTGTGCACGTGTGTGCACACAACACTTTTGGCTACTTTGCACCTGCATACTTCCAAGGATAGGAGGTCACCACTTGCCCAGCAGGTCACTTCAGTGTTTTGTAGCTGGTTCCTAAGAATACTCACCATTTGTCCTCGTTCTGAATTCTGAAGCTACCCAGATTTAATTTTGAATACTTTCTAGTGACTTCAAAATCTTTTTGGAAGAACGACATGAAAAGCAAATATGTATATAAGCAAAATAAAGAAACAAATGAATTCTTATCCACATAAAAAGCCCATTGATTATTTGAAGATGACTAATGCATCCCTCTAAGCCTTTTTGTTCTTCCTCTGGCTTAAATTCCACTCCCGCCTGGCTCTAATCCGCACATCTTGAGTCACATGATCCTCTTCCCCAGATACACATATGCACACACACTCACACCTGTGTGTGTGTGCACACACTACCACCTGGCAGGCTCAGTTTTCCTTCTTTAAAACTCTGACTGATACTGCCCTTAGGTACAGTATGAAGTGCTCAGGAGACTCCTTTTAAAGTTAAACTTGCTAATGGTGTATCAGGACCGGCGTCATTATTACAATGTGTTCCTTTCAGGCCCTGGGCCCCTATCCCCAACTTGTAGTTGGGAACATACTGTGTCTTGTTGCCATCTCTTGAATGTGACCCTGTCTTAAGCCACCCCTCTTAATGATTAGGTCCATTCCTATCACACCGGCTGCTGCTTGGACTGAATCCTTGATCCCAGGCTCCTATCCAGTGATCTTTCCTGACTCCATGCCATCAGATATTTTAACAAACTCAGTCTTTATAGCAAAACAATCAGTTAAATGTTTACAAGGAATAGACAGATATGGAAGGTAGCTAAAGATTACTGCATTCCTCAACGAAAGTGTATCTATTGAAAGTTACTATCTTCCAGGCTTTGTTTTTCAAGTTCTTTTTCCAAAATATTCTGAAGGACACTTCCGTGTTCCTTGCTGAGATTGAGTCACATGGCCTTAGTTGCACTCAATGCTCTGTTAGTCTGACAACCCTATCAGGAAAGGAAAGAGGGGAATTTGACATGGACTCTTCTTATTCTTGTGTAATCCATACCAGTTCCTGGAGATCACTGCTTCCTTCTCTAAGTGCTGAGGAAGGGGAAAAAAAAAATATATATATATATATATTTAATTATTAATTGTAGAGTTTTCTTGGAGATGAACATCAAATTTAGGTGTCAATACTAATATCCATCTTTCTTTCCGTGCTTAACATCACATAATTTGTCCATCTTCAGTCCTCTGGAGACATCCTCTGCGGTTCCTCTCAGATTACTTACAGTTACAGCTGTACTTTTGAGTTCTTAGCAGAAAAAGTATGAGATTTAGGTGTGACTTCAAATCTTGTCTCTACCAACTAATTTATTCAAGGTGGTAACCATGGGCAAATGATTTATTTTCTTCACACCATGGTTTCCTCGACTGCAAAATGGATAGAATAATATTTGTCTTCCAGAGCTGTGAGAAAGAAATTCCATAGCATACCTAAAACACTGAATGTGGTGCCTGATGTGTCTTTTAATAAATATCTGCCCTGTGGTAAGACCAGCTCCTTTCATCTCTGCACCTCACCCTCACATAGAACTTTTGCAGCTTGAGCTCTGTGCTTCCATAGCATTTTCTCACGTGTCCTTGTCTCCATGTTCTTCTCTTTCCAGATGGAAGATCATTCTCCTTGACAGAGGTGACACATTTTATAAGACTTGTACAACTCTGTTTCCTCACTGTCGTTTGTCCACATTATGTCTTCTGCCCTGAGCAATGAGCCTCTTCCTTTCTTATTCTCCTTATTGTGAAAGTAGCTTCTAACTAGTCCCACTCCAACCCCCAGTACACTTTTTATCCTGTCTTTCACAATTCTCAGTTTATTCACAAGAACTTATTAAAAGTTTACTATGTCCAGGATGCACTAAATGTTGAGAACATACAGACAGGGTCCCTGCTGTCTCCCACGTTATAGTGAGCATTAGTTTCCTGCAGGTGAAGCTGGGTTTAACTTGTTCCCCAAACCCTAGGGTGGGTGTAGCACACGATGGAACTAGGATCTAATCTAGGTGCCCTTTTTGCCACATGATGTTGGCACAAAGGACATTTGAGAAGCCTGACCAGCACCAAGGAAATATTATGAAATAGGCTGTTGGGGGGAGTGGGCATGAGCCTCCTCCTGACATCATCTGCCTCTATTCAGTGGATTACCAGCTAATCCTTATTAAATGGCTACTGGACAGGGTTATTAAGGTATAACTGATAAAAACTAGGGTGTGAACCACTTCCAGTGGGAATGGAGTTGATGGCCTTATTCTAACTACTCCAAAGGAGGGTGGGAAATGATTTCAGTGGCTGTCTTTCCTCCCATCCCTTAACTGTCAGTCCTAATTGAACATTTCCACAGCCCTCATCCATTAACCTCTAAATACAGTGAACAGAAGATCTTTGTACTCCATGATTATACATTCTTTACCTTATAAATGCACTCCCATCTTTACTCCTTCTTCATGTAGTGGGTATAAAGAGGTCTTCACTACCAGTGGGTAACAAAGATCTGGGCTATTGTCACTCCTGTCCCTCCTGTCACTGGCTCTGTGTGTGACCAAAAGGAAGTAACTACACCGTTTCTTCAACTGTAAAATAAAGGCAGTGGATTTGGAAAAACTTGAAAGAAGGTCCTGCTCTCAAGTTCTAAGTGGTCAATTGCCTCAGTTCCAGAGACTCTTGGCTGTGCACAGATTTTAGCAATCTGCATCCCACCTAAACACAATTAGCTCTGCAGAAACGAGGACAGAGCTCTTCAAGGGGACCACTGGCCTGAACATTCACATCCTTGTCTGAAAGTTCATTCACTTATTCAGACAATTTTCTAGTGTGTGTGTGGTGGGGGGTGGTACTGGGGCTGGGGGTGGGGAATAGAACTGTACCTGAGGCAGCAGACTTGCATCCTGGCTTTGTCATTTATATGCTGTGTGGCCCTGAGGAAGCCCTGTTATTTCTCTTAGCCTGTTACTTCCTCTGTCAATTGGGCATAATGGTACACCCTCAAAAGGCAGTGGTAGGTCTCAAATGTTCACAAAACTGAAGTATTGGTCTAATTCAAAGATGGCCTAGGGGACTTGAGTCTCTAATTGTGATGTTAGCAAGCATGAACACAACCAGCTTACTTAGATCGCTTGTTTATTTGAGGTAGCTTGAATGAGACCACCGAGGTAGGCTCTGTGAGGTAGTGGGACTCAAACTTCCCCAAGTTACCCCAACGGCACTGTCATTATTCACAGATCAATTGAGACACTCCAATGTGATTCCATACGCCAAAAGTCCCTGGCACACGTTCAAAGAAATAAGACAACATACTACTTCTGTATGTGAGTCTGCTTTGTGCCAGATCCCAGGTTAAACACGCATAACTCTAAAGTCCTTTGCCCGGCAATAAGGCAATAAGGAAGACAGCATTTTGTAAGAGCAGTATCTAAAGAAATAAAATAATCCTCTCTTAGGAAATACTGTCTTAGTTCTTAAGGTTTAAGATAAGATCATGGAGATGATAGAACATTTCAGATGGTAGCTGCACGGCTCAGTCAGCATCTGGTGGGGATTTGTTTATCCTAGCCTTAACAACATTTGGAAATTGAATGTGTGCCTGGCACCTAGCAGGCTCTCAATAAGTCTTCAGTCAATGAACGGATGAATTAGTGAATTCATGTCTAAATGACAAGTAGGGAATAAAATATTTTGTAAGACCAATGCTATGAAATTTCAATTTCACACATACCTACTCACCACCCCCCAGGTTAATCAATCCAAAGGCAAAACTCCAGAGTATTTTACTCCCATAACATTTTTACATGCATAATCACAGGAGAGTGCTTCCAAGTATTTTGAAACTTTAAAAAAAAAAAAAAATTTCTTCCAGCCCTGGCAAATTTTACTCTTGAAATTAGAGAAGCAGGAGGAGAAGGAGGAGAAGAAAATAAAAACTATCCTCAAAAATCTCAGAGTTTGTGGGAGTCACCCCCTCAATGTCCATCTGCCATTCCTCCTCGGTAAGAGATGCCTCTTTTTTCAGGTGGGCATATGGCTGCCTAGGATAAAAACTACATTTTTCTGCTGCTATTGAAACTAGGTGTGGCTATGTGATGTGTTCTGCAATGGGATGTGAGCTGAGTGTTGATTACATCTCCCTGGAAATGTCCTTCAGGGGAGGGAGCTGTTCCTGCCTTTCCTTTCTTCCTTGTGTGCTGGCTGGAATAGCCATCGTGGATAAGGAGATGAACTTGGGAATGGAAGCCACGCGTGAAACGGTAAAAGGATAACTCTGATCCTGAATGCAGTCCCTTCAGACTTTACCTGAGAGAGAAGTAATCTTCCAGCTTTAACAAACAAACAAAAACAAAACTGTATTTTGGAGTTTCCCCTTGCACATAGTTGAAGCCAGCCCTGACTCAGAGTTGATGCTCCGAAAACTTGAAAATGCTATTCAGACAATGTGCTGCAACAAAACGAGCACCAGACAAGGAGTCAGAAAAATCAAGTCCTGATCTAGCTTTTTACCACTATCTAGCTTGTTGACATTCAATAAATCACTTCCTTTTCTACATCTCAGTTTTCTTCTGAACAGAATGTGGGGAAATTTCTTCAGTAAATTTACTACCCATGATAATTCTTTTTTTTGTTTTTTCCCAGATACTGAGGTTATTTATTCATTTACATTTAGGGTTGTTAGAAGTGGTATTCCATTTAGACAAAATGATGATCTCAGCATCACATTGTATTCCAACACTGATACATTAATCCATAATCATTTTTATGAGAAAACATGTACTCATGAGGCAGCTAGCTAGAATGAGAGGTAAAGTCTATTTTCTAAGAAAAAGATGAAAGTTGGCCAGCTTAATGGGTCCTGAAAAAATTCTTTAGCTTTATTAAGAACATAGCCAACTAATTTAGTGGACTTATTAAATGACATTATATTACCAAAATGCCATGCAACAAGTAAAATAGTATATTCTCTAGAGCTATGTAGTAATCATGGCAACTTAACAGTTTGCAAGTTTTAATAAAAAGACATCAGAATAAATTTGTGGTAGTGATTGCAACATCACAGCGGATAAATCTCCTTGTTTAGAGAATAGATGCAACGTAATCTGTAGGCTTTTTAGGGTATAGAAAGACTGAGAGTGATATTTGGAGGCACATTCTGTGACACTATAAGTCTCTAGTTCTTCAGAGTTTTATTAAATTTAAACGTGCTCAGGAAAAGTAGAAAATGTGCAATAGTAATTATTAAAAATTCAAGAAACTGACCATTTTTTGATAGTCATATTTCACATGGATAGTGTACTATGACCTTATTACTCAAAGACCAGCCATTCATCCCAGTATTGCTTTCGGCCACTGTCAATATCAGAATACTGAGAGGCAGTAGTGGCTGAGACATTTTAGGATACACTAAATATTGTAAGTGTATTATAAACTCTTGATACTTTCATCAACTCACTTATTTTCTTTTATTTTTTTATTTTTATTTTATTTATTTATTTATTTATTTTTTCAGCTTATTATGGGGGTACAAAAGTTCAGGTTACATACGTTGCCCATGATAATTCTTAAAAAAAAAAAAAATAGCATGAGCTCCTGTGTGACAGATCTCATTAAGCTTAAAAATTTAGCAAAAGAAGAATCTGGTGGTAAACACAGTCAGCTAACAAATATTTGTTGTGCACCTAACTCACGCCAGGTATTGTGGTAGGTACTGGACGTATGGAAGTGAGCCAAACAGACCCAGCTCCTATCCTCAGGAAGGTTACTATTCAATTAAGAATAGGGACATTAACATATATTCCTCAGTAACTGTAAACAGAACAAAAATTGCCTAGAAGAGAAATACATATGTTATGGGACCATGTGTCCAGAGACATTACCTGGTTGTGAGAAGAAGGGAAAGTGAAAGAATGAATAAAGGTTAACTAGGTGAAGAGTAGGAAGAAAGAAACACCAAGAAGTGCATTTTACACGAACCTTAAGGGTTTCTTAAGAACAAGTCACTCAAGCTTATGAAGCCAGAATAAGAGACTCATGTGTTTGTTCTTTCCCAGACTTGACCCTATTAGTAACGGCTGCCTCCAGGCAAAATCTCCACCCAATCCTTAACACTTGTGGTTTTCAACTCTAGAATGTATTTTTTCTTGAAGTTACAACACTGAGCAATATTAGATTAGATAATTGCCTTTTCATGTACACTACATTTTTCCATTTAGTGTTTATGTAGCAGGGTCGCATGTATAATCGCATCTAGGTACTAATAGTAGATAGCATCATCCTCAATTACAGGGACAGCAATGGAAACCTGGTGATGTTAAGTTACATATATGTGGTCAAACAGCTAGAAAGTGGTGGGACCTGGATTTTCCCCTGACCATCAGCTTCTGGTCCAGGGTTCTGTCCACCTCTCTTTCTAGTGCAGCGATCATTTGCACATACAAGGGTAACTATAAGGGAAAGAAACTAATTTATCCCTTTAAATAGAAAGGTGACCAGTTAATCCAATAACGCTTGCTGGGTAGATTAAAGTCAAGTGATTTCCTCATTCTATTTAGGACCCACACAAGCCACACGAGAAAATAAATGAAGACTTTAAAGCCACACTTTGGTTTTTGACCCCAGACATAATTACATAGCTTGATCATAGCCTTCGTTTGACAGAATTGGTTCTGAAGGACACTTCTCTGTTTCCAAAGATCAGCTCCAACCTCAAAAAAGGAGCACCATATGGAAGACCCAAAGGAATGTGCTGTAAGCTCTAAAGGGAGTTCTCAGGACGTTCAGACCTGTTTTGAGTAGTGGCACTGTCATCTGAATAAGGGCTCCCCCTTCCCCGGTGAAGACTTTGACGGCAATCAGCAGTGCTTTGAAACAATTAGTCCTGACATTCTAAAATCCATAATATCACATACTTTTAAAGAGGTCAATTGTCTAACACATGATTTATATCTCAATAAAGCAGACTTTTTAAAAGTAGCCTCACAGGTTTCCCTTGCACAGACTGTTATCACTGGGACAGCTGCTGCAAAGCTCAGAGAGGTATCTTTATGGCTGTTTCAGTTAAATTGGAGAGACATAAACCCACCATTAACCTTGCTCCTTCCGGCTTATGAGACAGCTGGTGACCTCCTGTGACCTTCCTGGGTTCCCTGTACTGTGTCCATTACTTCACAGGAGGTGAGGGAGAGAGAGTAGGTTGAGCCTTCCTGTCTTTCTTTCTTCAACGTGCAAGACTCTTGAGAGAGGGAAATCTCCATGTCATGGCCCAGCTGCCTTAGGGCCTGCCAAGTTATCATAGAAACTGACAAATCTCCCAAGGTCCCTCAAGAAAACCATTTCCTCCAGAAGATTCCCTACAGCAGAGTTCAAGGAAGCTGCAGAAATCTGCAACATGTGAGGGCAGCAAATGTGAAAACAAAGGTTGGAGAGTTAAAGCTAATTACTCTGAGGAGTAGGTTTGGTCAATGGCCCAGGGCTGTTAAAAATCCACCAGCAGCAGCTGTAAGTCTGAGTTGGGAGATTAATTGGGTGAAAGGAACGGGCATCTTGACATTCAAGAGAACATCCTCATTAGCAAAACTGACTAATAACTGAGAGAATCTGGGTGACAAATGGAAAAAGGGAGTTCAGTTTACCAAAAAGAACTTCTACCACTCTGAGCTAAACACAAACAACACACCACACATGCACACACACATTGATGTTTCATTTCGACAGTTGTGCATAAAATTCCCTCTTCATTTTTTACATCCTCTCTCCTTTTCATTAATATCTCTTTTCCTTCTCTCTCTTTTAACTCATTCATCCAAGGTTCTACTCTGTGCCAAGCACTTAGGGAGGAAACACAAAGAAAAACACTGCCACAGTGCCTACTTCCGCAGAGCATACGGTTATGGGGATATTTCCAAAAAAATAATCTAGAATATCGCAAACTTGCTTCTTACACTCATTCTTACATGTGATTCAGTCCAGAGCTGTGTGTCTAAGTGCCCCATCAATGCAGATATGTCGTAAGATATATCAAAGGAGGTAAAAAAACACCTCCTTTGGTCAAGGTCAGATTGATTTTGGCCATTAACAAGTGTTGAGTTTTCTGGAGGGACCACTAAAGCTCAGAGAAGGAACAGAAACCCAGAGGCCCCCAAATCAGAGGAATCTTAGTTTTCAACATCTACTCGCACCCTCCTCCCCCCAAATCCTACTTTTCTTTAATTCCTCAGCAGCATGGGAGGCCCAGACATCATAATGAATGATTTAGGAGCAGGAAATAAATATGTCAGACTAGCCAATGCTGCCAGGACCCCCCACTCTCTAAGATTATTGCTACCTATAGAAAAGTAGGTGGAGAGACAAAGTATTTTGGTATTGGCTGAAACACCAGAGGTCAAAGTGGCATTGGAATGGTATTTCCAAGGTAGAAAGTTACATACCTGTTTGAGTTCATCAGGATTAGGTTTTGCTGTGAGTAAAAGAGACTTATAAAATTGTTGCTTAAATAAAGTACATTTGTCTCTCACATTTAAGGAGTCTCAAAGCAGGCCTTCCAAAGCTGACACACAGGCTCTACAGTGTCAGCAACCAGGATCCTTCTGTGTTTGATCCTCTACTCCCAAAATATCTCCATGCTCCAGATTGCCTTCTGAAATCAGCTATTTCACTTGTATTTCCAAAACAAAAAGGATGAATAAAGGCAGGGGGGCAAGCCTCCTCTCTTTTAAGGAAAGTTCCTGGAAGATCCCAGTGACACTACTGCTTATATAACATTGTTCAGAATGTAGTCACATGTCCACACACTGTGGTAAGAAAAGGTGAAAAATGTGTCCCTTTGGTTGGGCAGCAATGTGCCCAGGTAAAAATCAACGCTATTACTAAATGGAAAGGGAGAATGAAGTGTGAGCTCAGCTACAGATATTCTCTGCCACAATCATTGATACCTGGGAAAAAAAAGTTTTATGAGCCAGCTATAGTATTAACTAGCCCAATAACCTTGGGAAGGAAAACTTCTGCCTCTCTGAACCTCAGTTTAACTAAAAAATGAGAACGTGTGATCACTCAGGTATCACCTTTCCATTTTTTAAAACCTATTTGACTTGGGTAGATTATGTAGAGAATTTGTCAATTCCTAGGCTCTAAGTGCCTTGACAATTATCTCCAAAACCTGAGTAACTTTTGGTCATACTGACCAAGACATGCTACATTCAGTAAGAAGAAAAATCTCCCAGAGTATGTTTAAGTTAATGACAAGAAAGCACAAGGTTCATTAAACTTCAAGTTAATTTCCAATATGTGGTCAACTCCCAATTAAGTGCTTGACTTAAAAACCAGACAGTTAGGATTACATTAGTCCCTATTTTTCCAAATACTTGTTCAGTCATAAGGATGAATGCTTCTTTTTTTTTGCTATTAAAGTATAACTGATGCACCATAGGAACCCAGCAAGGACCAATAGAGAACCTTCATGGCACCTTGTGCAACTTTTCCAAACACAGATACTAACTTAGCTTTTGCAAATTTAGATCAATCTGTATATGCAAACACATGATTATGAGGGGAGAGGAGGGTGTCTAAGAAAACTCCATGATTCTGGGCAATTGACCAGAGAAATTGTAATGTTTCCATTGCCAATCCAACATCTAGAGAGAAAAAGTCTTTAACCATTACTTTCACTGTCCTTCAATCACCCAACACATAAGACCTCTTTCTTAGATATCGGCATCACCAAAAACAAATATTTTTCTAATATCACAGATTCTGAAATTCATGTTTTTTGTACAACATGACATGCTGTTATAGTGTTGGGGCTAAGATTTAAGAATTCAGACTTGGGAATTATATGACTCGAGGAACCATCTCCAGTTCTGAAATTTGCAAGTTATGTGACCTTGAACAAATTATTTAACCTCTGTATACCTTAGTTTTCTCCTCTGCAATTTGGGACCCATATTGACATTTATCTTTTTGTGAAGGTATTAAGTACAAGAAATCTAAGAATCTAAGTGCTTGATAAATTTTACCTTAAAAAATGCACCATTCTTTTATTCTTCTACATTGCACTTCTTCATTTCCACTAAATTTTCCCTTTGGCCTTATTTTCAACTCTGTTCCTAAATTCCAGACCTGCAATTCTTGAGTGCCCTGTTAGCTGGACCATGAGGAAACTGTCTCAGCTGCAATCATTCCAGCCTCAAGCCCGCCCCCCCCCCCCCACCCCCCGGCCTGTCATGTCATCCTCCATTCCAATTTCCACTCTTTAGTTCCAGGCCTTCTAAGTATTCTGGGGAAGAATTGCTTCAATCTGCTAATTATCAACACTAGAAACTCATGATTTACTGAGCTTCAGCTGGTTCAGAATGCTATGAGGCACCTCTGTCGGTCACACCTAGGTTCCACTTTCCACAAGGGGGTCCCCACTTTCCCACAGGAAACTGTCCTATCAACCTGCCCTGTCTGCATGAACAAATTATTTTTTTCATATGTTTTCTGATTTGCTCTGTCAAAAAGTATTTACTCAGTCTTTTCCATGAGCTAGTTCAATGGTTCTCAAGAAGACTGCTTCCACTCAGGAAAGTCTGAGTCTCATTTGTCCATTCATTCATTAAAAATGATCCTACTGTTTCAGAAAGACCAACGAGATCTTTACCACACAACTCACTTCTTCCCCTCAAACTTTCCTTCAAACTCAGTCCACATGTCTTTCTAATGTCTAAGCAAGAAAATCTTCTTAATCCTTTGCAATTTAATTCCTTTATTTCCATTTCTCTCCACACTTATCCTTGCCTTTTGGTATCCATTTTAACATTTCTTCATTTTTTCCTTTAGGCTGATTCTTTATTCTTCAGTTGCTTTAGGAGTCCACATTGAGAAAGCAAAAAAAAAAACAAAACAAAAAAACAAAAAAACACCACTTTTTTTTTTCTATCCGTCACTCTTTTTAAACACCCAAAGCATATCTAACACTTTCCTAAACTCCTCCCCCATTCACTCCTGGGCCCATAGGATTGTGGTTTGACTGCACAGACAAATGGCTCTCTCCAAGGTCACCAATGGCCATCATGGTGACAAGTTCTAGGGATCCTCCTCAGTACTCAGTTTACTTCTCTGCCCTTTCTGTAGCATTTAGCCCTAATGACCCCCACCTGCTTGAAATATATTTTTCCCTTCTGTCATTTCATTCTCAGTGTTTTTCTGCAGCATTTCTCCCTGTTTCTTCTCACTGTCCTTGCCTGGATCTGTGCTCCCTGACCACCTGTGGAGGTGTTCTCTAAGGGTCTTCTCTCTACTTCTCCCTTCTACGCTCTTTCTCCTCAGTCAGCTTCATCACTGTGTAAATGTAGATAGTACATCACCTTCTCTGCACCCTAACTTTTTCTCCATGTTACAGACCCCAGATTTCCAGTCATTACTAGACATCTCCACTAGACATGTCCGCTCAAACACACGTCTCAAAAGGAACACGTGGCTCTCATCACACTTTGTTCCACTTCAGCCTCTTAAATACTCCAAATGCAGTCTTGTCGTTTTTCCTGGTTATGACCCATAGTGCCCAGAGTAACCACAGATATTTTCCTTACATTCAGATATAATTATGTCATTCTTCCATTCAAAAACTATCGATGGATCAAAATCCTTCTACAGAGAAAAAACACATTTAAAATTTTTCCTAATATAGCACTCAAACACTTTGATGATTTGGGTAAAAGTTATCTTATTAGCCTCAGTCATTCACTCATCTAGTCAATCGGTAAATATGTATTGAGTATCTACTGTGAGCCAGGTACTGTTCAGGGCATCAGTGAATAAAATAGACCATAATAATAATAATAATCCATGCCCTTATGGAGGTCCCATTTTTATGAGTGTTTATCCCCCATATTATACCATCCATATTTCACTCAAACTATATTTTTTTTATTTTTGAGATTTTATTTTTCATTCTTTTTCCTGATTTTTTAATGCATGGAATTTGTTTTATTTCCTTATCTCCTGACAAAAATTTCCTTTTAGCATATCAGCCATGACCAGGAATAAAACCTCAGCAAGAGAAGTTTATCAAAATCTATCCTGCACACAGCCCACCTCTCAGCCTCATCCCCAGGTGCTTTGTGAGTTTCAGAACCCTGCCCAAACTCTTGCAGCCATGCTTTCTGAGTGCTCCGGTGCTACAGGGCTGATCCTACTCTCTGGAACACTATTCTCCTTTCTTCTTCTGGTTAACTCCAGGGAGACACGTGAATAGAATGGTTAGAGCCTGGGTTGGAATCCTAGCTCCACCCTGACCTCTAGCATGACCTAGGCAGATTATTTAACTTCTCAAAGCCACAATTTCGTCATCTGCAGAACATGGGTAATAATACTTATCTGACATGCTTGGGATCAGAAGTGTTTTGGGTTTCAGAGTTTTTTAGATTTGGGGATATTTATGTTATATTTACAGGTTAACCAACTCAAATATGAAAATCCAAACTCCGAAAATGCTCATATTTCTTTTGAGCATTATGATGGTGCTAAAAACATTTCAGATTTTGGAGCATTTCAGAGTTTGGATTTTTGGATTTGGGATATTCAACTGGTACTAGCTCTATCATAGAGGAATGGCTATTATTAAATGAGATAATACATGGAAAGCAAACACATGCAAGGTCTCAACAACTGTTGGAGGTTATTATCATTTTATTATCCACCCTTCATGACTCAGAGCTATGGGGGCACTTCATTCAAATTGCTCAGATCTCTCAAGGTTTTATATTAATTTCCTTCCTTATGTATATGCATAGCTCCCGGTTTATCTCTACCATAGGACTGACGGCAATGTACTTTAATTGAATAGCTACATAGCTCTCCACCACGAAGAGGCGGAGACTATAGATGTCATGTCTTCTGTTTGTATTTGCCACACATATTTGTAAAAGCTCAATAATGTTCAATACACCAAATACAACTACAGAATCAGCTTCTGCTCAAAGAGGCATTTCTAGCTTTCCTCTCTTCCAGACTAGACAAATCAATCTGTTTTAGTCCCTGTAACATGCGACACTTCTGCATTTCACAGCTCTGTTTACCTGGTCAAATTCTTACTCCCTACTAGACGAGAAGCTCTTTGAGAGCAGCCACTCCATCTGTGAGGCATCTCCCGGTGTCTATTTGCTGAAAGAATACATGAACAGGGCTGAGATCACTCTTAGAAACAGAGTGGCTAGGAATTCAGCAATTAAGCTGATGAAAACAGAGGAATGGGCCTTGAGGGGGTGGCCTGGCCTTGCTCATGCTTCCTGCCTTCCTCCAGAGCTCCATGCTTGCACGGCCCAAAGACTCTACTCTTTGTGTGGCAAAGCTTTGGAATCTGGCTGCTAAAATCAAGAGAAGGGAAGCAGAGGGGCCGGGGAGTCATTTGCAATGACTGTCCGGAGATCCCATTTCATCATGTGTATGCACTTAGTGACACATCAGGAAACCTTTTTCCAGGAGCAAGCTTCCCCCGCCCCCCCACTTGTGGACATGTTGAAAGATCACACATACGTTTTCAATGAAGTCACTGACAATCACGGGAAGCCAGCAGCAACAGCTGGTGCGTCCGAATTACCCGGAGGCGATTTAATCTCTTGGCCTCACATGGAGAAAGCAGTTTGAGGAAGGTAAACTCAGTTAAATTTTTTTCCGAAGGAAAAAGAGAACGAGAACAACAAGGAGAAATTGTATGGCTTGAGACAGCTGCTGCTGTTGCTAAAAACCGAGAAAGAAGGCGGGAGGGGCCCTGAACCCCAACGATGAAAGCGAGGGTTGTTATCAGCAGTCAGGGTGGCCAGGACTGGTGCTCCTGGGAGAATGTCATTTCCTTTGTGGAATGAGATACCAGAAGGTTTCCAACTCCCAGCAACTCAGCCTAGAGAGTCTGGGATTGGAGGCTCTTTCTGATCTGGAATGCCTGGGCTCATAAACAAAGTCACTATCACTCCTGAGATGAGTAACAGGAGAGGGACAATTAACAGGCCAGGGAACCCTGAAAACGGTCATTAAAGCTTTGAAAGATGTGGACAGCAGTGTGGTACAGCTGTTGAGCATATCAATTAGCGATTTGTGGGGGAGAATGTTATTCCAGCAAAGCCCGCAGTTCCCATCCTGACTGCATGCGTGGCAGGCCACCATATCACACCGCAGGGGCCCTCTTCCCAGAAGCAAAGCAAAAGAGAAAACAAGATCCTTCAAGTCCCTGATACTCACGTATTTCCTGCTGCACTTTGAGATCTACATATTTAGCTAAGATTTCATGATCAGATTTTTGTACATCAGTTATTAAAAAAACATCTTCAAAGGGAAAGTTTAGTTTCCCCTGCAACTGAGACATGTGTTTAATGAAAAGGAACAGTTCGCCAGGGGAAAGGACCACCTCTGCTGTTACAAGTAATGAGATTGGAAATTTCCATCATGATTTGCCCATCAGTCCAAAAGCTTTTTAATACCACAGTCACCAAGGTAAATAAAGTACAGTTCCTCACCTTGAGAAATGCAGCGGTCGCGTGGTGGAGAGAGCCACACGAGCAGTCATTACACCACGGCAGTGTATGTGCTGGGATGGAGGCTGGTGCCCACCGACGAGAGGATGGATGAGGCCGGACTGGGCCTGGGAAGCAGAAGAAGGCGAGGGCGGAGGGCAGCAATGAGGAAAGGCAGGTTAAAGCTAATGAGGTGCAAGGCGATCTCCTTGCCATGTTTTTTGCATTTGAACTTAATGTGGCCCTTCACTGCTTCTTTAACACGTTGATTGGTACTCTGCTCCCTTCCTGGTTTTTTTCCAATCTTCTCTCATTTTTCCTCTCAACAACCTTCCATTCCTATTTTACTCATTCTTAACATAGGCACCCTGCCTATTTATGTCCATACCTATTTCATTCCTGACGTGCGGATGCCCTCCCCAGTGTTTTCGGTATATCCATCCACTCATCACTCTAGTCCTGTCTCCTTTCACTCCCCAACTCTCAAAACTCCCTCCTGAACCCAGGGAAAAAGGTTTCTGTTTTTACTCATTTTTGCTTAACAATGGGCAAGAGAAGAAATTAGGTAGTTGAGGAAGCTAGTTTACAAGGTGTTTCTATTTCTTTGTAAATGTTTCCCGGAAAGTGGCACAGCCAGGGCTTCGCAACAAATTGGCTTTTAATTGTTATTGCCTCATTGGATACCAGATCATTTCTCCTTGTACTATATACGGGAGCTGGTTTTCAGATGATAGTGCCTTTTCTCTTCGGGATATTGTAGAGGATTTTGGATACTTGTTATCTTCCTTAATATTTTCTTTGCAGAAATTCACCCCTCTTCCACCAACACCACATTCTTTTTGAGTTGGTCAATTACATGATCCAACCTCTGATCCACGGGTTGGGACCATGATCCAAAGGTCAATCACAACATCCCATTTCCCTGGCCAGAGTGACTGGTTTGGGCACGAGGACATGACACAGACGAGACAAATCAAAGCCATGCTAGGATGTTTTCCTGAAGTCACTGGGTGAAAAGGACCATATGCTTTATCTGAAACTGCAAACAATATGTGAAGAACTGTGGGTGATGATCTTAGACACTGTATAAAGAAGGCATAAGTGAGAATAAGCTAACAGAAAAACCGGAGGATAGGGGAAGAGAGACAGAGAGAGAGAAAATTACTTTTCTGTCCTTGAATCCAGCTATATCCAAAAGTAGAACTTTTCCTTCTTGAACTTCCCAGTTATGTAAATCTATTAACTCTGCCTTTTGTTGATTAAGTTAGCTTCCACTAAGTTTGCGATCTATACTTGTAAGGCAAAGCATGTTTTAAATCCATTTATATAAACATATATCAGCCCACATTGCTGATAATAATCTCTTAAATGAAAACAGGGATTTAGTAGAGTAAATTGGAAAAGGAATGGATTATATAGTAAATATATATATTTATATATATAAATGTTATATATTTATAAATTATATATATTTTATATATATATATGGGAAAATACATGATGATAAAAGTTTCAGTTCATCAGGAAGATACAAAAATCCTAACCAAACACATACTCACACACACACACACACACACACACACACGTGTCAAACAACAGAGCCTCAAAAAATATGAAGCAAAAACTGATAGAGTTGAAAGTAGAAACAGACAAATCCATAGTTACTGTTGGGGACTCCAACACCCTACTCATGGCAAATGACAGAACTACTGGATAGAAAAACAGCAAAGGTATTGAGGGGAATTACCTCCATTTGATAGAGAACATCTGTAACGAACCTACAGCTAACGTCCTACTTAAAGGTGAAAGACTAAATGCTTCCCTCTAAGACCAGGAACAAGGCAAAGATATCCACTCTCCCTTTTCTTATTGGACATAGTGCCAGAAGTTGAAGCAAGCACAATAAGGAAATAAATAAATAAATAAATAAAAGGCACACAGACTGGAAAGGAAGAAATCTACCAAAAAAAAAAAAAAAAAGAAAAGAAAAATCCTCCTAGAACACAGGACACAAGATCAAGACACAAAATCATTTGCACTTTTATATACAAACAACAAACGTGTGGAAACAAATTAAAAGCACAATACCATTGGCAATTACTACAAAGAAAATGAAATATGAAGATTACAGAGGCCTGTTTTTAACAAATGAAATTCTTTTGGACTATCTCATGTCAGTCTGGAATTCTTCCCTTTTCCTGCCTGAAATCTTGGGTTCTGGGATGACTGTGGTCTTGCCTGTCTAAATCAAGAGATATTAGATAATGATCATCATAGAGGCAATTGGGGTTTTCCAATAGCTACACTAGGCAACTACACTTGGTGAAATGTCTCCTCTCACACAGCATCAATACAACCAGCTAGAAGGAGGCACCAAGAGCATAGTCTTTAATGCCTAGGAGGATGGGGGACAAGCAGAGATCTTGGTTAATAAAAGGACTCAAAAACTACACATGTGAAATCAGTTTCCAGTTAATTAAAAATAAATATGTAAATAAGTGGAATTTTGTTGAATGTCTAAATAAATAAGATCCATTTATACCACATGTTCCTTTTTAAGCACTTTTCGTATCTTAATAAATTGCATCTGCATACCTGTTGTGTTAGTTGGACCTTATTTTCCTTATAATATACATGAGGGAACCCCAAGGTCCAGAGATATTAAATAACTGGTCCAAAGCAACAGAACTAATGGAGCCTGGATTTGGCCCCATGCCTGACTCCAAAATCTACACTCTTAACCAAGATGGTGTGCTGCCTCCCAGAAGTCTCAGAATCGCATCCTATTCTGGTATAGTCGTGATTGCCAAAGCAGGAAATAGCATATAAAATCAACAAATATAAATCAAGTATCTTCAGTGAAAGAGAGACTGAATCATAGACTTCTAAAAAAATGGAAATATATTCAAGCCTCATTTGCTAGAATCAACTTTTTTGAATAATGCTGAGCAAGCCAAACTCTTTGGAAGTACTGGCAATTAAAAAAAAAAAGCAATTAAATACTAAAAGGGCAAAGGTCATGAAATGCTAAAGGAGAAAAAAAAGTAAGCTTATTCTTGCTTCCACTGGACAAAACTAGGGTCAATATGTATAAGCTACAGGGAGAGAGATCTCAACTCATGACATGATGAGGAAGAATTTACAAAATTACTTTTTACAAAATTAATTTTTATATTAATTATCTAACAAAAATTATTTTTTCTCTAATAAAGTGAAAATTCTTTTGGAGAAAAATTGGGAAACACAAAAATGTAGAAAGGTCTTTCATCATCCTATTACAGTAAAGCAATGACTGTTAGCATTTAGGTCTTTTATAAAGAAAAACATTCTAACGGTCAAAATGGTCCCATGAGAGATAATCACATTCACAGGAAGTGAATTCTCCATCACCAGAGGTATGTAAGCAAAGACTGGGTAGGGAGTAGTATAGATGGATGCGACCATAAGGTGGAGAGAGAGAGGGTTTGGACCAAAAGGAATACTTCCAACTTTGGCACAGCAAGAATCTACATGACCCAGTAAGAGAGCAGCACCCTTTCTGGTTCATTCAAAATTTAGCACAGGTTCTGGCACATGGTAGGTGCTCAATAAACATATATTAAAATAAAAATGAAAGAACAAAATGAAGTAAAAGAGAGAAGGAGTTAGGAAGGATAGGAAGAAAGGAGGGGGAGGAAAGAATGATTAGGTGGCAGATTCCAGAACCTCAACCATTCATCACCCGGCAGCCATTCACTGAGCTCCACCGTGCGGCAAACACTGTACCGGCTGCTGGGGCTGCAAAGATTCAAGATGCAGTCCCCCAGCCCCATGACCATTTTGGAGCCCCTGTTCAGTTTGACAGTGTGCAACAGGGTGTAGCGAGGGTGGGGTGTGTCATGGCAATGAGACTGGGGGGCCAGCGATTGATACAGGAGAGAGAGAGACCTAGCTATGTCTGGAAAATGACAGGTGGTTAGAGGATACAAGTTGTGTGATATGTGGGGGGGAGGCAGGTGTCAGCAAACTGGAAAGGCTTTTGGAATCCTTTCTCCCCTCCATTTGCTCAGTGAGCGGGAGACACCAAGCCACTTTCCCAGTTTAAAAGCTCCCCTACCCAGAGTCTCCCCTCAAATCTCAGCAGCAAAACTGCATTCTGTGTGGCACAGCAGACCCAGCGGCTTTTTGCACCTGAGAGTAATTTTAATTTTATCAGACCAGCTGAGGCTTGTTTTTGAGTCTGTGAAAAGATAGGAAGCTCTCAAACAGGAAGTTGAGATAAGGTTACACTGACAAATCTGTAATTTTGCTCATGACTTTAGAGCAAAGGAATGTTCCAATGCAAAACTGCATTGCTACAATCGAGGTGAAATACATATATATTCAATATATATAAAAATAAATATGTGTATATATATATACACACAAACACACACACACAATACATATGTTTAAGCCTATTTGGCTGCTTGGAGCTAGTTCTGACTCAAAGTTTGTGTCACCTTTCTTCTGCCCTGAGAAAAGCCCTTTTTGTCATATGGGGAAGCTTTCTCCTTCCCTGGGAGAGTCTTCAGGACCCCCTTTCAAGGCCCCGAGCTCCAATCTCAGTTAACAGGATCTCAGCACCCTCTGTTTTTTAGAAATCTTCAACCTTCCCTCTCTCTCCTCCTCCTCTTTTCAATGCTCACCATGACCTGGCCTTTTAGGCTCTGAAATGTTCTGAAAAGCGTAATCTACACCCCTGAAGGATGCTCAAGACCCCAACTCCAGATCCTCACCATCTCACAATAGCTCCGGTTTCTTGAATCGTCTCCTTAACTCAGTCTCTGCTGTAAACCTTCCTCCACTTTGCTGCCAGCGAAACCTTTCTAGGACACAAATTTGATCAAGTCATTTCCCTGTTTAGGTCGTTCCTGGTGGTTTCTTATCCTCAGCCATGCCATGCAAAGGGTGGTCTGGGGACAGGCACCAGCCCATGAACATTGTTCATGCTCATGACAAGATAAGTACAGAAGCAGAAAGCATTTGGAAATGTGATGTTTGACATCACCATGGCACCCAAGTGTGGGGTAGGGAGACTCGTGTCACTGAATAGAGTATATACAGTGTGCTGTTGGACTCCCTAGGTGAGTAGTCTCCATACTCCTACTGGTCTGTGCAAGGTTGAAGAAAGAATAACAACAGCAACAACAACAACAACAACTGGTCCTTCCCCAGGAGAGTTTGAGAAGCATAGCTCTACAGGATAAAGTTTATAGACTTCACCCCCAATCTTTCATTATCCAGCCTATGTCTATGGTTTCTCCAACATCTCCTGGAACTCCTCCTGAACCTTCCCCCTGTGAAGCCACTTGCTAGTTCTCCAAGAACTATGTACATATTAATTCTGTCTGGAGTGCTCTTCCCTGCCTTCTCTGTCTGAAGACTTTCTCTCATCATTTCATTACTCATCTTTCACATCTCACTGAAGCTCTGCTAGAGCAGCTAGCGTGAAACCATTTCTGATGCCATTTCTAAATCCCCAACACAAATATCCCCTCTTTTGTCCTTTCATACTACCCAGTTTATTCATTCAAAGTATTGTGGCAATGACAAATTTGGAATGAATAGAATAAGACTAAATCTCTTCTATCAAATGATTCCTAGTCTATTGATACATCTCTCATGAATTTTCTCTGCTTTGTCTCTTTGAAGACAGTGACTGTGTATTAAACATTTTTGTGTCACCAAAGAATCCATGCTTTGAATGTAGGGGAAACTCAAGGAATAATACATTGGGATGAATTTTGATAATGATGCCTGAAACGTAAGAGGTTCTGGAAAATCTTCCACACTCTCAGTTAGCCTCTCTGGGCTTTCATTTTCTCTTTCACCACAGGTAGGATTTGAGCTGTAGGACACCCACAGTTCCTGGAAGGCTCCAATATTCTATTCCAGAGCCAGGACATTTACATTATTAGAATCCCATTCCTCCAGAATCCTCTAGAAGATGGCCCTTATCATCCCCACCTCCACCCCACACCAACTGCTCAGACTCTAAACACAAAAGTAGCAACCAAAAGGATGCCCATAGCTCTACCCTTTCATCCACGTGCAGACCATTCTAGAACCAGGTAATTCAAACAGAAAGGAACAGAAAGAATCCAAATTTGGATTTCTTTCTAACGACTTTTCCAGGTATTGCTGGAAAATGGAAGTGACAAGAAAACATGGCACAAGTCCCCAGGCTTGGCAAAGAACACCCTACAGTCATTGACAGGTAAAACAATAGATCTAGAGCATCACTCGTTGAGCACGCTAAGCTGAGAACAGGCTGGCATTGTGGGTAATTAGGCCATATGGGCCCCCATTACACCTACTGAGCTGAGGTTAGTGCTTTTACTTTTCTCTCTTCCTCATTCTATATGTCAGATTTCACAGACATGTAGGTTGAAATATGTATTGTCTTTTGGGTTTTCAGACAGATCTAAGTCTCCTGTCCCCCATAAGATTTCAGTGCAATAGAAAGATTTTTCTAGATATGATCCAACATCCAATTCTTCATTTGGAATAAAAAAAAAATTCTACCTGACCAATTCTTCATTGCTTACATGGGATATTGTTGATAAATTGATTTAATTTTTCTCTTAGGTCACAGCACAGTCACGGACAGGGATCATTTCCCCTCACATTGCCTTTCCTGAAAAGTGGGCAAAGTGCCCTGAGAGCTCAGTATCTCTGCGGAGCCCCCAGTGTCACTGCCTCTTGCCCAGAACACACACACCAAACCCCTCCACGCCTGGCCAGATCTGACTCATTCTTCATGTCACAAATTTGACCCTGCTTTCCCGGGCCCCCTATGTGTGCCCCAAACTGGAGCAGATGACATTCTTTCCTGTTCCCATAGTGCCCTTGAAAACCAGCCTTTGAACAAGAAGTGGTAATAGAGCACATGTCAAATTATCTCTAACTTGGTCTTGAGCAAAGCAAATAGAATGCCCTAATTCTTATGTCTTCGTCTCCCAATTCAGTTTAATATAAGAAGAATATTCCAACTAGCAAATATGAAAGAGCCTGACATTTTTATTTCCTCAAACAATTCTTTGCAGAAATACTCAATTGAGTCAGAAATATCTAACCACGTGGTCAATAAAGCTACAAGAATAACTGCTCTACAAAAGGTTGATTTATTTACCTCACCAGAAATGTCACAGTTAGGTAAATGCCCTAAGTAATGCAGCTGAGGATGTTTTCTCAAGTATGACATGAACTCCATCCTATATACATCAGCCCACTTTTATAGTAACCACTCCTCCCGCCAAAAAAACCACAAACCTCTTCGTGAATTTGGCATGTGAATCTTGATTAGCAAGTCTTTAGTCTGAGACCACAGGAGAGAAAGATTCTGCTATTACTCTCTAGAGCAAGCCTCCCTTGCAGAGGTTTCTGTCACCACAGACTGCCACTGTGTCTATTCTCACGTTTCAGATTCCTTTCACGTAATTGACAGGCCGGCTTCCCGGCTTCCCTCCTCCTCTTTCCCTGGTGCCATACCCAGGGGCCTGCTACACATATTAGTGTTTCCAAAGCAACATTCCCAGCAGGAGTTCCAAGAGGGGGCTACACACCCAGAAGGAAGGAGATAAAGGTCTAAAAACTCGGTTTTAATTGCATTCGGATTTGGGAAGCCTGTTTTGATTAACAAGTAACGCCGTAACGGCATATCTCTTACAATTTAATGAAAAGGGTTTTTTTTTTTTTTTTCTCCTTAAAAAAGTGAAAGAGGGAGTCAGATAACTCCGCGACACTTCCTTCCACCCACCCTCAAGCAATAATTTGATTCACGCAGACCGAGTAATGTGATGCCGAGCGTGACTGGCAAAAAACAACTTTCAAAGGGCTCTGGCGCCCTCTGCTGGTAGTTAATGCTGAGACCAGTCCTGGAGGAAAGGCTTCAGTGTCGCTGAGTGTTGGGGGTGACCTGTTTGCTTCACTCACGTTTAAAGATGAGAACCCTGAGACCTAAAGAGCCTCCCTCAGACACGTCAGAATTTCGCTTAATGGAAAGCTGCACGGTGGTCCAAGGAACACCTACCATGGTAGGAAGTCCCCTTTTTGAATACTGTGTTTCCCTAATTAGCTGTGTCCTTGAACGACTTATTGATCCTCTCCAATTCTCATTTTCCCATCTATAAAACAAGATAATAACAAAGGTCAACTGGCTTTGAAAGAATTGAAGAAAGCACCGTTCTTCAAAAGATATTATTTACCTGACAGCATCTTGCTTCGGCATTGCTGTCATCCCGCTGGGCACCAGGGTTGCTTGGATAATTGAGTTACCGCAGTGGGTGGTTCCCCTTCTAATTCCCTGTTCCATGAGTTTAGTTAGTGAGAAGCTGGGTTGTCAATGGCAGTTCTTTGGTTAAAGTTAAATAACTGTTCCTGCCCACATCTGGTCTGTGCCCATATTTATGGCAAAATACAACCCAAATAACTTGAGGACTAACTATAGATGTGGTGTTAATTACTAACCCTCCTTACAGATTTACTAGGGCACCATCTTCTTCCATTTTACTGAATGGCCTCTCTCCTCTTTCTTTTTATTTGCCTAATTCAGAATTATCACATTCAGATTTACATCAGACCTGCCCCTTCCCTATCTCAGAGCTAATTCGCTAATTATAGGAAGTTTTTGGAGTTTCTTTATGTAACTGTGCACATTTATCTTTAATTTGCATCAATGTAACACTACAAAAATCTGGATGAATTCGAAAATTTTGAAAGTTCTTCCTGTGTGAACTTGCTCTGATAACTTCCTTCTGCCTGTGAAGCCACTATAAAAATGTTGGCCCTTTTAAAAAACAAAACAACAACAACAACAACAACAAAAAGCACTTTATACACTGGCTTTAGGCAGGGAAAGCACAATGGCTAAGTTGGGTATTGCTTGGAAAACTCCTTTCCATTGTACAAAATCCTTTTCCTCAATTACGGATATTTACTAAATGTCAATTATATGTGGGCTAGAAGCTAAATATGGCCAAGTGGTGCGATCAAGTGCTCAGAGCCAGTAAGTAATATTGCTGGAAATAAATTTTGACTGAGATCATAAAACTTAAAGCTCGTTTTGAAACCTGTAATCCACGCCCCCTTGACTCCCAACAAGCTTTAGAACAAAGCAAGGAATTGCTCATAAGACAATGACAATGAAAACATTTTGTAGCCTGTGTAGGTGGTAGAGAACAGTAAGCCCTGTATTCTAGTGGAAGAAGCTCCATATAGACCTTGAAAGATTTATTCACTGCCTAGTGAATGGAAAGATGTTTAAAGAGTTTAAGTTAGCTAGAAATCCAAGTTTCCAGGCACCCTGGATTCGATGAGAGCAAAACGGGAATGTGGAGCTTCTAAAGTAAGAAGCTGGAGAACAAATTGTTCCCTGGACCCTGCCAGGTGTTATGTGGTCCGAAGTGAAGCAAGCACACTCTGCAGTGTTCCCACACTGCGTGCAATCAAAGCAAAATCAATTATAATTTCCTCTAGAACATTCTTCTGCTTTTTTGTCTACCAGATGTTTTCTAGGTTACTTTCTTCCATAATCTTTATTGTTTCCAGTTGTCACAATCATGATTTGTTTAACAGCAATTATAATGTCCATGATGAAATTTAACCAGTAATTGTGCAAAAGTCTGATATTCCAGTGAAACCCAAAAATTATCTAACTTTAGAGACAAAAAGCAAAAAACAGGATACTTTGTACAGCAAATGTGAGGAAACAAAGGACTTTTCTTGGTTTTTCATAATGCGATAAGGGATTTTAGCTCCTAAATTGGGGAAGAGGGATGAAAAAGGAGCTCAAACCCCAGTTGGTTAGAAGGAATTCCCTTCCACTATTGACAAGAACAGGATGTTTCCTTTGGGCAACGTGACATACAGAAGACATTTCTGAAATCAGGAAAAAAATTATAATTTTGCTCACCTAATTAAATATCAGTATACTACCTTAGAGTCAAAGAGAAAGCTTTGTGAAACCATGGTATAAGGCAAAAATTCATGTTATTTTCGAATATGTGTTCTTTCGTGGAATCAATGCAGTGCAGACAGCTAGAAATACCAATGAAGTGTTTGGGAAGAATGTGGCTAATGAACACATAGTACATCTATGATTTGAGAAATTCCATTCTGGTGATTTTAATCTTGAAAATAAGCCATGTGGTCGACCTGAGACCAAGGTGGATAATGATGAGCTGAAAGCTATAGTGGAAGCAAATCCATCTCAGCCTATGCATGAATTAGCAGCAAGGTTTGATGTTACTATTCTGACAATATTGGACCATTTGAAACAAATCAGCAAGGTAAAGAAGCGGTATAGATGGGTTCCATGTGAATTAAATAGGCATCAGAAGAGAAATCATCTCAAAGTCTACCTTTCTTTGCTGTCACATCATAAAGGCGAACCATTTCCATACTGAATTGTTACATATGATGAAAATGGATTCTTTTTGATAATCACTAGTGTTTGACACAATGGTTGGATAAAGTTGAAGTGCCGAAACAGTCCAAAACTGAATATTCATAAAAAAAACCTAATAGTGTCTGTTTAGTGGTCCAGGGATGATATTGTCCACTACAGCTTTATGAAACATGGTCAGCCAATTACAGTGGATGTCTACTGCAACCAATTAGACAAAATGTTAGGATGTTTGTGATTAAGCAGCCAAGATTGTTCAATAAAGACAGGCGATTCCTCTTGCAAGATAATGTTGGATCCCATGTCACACGATGGCACTGCTCAAAATACAGCAGCTGGACTTAGAAACCCTCCATCATCCACTTTATTCACCAGACCTTGCTTTGACGACTGACTACTACTTCTTCCAAGCTTTGGACCACTTCTTGTGAGGAAAAATATTTAATTCTCAACAAGCTATGGAACACACCTTTTGTGACTTCATCGCCACTGGCTCTTCTGGCTTCTTTGCTGCTGGCATAAACAAGCTACTGTTAAGGTGGCAAAACTGTGTCAATAGTTTAGGCTCAGTGATTAATTGTACTGCTTCTTGTTTGAGATATAATAGACTACACTTTTGATTCAAAATTGGACATGTCATATTTAATGACCTAATAGAATAAACTTGATAATGACAGTATTTGTGGTAAAAGAGTATTATATCCAGATGCTGAGAAAAAGAAAAGGGTACTAGCTAATATAAATAATGTCATAAGAAAGAAAACAATAGATAATAACTGAGAAAAAGAAGACACATAGGGTATTATATAAAAATATGAGTAGGGCAATAATTACCACAAATAAATAAACCTTCCTAAATAAAAGCTTTGTCAAAAGAGAGAGCAAATAAAATAGATAAGATATTGGAAGAATTTCTTACATAATTATAAATAATTACATATCACACATATTCAAATAACTATAATAGGCATAATTTATGATAAACATATTTTATATATAACATTATTACATATTAAAATATGTGTATATGCATACATCACATGTAATATATGTGTAATAGCAGAAGTGAGACCAACCATATCATTGTGTTATTGTGTCAATAAATATAAATGTGAGTTTATATCACCTATTAAAAAGAAAATATTTTCGGAATGGTTAAGACAGTAAATATCATAGTATGCTATATACAAGAGGCATATTTAAAGCAAAGAGATTCATAAATACTAAAAATTAAAGGATGGTGCCTTCAGACAATAAAATATCATTTAGCACTAAAAAGAAATTACCTATCAAGCCATGGAGATTTAGAAAACTTAAATGCATATTTCTAAGTTAAAGAGGCCAATCTGAAAAGTCTATGTAATGTATGATTCCAACTAAGTGACATTCTGGAAAAGACAAAACTATGGAGGCAGTAAAAAGATCAATGGTTGTCAGGGGTTTGGGGGAGGGAGGGCTAAACAGCAGAGCACAGAGGCAGTTTAGAGCAGGGAAACCATTCTGTGTGATACGGTGGAGACTTGTCAGTGTACATTTGTCAAACCCATAGATTGTACAACACTATGAGCGATCCCTAGTGTAAACTAGGAACTCTGAGTGATAACGATGTGTTAGCGTAGGTTCATTGATCATAACAGATGTACTACTCTAGTGGGGAATGTTGATAATAGGGGAGACTGTGTAGGTGAAGAATCTCTGTACCTTCTGCTCAATTTTGCTGTGAACCTAAAACTACTCTAAAAATAAAGTCTATAAAAAATAAAATAAATAAAAGGAAAGTAAAATGTAATCCCAAGCTAATGCAAAAATAAAAATAAATAAAGAAGGAAAGAACGTAGTGGTCACACCTTTGATAATTAACAAGATAGAATTTAGACCCCAAAGCATTAAAACTCACTTTATAATGCTAAAGGCAACCATTTACAATAAAATAATTATAAGTATTAAAACTTGTAGCTCTGACTCGGCGGTGGGGGGAGGCACTATATGTAACCTAAACATTTGTAACCCCATAATATTCTCAACTAAAAAGTATTGTTTACCTAATAATACAGTGTCAAGTTACATAAATCATCGTCTAAATGAGATGAAAGAGAAAGTACACAGACGTAGACTAATAGCTGGAGACTTTAACACACATATCTCAATCCAAGACAAATGAAGCAGACCAAAAACTTAGTATGTCTAAGATGTAAACAACTTCATCTGATACTGCCAGGACCCCAACTCAGAGGTCTGGATCTCACCTCTGATATCAGTCACATGCAAGGCACACAGTTCCAGATAGGCTTTGGCTCAACTCCTGCTGATGGCATCTCGCCTCAAGCATGTATCTCTAACATATTTCTCTTTCTGCTCCAGGGATTCTATATCCAGACACTGGTGAGAGCCCAGTGCAAGCACATATGCACAGCCCAAAAGCCCTGCCTCTAAGAATAACCCTCAACATTGCAGGTAATTACTTTATCACTCACCCTCCAGAGAACAACTATAAGAGGCATTATAAATGCCTGGAGAAACCTGGTGCACGTTGAGCCCCCAGTGGTGTCCTCAATAACAACACATTTTTACATTGGTTGTTTCTCCTTCCCTCATTCTTTCCAGTCCTTCACTCTTGCTCCAGGGATGACTTTGTAAATAGACTACCTATACACAGACTCTGTCCAAAGATAACTACATAATCAATAAAGTAGACTATATATGAGATATGTATGTGTGTGTTTGTATATATGTGATTATATATATGAGCTCTGACTATTATAACAGACCATATACTTTTTTAAAAGTACACAAGGGATATTCACAAAAATTAAACACATCTCAATTTCCAAAGAAAATTCTATAAATCCTAAAGAACTAAAATAGCAGTAAGAGCATTTTCTGATCATAATGCAATAAAACTAAAGAATTAGTAATAATGTCCAAAAAAATGAGTCTTCTATCTATGATTTTTTTAAAAAAGCTATTAAGCAATTTGGGGTTCAAAGGGGAAGATAAAGTTTCAAACATTTTGAAAGATAGTTGTAATGACTACATGACATATTTAGCTCTATGAGATAAAGGTAAAGCAGTTATCAGAGAAGATTTTGTAGATTAAATATTTATATTAATAAAAAGCAAAATATAAAACTAATATAAATTCTCAATTCAAAAAATTAGAAAACTAACACCAACAAAAAAAAGCAGAAGAAAATGATTAATAAAGATTAGACTATAATGAGTTAAAAGTCATTTTGCTATGTTATAAAAAACATAGTGAAGCCCATAAATAAATAAATAAATAAATCTAAAAGCTGGTTCTTTTTCAAAAAAATCAATAAAAAATAGATACACTACCAATCTCTAATTAATCTATATGAAAGAAAAGGAGAAAGCACACATAAACAGAATTAGAAGTAATATCCATCAATATAGAAAATTTTAAACATTTTTAAATAATTATTTTGCAAAATCTCAATGGAATCAATAATTTTAGTAAAATACAGCTAATTAAAATTGGCCTCAGTAAGGACAGAGTCCAAAAACATTAATATTTATGAAAAAAAGATAAAGTAGGGTTTCTCCAAAAAAAGCTCCATACCCAGATAGTGTCACAGGGCAATTCTTCTAAATCTTTAAAGTTCAGATAAACCCAATGCTACTTAAAAGAAAAACAAAAACAAAAAATTCGAAATTAGTTCTGAAATAAAATAGTATTGATTCATAAATTTGATAAACATTATACAAAAAGGAAATCTAGAGAGAAATCTCAAATTTAAATGTTAATGCAAAATGTTAGACAAAATATTTGCAAACAGAACTCAACAGCACATTAACAAATAGTATATCATGACCAACGGTGATTTATTCCAATAATTCAAAGGTGGCTTAACATTAAGAAATTCATTAACATAATGCATCATATTAGCATAGCTATGGAGAAAAATATATAATGATCTTCATAGATACAGAGTAGTATTTTGAAAAAAATGAGTGCATGCATATTGAAAATATGCAATGAAGTAAAAATTGAGGGATATTTAATATAAAATTAAGATCCAAAGACAATCATCTTGCCTAATGGAAGAAACATTAGATGTTGTCCTATTAAAGTTAAGAACAAAGAAAGATGCCTATAATCTCTAATTTTTTAATGCTCTTGTTAAGAATACTAGCCTATGAAATTAGACAAGAGAATGCAATTAGGGGAATAAAAGTTCGAATTGAAGAGGTAAAATTATCTCTTTTTGTAGAAGTTATGATTTTGTGTTCGGAAAATCTAAAAGAAGCTGTGAAAAAACTACCAAAACCTACAACCAACTCTTAGTAGAGAAGCACATTATAGAATTAACCTACAAAATCAGCAGCATATACAAAAAGAAGTATTAGACATTATAATGAAAGGAAATGCCCATTGCAAATAGCAGAAAAGAAAAAGAAAATGCTTAGGGATAAATTTAGTAAGAAATGTTCAAAATTATATGAAGTAAATTATAAAATGCTCTTGAAAGATACAAAGTATGACTTTATCAAATGTGAGGAAATATACCCTGTTTTTCGATAGAAAGATGTAATACTTTTAAATAATTGGTCCTTCCAACTTAATTTATAAATTTAACACAAGTGTGATAAAAATGCAACCTCTTTTCTGGAGGTAAGTACTCTATTATCCCAGTCTCCTTATGTTCATGCCTTTGTGTAATCCCCCCTTCTTGAGTGTGGGTGAAAACGGTGATTTGCTCCTGAAGAAAATGATGAAGCAAAGATGATGAAATGTCACCCCATGATCAAGTTCCACTATGTAAGACTGTCTAGCAGACATGTTCTAGAGAGCACCCTCGCTGAGTTAGTGAAATCAACTGCCTTGTTGGGAAACCATGAGAGCAGCCTCTGGGAAACAGTCTGCGGGGGGACGCAGGGCCCTTAGTCCTATGACCACAAAGAAATAAATTCCGTCAAAACTGGAGTGAACTTGGCAGTGGATTCTTCACCAGTCAAGACTTAAGATGAGAATGTAGCCCAGGCAATATCCTCACCATAGCCTTGTGAGACCCTGAGTAAAGGAACAAGCTAAGCTATGTCCAGATTCCTGATACACAGAAACTATAAGAAAAAAAAATGTGCATCTTAAGCTGCTAAGTTTGTGGTCATTTGTACACAGCAATAATAGATAACTAACACAAATATAGAGTAAACTCCGAACAAAAATAAATGAACATTGTAGGTATTGAGTGGGCTAGCTCACCAGATGTTCAAACATAATATAAAGCCTCTATAACTGTAATGCAAAGTTGTTCTGACACCTGAAGAGGCAGACATACCAATGGAACAGAATAGGAAATCCAGAAATAGGTCCAACTGCATATGACTTTTAATAATATTTTTAAAAGGCAGCATCTCAAATTAGTATGATAAATGGACAGACATATTTTCAAACATTAAAACTGGATTTATTATTTACAACACGATAAGCTATAAATGTAAAATATTTAGGTATAAAAATGAAACTATGTAAGTAAAAGAAAAATACATGAGTGAAAAATTTCACCAATGGGGAAAAATTCCCCAACTATGGCTGAATATACAGCAGCAATAAGGAAAAGAATTGATAAATTTTATTAAATAAAACTTGAAGATATTTTTATGGCAAAACACAATAAGCCAAGTAAAAAAGAAAAACTGGGAAAACATATTTGCAATGTATATTATGAACAAATTCGTCCTTTATTATATTAAAAAAACTTCTAAGATAGAGAAATTATGAAAAAAAAATGGGGGGCAGAGATACAAAGTGTTCACAGAAAAAAGAAATGTAAATGATTTTTGAATACATGAAAAGATCCTTGACTTTACTCATAAGAAGATAAATAAAAGTTAAAACTATACTGACTGACAAAGTAGGCTGTGGGAAAACAATCTCACGTATTGCTTGTAGAAATAAAAAATAAATTTCAACTGCTATGAAGGAGAATTGGGTAATATTTAAGTGCACATGTATGTGCACTTAATTATCATCTTTGCTATCCCACTTTTAGTAATGTATTTCAAAGACACATTGACAAATGTCACCCAAGGCTAGGGTAGATGGCATTTCTCACTTTAATATTTTAGCCTTCCCTTTCTCCACACCCTTGTCATGGCCTCATTGTAGCTGGAGCAGTTCTCCACTTTTGAGCATGGGCTTGACCATGAGCCTTGTTTAAATGATGGTATGTGAGTAGAAGTAACAGTGTACCAGTTCCAGACCTGGGCCTTGACAGATATAAACAATGAATGATTTTTTTATTAATAAAATAGTCAACTGAGTTGTGGTTGTTTGCTTACGTTGTACTTTTGCAGAAAAAGCTGATAAAAAGGAAGCATTATATAGCAAATAATTGGAAACAACCTAAATGTTCATCGATAGGGCATTGGTTCGATAAACTATGAACAAACTACACAAAGGATTAGTATTCTTTATGCTTAAATCTTTTTTTAACAAGAACAATTCCACTTAATTAGATTAATTTAAAATGATTGTGAGCAATTATTTCTTTTAAGAATCTTTGAATGTTGAAATACACAAAATGTTTAATTTTTCATAATATTGTTGGCATTAATCAAGGGACCATCCCCAAATTAACCACTTTGACCAGATCATTGTTTTCATTACCAATAAATTGGAAAGTTTGAGTATCATATTTGGATTTTTCTTCAGATGAGAATCATGAGTTACTGTGAGCCTGGAGTCTTGGACTTTTTTTTATCATCCAAAGTGATCTCATTTTTTAATGGCCAGCGTGTGTGAGTGAGTAGGGGGTACTGTTGGGGGTATGAGCTGCTGATTGTACTTGGCTGCCGACTCCCTCTCCCTGTCGGAATGCCACAGGAGCAACGTGTCATGGCAGATAAGATCAATGGCGCAGACTCCGGTAGACATGAGCTCTTAGTCCTGCTGCACCATTTCCTAATAATATGAACTATGACCAATTTGGTCTTTGTAAAACTCAAGTTGCTTGTCTATTAAACAGGGTTAATAACACCTGCCATGAAGAGTTGCTGTGAAAATCAAAAGAAGGAACAAATATAAAAGTTCTACACAGTGCTTGGAAGATCATAGGTGCCCAAATACGTTTGTCTGTTTGTTTGTTTGTTTTCTGCCTCCACCTCTTCTTATTGAAATTATGGAAGCATGAATATAAACGTAGACTCTAACTCTCCTGGTAATAGCTAAAGATTTCCACTAAGATTTTTAAATAAGTTTACATAAAATTATTATAATCTCGCTGAAATATAAACAAAATTAAAATAAAAAATTTTGCAAACTCATGAACATCATTACAAGAAACTCTGCAATCACATACTACAGGCTCAAAATATTGCATTAAAGGAATCTGTTTAATCTGGATAGATACGTTGGATTTGATCTGAAATTATGCACTGTTTCTTTCAGTAACGTGATTGTAGACCCCTGCCTGTTGGCATGTAACTTAAAGTGTTTCCTGGTAGAGGGAGCTCACTGCTTCATCCCATTGTCAAATATGGCCATGTGATTTGCTTTGGCTAATGGCAGGCCAGTGGATGTGACATATAACAAACATCCAACTAGAAGCTATAAGAGCCAGAGTGAAAAGCTTCCTAATATGTAGGGCATCAATTAGAATATGGAGTGTCTTGACTTAGTGCTGGGGAAAAATTAATCCTAGCAAACTTCTTCCATAAAGGGACAGGTAGTCAACATAATATTTTAGGCTTTGCAGCCACGTTAGTCTCTGTTGCATATTATTTTTTTTATTTTACAACAATTTAAAAATATAAAAGCCATTCTTGGCTTGTAGGCCGTACATATAATAGCCCCTACCCTAAACCAAATACGGCTTTGGTACATTCTTAATAAGTTTAAAAGCAAAACCTGAAAGGATCAATCTATTTCTAAGATATTAACTGGGTCTTAGAACAAAGTTCAAGAATATTTTTTGATAATATAGGCCAGGCACAGTGGCTCAAATCCACAATCTTAGCACTTTGGGAGGACAAGGTGGGAGGATTGCTTGAAGCCAGGAGTTCAAGACCAGCCTGGGCAACATACTGAGACCCTATCTCTACAAAAAATTTTTAAAAATTGGCTATGCATGATAGTGTGCACCTGTAGTCTCAGCTACTTGGGAGGCTGAGGTAGGTAGATTGCTTGAGACCCGGAGTTCAAGGCTGCAGTGTGAGCTATGATCACAATACTGTACCCCAATCTGGGTGATAGAGTGAGACCTTGTCTCAAAAAATATGATATGGGTTCATAAGAATACAAATGAATATATCAGTACCAGTTTTAGTGTGTTTGGCTGCTGTAACAAAATACTATCAACTGGATGGCTTATAAACAACAGAAATTTATTTCTCACAGTTCTGGGGCTGGGAAGTCCAAGATCAAGGTGCCAGCAGATTTTGTGGCAAGTGAACAAGCACTGCCTTGTTCTTAGAAATGGTGCTTTTTCACTGTGTGTCCTCACATGGTGGAAGGGAAAGGTAGCTCTCTGGGGCCTCTTTTATAAGGTCACTAATCTAATCCATGAGGCTCTTCCTTCAAAATCTAATTACCTCCCAAAACCTCACCTTCTAATACCATCGCATTGGGGATTAGGTTTCAGTACACGAATTGGGAGGGTGGGGGACACAAACGTTCAGACCATAGCAGTACCTTGTAAGTTAAAATTCACAAGGTTTGACATCCAATCAAAAAATCATTTATCAGGTAAATCAAAAGCAGCAAAATACAAACCATAATGAGGATAAAAATCAATTAATCAAAACTGACCCAGAAATGGCACAGATGATTGAACTTGTTCTCATAATCTGAGCAATTCTGACTTGAGCTGTGGCTCACAACTCTGGCTTTTGAGATCCATTTTTGGTTTCAACTCATGAAAAGGTTCTCTCTTTTGAAGTTAAGGTCAGCACTGTTTCCAATAATTTTCTTGTGAAATCTACCCAAGATTTTCCTTGTGTTGGTAGCAGTAAAGCGGTAAAGATCTTTCAAGACACCTGTATCCACTCTAGTGCCTGAAAGTCTTAATTCACTTGTCTGTTTGTTTTTTTTTTTGTTTTTTTTTTTTTGAGACAGAGTCTCGCTTTGTTGCCCAGGCTAGAGTGAGTGCCGTGGCGTCAGCCTAGCTCACAGCAACCTCAAACTCCTGGGCTTAAACGATCCTCCCGCCTCAGCCTCCCGAGTAGCTGGGACTACAGGCATGCGCCACCATGCCCGGCTAATTTTTTCTAATATATATATATATTTTAGTTGGCCAGATAATTTCTTTCTATTTTTTTTTTTAGTAGAGACGGGGTCTCGCTCTTGCTCAGGCTGGTCTCGAACTCCTGAGCTCAAACAATCCACCCGCCTCGGCCTCCCAGAGTGCTAGGATTACAGGCGTGAGCCACTGCGCCCGGCCCACTTGTCTGTTTTATCAACACACGTTAGTCCTTGAGAATCTTGAAGGACAGCAATTTATCAGGTCCTTCAGCAAACTATTAATAGAATCATCACTGTCTCAGGTAACAATAATAACCAACAGAGAAATCAAATATAACCGCTAGATGGCGCAATGCCTTCACATTTCCTTAACGCTAGCACCCAGAGGGGAATTTAGTCCTTTGCAAGGGACACTTACCAGATAGATATCCTAATTTGTCATTCCAGTTGCCTGCCTTACTTGCCGATGATCTTGTGAGAAGGAACTGAGTCTAATACAGCTTTGCTTTGCTTAACTTAAAAGAGAGCTTTTTATTTTTATTTTTAATTTTTTATGTTGATGTTAGGGTAAGAGTTTTAAGTATTTTCAAAAGCAAGCCATGAATGAATTCTGATTCCACCACCCCACCCCTAAGCATGAGCTTCTTACCCTACTCATCCCCCTTGCACCTGATATCAGCATTCTTCAAGGTCCAGAAGAATTTCCTCTTCTGTAATAAGACTTCACAGACCTTTCCAGTCCACCACTTCTTTCCCTAAATTCTTATACAACTTTTGCTTTGCTTTTTACTAGATAGTACAGTGTAACATTGGTAAGGTTTGTTTGTTTTCATAACCTCAAGTGTGTGTGTATGTGTGTATTTGTATTTCAGCATATTACAAGGGTAAAAATGTTTAGGTTATATATATTGCCTTTGCCCCACCCAAGACAGAGCTTCAAATGTGTCCATCCTCCAGACAGTGCACACCGCACCCATTAGGTACGAATATTCCCATCCTCTCCTGCCCCCTCCCACCTGCCTGACACCCGATGAATGTTATTACTATATGTGCACATAAATGTTGATCAGTTAATACCAATTTGATGGTCAGTACATGTGGTGCTTATTTTTCCATTCTTGTGATACTTCACTTAGTAGAATGGGCTCCAGCTCTATCTAGGATAATACAAGAAGTGCTAGATCACTATTGTTTTTTTTAGCTGAGTAGAACTCCACAGTATACATAAACCACATTTTATTAATCCACTCATGTATTGATATTTGTTTGTTTTTGAGGCTCTGTTTTCTCCTCTGTGTAACAGAAACAACCATTGTATATGACTCCCGAAATCGCTATAATGTTTTAATGAAATGACACACGTAAAGCAATTAGCACAGTGTCCAACACATAGTAAATTCTCATAAATACACTTATTTACCAGCCTTTTATAATACAGGAAGTATCATTTCTCACTGTTCTGTGCTTCAGGCATACACACAGTAAATATTCCTTGAACACGGACGACTTGCCAAGCATCTGCTTGCTGCCAGAGAGGGAACAATGAATAAGATTTGCATGATCCACACCCTCACAAGCCTTACAGTACAGGAATAGAGAGGGAAATAAATCATTCAAGTAAGCTCTGCAGCACAGCAAGTACTGGCTGATATGGGAACATACAGCAGAAGTAACTTGTCTTGTCATGTGGAATTAAGAAAGCCTGCTCCAAGGAAGTATTATCCGAACTGAGGTTGATAAAAATAGTAGCAGTTAGCCAGACAGAGAAGAGAGTGGGATGGGATTTTAATTCAGGCCAAAGGCAAAAGACTGGGATTTGGCAAAGTCATGGCTTTCAAATGCTTTGGATGGCAACTCACAATAAGAAATATAATTTATATCATACTATGTACACAGATCCACACACCCATAACTGAAATGTCTCAAATATTGCTTAACTTTACTGCAAAAATTCATTCTTATATTTTCTATTCTATAATTTTTTATTAAAATCTATTGGCTTCAGGACCTTGGTCTGGGCAAAGATTTCTTGTGAGAGACCCCAAAAGCACAGGACAAATAGGATCACATCAAGCTGAAAAGGTTCCGCACAGCAAAGGAAACAATCAAGAAAGTGAAAATAAAACCCATACGATGAGAGAAAATATTTGCAAGCTATTCAACTGACAAAGGATTAATAACCAGAATATATAAGGAACTCAAACAACTCAATAGTAATAAAATGATAATCTTATTTAAAAATGGGCAAAAGATCTGAATAGACATTTCTCAAAAGAAGACATACAAATGGCCAACAAGTATATGAAAAAATGTTCAACATAACTGATCATCAGATAAATTCAAGCAAAACCACAATGAGATAATATCTCATCCTAGTTAAATGGCTATTATCAAAAAGACAAATATTAAATAATAACAGATGCTGAAAAAGATGCAGAGAAAGGGGAACACTTGTATAGTGTTAGTGTAAATTAGTACAGCCACTATAGAAAACAGTATGGAAGTTCCTCAAAAATCTATAAATAGAACTACCATATGATTCAGCAATCCCACTATTGGATATACAGCCAAAGAAAGGAAATCTATGTATCAAAGAGATACCTGTACTCCCATGTTTATTAAGCACTATTCACGGTAGCCAAATATGGAATCAACCTAAGAGTCCATCAATGGATGAATGAATAAAGAAAATGTGGTACATAAACACAATGCACTATTATTTAGCCATAAAAAAGAATGAAATCCTGTTATCTGCAACAACATAGATGGAACTAGAAAACATTCTGTTAAGTGAAATTAGCCAGGCACAGAAAGACAAAGATCGCATGTTCTCATTCATACATGGGAGTTTAAAAAATTGATATCGTGGAGGTAGAGAGTTGAATGATGGTTACCAGAGGCTGGGAAGAGTAGTGGGATGGGAGATAAAGAAGGGATGGTTAATGGGTATAAAAATATAATAAGATAGAAAGAATAAGATCTAGTGTTCAATAACACAATAGAGTGAATATAGTTAATGATAATTTATTATGTATATTTTAATGTAACTACAGGAGTGAATTTGGAATGTTCCCAATACAGAGAGATGATAAATGTTTGAAGTTGGTGAATGTCCTAATTACCCTGATTTGATCATTACACATTGTATGTTTGTATCAAAATATCATATGTACCTTTTAAATATGTACAACTATTATGTATCCATAAAAATTAAATGGAAAATAATATGGAGATACCTCAAAGAACTAAAAGTAGACCTACCATTTGATCCAGCAATCCTATTCCTGGGCATTTACTCAAAGGAAAAAAAGTCATTTTATAAAAAAGACACTTGCACTCAAATATTTATTGCAGCACAATTCATAATCCCAAAGATGTGGAATCAACCCAAGTGCCCATCAATACATGAGTGGATTAATAAAATGTGGTATGTCTACTACAGAGCACTACTCAGCCATAAAAAAGTGGTGAACTAACATCTTTTGTAACAGCTGGGCTGGAACTGGAGACCATTCTTTGAAGTATCACAAGAATGTAAAACAAATACCACATATACTCACTATTAAATTGGAACTAATCAACCAACAGCCATGTGCACATATAGTAGTAAAACTCAACAGAAACCAAGCAGGAGGGAGGGGAGAGTAGGGTAAATTCATACCTAACAGGTGCAATGCACACTATCTTGATATTGGGCACACTCATAACTTTGACTCAGGCTGCACAAAAGCAAATCATGTAACCAAAACATTTGTACCCCCATAATATGTTGAAATTAAAAAAAAATACAACAGCAAAACTTATAAAAGATTTAAAAAAATTAAAAATTATTTTTAAAAAGTGTTTGTTGCACCGTATAACAGAGCACCAAAATACATGAAACAAAATTAGGTAGAAATAAAAAAAAAGAAATAAATAATTCAACAATAACACTTGGAAACTTTAATACATCACTGTCAATAATGGATAGAACAACTGGGCAGAAGACCAACAAAGAAATAGAAGACAAGCAATATAATTAACCAACTGGTCCTAAAAAACATCTATGGACTATGTGAAGCAACCACACCAAAATATACATCCTTCTCACGTGCACATGAAACATTCTCCAGGAAAGACCATATCCTGGCCGAAAAATAAACTTCCATAAATTTTTAAATGAATTAAGTTTAAATTTCATTCTTAAAAGTATAGAATGAAATTAGAAATCAATAACAAAAATAAATTTCTATCAGAATTTTACCATTTTTTTTTTGGTTTAGAATATTATAGGGGTACAAACATTTAGGTTACATATATTGCCTTTGCGCCACCTGAGTCAGAGCTACATTCATGCCTATCCCCCAGACAGTGTGCACCTCACCCATTAGGTGTGAATATACCCATGCCCTTCTCCCCCTCCCACCTGCCCAACATGTGATGAATGTTACTTCCATATGTGCATATTAAGTGTTGATTGATTAGTGCCAATTTTTAAAAATTATAATAAAATATTTTAGGGGACAGTTAGTACCAATTTGATGATGAGTACATGTGGTGCTTATTTTTCCATTCTTGTGATACTTCACTTAGTAGAATAGTCTCCAGCTCCATCCAGGATAATAGAAGAGGTGTTAGTTCACCATTGTTTCTTGTGGCTAAGCAGTACTCCATGATATGCATATACCACATTTTATTAATCCACTCATGTATTAATGGGCACTTGGGTTGTTTCCACATCTTTGCAATTGTGAATTGTGTTGCTATAAACATTCTAGAGCAGATGTTTTTTTTTTTTTTACTAGAATGTCTTTTATTCCTTAGGGTACATGCCCAGTAGTGGAGTTGCTGGATCAAGTGGTAGTTCTACTTTTAGTTCTTTGAAGTATCTCCATATTACCTTCCATAGAGGTTGCACTAGTTTGCAGTCCCACCAGCAGTGTATAAGTGTTCCTATCTCTCCGCATCCATGCCAACATTTGTTGTTTTGGGACTTTTTGATAAAATCCATTCTCATTGGAGTTAAGTGATATCTCATTGAGGTTTTGATTTGCATTTCCCTGATGATTAGAGATGTTGAGAATTTTTTCATATGTTTCTTGGCCATTAGTCTTATCTCCTTTTGAAATGTTTCTGTTCATGTCCTTTGCCCACTTTTTAATGGGGTTGTTTGATTTTTTTCTTGCTGATTTTCCTGAGTTCTATATAGATTCTAGTTATCAGCCCTTTATCAAATGTATAGCATGCAAATATTTTCTCTCATTTTATAAGTTGTCTATTTGCCCTAGTGTTAGTTTCTTTGGCTGTGCAAAAGCTTTTTAATTTAATTAGGTCTGATTTATTTATTTTTGTTGATGCTGTGATTGCTTTTGGGGTCTTCCTCTTAATTCTTTGCCTAGGCCGATGTCTATAAGAGTTTTTCCAATGTTTTCTTCTAGAATTCTTATGTTTTCATGCCTTAGAATTAAGTCTATTATTCATAATGAGTAGAGTTTTGTGAGAGGTTTTGTAGATATTGACAACTGACCCTAACATTCGTATGGAAGCTCAAGGAACCCACAATAGCCTTAACAATCTTTAAAATGAAGATTATAATTGGAGGACTTAAACTTTTCCATTTTAAAAACTTACTATTAGCCAACAGTAAATTAAGGCATTGGAAGTCTGGCATATAACAGGAATATAAAAAATGGAATGGAATTGAGAGTCCAGAAATAAACTCATATATCTATGTTGAATTTATTTGCAACAGGGGTGTCAAAACTATTCAATGGGGAAAGGATGTTCATCTCAATAAATAGTTCTGGGAAAACTAGATATTCACATGCAAAAGAATGAAGTTGGACTCCTACCTCACACACAAATTAACTCAAAATGGAGCAAAGAAATAAAAGTATGAGCTAAAAGTATTAGGTTGTTAACTATGAAATGCCTGATTTCCTTAAGTACTAAGTTTGACAATTGCTATCTCTGACATTTATCTTTGACATTTCTTATTTTATTTTTATGGTGAAGGTACATCCTCAGTCTTTCAAACTCATGTTGTGGCTTGTGATTATATTTCACATTTTTAGAGCAATTTTTGTGAAACTATGGATAAGTCAAAAATTCATGTAATTTTAGAATATGAGTTCCATCATGGAACCAATGCAGTGCAGATAGCTTGAAATATCAACAAAGTGTTTGGAAAGGATGTGGCTAATGAGTGCACAGTATGTCGATTGTTTGAGAAGTTCTGTTCTGGTGATTTTAATCTTCAAAATGAGCAATGTGGGCCACCTGAGACCAAGGTGCCTAATGATAAGCTGAAATCTGTAGTGAAAGCGAATCCATCTCAACCTACACATGAATTAGCAGCAAGGCTTAATGTTACTATTTCAACAATATTAAAACTATCCAGGAAAAGCGTAATTAAGGCCTGAGTTAGGACCCTGTCTTCAAGAAAAGAAAATGTTGAACAAATTTTAGCGGCAATTTAGGCATAGAGTGGGATCATCTGATTTAACAAATAAAAACACAGGACGCATAGTCAAATGTGAATTTCAGATAAACAATACATGCTTTTTTTTTTCTTAGCATGCATGGCCCCTGCAACATTTGAGACATTCTTAAATAAAAATAGTATTTGTTGCTTCTCTGCCATTCACATTTAACTGTGTGTCATGTATTTTTTCTGGTTACCTGAGTATAGAGCTTTCAAGACTTAATCACTGATTTGATGTGAGGAAACAAAGGCAAAAAGAAGTAATAGATGTCTCTGAGGTTTTAAGTCTGAGTCACTGGGAATCTGGGGATACTACTAAATAAGAAAAGGAAGTAAGGACATTTTGTGGAGAGGTTAAAAGTTTACTTGGGAACTTATGATAGGTGAGATAATCACTAAGTTATCATAGAAAAGTAGTTCTCAGTGGGGTGATTTTGTGCCCTAGTGGACATTTGGAGATATCTGGAGACACTTTTGGTTGTCACAACATGGGGGAAGGAGCTGCTACTGGCATGTAGTAGATGGAAGCCCAGGGTGTGGCCCGACATCTGGCCACACCCTGTCATCCCCCTCGCAACAAACAATTACCCCATCCCAAATGTTAACAGGGGTGAGGTTGAGAAACCCTGTGTTAGAGGATGCAATAAAAAGAAATGGTTTTAGGATTTTTATATCAAGGCTGCATTACTTTAATAATCTAATTTTACTCTTTTTTAGCAAGTATTTAATCAGCATCCAATTTATGTCAGGCTACTTACCAGGAACATGAAGAGGAATAAGATGTAGTATGGATTTTCTAGTTTATCAGGGGAAATGAATGTGTAAAACTCCCTGGATAAAAGCTTCCAATAAGTTCACCAAAGGAAAAGTAACTTTATCTCAATTTGAGAAATTGTGCACTATGTTTGCTACATCCCACAAACATGAGCCCCAGAGTTCTATTAAAAAAAAAAAATGCAACTACCCTGTGGCAGTGTTTACCTTGGTGTGTTGGTCCTCTGCATTTGCCTGCTTTTGTTGGTGAATCTTAGTCCTCCTGGTGTTCTGCGAGGAAGTTTCCCCTTGAGGTCGCTGTCCACGTGTTGCCCCTGGAAACCTAACGCTAAGAGCCTGTGTGGTGGAACGTGGGCAAGCTGTGGCCCTCAAGTTCTCCTGGTTAATTGGCGAATGGTTTGTGCAAGTTACTTTAATCGTCTGGGCCTCAGGTTCCTCATCTTTAAAATGGGTTGACAGTGACAATTGTATGTAATTATTTGCTTATCATCTGGTTGTCCTGTTAAGAGAGAAAGGTCCACAAAGACAGGGCCAGTGTCTATTTGATTCAGCCTTACTGCTCCCACAGTGGTAGCACTGAGTAGACACTGAATAATGATGTATCAGATGAATGGATGAAGGAATATGCAAAGGAATGGTAAAGCCCGGCCTGCAGGGCGGTTGCAAAGCCTGAAGGAGCCAGTGTCTGGGAAGCATCTGGCACAGCACATACAAGGTGTCCCTTTCTCCAGCCCTGTGAATTTGTCTTTTCACCTAAAGCAATCCTCCGCTGCCACCAGGAGAATCATTCCTGGCAATTAAGAACAACAATAGACATCTAAACAAAGAGAGACTTCAGATCGGCCCAGAGAAGTGAAAGGAGACACCTGCTCTATTTTCCCTTAACAACATTCACAAAAGTAGGTCTTTGTCTTTCCTAATTGCACATTGGGGAAAAGCACTATCAATTTAAATGTAACACGTTTCGACCAAGGGATAGGCTATTTCTATCTCAGGTCTAACATAATGATTCCCAAGAAGCCTCAAACCTACTGATTCAATTATTGGAGGAAAATTTCTGAAGTGGAGATAGGCATTATTTTAGAGTCTGTTATTTCCCTCAATCCTAAGGAAGAAGGAGTGAGAAACAGAATCAGCAGCACTTGGCCGGAGGGAAAAGCAAACTGCCTGTTCCGGCTCTGTCAACGCACTTGGGCACACTTGGGGAAGTCCTGTCTCCTCTTTGGGCCTCGACTTCTAGAGTCACAAAATCTGGAAATTAGCTGTATCAGTAATTTTCCAGGCCAAATGTTTAGAGAAAACATTGAGTTAATATTCAGATACAATTTTATACTTGGAAAAAAAGCAATTATTTTAAAATCAAAAACTATACCTTAATTGGTGGAGACACGTGGCAAATACAGTGATTATAAATGAGACTTGTTCTTAGCCACTACTGCCTCTCAACCCCAAAGAAAAAAGATCAGAATTTGAGTGATTTTTATTGCTTATCACAATCTGGAATAGACTTATTGTGAAGAAACACTGATTATATGATTCTTTGATTTGCAGATCTCAGATTAAAGTGTTCCATTTGAAATGAGAAAGATGATGATGATAATTTTATATACTGAGTTTGTTGGTATATGCAAGGTATTATGCAAAGGACTTTATTTAGAAGGTTGTGCTTAATTCTCAATGGACGCTAAATAAATTGACAGAGAATATCTTAATTACATTCTGCAACATTTCTCTCCAGGGATTATCAGGGCTGTGAACGTTATTACTTATTAAACTCACAAGTCAATTTCCAAGTAATAAGATACTGCTTTTCATCATAAAAACTCAAGTTAATGGATCAATAATGGGATAACTTCAGTTTAAAGTTATCATCAGGGAACTGAAATTTATTATTCAATGTTCTCTGTACCTATTTTCTTATATATGGAAAGAAAATTGGTATTTATTGATTTCCTAAGTTGTGCCATTTTCTTCTGATTTAATATTTTAAATAGCTCATGTTACTGATACATAGTAAGTGCTCAATAAATGCTTACTGAATTAACAAAGAAGTTAATCAGTTAATTTTTGTCACTATTTTGTAGTTGAGGAAGTTGTGGTTGAAGGATTAAGTAACTGCCCCCAGGTAATAGAGGCAGTATCTAGTGGAGCTAGGATTCAGGTGTGCCTAATGCCACAGCCCAGTTCTTTCCCTTCTCTTATCCATCTCTTGGTTTCCAGAATCTGCCCTTGACTGCTCAGCAACATAATACATAGTTCGTGGTCTCCATGTGGCTTAACACTTTTTTTGTTTTTGGCTAAAATTACCTTCAAAATTTGATTTGCCTATAAATCAATATAAGGCTATAATCTGCAAAAAGGCCTGCAGAGATGACAGGATAGAGAGATAAGTAAGAAGTTAAAGAAGTAGATTAATACTGATCGTTTCAGCTGGAGCCCTAACAAAGTCTTGTCTCCCTTTCATTTCCCCATCCATCCCTGTTTTTCAGTCTCTGTGATGTCCTTCTGCAAGATTAATCCTTTTATGGACAGTGTGTAACAACAAATATTGAGGATGGTGTTGGTAGGAAACCAATAAAAACAAAACTAATCTATTGAATGCCAGGGAGAAGAAGCTGAACCCATGAAATAGTGTGATACCTTTCATAAAGAGGCCTACATATCATTGGCAATCTGACAGTAACTGTCTCATAAGACTTTGTGAGAATCAAACATCATGTACCTTTCGATGTAAAACATTTTAAAAGCTCTAATTATTATTAATATTCAAAAATCAGTCATAGAAATTTATTACAGGATTTGAAGAGGAAAAGTGGAATATTGTGGGGGTTACCCAGTTAAGAGAAAGAGAATAAATCCCATCTCTCTCATTTATCAACATTTGTCATTGTCTTCTTGTCAAAAGAAGGAATAGAATAAATTATAGAACTACATTTTAGTTATTTCATTTTGGAACTTATTTTCTGATGATGAATGCAATTTAGTATTAAATAGTATTTAGAAAATATAAACATTAATAAATAAGTAAATAAAACCAACCAGAGTAAAATCATTCAGAGATCACCATTGTTAGAATATTGTTATACTCAATATAAATTTGGGCAACAGATATGACTAAGGAATTCAAGAAAAATCCAGTAAGTGTTGGAAAATAATAAACTATACTCAACATCACTGGTTATTGGGAATATTCCAACTAAAACAAACAAAGCAAACTACAAATTTAAAAAATGGGAGACATAGTTGAAGAAGGTATCAAACAACTGGAACATAAAGTCAAGGAAATTATCCAGAATGCAGCACAGAGTGAAGGAAATAGAGAAATACGTAGAATATGTGCTCGCCAGAAAATACTGAAAAGAGCTTCTCCCTCTCCCTCATGTTTTCCTTTCCCTTAAGTTACCTTTCCTGGACAATGTAGGTGAAAAGACATCAGTTGTGACGAACCAAAGTAGATAGTAGATTGCAGGCGTGAGGTGAGGATAGTTGTACAGACTGTCACAACTAAGCAGGGTTAGAAGGCATCCACAGAGGGGGAGAGGGAACTCAATATTGATAATTCCCTTTATAAACCCATGATGCTGTTGAATTCTCTACTCAGCTTGAACCTGCTTTTTGATGAATTGGTAAGACTTCAGAAAGAAGAATGGCACTAAAGGCCAAAACTATCTCTAAAGATTTTGTTATATTCCTAAACGTTGGCCTTTTGATTTTTACCTCCTTATTAGCTCTATACATTCAAATAAATATCTGATTTTTTTTTTAGCTTTTTAAATATTAAATATTTTCCCATTTTTTTCTAGATTTTCTCAGCAGAAGTTCAGTCTGAATTACATAGTCTGCCATTCAGGAAGCAGAATTCCTGACTCTCTATTTTTTTCTATTTCCAGTAATTATTTTAATTGTGCTATTGCATTCTTTTTTCAGGTTTTTCTGGCCACCTTTTACATCACTGCATATTTATTTTCATCTAATTCCACTGTCTTTTATCTCAGTCAGTTTTTCCCTGTGGTGCTCTGCCTTTGTTTCAAGGAGGCAAAGTTTTCTTGTAAATACCAACCTGTTTTCTAAAATGTTCATAAGGTTTTTATTCTTCTGAGTTTTCAGGGTAAAGTACTCTTTCTTTTGTACTGTAATTTGTCCCAAAATTTATTAAAATTCGTCTTTCTGTTTATTTGTTCTTTTAGGAGAAGATCTTTCAGAGTTTGTGGATTACTATTAATCCGCTTTTTGTCAGCTAGAGGTGTGGTCAGGTTTAGACTGAGCGCTAGAGCTAGATGGAAGGTTGATTTGCACAACTCTTAGACCAATTATCAGTAGTTTTCATTGAATAGGTATTAATTAGACTAAAACGACATTTTCTTTGAAGATATAAAAATATATAAAACAGTAAACATTATAAACCACAGTTTATGTACTCCATCGTAGTTCTTCCTGTTTCTGCCTTTCCCGTTCTACTCATAACACCACTTAGGAGGATTTTCCCTCTAGTATGCAGTACTACAGACTGTTTAAGAGTGTGTGTTTAAGACAGTCCAACTTTCAGTTTTGTTGACATTTCTATATGTCATATTCCTTATATGTGAAATTGGCATAATGATATAACTGCTTTTGTAAGGCTATTGATTAAGATAATCCATGTCAATTTATTAGCATATTTTCTGGCACTTAGACTTAAAATAAATACTAGCTAATGTCATTATCAGCAGAAGTAAGAAATAGTACCAACATTATTGTTATTAATTTGCTGCTACCGTCTTACCACTCTTACTCCAACCTGTTGGATTTAGATAGAAATGATTTGATAAGATTATTGGTGTCTGGGGAGTGGACCAGTTTGTTGGCTTTTACCCATGTAGTAAGGGATTCTATACCCAGTTTTCTGGTAGGTATAGTTCCATATACTTATTAAGGGCTGGACAATAGAAAAAGTACAAAGCAATCTTGAATATCTATCTGTAGGTGTCAAATATGTAACAAAAATGAGTGGGGTTATTAAAATTAATTTAAAAAATTAAAAAGGACTGATAGGGACTACGGCAAATCTTAGAGTGCCTGGTATTTTGTAAGTAGACATACTTTACCTCCAGTTAATTGGTATTATGTCAAAATATGGGTTGAATGATTTCTCCAGAGGATGGTCATTGGGATTTGTAAGTGAAATCGTTTTTTGTATTTATGTGAATTCATTTTTTAAAAGATCCTGAAGATCAAAAACAACCTGTATGGGCTATACGTGGCTCATGGCCTATGATTTGTGACCTCTGAATTATGAAATGAAGCCCACATCTTGTCAATAGCATCCCATGTCCTGTGCTATGGTTTGAATGTATGTGTCCTTTAAAATTCAGATGTTAGAACTTAAAGTCTCCAATGTGGTAGTATTAAGGGGTTAGGCTTAGTGATTAAATCGTGAGGACAGAGCTGTGATGAATGGGATTAGTGCCCTTATAAAGGGGCTGTCGGGAACCAACTAGATCTTTTGCTCTTCTGCCTCCTGCCATGTAAGGACACAGTATCAAGATGCCAATTCTGCTGGCACCTTGATGTTGGACTTGCCAGCCTTCAGAACCATAAGGAACAAATTGCTATTCTTATAAAATACCCAGTACATATATTTTGTTATGTTAGCAGGAATGAACTAAGACCACCTGGCTCCAGAAATGTTCTCCAGTTACCTTTCACCTCTTCTTGACTTTTACTTTATATTCTGGTAGTGTCAAAATGCTTCCAAGAATCCTCTGACTGCAATATAAGCCCCAGGTTTACCAAAGTGGCCCTATCTCACTTGCATACTCTTCTGGCCATATAGCCAGCACAGCACTTGCAGCACAGTTTAAAGATACCTGTTTTCCATCACCCCCATTCATCCATAAGTTTCTTGAAGCTGAAGACCATGTCACATCCAGCTTTCACCCCAGTGCCTAGCATAGTGTCCGACACATAATAAGTGCTCAGATAACATTTGTTGAACTGAACTGAATTTGTTCAAAAGAACGTGCTAAGTGTTGTGATAGTTTTTGCACAAAGTAAAATGGAGCATGAGAGCAAACACTTATTATTCATCCTTTCCTTTTTTTACTCGTCATTTTTAAGTCTAAAGAACCAAAGATCTGTAAGACCCCTAAGGCAAAATATGCTTAGGGCATTTCCAATAGAATTTTTTCCCCTATATTATCACATTCAAGTAGCAAAGACAAAGTCGGTGTAATAGCAACCATATCTATAATTTATTTAAGTTGTTATGAAACAGAGTTCTTTACTAAGCTGTTTATAAGAAACATGTTTTTCAATCTTCATGCCATCTATAAAAAAACAGTTACCATTATATTATTGTTCCCATTTACCAGAGGAGGAATTTAAGGCTTAGAGAGATTTCTCATGATATTCCAACTAGAAACTGGTGAATCCAGTATCTAAATGCAGGTCTAACTCCTTCTCACTTCCTTATGCACATTGCCAGTAACCAGCAACATCAGTGACCTAGGGGTGATTTTCTGTCCTAACAAACGTGAAGCCCAGAAAGAATCCACACTCTTTTATGGTTTTCTCATTAAATTTTAAAGAGGTAAAGGACCTGAACAAGATCAGAAGCTCTATGGATAAAAATGACTGATTTCACAGCTCTGATTGTGCCTCTAAGCATGCTTTTGGTATACAGACCCTTTTAGAAAAAGAGGCACCCTAACTAATGGGGTGGTTTTGAGAAATCACTTCTCCTGCCTAAGAATAGTGGATAAAGCAAGTACCCTGGAGTCATATATTCTTGAGTTCAAATCCCCACATTGTCAATTTGTGACCTTCTGTGAATTGATTATATTCTCTCAGGTGTATTTTCCTTATATATAAAATAGGAATAATAATGCCCTGCTGGACTCACAGGTTTCTTATGAAAATCAAATGACAAAATGCATGGGAAAGAGCTTTGAAACTGTAGAGCACCATACACTAAGAATAATAGTATTATTTTGCTGAAATAGCATTCCCAAAGCTATTTTATATGAAATAGAGAAATTTGGGGCAGGGGCTAGGGATACACTGTGTGTAGTGTCCCTGCTTTGTTAATAGCTCAGTGGTTTAAATAACCATCAAATCGATGGAAACCAAGCTATCAAAGCTGGACACATACAATATATTGATAGGGACTTTTGCTTTGCCCAGGACCTATAATCTCACCTTATAATAAAGCAGTACATATTTTGTTAAAATGCACATCTATGAGCAATGGAAAGAAAGAAATAAACAACAAAAAGAGATATTGGACAGAAAAGCAGACCTCTATAGGGATAGATGAAAGAAATCCAGTGTGCATTTTATTAATACTTAAGCAGCACTTACACGAACTCATCTTTATAAGAACCTCAAGCCAAGTAGACACGATTTTCATCATACTTATGTCCACACAATAGAGAGGAAATTTCCACTCAACTGACAAGTGATGCTAAGAAAAGGAGTCAGAGATTTCTCTTTCCCCCAGGTATTATGTGTGCCATACCCAGACCTTCTGAGTTAAAGCTTTCCTTTGTATGACAATCTGTTTTACAAAAGAAAACCAATCTCTCTTATTCCCTCATGTTCCTTTTACCAGGAAATAAACAGCTCATTTGTTATCAACTTATTTATCATAGATTTACTCTAAGAGAGTGTCCTGGGACTCTGGGACTCTCTGTGCTATTGAATTCGCAGATGTGATTTCGATAGTATTTCATAGCATGAGAGAATCTGTCTCACCAAGGACCCCTTTGTTGATGATTAATTAATAACTACTAGATACTTCTGTGCAATAAAGAAGCTAGTAGATAAGTGAGGGACATACCAGTAGGTGAGACCATATACTCATTAAGAAGTAGAAAGGCAATTTGAAACATTTAAAAAAGAATAATAAAAATAAAAGGTATTTAATGAATAATTACTATATATTAAGCATAATCCTAAGTACTCACATACATTGTTTAATTCTCACAACAACATAGGAGGCACACAATATTATTATCTCCATTTTACAAATAAGAAACTGAGGCAAAAAGAAGTTCAGGAAATCCCCAAAGCCTTACAACTACAAAGAGGTAAAGAACCTAATTTGAAAGGAATCATTCATTCATCTTAAAATAATGCACTGGTATTACTGGCCTTGCTTGGTATAAAGACAAAAATAAAGTAAAGCTTATTCCTAACTTCCAAGAGCTACTTTCTAACTAATTCAATTTTTCTTTCTCTTGCTGACCTTATTTTACTTCCTGGGTCATAAGCTCACCTTTCTGCTCACTGACCACCTTCTACTTCCTCAGTCATAGTTTTCAAGTTTGTTTTACTGACCAACTTTAACTTCCTGGATCAAAAGCTCACCTTTCCACTCACTGACCTTGTTCTACTTCCTAGGTCAAGAGTTCACCTTTCAATTCACTGACCTGTTCTACTTCCTGAGTCATTAGCTCACATCTCTTAACTGACCTTGATTTGCTGCTTTGTTTGCTTCTTTGTTCTCCTTACTAGAATGTGGAAACGTTTGGACCTTGAATATGAAGGTGCAAAATCATGAAATATTACCTTCATAGTTCTTGCTTTGTAAGCAAAGCTAAGAATGGAAGAAGCTTTTGTCTGTTTGAAATCTTTTTATCTTGAAAGTAACAAAGCATTAGGGAACCCAGCATTTAGACTGAGGACACAAAGGATCTTTTGAAACTTATTTTCTCTGAAGATAGGAAAGCAGTGTTACAACTATGAATTCAAACCCTGCAGCTGTCACAATGCAAGTAGTTCAGCCTAAAAGTAGTAAATCCAGAATACCCCTCTGTGTCTTTTGTTTTTTTCAATGTCGACTTCTACATATGAGTCTTCTGCCTTTAATAATCAATAAATAAGACACTTGAAGCTTGTACCTATTAGTTCTCTGAATTTAAGACAAACATGTAGTGCAAGAGTGGCGAAAACAGCAAAGGTAATGTTTTGGTTTTTTTTAATTATGGAAGTCAGGTTAGCATTAAAAAGCCTAAACTGTTAATGAAAACCCTTACCACCCACTGTCGGGTAGCTGAGGCTTGGGATCAGAAAGACTTAGGTCTGGCTCTGTCATATGCTAGCTCAGCTCTTTGAGCCTTAGCTTCCTTTCCATAAATAAGAAAAAAAAAAAAGTACAGGTCTCTCAGCATCTCTCTAAGTAAAACAAATAAAAATAGCTAACTTTATTGAGAGCTTACTAGGTGCTAGGCACTGCTAAGCATTCAACACATTAGCATCATTTGAGGCCTCAAACTAGCAGCATGTGACATGTTTTTTTTTTTTTCATGTTTGCATATTTTTTATCCACTAAATGTTTCATTTTTATATTAGTTGTCATCATTTTTAAATGGGGGGATTTTGCCATTTACTTTCCCCTGTTTCTTTCTTTCTTTTTTTTTTTTTTTAAAAAAGGCAAAGCTGAGTAGTGCATGCCTATGTTAGGTTAGACACACTCTACAGTTTGCTCCAGGCCCTACTCTGCCCTGTCGTATGACACGTAGCTCATTTTGTTCATGTTCATGATCTTGGTCCCTATGGACTTTAGAATTTGCCACATTTGTATCACCATTTAATCCTTGATAAAGCCCTATGAGGTAAGTATTGTCTTCTTATGAGAACATATAAGTAAAATCTATTTTTTTAAGAAAAGTTCTTCAGCACATTCTGGTTACCTATCTCCTTCACTTTTAATCTGTACAATACAGCTGTGTTTCAGTGTAGATGGGAAGACCTAGTCTCAAAAATTTAATTAAATACAGCTGAAAATAGAGGCTCATTGGCAACGCTTTTATTCAAAGAACCATAAACCGCTATTCAAAAGGAATTCAAATGCAAAAATAAGTCCACCAAATGTCCACGCCTGCTATTGAAGGTAGATGAGGCACATCATTATCTGATTTCAACCAAAGAGCTTATTTAGGTGAAAATGCTTTAAGAATTAGAATATGTTTTGATCTGGAACTTGCTTACTGCCTGAAAAGTGGGGTATTTGAAGGAAAAAGGCATGGGGAGGAATTCTGGAGATGGGTTGTAAATTATTTATGGGCCCATTGAAAAAGGCCATCTCTACTAGGGCACTCTGAGGACTGCAGGACTTGCTATTCCAGATGCTTCTTCCTTAAAATGACTGTCCTTTATCAGCATCCCCATCTCCATGATGATAGGTTAATGCTCATCCTCCCCACCCCCATCCCCAACCTCTCCCACCCACAGCAAACTTTAGCAGGATGAAAAGCTCTCTGGGGGGACATGCACTGCCGCTCCAGGGCATAAACAACTCCATGGGTGGTTGCCATGGCAGTTCTTCATCCACAATATATTTACTCCAAGGTACACTGAGGATGCACTTAAGCGCATCGACACAAGAACTGATACATTTCAATAAATCACTCCAACCTGGGTGGTTGCCAAGTTGGTGTTCTGAGAAGCTGGGCTTACAAGGCATCCTGGACCATAATTCACCATTAGAAACAATGGCAGGCCTGGAGCCCATCCTGGGCGTGGAGTGCTTCTCCAGTTTTATACAAGAAGGCCGTGTGGCCCTGTGGAAAGAATGCCAGGCAAATTCAGTTTTTGATCCAGGGAAACCTAGGGCTGAGGCCTGCCTCCTTTACTTAGCAGTTGTGGGGACTTGGCCAAATCACTCTACCTGTCTGAATGAATATTTGCTCACTTGTAAATGCAAGTAATAGTATTAAACCTTATGAAATTATTATGAATGTTAAAGGAAGTTTGTATATGGATAGTGACCAACATATGATGGCAATTATTAGCATTATTTTTATGGTGGGAAGGGGTTTGTAATGGGAGGAAGTTTTAGAATGGAATATAGTCATTAAATAATTGAAAGATAAGATATTCCAAATTAAAGGACCTAGTTCTCTCTCCTCCACACAACCATGTGTACATACATATGTGGCTAGTAGCCACTGTACTCAAAGATCTGCCCTGCGATGGAGAGTGTAGGCAAACCCTACACCTCTGGGGGTCACAATTTATTTACTCTGTCAGGTACTGTACTGAGGTCTAGCAAGCATTCTCTTCCACAGAGTGGACATCTCACCTCCATTCCCTCAATAATAAAGAAAGTGTATCCAATCAAGTTTCACAATTATGTTGAATGAGGAAATAAGACTCAGCTTGGATGCACTCTCCTCCAAAGCAAATACACGTCACCTCCACCATCAAGCTTGTCTTTGTTTTCCTGTCAACTCCTCATTGTCAACTGTTCTTGATTTTCCTGATCCTAGAATTTGAACATTGTCTCAGTCAACAAAACTCAGAATTGAGTGAGCATTATCATTCCCATCCTGATGCTCATAAAAGTTACAAGACTCGTCCAAGGTCACAGAGTTTGTGAGTGTCAGGGCCACCTAGCACACAGGGGGTCTGATCCCTACTCTTAATCCAGGACTCATCGGACTGCACCAGGATGTCTCTCATAATAATCTGTTGAAAAAATTATTTTGGCATTGCAAAAGTGCTATTGATACTGTCAGAATTAATCTCTCTTTCAACAGGCTCAGTTATTTCAAGTAATGTTATTAAAAAATCTCATTGTAATTGAAGTGGTTGAATTTTTTGAACACTGTAGTCATCAGCAATCAAGCCTGAAAGATCAGTTGCTTTTTTAAATCTTAGCCTTCTCTTCCTAACCACAGAGATGACCCACTTAACCATGTCAATATCTGCTTTCTTTGAGTTAGCTACACCAGTAATATTCATTCATGTGTTTAATTCCACTTTTGATCCAAACTGCCATAATTATATCTTTTTGTAGTAGGTTCTCTAAGAGGAATGTAATGGCCCATTTACAAGTTTATCTGCTTGCCTGAAAATATTATTTTAATTTCATCAAGTTATCCCTGGTCTTAAGAAATTCAAAATTGGAAAAATTCTTGCTTATAACTCATTATTTTACAAGATGTCTGTTTTATAACAGTCTTCTCATCTTTGTCAGAGGTTTCACAACTTTATCCATCCTTCAGGATTTTTATAGATTTCCCACAAACTTTTAGAGGCAATGTGGTTAAAGAGAAAACTGAAGGCTGAATGTGCAAATGTTTCTGGTGTCTAACACAGTGTTTCCAATTCCCCCTTGGAATCTCTTTGTGTAAATGACCTAAGGAAGACATGCTTTTTAATATGAAAAACTATATTTCTGGTATTGAGAAACTTGATGGTCTTTCATCTATTCTGACCTTTATTTTAAAATTTAAATATTAAGATAATTGATATAGAAATTTTTTTATTATGGTTACAAAAGTTTAACCCCAAATAAAATATCTGATTTTGTAATCTTTTGCTTTCCTTATGGCCTTTTTTTTTGTATTATTAATAACCCTGTTTCTAGCTTCTGTCCAAAGATCTGGCTGTTCTGATTGTGTGTGTGTGTGTTTGTGTGTGTGTGTATGCACACATCATATGTGATTATGATCCTGTCATGAAATAACTTGTTAATTTGGATGTTGCTAATTTGGAATTTATGCTCTTCAATACATGGGTTGCAATTCTTAGTTGGGATTGTAAGGGTTAGAGAGAGGGAAATGTTAATTTTAAAAATATTAGAAAGCTCTTTATCATCACTTCTTTGACTATAAATGCATGTAAGTTACAGATGATTTTTATCAATTCATGAAAGCTATTTGAAAAATATCTTTATGAGTACTATTTTGTTAGTTGCCACATTTAATTATTGTATGTTATGTCACATAATAAATCTGGATGCTCATAGTATATAAATCACACTGTAAGAAGTGTCTTTCTGAACCTCAAGTTCTTCTGAATTAGTGAAGTTTAACTATATATGAGTTTTTCCAGTACTATTAAAATTTTTGATTCAAAAAATATTTAGCAGATAGAGGTTTTGCTCTTTTCTTCATTCATTTATACACAATGTAAGTCATATGTGACATAGATGCATGGTACATATGTGTAAACTATGTGATAAACTTATGTAAATTTTACAATGTATTTTTATAACATAGTCTTACCCAGAATTTCTCAATCTCGGTGCTATTGGTATCATAGGCCAGATAATCCTTTATTGGAGCAGGCTGTCCTGTGCTTTGTAGGTTGTTTAGCAGCATCTCTGGCTTCTACATACTAGATGCTAGTAGCAACCCTGCCTCTATGTGACAACTAAAAATTTCTCCAGATGTCTTCAAATGTCTCCCGGGGGAAAAAAAAAAAAAAAAAAAAAAAAACTTCCTCTAGTTAAGAACCATGAAGACATCCAATATGTGGGGCTCACAAAGCTCTCCTTTCTTGAAAAGAAAAACAAACAAAAAAAAAAAACCTCTCATTAGCTCAACTAGCTCAACTGTTAAGAACATAGCTAATGAGTTCAAGGTCAGAGGATTGATCCTTCTGAGGCTTACTGCATTCATTCAACAAGCATATTGAGTGGTCGGCGACTGCACTGCATCATGCAAGGTACTGAGAGGGATGCCAGAAAAACATGGAAAGCAGCCAATGCCCTCTAGGAGTCTGTGATCTTGCATGGTGAGTGAACAAAAAGCCAAGCAAGTGGCAGGTTCAGAAAGAGGATGATCAGGGGTGACAGCAGGGACTGAGAGAAGCTATGCCTGAGCCTCATATGCAAGAGTGGAAAGAATATAGTTAGGCACAGAGACAAGAAGCAGGGTTGGTTCCCCCTAGAAAGGACAATTATTTATAATAAAAATTTAGCATGTGCCAGGAACCTAAGTACTTTATTATATCAAAGCCTGTAAATCTTCTGTAGATGACAAAAGTTAAGTGCTGGCTCAAGAATCACCAGACCTTGGCTACTTGAAGGCTTTAAATCCTTACTTTGACGATTTTACTAGATCAGCAAGATACTAATCCTCTTTACATATTCATTTTCTATGTATAAAATGGGAATAATTATGTGGTACAGTTGTTTTAAGACCTAAAAGAGGCAATATATGAAAACCAACTTGGTATAGTTCCTACGAAATAATAAATAATAAATAGTGACTATGTTTATCTTACTTATTTCTATCATTGTTATCAAATATCTACTTATTTGTTCAATTAAACCCAGGCCTGTCTGCCTTCGATCTGTGCACTCTACAGCTCAGTATCTTCCTAGAATACAAGGTCAGCGTGTAGTGCAATGGGAGCTCCATATCCTGCCTTGTGAAAGACAGCGGGCCGCATGAGGAGTTTACACTATTCATAAACAACAGGAGCAGCTTAATTCTTTCGAGCATTGGCCATCTGATGACCCAAGGAAAAACCAGTGTAGCTGAGTGCAAAAAAAAGAGAGCAGAAGGAAATGTGGTATTCCTCATTTGGAGGGGAAAAGTAGGCAAGAGTGAAATTATGCAGACCCTTCCAGGTAATGAGAAGGAGCTTGACCTTTCTCTGGAGGCTAATGGAAAACCACTGAAGAATTTTTGACATAGTGGTGGCAACAAGAAATTTGCCCTCTGAAAAGATCACTCTGGCGACTTGAAGGAGAATGGATTGGGTTCTGACAAACCTGGAAGCCCCAAGCCCAACAAGGAGACTAAGTGACAAATAATGGTGGCCTCGGTTTGGCTGGTAATAGCAAGTGGAGACAAGTAGATGGCATTAGAAGCAGGCATAAATAAAAGATGTTTTTGGTGCTAGAGTTGACAGGAAGTCCTTCAGCTAAGGAAGTGGCAAAATCCAGGCATTTGATTCCAAAGGCATTTTCCCTACTTCCCAGCTACCTTCTCCTCTAAACTAGGTAGCCATAAGCCACCAGACATTGAGAGAGCAAGGATGTCTATATATATAAATTAGTGCTGCATACCAACAAGAGGAAAATGAACTCAAATTTTATGGTCTTTGTATTTTTGCTAAAAATAGTAAATGTCTATGGAATAAATAATATTGGATCAGTCATGTCATCTCTGTATATGAGGGCTTGCCTAGAGTATGATATTTACTTCAACAAACTTTATTAGCATTTTGCATTTACCAGATTATTTATCTCTCCCAGGACAACTTTGGATAAGTCTATGTTTTAAAAATACACTGAGATACTGTTGGTTTGACATCTAGCACACTGCCATCTTAAAATAAAATGTCAGCTGTCGGATGCTTTCTTGTAAGCACATCTTTGGTTAACTTTTAATGGATTTACTGATTTATTCAACATATATGTTTTGAACTAGTTGTCTATACCATGTGTTTTACTTGATGCTGGTGATAAAATAAAAACAAGATAGACTACTTCTGCTTTTAAGCAGTTTACAGTCTAGAGAAGGATCTAAACAGGTAAACAAGCACTTTCAACAAAGTCAACAACTGGTTTGAAGGAGTGAGTATAAACTACTGAAGAAATAGAAGGATTCCCAGCCCCTCCAAGAGGAGCTGATATTGAAGTAGAAACCTGAGGATAACTAGGACTAGTGTGGAGAGGTGACTAGTGGGAGGAAAGATTTTCCACGTGGAGGTCAGAGTACATGTAAATGTCCAGAGATGAATGTTACAGCAGCATGTTCCTGGAACTTCAAATGTTATAGGATAGCTGGAGTGTAGAACTTTACAAGTGGCGAAGCTCCAGGGACAAAATCATGAAGGAACTTACTCTCTATGCTAAATAGCTCGAATCCATCCAAATGGTGAGAAGGAACGATGTCAGGATTTTAAGCAGGGGACTGACATGATCAAGTATGAAATCTAAAAAGATCTCTTTGGTTGCAGGGTGGAGAACAAATGAGTAAAGCCAGAGAGGTCAATAGAAAAGAAAAACTGAAAAATTAACTGGAAGTTTTACATGTTATTAGGGACCAGAAATTATGCATTCAAAGAAAATTGAGTGGGAATGGACCGAAGTAGGTGGATTTTTAAGAGTTTATTTATTTGACAGAATAGACAGGTGTTGGTGATCGATTGGATGTGATGGGTGAGTCAGGGGAGATGTCAAAGACAATGCCCAAATTTATGACTAGAGAAACAGAATGGATCATGATGTTATGGAATTAGGGAATATAGGAAAAATGGTTAGAAATTATAAAGGACATGATAATATGTTATACTTTGGATATGTTCAGTTTCAACTATTTACACAGCATTTAAGTAGAGATAGTCACCAGGTAGTTGGATTTACTGTTTTCTCAGGAAAACTCTGCGCCAGACTCTGAGGTCTTGTTGGCATCAACATATGCTGCAGTAAGAATTTTGATTGAATATGGTCCATGAACAGAGGAGTCAGGGAAATGTGACAGCATTGTGTGAATTAGCTCTTCACAGCTGCCCTGGGGGTACTATAATTTCTCTCTATAATCAATGGCACACCAACCAAGCAGTTTCCTAAGGGCCATTTCAATGACTTTGTTGCATTAATTTATTATTAGGTTTCTACAGATTCAAATCTGCAGGCAATATGCCAATCAATATCTATATATTGAGTGCCCCATATGGGCTCAGCCTTACTATTTGAACCCTCTTCAGAATTTTGGATAGGGTGACCAGGACTAGTAGGAACTTGCAGAGTAAATAATAATCTTAGACATAAAGAGGCAGTTTTTAGAAATATTTTAAATTTTTAAAAATCAAGATGGGTTGGCATCAAAGAGCAAGGGTGGTACAGAAACAAAGAGACAATACCAAGGGTCAAGAGCCAGGTAGAACAGGATAGGACAGGTGCAAATTCAAAAGGAGGGCAGGAAGGGCCCAAGACAATTAGAGTGTTCAGGCATCTAAATCTTGGCTTCATTGTTTATCAAGTGCATAGTATTTGGATGGGCCAAATCAGCTTCAAAAGTACAAGGTGTGACAGACAGCAAATATTAATTTTAGTTTGATTCCTTCATAATTATAGAACTTTATTTTAACCACTTTTAATTAAGGGCATTTCTCCATAGTCTAAATATTTTAGGAAAGTATTTCTGAAGTCATTTTAAGTATATCCCATTTATGAACACTTACTATATAAAACTGACAAGCATTTTTAATACTGTGTTCCATTTAATCCTCACAATAATCTTATAAAGTAAATTTTGTTTTTTTAAAGATAAGAAAAGAGAGTTGTGGAGAAATTTATTCATTTGCCCATTTAAAAATATTTATTGAATGCTCCTTGGTGTTTATCCGCATTAGAAGAAATAAATAGATTTTATGTATTATTCACAGTGGAATACTATACAATAATGAAAATGAATAAATTACTGCCATATTCAACAATTTAGAAAAATCTCTCAAATGTTATGATGAGAAAAAGAAGTTTTATCAAAAAGAATACATACCATATGAGTTCACTCATACAGTTCCTAAAAAGGCATGAATCAATGATAGTAGGAACCAGCATGAATACCACTGGGAAGGAAGGAGGGTGTGAGGAGGGCTGTAGGGTGCTAGTCATATACTGTTCCTCAATTGGAGTGTTGGTTGCATGTGTGTGTTCATTTTGTGAATATTCATCAAGCTGTCCACCTATGATTTGTGCATGGTTCTATATGTGCATTATACTTTAATAAAAAGTAATTCCATGAAGACATAGAGAAAAGTGTAGCATTTTTTTTTTGGCAAGTAGTCCATAGAATACTAGTATTAAATATTATTGTACTAGTACTAATATGCCATTTTCTATTAATTTCAGCTACAGAGAAGAGAAATGCTTTATGAGAAAATGGATCAGGCTTTGTAAACATGCATAAAAGTGGGACTAATAGCAAAAGATTTTTATAGTTCAGAACATAGGCTGAGAGAATTATTTATTGTGTGCCTACTGTATTCTTGCTTAGTGTTATATGGTTTACATGTGTAATCTGTTAAGATTTTTAAGTAAGGAGATTGAGGTTCCTGTTGTTACTGGCATGAACACCAGAACTCTGAAGGTTGCCTACAAGGCTCTGTTTATTCCTGGCTTGCTTTCCTCTGAAAATGTATTCTAGTTCGCACTCTTCCTCCAGCAACCCTGGCCTTCTTTCAGTTTATGAAAGTCACTATTGTCCTGGCCCCAGGGTCTTTGCACATGCTGTCTCCTCAGTCTTAACTACTGGTCTCTCTTTTCCTTTGTTACCTCCTGTTTCCCCTTTTAGATCTCAACTAAAGGATATCTCTTAAGGAAGCTTTCCCTACCTTCCCAATATCAGTCAGTTCCTTTGTTCATGCTTTAGAGAACCATGTCCTTCTCCTGCCAAGTCCTGAGCTCAGGATGTAATTACATCAAAACCACAATGGGATATCACCTAACTGCAGTGAGGATGGCTTTTATCAAAAAGTCCCAAGACAACAGATGCTGACATGGATGTGGAGAGAAGGGAACACTTATACACTGTTGGTGGGACTACAAACAAGAATAACCTCTACGGAGAATAGTATGAAGATACCACAAAGAACTAAAAGTAGGCCAAAGATTGATCCAGCAATCCCACTATTGGTTATTTACCCAAAGGAAAAAAAATCATTTTAGCAAAAAGACACGTTCATTCAAATGTTTATTGCAACACAATTCAGAACTGCAAAGATGTGGAATCAACCCAAGTGCCCATTAATATGTGAGTGGATTAATAAAATGTGGTACATTATGTATACTATGGAGGACTACTCAGCCATAAAAAATGGTGAACTAATACCTTTTGTAACAACCTGGATGGAACTGGAAACCATTCTTCTAAGCGAAGTATTGCAAGAGTTGAAAAACAAATAACACATGTACTCACTCTTAAATTGGAACTAATCGATCCACACCCATGTGCACATATAGTAGTAAAACTCAAAGGAAACTAAGCAGGAGGGAGGAGGGAGGAGGGGAAGGGTAAATTCACACCTGATGGGTACAATGCATGCTATCGGGTTGATGGGTACACATATAACTTTGACTCAAACTGCACAAAAGCAAATCATGTAACCAAAACATTTGTACCCTATAATACTTTGAAATAAAAAAAAAAATAACGTTCGTCACATTTAGTAGACTCTAAATACCACAGGAGGACCTACCATGTTTTTCTTTGTAGACACCAGCATGTATTGCATATACATGTGTACATATACACTACTGTATCCCTGGTGCTGAGCACAGACCTAGCACATGGTAAACATTCAGTAAATATTTGTCAAAAATAAATAAATGAAAAACGAGGCTGGGCATGGTGGCTCACGCCTGTAATCCTAGCACTCTGGGAGGCCGAGGCGGGTGTATAGCTTGAGGTCAGGAGTTCGAGACCAGCCTGAGCAAGAGAGAGACTCCATCTCTACTAAAAATAGAAAGAAATTATCTGGCCAACTAAAAATATATATAGAAAAAATTAGCTGGGCATAGTGGCACATGCCTGTAGTCCCAGCTACTCGGGAGGCTGAGGCAGTAGGATCGCTTAAGCCCAAGAGTTTGAGGTTGCTGTGAGCTAGGCTGACGCCACGGCACTCACTCTAGCCAGGGCAACAAAGTGAGACTCTGTCTCAAAAAAAAAAAAAAAACGTAATTTCCTCAAGGTTTCACAGCTGGTAAACTATATGTATACTATTTCATCAAAACCCTACAACAATTAGTTTTGATTGTTTTATAAATTATAAAAATGAGAGCTAGAAAAATTAAGTCACTTATCTAAGCTCAACCAGCTCATTGGTTAGTAGCAAAGCTACAGTTCAAAGCTCCTGTTTTGCTTTCTTTCTGTCCTCCCCTAACGACCTCCATTCTGTAATTTATATAATTACCCAGACAATAAGTCCATATATTAATGTTAATATAAGTGCAATAAACTAACCAGAAAAGTAATTCACCATAAAAATCTAACTACTAAAACCATAACTAAAAATATTACTTCGATCTGGCAACTGCACTTAGAATTTCTGTAGAGTGTAGGTTTCTTTACATCCTGCGTATTTCCCTTCAAAGAAAATTGAGAACTGCTATTGAATTGTGCCAGAAAGAGTCGTAGCTGCGTTGAACATTCTACAAACATCCCTTTAAAAGCATGTATCATTTTGACATTTTATTTAGATATATCTTTTAAAGAACCAATTGCATCTACGCTGTAAACTGGTGGAAAGCAACTGCATTTTCTCTTTTAAATCATTTGGGCCCCTAGAGGGGACCAGCAATTCAAATCATGGCTATACAGCAACCACTTATGTGTATAGCTTCCCTGTGGCAAAGTTCTTAGTTAAGCCCATGGATCATATTATTCCGAGTCAGTTGCTACCTCTTTGAATGCTATTGCCTGTGTTTCTACAACTAAATTTAAAAATGAGCCTTTGCAGTAGTACTGTACAAATCTTTATTTTTTTTTCTTGATTTATTCCTGCTCTCTCTTTTTGCCTTTCTTTTTTAATTCTTATATCATCAAGTACAGAATATGAGTTTCTACAACTAAATTTAAAAACGAGCCTTTGCAGTAGTACTGTACAAATCTTTATTTTTTTTCTTGATTTATTCCTGCTCTCTCTTTTTGCCTTTCTTTTTTAATTCCTATATCATCAAGTACAGAATATGAGCAGAAAGTCCTAAAGCTAATAAATGAGAAATGCATTCATTGGTTTAAAATGCCATAAGTCATTTTATGCTGTTTTCTAGAGGGTTTTTTTTTTTTCTCGTGAATCCAACATGATCTTCAAGTAATAGTCCACTGAAAAATGTAGCTAAATATGGACCACATCAATGTATATTTCTTTACTCTCTAAAATTAATCAGTCTCCTCTAAATTCAGAATACCGTTCACCCAGGACTCCTTGCTGACAGAGAGGCAGTATCTTTATTAGAACTTAACCAAAAGACTTAAAAAGCACCTGACCTTTCGAGGGGAAAAGAAAAAAAAAAAAAACAGAAAGGAAGATAAGGAGAGATTTGAAGTAATAATGAGAAGACCTCAGCTTTGGACTCAGAAGATAAACTAATAACACAAGAGTGAAAAACAAAAGAAGAAATGCTCATGAACATTCCGGTGCCCTTCAGAGAACAGGGAGCGCAGTATAATAAGAGGTGAGGAACACGGGCTCATGTCAGACACAACTCAGTTCATTGGTTCATTCATTTATTAATTCATTCATTCGATAAGGGTAGCAAGACATTGTGGTTAACAGCATAGACACTGCAGCCAGGCTTGTTGGAAACCAATCCCAGCTCTACCAGCTGTGAAGCCTTGGGCAGGTGACTTAACCTCTCTGGCTTCATTTTACACATCAGTCAGTGGACATGATAATGATGCCTACTTCCTGAGTTTGCTAGGAGAATTTAATGAGTTAATGTAGGTAAGATGACTGAAACTGTGCTTGGTACATTGTGGGCACTATATCAGTTTTATTCTTGTTTTGTTTTTTTCTTTCTTTATGCAGTTGCTATATTCCAACACCCGCATTAGGTGCTTAGTTTTGCAAAAGGAATAAAACAGGCATTATTTCTCATTTTGTAAACCACTATAAATCCTGTGGTGTCATGGAGTGGAGAGTTATGAGAGAAAATAATGGGGCTGTGGGGTGACCTGATTTATTGAATGGTGAGAAAATACCTCTCTGGAAAAGGTGTCATTGGATGTGAAAGCTGAAGTTTGAGGGGACAGGGAAGAGTTAGGTGACTCAAGAGAGCCAAAATGCCCAGTCAGAGGAAACAGCATGTGCAAGGCTCTGGTTGAGGAGCATTTGCCACTTTTGAGGAGCTGGTGGAAGGCTCCAAGTCAGAGACACAGTAAGGGGGTGAAGTAGTGGGATGAGAGGCTGGAGGCACAGGAGGCGCCAGACCACCAGGTCCATGTAGACCATGTTTTATGCTAAGAGCAACAGGAATCTCTTGAAGAATTTTACACATAAGAGGGGTATAATCAGATTTTTTAAAAGTCAGTAGATTTTATTTTTAAGGATAGTTTAGATTTAAAGAAAAAATTACACAGAAAATATAGAGAACTCCCTTATACCCATTGCTCCCTTTCCCCATACACAGTTTCTCCTATTATTAGCATCTTGCATTAATGTGGTACATTTGTTACAATTGATAAACCAATAGTGATACATTATTATCAACTGAGGTCCATAGTTTACATTAGGGTTTATTTTTGTGTTATACAGTTCCGTGGGTTTCAGCAAACACATAATGTCATGTATTCACCATAACAGTACCATACAGATTAGTTTCACCACCCTATAAAATTTTTATTTAAAAAAGACTAATTTGAGAAAGTATAAGGAAAATGAGGCTGATGTAAGGATGGTGATGAGAAACTAGTTTCATGCCTATTGTTGCAATTCTGACAACAGATGGTGACTTGGACTAGGATGAAGGCATGGGAATCAGAAGAATGGGTACATTGAAGGTAGATTTTAGTAATGGGTTTGATGGTGGGTGTGTCAATCATGATAGGTTAACTGCACATATGAACCTCAAAATCTCAGTAGCTTCTCATAATAGAAATGTATTTCCTTAGGAGGCTGAGGCAGGAGGATCGTGTAAGCCCAGGAGTATGAGGTTGCAGTGAGCTATGATGGTGCCACTGCACTCCAGCCTGGGCAACAGAGTGAGACCCTGACTTAAAAAAAAATGTATTTCCTGTTTAATATATAAATATTTATTAGAAATGTATTTCCAACGTACATTGGCAAAGTGGCTTTGCCTCAGGCAGTCATCTAGGGAACCGTGTCATTTTGCAGCACAGTCCTACCAGTCCTCAGAGCTCTCCCCACGCACATGGGAGTGCGGAGGGCCACATCACTTCCACCCACATTCCATCAGTCAAGATTCAGTTTTATGGTCTTTAACTGCCAGAGATTTGGGGAGGGTAGTCCAGCCGTGGGCCCTGGAGAAAGGGTAAATGGGGTTTGATAAACACAAAGCAGTCTCTACACAGGACAAAGAAAGGAGAGGGTGGTGTCAAAGATGCCTTCTGAGTCTCTGGCTTGAGCTACTACTGGCTTTATATGGGTGCTGAGATTAAGATCGGAGAAGAATCTGAATTGGAGCAGAGGAGATACAGAGGTCAGAGTTCAGTTTTGGATCCCAGATTCATCCTTTAACTGTGTTTCCTTAGGCAATATATTTCACATTCCATGTCTCATTTCTCCATCCACAAAATACAGATAATAATGGCCCTTGTAGTGTTACAAAGACTTCATGAAATAATCCATGTGAAGCACTTAGCACAGTACCCAGTACATCCTAAGAACTCAAAAACTCATAATTACTGTCACTATCATTATCGTTTTCATCTTTATTAAGCAGTAGATTGGATATAGGGATGTATATGATACAAAATCCACCTTTTCTTTCTGATCTATGAAATTTCCAGGTATCTTCTTGTTCCCTAAAATGGCCCTTGATAGGACAGAACGTACAGAGGCAGCTAAGCCTAAAGAGCCCACTTTAAATTTCACTGAATTCCTTGGCATTTTGGGAGGCCCAATTTCAGAGTTTTTGCTGCCTCTCATGACATAAATGGAGAATGGGAGTAGAGGAATTAAGGGCAGTAGAAATATGCCTTCAGAAAAGGGTTATGACTTTGACTTTGTCCACAAAGAACATCAGCAGAATGCAAAGTGAAGGAATTCTACACAGGATCAGTGTGCCAATAATTTATTTATTCATTTCCTTCCACTCTACTTTGGTCTCAGGATTTCTAAAATCATCTCTTCTCCAAGGCCCAGGTAAAAGGTTAAACCCCTTGATGAATACCTTTAAAAAAATATTATTTTATTTTTAGTGGCTATCTGCAAATAATGCTATTTTTTCCCTGGAAACAGACACCTACTTAACTGTTTAAAAAATGCCCCATCCTCCCTCAGCTCATGTGCTCAAGAGAATAGCGTGGAAACAAGCCGAAAGCAAGGAAGATATTCAGTCTTTCCCATCTTAGTGATTGACTAAGGGGTGGACATTTGACCAAATTGGCCAAGTCCTTGGGAATCTTACACTTTGTGGAGACCTACCAGAAAAAAAAAAATTTTTTTTTATCCCTTCTGCACTTTAACCTGGGAGGGTATGGGAGTGATCTGAGTGCTTGTCTGAGAATAGAGTCATCACAGAAGAAGCAAAGCTGGAAAGGAAGGAGAGATACACTCGTCCCAGTTGTGTGACAACTGGATCAAGCTATTCCTGAAGCTATACCTCTCCTAAAATATCAGGGAAGGAAATCTTTATCTTCCCTTTTTTGGCTTAGGCTCCTTTTCATTTGGTTCTCTGTTACTAGTAACTAACATAGCCCTAATTGACACATGCTCCATGAAGCCTTTCCAGATCCTGCCAATTAAAGCTCATTTCTGCTTCCTCTTATAGCATTTCTTTCTGTATATTCTTATGGAATTTGTTTCTGTACCTGTCTTGTGGAATTTACCGTTTTCTGTTTTGCATACAATTATTTATGTATTTATCTAATCCCTCCACTAGAATCTAATCTTCTTCAGGAAAATGATCATTTCTGATTTGTCTCTATGTTCCCAACATCTGTAATTCTTATTAGAGGGCCAAGAAATGGTGTAGAGATAGAAGAATGTTACTATATCTTGGTTGGTTCCCTAGTTTTTGTGGCAATGGATCCCAAACTGAAAGCCTAGAACACTTGAGCAGTTGTGGGTTTATTGAGAGTTCATTGAATTTATGTGTACACTAAGCATTGCATAATAAATCAAATCATTAAAATATCTCATATATAAAATGCTGTAAAAATGATCATATAATCTATTATGTGTGCTAATCTCTTGTAATTAACAAATGCAGTTTGATTTTAACTCTATTAATAAATTCATGGAAAATACTTTTCAAGATATATATTCTCTCAAGGAACTCATATATAGCTAGACGCATACCTTAATTACAAGAAGCCATGCACTGTGCTAAGTAACCATGTTAGATACATCGTGTCACAAAAGCATCTTTGAATATGCTATTCTTTTGTGAAGCCTTCCCTGAAACCTGTAACAGTGCTTCCCAAACTTTACATCAAAGCACTAACAGAAAATTCTAGTATTCATATTGCTCACTGTGGTCAAAGGACAAGTATGCTTGCAGCTGGAAGTGATCTGCAATGGGTGTGTGGCTCTTGTGGGTCCCACTCAGTTACCCTGAAGACTGAGGGTTCAGTTGACTTGGCACAACTGAAATATTTTCATGATGCTGCAGTGTGCTATAGCCTAGTGGATCATTTCTAAGTCCAAAATATTGAACATAACATCTTCAGGATCACATGCCTGCCAACTCCTCAGTCCCAGCACCCCTACACACACACTCACACATACACACACACACACACACACACACAGTACAGAGGTGTGTGCATATTTGCTATCCTACTGTGGTGTCAGATTATCACAAGTTCCCTGCACACCTTGTTTTACATTCTTTGGCATCCTTATTTTCAAGTAAAAAAACTGAGACACAGAGAGAATGCACCCAAGAACAAGATTTTAGCCCAGAAAAACCTAAATCCAGAGTTAGCAAATCTACTCATAATGATTGCTATATGCTAATCATATTACAATTTGAATTTGAGTCTCATTATCCTCATTAAGTTTGTTTTGGTTGAAAAATATGATGGAATAGGTGATTTTTTAGGTCTGCCACCTTTTTCCTAGTGTCTTTTAATTTATATATGTGTAAGTAATGGCTTAAAAAGTCTTGAACCTGCCATTACCTGGCTGCAGGTGAATATCCCTGAGATGTTCAACTCTGCGACTGTCACTACATTCTGTCTGGGATGGCTTTGTAGCTTTGCTCTTCATAGCAGTTACCTTTTGGAATATTCTCTTATGTGATTTCAATAGAAATTATATACAATAGCAACAGTGTGTGTACTTGGTGGAAGAGGAGTCTGAGGCAGGAAAATGGGAAGAAGAACATGAGCTCCTGGTATCCATTAATATTCTGCTAATGTACCACACTGTCCCCTAGTTAAAGTACCAGGAGGTGGCAAAAACAATGAAGTTAGGATAGCATTAATCTGCTACAAGTAGCTGCTTGTCAGAATCCAGAAAATGCAGGTTGATCAAGCTTTGGTTTTTCTCTGATAAAAAGCTTTGTTCTAGGGAGATAGAGAGGTGATATCTTTCAGATCCCGATTCTTTTTTTCTCCCCCCATCTAAAAAAAAAATACTTACTATCCCTGGGACCCTAAAGTTGTTGGATATGACAAGTGCTTAATTGACTTTGGTATCCAAAGCCAACATGACCAAAATTTATTTATTTTTAATTGACAAATAGAAATTGTATATATGATGGGGGACATTGTGATATTTTGGTATATGTATAGACTGTGGGATGAGTAAATGAAGCTAATTCACCATATCCATTACCTCAAATATTTATAATTATTCAGTAGTGAGAACATTTAAAATCTACTCTTTTAGCCATTTTCAAATGTGCCTTATTACTAACTATACCTTAGGTTTCTAGAATTTATTCTTCTTGTCTAATCAAAATTTCTAACCTTTGCTCAAATATTCCCATTTCCCATCCCCACCCCCAGTCCAGGATAACCACCACTCAACCCTTTACTCCTATAAGTGCAACTTTTATATATTCTACATATAAATGGGATAATGCAGTATTTGTCTTCTGTGTCTGGCTTATTTCACTTAGCATAATGTCCTCCAGATTTATCCATGTTGTTGCAAATGACAGAATTTTTTACGATAGAGCAGATACAAAGCATGGCACCGTGGAGTGATAACTAGAGCGAATACACAAATAGGGCTAGAGACAGTGGTATAATTATGTTCTGTATAAATGAGCATTATTAAGCAATGGAACTAGCAATAACATTAGCTTTTTGGTTGCTGCCTCTTCCCTCTTTCATTCTAGTGAAGTAGCTTGTCCCTGAGTCACTCAGAAGGGGATTGACCCCATGTAATGAACAAATAGACTGTTGGTTGTTATAGTTAAGATGATGCACTGTGTAAGCAGACCTTCTGAGTTCAAATCTTGGATCTGACAAATATTAGTGTGATCTTAGACAATTACTTAGATCTCAGCTTTCTCATCTGGAAAATGTGATTAAGAATATTTTTGTCTAATAGGCTTGTTACAAGGTCAAATGCGTTAATGCAAGACAGGAACTAAGAACTAAACTTGATCAAAATGCCAAAAGTTAACAAGTGCTGGGGAGGACGTGGAGAAAAGGGAATGCTTATACATTGTTGATGGGAATGCAAATTGGTACAGCCATTTTGGAAAACAGTATGGAGGTTCCTTAAAATAATAAAATTGGAACTATCATATGATTTAGCAATCCCACTACTGGGTATATATTCAAAGAAAATAATATCTCGAAGAGATATCTGCGCTCCTGTATTCATTGTAGTGTCATTCACAATGGCCAAGATATGAAACAACCTTAGTGTACTTCAGTAAATAAATGGATCAAGAAACTATGGTGTGCATATATATAGATATAGATATACACGTACATATACATATACATAGATATAGATACAATGGAATCATATTCAGCTTTAAAAAAGGAAATTCTGCTATGGTGACAATATGGATGACCCTGGAGGACATTATGCTAAGTGAATAAGCCAGGCAAGAAAGACAAATACTATAGGATCCCACTTATATGTAGAGCATAAAAAAGTTAAACTCATAGAAATAGAGAGAAGATGAATGGTTAACAGGAGTGGGGCGCTGGGGTGGAGTAAGTGGGTAGATCTTGGTCGAAGGGTACAAACTTGCAGTTATAAGATGAACGAGTTCTGGAGACCTAATGTACATCATGGTGAGTACAGCTAATAATAATGTATTATACCTGAAATTTGCTAAGAGTAGATCTTAAGTATTTCAGCCACAAAAAAAGGTAACTATGTGAAGTTTTGGATATGTAAATTCCTTGATTATGGAAATCATTTCACTAGGTGTATGCATATCAAAATATTACATTGTACTCATCGAATATATATAATTTTTGTCAATTATATCTCATTACAGTTGGGGGAAGAGAAGAACTGAACTGAGCACAGATGAAGAGCTATATTTGTGCTAGCTATAATCATATTTTCTCCTTAGTGTCTTCAACAAGTAATACGGTCTGAGGTTGGAAACGCCTGGGATAAATTTTCACAGGCCCAATACGGTACAGTCCTGTTACTTGTGAAGCATTTGGATTGCAATTTCATTTGCAGGGAACAGCGTTTTCACTCAATCTCCCCATCTCTGACCTACTAAAACATGTTAACTCTAGGAGTTGCCAAGCAAGTGTCATAAAAGCAGGACATTTTTCCCCCAGTTTTATCTTTATTTTTTTACTCTTAATAGTACATCTTATTTAACCAACGATATCCAAAAGATCACTATTTTCAAAGTCTAGTTAGCATCAAACATCTTTAATAAGACATTTTATAGTCTTTAATTTTTTTTTGGTCAGCACCCTGTGTGTATTTTCCACTGACAACATGTCAATTCTGACTAGTGCCTTTCCAGTACCCAGGAGCCACACGTAGCTGGTGGCTACTGGGCAGACAGTATGCATTTAAACTACTGGGTGGTCTCTCCCCCTCCAAGCCCATCCCACACTGCTGCTAGAGTGACATTTCTAACATTGGAATTTGATCTTGGTCCTTCTCTGTTTCATATGTGTACCCATGGCTTACAAGATAGATTCAGTCCTCCTTTTCACGTCTCCTAGAATCCTCCATGTTCTCGTAACTTCCTGCCACTTCCTCTGCACCTCTTTTTAAGCTAAGACTCGTGTTACTATGAATTTATCAATCTTTATAATTACTCCGCACTGCTAGCTCTTCAAATACTCTTGCTCTTCCTTCTCTGAAGGGTTTTTTTTTTTTTTTGTCTTCTTAAAGAACATTTAGTTAACCTACTTATTTAGAAAATGTATGTTCTGTGAGGCCTTCCATGAACTGCATCTGTACCCCCATGCCAAACATAATGGTTTGCACTGTTTCTCCACGGTACTTTGATGGCTGTTCAAAAGGACCACTTATAATACTACAGAAAAATAGTTTTTGCATTTTTCTCTTGATTAGGCTTTGAAATTCTTGAGGGCTGAGGTAGTGCCTTATTTATCTCTGTACTCCCAGGGTACACAATAGAAGATCATTAAATCCTTGCAGAATAAAGAAAAAAATTAAGCACCTTCTACTGAGAAATACCTTACTGATTATAAAATCACAGGATTCACAAATAGCCTGCTATATAACCAGTCTCTCAATTTGTGTATTGCATAGGGAACCCACATCTACAGGGCATGATCTACATACATGGAGCAATAGAGACAGCCTATTTATTGTATTTATTTGCTTATTTTTGTTTTGGAATTTAACCCAACATATGTTTATTTGTTTAATGTTTATTTATCTATTTTTAAATTAACAGATAAAATTGTATGCATTTATCATGAACAAAATGATGTTTTGAAGTTTATATGTATGTGTGTGTGTGCATAGACACACACACACACATAGTGGAATAGTTAAGTCTAGCTAATTAACAGTCTATTATTATTACCTCACATAGTGATCAATTTTACGGCGAGAACAGCTAACATCCATCAATTGTCCTTGCATTTTTCATAAATACAATATTTTATTAACTATAGTCACCATGCTGTATAATAGATCTCTTGATCTTATTCCTCCTATCCTTTGACCAACATCTCCCCATTCCCCACCCCCTCAACCACTCCAGCTTCTGGTAACCACCATCTACTCTCTAATTCTATGAGGTTAACTTTTTTAGATTCCACGTATGAACAAGATCATGCAGCATTGTTTCCTGTGCCTGGCTTATTTCACTTAACGTAATGTCCTACAGGTTCATTCATGGTGTCACAAATGGTCTTAGCAAAAAAAATCAATGGTCTTAGCAAAAAAATCATTGCCCAGACCAATATTATGGAGGTTTTCTCCTATGTTTCTTCTGCAAGTTTCATAATTTCAGGTCTTATATTTAAGTCTATAATCCATCTTGAATTGATTTTTATACATAGTGAGAGATAAGAAGATTTCTTTCTTCTGCATGTGAATATCCAGTTTTCTCAACACTATTATTGAAGAGACTGTCCCGTTTTCATTGTGTCTTCTTGCCGCCTTTGTCAAAAACCAGTCAGCTATAGATGTGTGGATTTATTTCTGGGCTGTCTATTCTGTTCCATTGGTCCATGTGTCTGTTTTTATCCCAATGCCAAGATATACTATACTTTACTGTAACATTGTAGTATATTTTGAATTCACTATCTTAGTCCATTTAGTGTTGCTATAAAGGAATATCTGAGGGTGGGTAATTTATATAGAAAAGAGACTTATTTGGCTCACAGCTCTGCAGGCTGTATAAGAAGCATGGACACCAGCATCTGCTTCTGTTGAGCACTTCAGGCTGCTTCCACTCATGGTTGAAGGGGAAAGGAAATTGGCATGTATGAAGACCACATGGAGAGACAAAAAAGCAAGAGAAAAAGCAAGAGAAAAGGGAGAAAGGTGTCAGGCTTTTTTTTTTTTTTTTTTAACAACCAGCTCTCTTGGAAATGATATAATTAGAATTTATCCATTACCATGAGAACTGCACCAAGCCATTTGTGAGGGATCCACCCCCATGACACAAATATTAGACCCCTACACTGGGGGAATCTAATATTAATATTGTGGATTAAATTTTAACATGAGATTTGGAGGGGTCTAACATCCAAATTATAGCAGGTAGTGTGATTCCTCCAGCTTTGTTCTTTTCGCTTAAGATTGCTTTGGCTGTTCAGGGTTTTTTTTGTTTGTTTGTTTGTTCCACATAATTTTTTAAGAATTTTTTCTATTTCTGTGAAGAATGCCATTGGTATTATAATAGAGATTTCACTGAATCTGTAGTTCACTTTGGGAAGTATAGCCATTTTGATAATATTTATTCCTCTAATCCATAAACTTGGAATATCTTTTCACCTGTTTCTTTCTTATTAAACTTTCCTGTTTTAAATCATCAGTGACTATAAACATAGTGGGGAAAGAAGGAGAACTACTATTTAGTAAGCAGTTATAATTGTGAATTAACCACTTTGCTGGCTAACTGTCACACCTTGATAGGAGAGCTGAAGTTTTAGCAAATTAACAGCCTCAAACACATACATTACTTTTTTTTTTCTGTCTTATGATATATGTGAATTTTATGTTCTCTATAGCATTCCTCATCCCAAAGATTTAAATAAAACTGATGCTCCAGAAATTCAAGCTTTGTCTGTGACTTGAAATCTTCCCTACCTTTCTAGAGCATTGTTAGATACTGTGGGTATTCCTCTGGAGTATTTGTACCCTAATTTGAAAAGCACGAATGTGTATCTTCTCTTTCACTCTATGTTATTTCTCTAGGAAATTTCATCTTCCAGTGTCTTGATTCCTGTAAACAACTATATGCCAATGACTCCCCAATTTTTATCTTTAGCCTACCTCTGAGTCCTAAACTTATATCTACTTGATTAATCAACATATCTACATAGTGTTACAAATGTGGGAAAAGCCATCCACTCCACCTTCTCATATCAACAACTTGAAATCTGGACTCATGAACCACTCCTACCTTAAGTCCCCCAACCATTCTTCCTCCAGAGTCTCCTCACCCTGCGTATGATACCAGCAACCATCTAGTTGTGCAAGCCAGAAACCAGCAACTATAATCCTTGAGGCCTCCTTCATCTCCCATAATTCATCCATCACCAAGTCCAATCAATTTACCTTCCTAATTTTTCTTTACCTACTTTTCTCCATCTTCATTATCACTATCTCAGTTTAAGCTGCTATCAGGTCTTTCAAAGACCCTCCTGGGGTCTACCTTTCCTCTGCCCCAATCTGATATCCATGCTGCAAGTCAGATTGCTATTTTATGCTGCAAACCTAATTATTTCGCACACGTTTAAAACCCTTGGGTAGCTTCCTGCTGCTTTGGAGAAATTGTCAAGCTTTCTTATCAAGGCCTTTAAAAGCCCATGTAATGTGTTTCTTGTTCACTTTTTCAGCTTCATTATCCATCAAAGAACACCTCTTCCTCAACTCTGTTTCTGCCACAGTGGCTTTCTTAGGTTTCTTCTACAGAAATGTCATAAATTCTCCCAAGTCAGAGGGTTTGCATATGCTGTCTCATCTTCATGAAGCATTCTCCATTTTCAGCCCCTTTTCTCTGCCTAACTCATACCCATCCTTCACTTCAAGCTCACACATCACTACCAATACCCCTGCTATGCTCAATTAGAGTCCTGTACTTTTCGTTAATCAGAGTTCATACCTGAGCATTTGTGAAATTATTTGATATTTTTTTTAACATTGTAGACTGTAAGCTCTCTAAAGGAAATTATGGTGCCAGTTTTACTTTTATATTTCCATGGTCTAACACAATGTCTGCCACAGAACAGATGTTCACTAAATATTTATTGAATGAGTGCATAAATGAATGAGCAATGATGCTATGAGTAAGTATTAATATTTCACATTTTATAGATGAGCAAATTGAGAGCTAAATAGGTGACAAAAATTGTCCAGGGTTACATGCCTAGAAAATGATAGCCAGAATTTGAACTCAAATCTATTAGACTCTAAAATAATTCTCTTTTTACATTTTAAGAAAGCCAAGTTGATTTGCTAGAGAAGACAACCAAGCATAGATAACTATACTGTACAATCTAACATAATGTGTTATACAAATAATTTAGTAAGTTATTTCTCAAAACAAAATCAATTTATGCTTAACCTAAAAAATTTTAAAATACTGAAAAACACAATTAAAAAAATACAAAAAATAATTAAAGTCACCCTGATCCTACCACTCACAGATAATGGCTATCATATTTACTAAATTCTGTGAAGCACACTTCTTAACATTTGATTATCTCTGAAACTGAGATGCATCTTATTAGAATGGGGGTGTTAGTCTTTGTTAGTCGTGATGTAGCTGTTGGTGCCTTTATTTAGGGTAACTTGGATATAGCTTTTCATTTGGTCATCACTTCAATTGAATTATGAACATCACCAGCACCACATCTGTTAATTTAATTTAATTTTTTTCTGTTTAGTATGTTTTCTCCCAGATTTATTGAGGTATAATTGACAAATAAAATAAATCTGTTCATGTTAACTCTCATTTAAAATGTTTTCAGAAAATTTACAAAGCAATTCAGCATCCAAACAAAAAGTTGCTGTGTTTGAGCAATAATGATGGGGAAGTATAAATATTATATTGAGTGTAGCAAATATTTATCATTGCAAAATCAGCTTTAATTCTGTACTTTCACCTGAAAAGACAACCAAGAGCTTTATGAGACCTAAGGAACAGGAGGCCCACAAGTAGTATAAGTTGTGTTTCTTTTTCCTTCTGAATTGGGTACAAAATAAAAGACATATCATAAGTCAAGGAATGCAGCTGAAGGCAAGAGAAATGTCAAATTTGTCAGAATAGGTGAAAAAATGTCAGAAAAATGAAAGTTCATGTGACCAGTTGACATAATGCACATGACTATTGTTAAGACATTGATCACTGACTTGTCAGAAACTTCCTCATAGTACATAAAGCTATGCATCTGCTCCTTGTTGGCATCTTAGATTCAGTGAAATGATATTGGTAATTTGGAATTAAGGGACATGCACATGCTATTTATTACAATGTCCACATAGTACACAGGATGGTCTTTCTCAGAACTTCACTCATCTCCAGGGCTAGTCCTAGCAGCCACGTTTCTGCCACGTAATATGACTACTTGATCAGACCCAGGGTGCACCCCGACTAAAAAGAGGGCCTTGGTAAAGGGTCTCTGGGACCATTTTCTTTCCTCTGGAGCTTAAATGCACCCAAGAAAAAAATCACTTTGTGCTAGTACTGTTTTTTTTGTTTAGTTATCAGGCTGTGTCATAAAATAGTTGAAACCTATAAACTTTATAAATAAAGCTGCTTTTGCAACTCCATTTTATACAGAGTTTGGATTTAACTAGTAATGCTTTATGTAAAATTGGCTTCAAGCCTTAAAAAAAATGTTTAAATTAGATGATTTGAATAACTCAATCTCTCAATACCTCATCAATGTTGATAAATTGGACTGCCCAGCCCCTGCCTATGTGATGAGAGTGAGGATTACACCCAGCTATCCTGATGGAGCAGCGGATGCCCCTCTCTCAGCACAGCCTGAGACAACCATTCATTCTCTTAATCTGGGTAGAAAATCTGCTAACTATATCAAGAGCCAGGAAACTATGGCCCATGGACCAAATCTCGCTTACAATTTGTTTACATAAATAAAGTTTTATTGGAAAGTAGCCACGTCCATTTATTTGTTCATTGCCTATGGCTGCTTTTGTGCTACAAAGGTAGACTTGAGTGGTTGAGAGATTGTATGGCTTAAAAAGCCTAAAATATTTTGTCCTTAGCTTTTTACAGAAAAAAAATTTACCAACTCCTAAATCATAGTGTGGTTATTATACAATCAAATTTTTTCTGAACACTTGTGCTTGGTCATAGGCTAACCAAGTTACGTCCTTGGAAAAGAACAGCTAATAATGAGGAAATGGATGTTTTGACAGACAACTGCTGGTCTTAAACCCAGTGAACTTTAAAACAAAAAGGTTTTCCCAGTTAAAAGGACACTTCCTGGAGATCTTTGTCTTCTTACAATTTCCATACGAGATGCCAGATTGCCCTTAAATTATATCGAACTCCACATTGCTTTAGTAACAAAAATGAAATCTGCCTCCAAATTTCTAGGGGATTTGAATACCAACTAAGCTGCTAGAGTAGGGGAAGAGGGAAAAGAAAGAAAAGGAGAAAAAGTGGAAGAGAGAGAGAGAGAGAGAATGAGAATTACACAGCAAGCCAAACTGGAGCCTGAAGACCACGTCTGGATTAAAGAGGCCACAACGTAGAACTTGACTTGATAGCATCATTAAAATAATAGCTTGATTTCAGAAAATTCACTTATAATCTCTGAATTTCAATTCCCTTGTCTATAAGAAGGGAGTAATAAAAAAATACATTTAGCTATAATGTGTATGTGGAAGGCACTTATGTGTTAGCTATAAATATAGCTTAAAAATCAGGAATTAATTATAACAAGCTAAATAATGATAGAAACATAAGTTATAATTACATAAATATTATAAAGTATTAAATATTGTATAAAGAATTGTAGATACACATTAAAGTTAAATAATTTTCATATATATAGAAAATTAAATATAATGTTGCATGTAAATTTATTTGTGTAAATGTCAACTATCTATTGTTGCTCATAATAAGGGCGCCATACACATTTGTTGGGTAAATGAGTATATAAGTGAACAAATGAAAATTACAGTTCAGTATTAAAAAAATTGAGTGATGTGCTTATTTTTTCTGATCCTATGCATACTTTTAAGTCCCTGGGAATCCTAAAGGACAGAGGGTGACATATCAACATTTGATTTTGGATGCTGTTGGGTTAATCTTAACTGTTGAGAAATAATAGTGCACAGTTTTTCTCCTACCTTGGCTTATAAGCACGTCTCCTGTGTCATTTTACAGAGATACTGACCTGGATTTTCTGAATGCAGCTTCACAACCTAGTCTAGGTGATTTGCTGTGTTTACTATTCTCTGAAAGGAAAACTGGACAGCAGATATATCTACATGACTCTATAAGTCTACAGTAAATCAACCAGTCTTAGGGGCTCTGGTTACTATGGGCAGCCCAGGCCAATGGGATGGTCATTGTTTTTTGGATCAAAGAGACTCAGTTTCCAATCCCAGCTCCCTAGCTTTCATAAATATTTGCTATTGATTCTGTCCAGTATACATTCCCCTTCCTGACAATAGAAACCGAGATGTCCTCAGAGGAAACCCTGCCCTGCATCAATTTCAGCAGAAATTGAACCTATCATTGGCTACATAGATGGGCATTCAAAAACCTCTGTCTGCTGACTGGGTCCAGAATCAGCAATGTGTGCACCCAGAGCTTGCTTGCTAACTGTGATTCTCTTCTAAATTGCACCACAGATCTTTGAAAAAATGGCAGTTTAGAGGAGAGTGGTATGTTTTGGGGGGTGAGGGTGGGTGTTAAAGTACAAGGTAAGCCTGAAAGAATTTGTACCAGAAAATATAGAAGTGGTCAGAGAACGATGAGGACATGTCAAAAGGAAGCTAGCTTAAAAGCATTCTCATGGGCCAAATTAGGTATAATTGGAGCATAAAAATAAATAATAACAGTAAAAGATTATGGTCCAATGATTAAAACAAGAAGCTATAAGTTCATACATATATAAATTAAAAAATTTTGTAACATGAATAAATACATATATAGATGAATTCAAGTTTGATAAGCAAGGGGATATTTACTCAGTTTCAAACAAGCTCCCCCCAAAATACTTATTAACTACAAAAGAGAATAGACTAATTTTAGAGTGAGAAGGTTGGCAGACATCACCTTAATCCACTCATCAAAGTTAACATCATTAGGAACGGGACAAATCTATATCATGTGCCTCCTGATAAGATGCAACAAGAAAAACACATCATTTCAGTGATATTCTTGCCAAAGATGCATAACCTGACTCTAATTATGAGAAAGCATCAGATAAACCAAAAATGAAGGGCACACTACAAAGTCATTGCCCAGTAATGCTTAACAGTGTCAAGGCCAAGCAAGTCAAGGAGAGTCTGAAGGACCACTTCAGACTGAAAGACACTGAACAGATGTGACAACTAAATGTAACATGAGACTCTGGGCTGGATCCTTCTGCTTAAAAGACATTATTGGGACAATTGGAAAACCTGAAAAGGGAGCTAAGGATTAGATGGCAGTAATGTATCATCGTTAGCTCTAATTTTGATGGTTGCATTTTGGTTATGTAGGAGAATACCCTGTGTAAAAGGAAATGCACAATTAAAAAACTCAAAAGTGATAGAACATAGGATTGGAAACTCTCAAATGGTTTAGGGAAAACATATTTGTTCTGTACTTGCATCTTTGCTGTCGGTTTGAGATGGTTTCAAAATAAAAATACTGATAATGCCTACATAGAAAATGTCTGGAAGAACACGCCAGAATTGCCATAGCCTATGGGAAGAGGACAGGTGTCCAATAAGGAAGACAGACTCACTTTCCACTGCTTTCCTTTCATGCTATTGAGATATTGCGTATTATAAATTTAAAATTATGTTCATAAAGATGGTTACATGGGAACATTTTGATGAAAATTTAGAAATAATTTTTAAAATTACAAATTTTAAGGGCTTGGTGAGGTCAGCATTTTGATGTTTTCCTATTGCTATGCATCATGTTCTCCCCTTTGGTGGTCCTGTAGTTCTATGCTATATGCAACTTTCAGTTTTTTTAAATTAATGTTATTTTTCATGCTACTTAAAACTCTTAAACATAAAAAAGTAAATGAAATGAATCTCCTTCTTCAAAGGGGATTTGTGCCTGTAAGCTACTTTATTTTGATTGCTAGCACTATATGACAAAATATATAAGTATTATTATCATTTTGCATATTATTATTATTATCATTTTTGCTTTAGTTCCTGCACTAGAATCTTGGTTCCTCCCATAAGGCTATACAACTGGGTACTTTGATTTATTCCCTGCTGAGACTTTGATGTCTAATGCTGTGCCTAGCACATAATAAGCACTCAATAAATATTTACATGAGAAAGATAAATTCAAAGGAAATGAAACTTGTTTACCTTTAAGTTTCAGAACATGTTAGGTAGAAATTATTTCCTGGACTAATAATAGATTTAAGTACTTACTCTATGTCCAGGTACCATGCTAAGAACTTTACAAATAGTCTCTAATTTAATGATTCATCAACAACCCTATGAAAATGACTATGACATGTACAGATGAGCATCATGACGCTTAGAAATGAGTAAACTGACTAAGGTCATACATTTGGCATTAAGGTGAGACTTAAATGCTGCCCTGCCTGGTGTCTCACTAGCCCTGAACCCTGTGACAGCGGCATCAGCCATGGAAGGTCCTTTGCCTTCTCCTTGACTCAAATCTTCCTTATCTCTCCCCTGGACTCTTGCCTTATACCCACCCTATAATTTGTTGCCAGATTTGCAATTCTTAGAAAAAGCCAGTGATGCCTCTACCATGACTAATCACTTTCTGAGGCTCTCTATTGGGTAGAGTAGAATTACCCAAAGCTTGTAGAACATTTAGTCCATCAGAGAAGAAAGCAAGAATTTCTCTTCCCCAAAGCAATAGGGAGGGGAGGTAAGCATTGCAATCAAAGAAAAATGTTGAAGATCAAGAGTGTTCGAATGGCCATCGATTTGACAAACAGATTGCATGACTGGGGTACTAGGTATGGTACTAGGGATATATCAATAAAAAATGAGGGGCGGGTGTGGGGTACTGAGATTAAATGTGAGAGGTGAGGTGTGCAGCCAGAGATAGTAAATCTCTGCAAAATGAGCACAAGAAAGAGTAAAATGGGAGCGGTGAACAGAAGGCAGGCTTGATGTATTTTTATAGAGAAGACTACTTGAGAGGGATCATGTTGACAATGGTAAGTTGTTTTTAGGAATTAAATACAGAGAGCTAATGTTTATGAAGTGCCTGCTACAGGGCCTGGCACATAGGAAGAACTCAGTGAATTGTGCATCTTATTAGGTAATAGAACCTCAATTTTAAAGTATTGGAATGTGCAAAAATCATTGTAAATACTTTCCAAAAGTAGAAATACATCTTGATTCATATGCATTTTATCTATGACATCTTTAAGTGCCTTCACATTTGACAAGGCTGATCTCAGAAGCACTCCAAAATATTACTATTTTTCAGAGAAGTTAGTAAATAAGCACTCTTATTTAGAGTTTACTTTCAGAATCTATGGCTTTGTTGTTTTTGTTCGGTTTCAGTTTTCATAAGGATTTTGCAGCCTAAAACTGTAAGTGTATCATCAGGAGTTTTACAAAACAAATTGAGTTCTCCAAATTAGAGATAGTCTAAGGTTGTTTCCCATGACTTTTGTTCTCTTATTTTCCTTTTACCTGCTTGTTAATGCCTTCATGCCAGTGTAAGAAATTCTCCCTCTATGACCCAGGATGCTGCCAATTACACTCTGAAACCTAGACCGACTAAACACCTAAACTCAAATAGCAAAACAAGCTTGAAACCAAATTACGTACCTATGTAGACCCTCCCCTCCCCATAACTGCCCTACTATGCCACCTACTCTTTCAGGTAAGCCTATGTAAATTAAAACCAATACTGATTGATCAAACACAAATTGAGGGCTTGCTTGTATATCATGTGCTATGCTGGTAACTTACCATAACAATCAGAGCTGATGTTATAATTCCATAGACCTATCCCAAAGAAATGTGCCCAGATCATACTCAAATGCTGAGAAATAAATCAGATTGTAAAGCCCTTCGAAGCAAGGAATTCCAGGGTTCTCGGGATACTCTACCACAGAGTAGGGAATTCCAGGGTTCTTGGTATACTCTACCACAAGCAAACCTATTAAACACAGATTTGAAATGCCAAGTTTGAGAACTGATTTAAGAGAACATTGATGCTTATCTGCCTTTCTTTACTCATTGTTTCTTGCACATAGTCTGCATTGTCACAAATCCATGACCCTGTTCATGATCTTCTCTTTACTACACTACTTGGAATGCATCCCAGCAACCTGGTCAACTGGACCTCTCAGATGTTAAGCTTTCTCCACCATGGGTGGAAATAATCAGTGTAGTTTAGGGGCTGGAATTAGACCTGGGTTTGAGGTCTGGTTTTGCTACTTCCTGGCTGTGTGACAGAACACTACTCCATAGCAGGGAACCAAAGACTGTTAAAAAGGACACTAAGGCAGAAATAAATAAAATAGAAGATAGAAAAAGAATTTAAAAAATCAATATTGAGTTTTTTTGAAAATCTAAACAAAATTTACAACCCTTAGCTAAAACTAATTAAAAATAAAAAGGCCAATGATTCAAATATATACAATCTGAAATGAAAGAGTAGACATTACAATTGACACCACAGAAATAAAAAAGATCGTAAGACAATACTATGAATAATCATGTACCAACAAACTGGATAACCTGGAAGAAAAGGATAAATTCCTAGAAACATACAACCTACCAAGACTAACTAAATCATGAAGAAATAGAAAGTCTTAACTAACCTATAACTAGTATGGAGTTTAAATCAGTAATTAAAAAGTTCCCAAAAAAGAAAAGTGCAGAATTACATATCACTGGTGAAGTTTACCAAAGATTTAAAGAAAAATTAACTCCAATAATTTTCAAACTCTTCAAAAATTTGAAGAGGAGACTACACTTCCAAACTAATTTAATGAGGCCAGCATTACTCTGATACCAAAGCCAGACAAAGACACCACAAGAAAAGAAAACCAGAGGCAGATAGATATCCCTGTTGAATATTGATGTGAAAATCCTCAACAAAATACTAGCAAACCAAATCCAACAGTACATTAAAAGGCTTATACACCACGACCAAATGGGATTTATCCCTGGGAACCTAAGATGGTTCAACATAGAAAAATCAATTAATGTGATGCACCACATTAACAGAATAAAGGGAAAAAATCACATGATCATCTCACTAGATGCAGGATAGATTTTTACAAAATTCAACACCCTTTCATGGTGAAAATTCTAACTAGGAATAGTAAGTAACTTAACATAATAAAGGCCACATATGAAAGGCCCACATCTAAGGACCTAAGAAAGTCCATTCTACCCAAAGTGATCTACAGATTCAAAGCAATCCCTACATATACAATGGAGATTTTACAGAAATAGAAAAAAAATCCTAAAATTTATATGGAGTGACCACTAGTGGGAACTTTTATGGTCATCAAAGTAACAAATAATGAAGACCTAGGACCGATGGATAGCAATGGGAATGGAAAAGAAGGGCTGAGATAAATGTATTTAGGGAGGTTAATCCATAAGATTTGGTGACCAATTAGATGTAGGTGGAGAAGCAGAAGGGTAAGTCTTGAATTCTCTGTGTTTCTGATTTGGAAGACTGGGTAAATGGAAAAGCATTTCACCAGGAAAGGAAATACAGAAGAGTAGATGAGGAGGGATAATTTGTTCATATATAGACATGTAGAGGTTGAGATACTTTGAGTAACACCCAAGGAAAATAGTTGATATAAGAATCTGGATCTCAAAACAGAGGTTCAAGTTAGAGATAAGCATTTGGGATCATTGAAATACAAGTGACAATGAAGAACTCGAGGGGAGATACGGTTGTCCAGGAAGACATAAATAAAAGAAAGTCAAGGGTCAAATCTTTGGGAATAAACAATTTTATTAAAAAAAAACTGTGTGACTTTATTACTTACATCTTTTACTCCTGTTACATAAAAATGTTACAGTTTTCCATAAAGCATGAGATTTAAAATGCTATCTTCATTTTTAGGCTCCAGAATTTCTTATTATATAATAAGAGCCAAACAGAATATAGAACTGAGCATATAGAAATTCTCATTAACAGCAATATCTTTCTTAGAGCAAGACATAGAATCTCATGATTTATTCCTCCTATCTGCTCCTTTCTGCCATCTCCTCATCTCAGTAACTGGCACCATCTTTTAACAAGTTACTCAAGATAGAAAGCTGGGAGCTGGAATTGGCACCTCCTTCTCCCTGTGCTTTATCTTTAATGAATCACCAAGTTTAATCTATTTTTCTTGAGTCTCTCTGCTTCCCCCCATGCTTCTGAACCTGGAGCCTATTTGTCCTGATCCTGCATGTACCCTGCCATCTTGTGACAGATTACTACTGCTGACCCCCATGCACTTAGGTCTTGGTGGGTCAGTCTGACAGAACCCAGCTCAGGATGGGCATCTCTAGCCATATGGTCAGTTGGTATTCCATGACCATATGTGTGGTTTCTATAACAGTCCACTAGCACATCAGGAGGTGCTCTTTAAATAGTGTAAATCTTTCTGCTGCAAATGACCCATGCAAAGTGGTAGACTTGGAAGAAGAGGTGAAAAAGGGTAAATAAGTGAGCATATGAAAATAGACTTCCCTATACCAGCAAGCCAACTAGCTTACTATGTTTTATGAGAAGGCCTGGAGCTCACCCTATTTACCAAAATAATAAGGACATGCTCATGATAGGGACACCAGCCTCACTGAGAAGCCCAGAGGTGTCTGTCTTCTAAAGGTTAAAGCTCTCATTAGGAGATGCAGTTACAGAACCGGGCTTCTTAATATCAATGGAGATGGTAGGATTTCCAAATAGTAGAGGCTGGGTGGTAGCACTTAAGCATAAGAGATAAGGCAAATGTAATTACTGTCTCAGTGACAGCCAACTGAACCTGAGCAGTGGAGAGCTTATGTGACGGTTAATAGAACATGGTGCTCCTAGTGGCAGGAGAGATTGGCAGACAAGAGCATTTCTTAATTTATATAATCAAAAATAAATCAAGAATGGATGATCAGGGGACTGAAAATAGCTCCATCAATTAAAGTAATAATTCCTTGCCCTGTTTCTGGGCTCATGCCACTTCTCAGTCTCGGAATACATTAACTGAAGGAGAGACCAGTCCCCCGAGGAAGGACCCTCAAACATCACCATCAGTGTATACAATAATAATTCCCCTAGTTCGACTATATAGGGACCTATGACTATTTACCTGAGTAACTGCACATTGAAGAAATGAGAATACCCAGAACTTCTGAGGAATGTTAGACACATGGTGACATGTGGCACTCTAATGGTGTATTGCTACGGTGAGAGTATATGATGATCAGGTTCCAAATGAAGTCCTGGCCTGGAGTTATTTCCGTGCACCCACCCTGCGGTCATATCCTTAGTCTCAGAATGTATAACTGCAATCCATGATCACACTTGACAGCTGACAGAACTCTCAGACTTCTTTCTTGACTTGTGGTATAAGAGCTATCACACCAGGAACGGCAAATGGAAGCTTGTGACCTCTCCTCTCCCTGGCCCAGTTAGTAAGTCAAAACTAATATTGCATCTCACGGCAACAGATTGTTCCTCACTGTTTGCAGCTGAGACCACAGAAAATTCTATAGGAAGCTCAGGAGCTGAGAAAGACCTTTCAGAGTTGACACAAATTGAGGCAAGTGGGCCAAGCGTCTGAATTCCTGTACCAGCCATAGACAGTTCTCCCATAGGCAGAGTAAACTTATGTGACACAGTGTCCAAGGTCAATTCCCAGTGAAGCATAGAGCTTTGAAATCTTCCTAGTAATATTCCTGGAAGCTGGAGGCTGAGTGATCTGGCTCAGAAGAGGGAGTCTGAGTGAAGCACCATAATATATTTTCCATAATGTTCTTTAATGCATGCTCATTGCATTCTGTCAATGCTAGAACTCTCCCTCTGATTTTATATCAGACTCCCAGATACCTTTTTGTCTTAGTCCATTTGGCTGCTGTAACAAAGTATTATAAACTGGGTATTTTGTGAACAACAGATTTGTGTTTCCTATAGCTCTCAAGGCTGGTAGTCCAAGATCAAGGTGCTGGTAGATTTGGTGTCTGATGAGGGCCCACTGTCTGGTTCATAGAAAGCATCTTCTCATTGTGTCCTCACCTGGTAGAAGGAGCTAGGCAGCTCTCTTAGGCCTCATTCATAAGGGCCACTAATCCCCTTCATGAAGGCTCCACCTTCTTGATATCATCACCTCCCAGAGGCCCCACCTTGGAGGTTAGGATTTCAACATATGAATTTTAAGGGGACACAAACATTCAGACCATACCACCTTTAAAAATGATTTTGCACCCAGAATGGCAAAGAGACTTTATCTTTGAGCTACTTCCAATCCTCTGATGACAACTATCAGAAGGATTGTGCTAAGATATGTTCTAAGGAGGCATCCACCAGCCAACACCCACGACCTTGATTTCTACCTCATTTTCTTCTATGACTCCCCAGAGTACCTCTAAAGATCCCTAGAGTGAAGGCATTTCAAAATCTATTGGCCTAGAGCAATTGTTACAAGCATGTAACACAGGGAACTTAGTTAATGAAAGGTCTAAAAGATATATATCATCTAACAAAGCAATTAAACACATTATCCAAGAGTGTGCCACCTGGGCTCCTGTGGCCTACCCAGCAAACCTAATAACATCATTATAATTATGCACCCATCATCAGCCCCCAGAGGCAGGTTAATGAAGAAAGGCTAATGCAAAAAAGACAACAGCTCAAAAAGGTAGAGAGAGAATAATAATGGCAGATTAACATATCCTGCCCAACAACCGACATCTGAGAATTAATAAAACCAACAATTAACTTATTATCAGAGCTATCCTCACAGCATTGGTTTATTTTTCCCATAAGGTGGGAAAACAGACAAAAACTCAAAGGTAGACCGAAAAATAGGGGGAAGGATATGAGTTAGATTCTAGCTTTAACTCTGCTGCTAACTAGCAATGATAGATGGTAATATTCTCACTAGTAAGCTATATATATATATATGTATATATGAAACTATCTTCTCATCTGACTAGCCTCTCCACCGGACCTGACACATCATGTAACCTCTCTTTCCTAGGTTTCTATCATTTTAAAGATGCCGGGAAGGAGGAGAGAAAGAGGCTTGGGAAGTGAGGGGAGTGTTCATTTCTAAAAGCTCATGGTAATACCATGATTCTCTAATCTGGTAAAAGTATTTCAGCAAATGTAGAATCAAATAAAAATTCAAAACAAAGTCAGCGAACAGTTGGCAAACCGAGTTGGTTTCATATAAACTGTAAATCAACAAATATGATGGAGTCTCTATTATTTGGGCCCAGAACAATACTGCCTACTAAGGGGAATATAAAACAGAAAGCTTGCTAAATTAATTATTTTTAATCAGTCCTCACAAAAACCTTATAAGGTAGAAACTTAGATTGAGTGAGCTTGGTTTTAAGACAATTTAACCATCCACTGGAATGTTTTGGCTGCAAGTAATAGAAGCTCCTATCCAAACTCCATCAAAGAAGAAATGCATGATCACCTGTAACTAAGAGAACAGTGGCAGAGCAGTCTCCAAATGCCATACAAGTTCCTAAATTCTCTCTGTTGTCAGTGTCAGCTTCAGCCTATATCTGTACCACTTGATGTTCACACAAAAAGAGTCACAGTGACAATCTGAGCAAATGTTTATTCCTTATTCCTGTCCATCATGAGGAAGACCCTTCCCTCCTCCCAGATATAGACTATCTATTCTTCCCTTCAAGCTGACTAGGACAACTTAGATCATATGATAACCCTGGAGCTGGGAATGGGATCATTTTCCTCTGAGTCATGAAGGTGAGAGATGCATATGTGAACAAAAAGTGGGTGCTTATATGAGGGAAGAAGGGGAATGGAGGCCAAATAGGCAAGCCGTGAGTCCTTTACTGTTACCCTAAACCAAATGGTTGGCAAGTGGCAAAGCCAGCATTGAACCAGCTAAGTATCTTATAAAACTATAGACTAATTTCTACAACTTAGAAAAATCACTTGCCACATCACCAGGCAATTCTTTTCTTTACAATCCAACAATCAGTTTTGACAACTGCACTCCCAGAGATGCACGTTAACCCGACAAAAAAATTAAGCCACTTGGTGGAAAGAATATGGTATTTATCAAAATAAATGAAAACAACATCTGAAATCCATAAAGTCAGAGAATATCCAAGGCATATGAACACTATGCCCACAGAAGCCATTTGTTCTGTCAATGGAAAAGAACCCAACTCTGTAAAATAATTTAAAGAAATTTATTCTGAGCTGAATATGTGCAACCATGGCTCAGAGAGCCATGCTCAAGAATCCCTGAGCAAGTGGTCCCGCCATTGTTGGGTTACAGTTTGGTTTTATACATTTCAGGGAGACAGGAATTACACAAAAAGTCATAAATCAATACATGGAAGGCATACATTGGTTGGCCTGAACATAAGACACTTGAAGTGGGGTATTATAGGTTATAGGTGGGTTTGAAAATTCTTTGATTTGTGATTGGTTAAAGAAATGAAGCTTTGTCCAAAGGCTTGGAATATTTAAAATTAAGATCAGAAAATCTGTTAATCAGAGACAAGCCATGGGACATATACCAGACATAAACCCAGCAATCTGTTAAGCAAATTGATGACTTGTAGGTGTGATTTAAGCTTTGTCTTGCATAGCCTTAGGCCTGTCAATGTGTTGTTAATACAAAGGATATCTTCAAGAAGGGAGGGGGGCATGATGAGGCATGTTTGATCTCCCTTCTCATGGCCAGTAATTCAGCCTTGGGGTACTTCTGGGGTCCCTTTGGCCAAGATGGGGTCTGTTCAGTCAGCTTAAGGGGCTTAAGATTTTATTTCAGTTCACAGGAGGAGAGTTAACTGTGTTATAAATATTTAATAATATCTGCACAATAATAAATATTGATGTGTTATTTAGTCCATCTTATTATTATTGATATTTGTTCATGGGAAAGCAACACTGTTGTACTTACAAACTGCAAAAGGTATAGAAAGCAATTATAATTTAAAAAAAGACTAGCTGTAAACAAAGCACCTTGGCCTGATAAGCCTTCTCTAATTTCTTCTGGCTGCCACTGATAATGGTCTGTAAATAATGCTGCCCCAGTGTTTGGTGTCTCTAAAATATTTAACACTGGAACAAAGATGAGCTGGGTATGTACTGGCCTTTTGTTAGTTGAGAGCCTGATCCCAAAATATTCACTCCTTATCTAAGGTTATACGGTGCCATGGAGATAAATATTCTCCTTTCACAAAGATTTTTTTGTCCCACGAAAGGAAAAGATGGATAGTGGCAGCCCAGGAGAGCAAGTCTGCCTTGAGGATCAGTTCCAGTTTACTACACATAAGGAAATGTGCCAGGCAATTCAACTCTTGGAACATCTCCCAACTCCTCCCTCTGTTTGGGGTTATTACCATAAACCTGGTGGTCACAACTAGGCCACTAATCCCATTAGAGTTCTCTCCACCCCTGGGTAAACCATTTGATCCAGCAATCCCACTACTGAGTATTTACCCAAAGGGGAAAAAAGTCATTTTATCAAAAAGATACTTGCAACTAGAATGCTTATTGCAGCACAATTCACAATTTCAAAGATGTGGAATCAACCCAAGTGCCCATCAATTCATGAGTGGATTAATAAAATGTGGTATATGTATACCATGGAGTACTACTCAGCCATAAAAAGTGAATTAATACCTTTTGCAATAATCTGGATGGAACTGGAGACCATCTTCCTAAGTGAAGTATCTCAAGAATGGAAAAACAAACACCACGTGTACTCATTATTGAATTGGAACTAACCCAGGTGCAAAAATGGAGGTAAAATTCAACAAAAATCATGCAAGTGGGAGGGGGGACTAGGGGATGGGTGAAATCATAGCTAAAAGGTATAGTGTACACTATCTGAGTGATGGGCACACTTATAACTTTGACTCAAGCAGCACAAAGACAATCCAGGTAACCAAAACATTTGTACCCCTGTAATATTCTGAAATTTAAAAAAAAAAAGAAAAAAATAGGGAATGATCAGGCTTATGGCTATGTTTAAAGTTTTTAAAATATTCCTCTTCTATTTTATTCCCCCTGCCCCCATTTTTGGTCAGGCTTATACCTTCATCTGAAGTGCCATGGATTCTTGCCTTCCTCATCTCAATTCAACTGCAAGTTTAATTTTGTAAACATCTTCTCACTCATTACCTGTCTTTCAAAAACCTTCATTATGGTGTACTCCCATTCCCTACAAAAAACATTCTCAATCATGGACCGACAAACTTGCTCCATAAAGTATCAGATAGTAAATATCCTTGGCTTGGGGGCCAGATGATCTCTGTGCAATACTTAACTCTGCTCTTGCTATTGTAGTGCTGAAGCAGCCATAGATAATATATAAAAATTATAATAAATAATATAAGTAATAATAAAAAATGGGTTGACTACATTCAAATAAAACTTTATTTATGATCACTGAACTTCAAATTTCATATAATGTTCATATTACTCTTTTTAAAATTTTTCCCCAACTATTTAAAAATGTAAAAACCCATGTTAAGGCATGAGCCATACTAAAACAGGTGGCAGGCTAAACTGGACTTACAGGCTGTAGTTTGCAGACTTCCTGGTCTAAGGTCCTCTAGTCCAACAATCTAATTAATCCACATTCACAATCCAGCCATCTCTTCAGCATTAGCTCTCACTGTTTCCAATGCCCTATCAACATTCTACCGCTCCTAATAAATTAAGTCACCTTGTTCCCTGAATGTACTGTGTGCCCTCCTATCTCTGCTCTTCTGATAATGTCATTCCTTCCATCTGGCTTCCAAGACTTGGTTTAAGTGTCACTTCTTTCATAAAATTTTTCCTTGAAATAATCTCTTTATCCTTTATAATAGCAATTTCTGCCTAGCTCTGTATTAAGCCATTTGCATTCATTTTATCCTTTAGCCCTTAGACTATGAAATAGATTTTATTAGAACCATTTTAAAAATAGGAAATTGAGATTCAGAATGATTATGTTACCCAGTATCATAACAAATGACCAAGCCAGGATTCTAACTGAGATATTCTGGACCCCAACCCCATGCACTACCTTTTAAAATCTGGGTACGCCACACATGCTAGTATTTTATTTATACTTCCTTTATGATGCTGATTTCATTTCTACCCACTATTAGAGCTATTTGCACGAACATCTTCATCTCTTTTGCTGCAGTGCTGAATTCTCTAGGGCACAGTCACTGTCTTATTCATATTTGTATCCTCCAAAGAATTTGCATAGAAAAGGTGATTAATACATCTTTGTTGAGAGAATGAGCACCATTCAATACATACTTGTAGCAATGAATTCCTATTATTAACTTTTGGATTTGATTTCCTGTAATTGCTACCCTTGATGATAGAGAATGAACCTATCTTTTTTGTTGTTATTATTCTAGAAGGCAAACCCAGAGATAAACAGAAAGTCAAAACTGGTTCCCATCAGTACATATTGAAAGATTTTATTTATGCTCAAGTAAAAACAAGACAGCCATAAATATAGAATGCATTTGGCCAATTGTTTTAGATTTTAGCACCTTCTTATGGAAAAAAAAAAAAAAAGAGAGAGACCAGAATTGTTGGTGTATTAATGAGTTCTATTAGCACGTGAGCTCTCCGGTTGGCATGATGTTTCATGGGCTTTGTAGAACCTTCAACATCGACAATGACTGGCACTGTTGGTTAGTGGGCAGAGAACCTACTCTCAGCCTGCTGTGTGACAAGGTCAGCCTCTATCTCTATTGAACACTTGGATCATTTAGAATGGAACTTTTGTCTGGCTTTGGTGTTTGGCAATAGTGACAGACAGAGCAGTCAACAACTGCCATCCTCCTGCAATTCAACTTGCCAAACCTAAAAGGTGACTGATTCTCCCGTCTTCTGAGGTTAAGTCTGACAAATCTTTTCCTCCTTAAGATGTGATACCTGTGTTAGGTTGTTAAGTAAAGAACTCAATGCATCAAGGAGCAGTGTGGCATAATGGCCCAGAGCCTGAGTTTTGGATCCAAGAACTACCATTCACTGACTGTGTGACTTTCCATGTTTCATATAATATATATAAAATGCTCATAAAATGGAACAAAAATAATATCCTCTTCGCAGAATTTTAAATAACGGAGATAGTATTTACAGCATATCTAGTACGAGTGTCTGGCACATAGTAGTACTCAATCAGGGAGTTACTTCCTTCTTCTTTCCATTGTATAATATTATTTTTGAAAACAAGGATTAACACTAGTTTATAAGAAAGTTGTATAACAAGAGATTTACTGTTTTGCTTGGCTTTTCTCAGTTGCTGTCTCAGGAACATAATTGATATTTGACTTATGAATTATGTCACAATTAGAGTCCACTTTAAATGAGTAATGGGCCTAAAAGTTAAGACCTCAGATTTAAAATTGATATATTGAGAGCAGAGAATAAGTATACTGAAAGTTTCTGACTTACAAACACAAGAAATAGAAATGAAGATTCAAATAGAGAGAACCATTGCATGCTGCCGCCCCATGGCTCAAAGACCCCAAGTGCCCCTGCTAAAGAGCAACCAGCTGTCTTCACCTAACCATGCCCTGGTGATGAGTGTAGAAATATATTCCCTAGAAGGCATTTTTTCCTACCACAATCTTCTCCCTTCTTTCCCTGTCAGGATAAATCACCCAAGCCGCACTGTTTCTTTTTCCTCTGAACATTTTACCTCTAGTCATAGCTAAGTTAATATCATCCCAGATAAATTTTTTCTTCCATAATTATATGCATTCCTTTTAGCTAATTTTGTTCTCCCCCTCTTCTTCATATTTTATTCAACTATTTTAAGAAACTCTATTTCCCTTCCTACCTGTTAATTTTCTGAACAGCCAAACAACCTAACTTTGGGGGGCTTTCTACAATGGTAGGTCTATCAAAGAAGAGGAGAGGAAATTCCTAAGAATTGTAGTAAAAGAAGTATAATTTTTAACTGTCCTCAACATCTGAAACCCATAAGTTTGTTGAGAATTCCCCTTTAGAAATTTCATCCTCCATATTTTTCTAAGCACATTATTCAAATAAATGAATTTAATTATTCAAATAAATAACATTATATTTCTTCATCAAGGCTTACATATTTTGGCATTATTTAGTTGTTGGAATATTTTATTGATTTCTAAATTAGCTATTTGTCTTTTTAGCTATAGTATTTCTGTATACATTATGTTTAGGCAGGTTTATGGCCTAACCATTCTCAATAATATTTATATGGGTGCAAGGTGGTAAATTTCAATTACCCACACATAATTATATTTTGGGGATATAATTCATTTGAAGGATAGTTGCTACTTGGATAGAAGCTATTAGTTGATTTTAGGAGATAGCTCACTTGATAAGGTATAAATCATATAATTTGTTGTTTTACTTATTTCATGGAAAATATTTGTGATTGTTACCAAATACTTAAATTGCTGGGATTTTCAACTTCTTGACATCCCCTGTGAGCATGAAGGGTGTGACTTTTATAGACATGAGCCAACATGGTTGTTCACAATTAACATGTTTTTGTGTTACATATGAGCGGCTTTTATGGTTAGCAACTGGTGAGTGTGATAGATCTCCTCCTTCAGTCTTTCTGCCAACTGTCATGTTCCCAAAAAGTTAGTCCCTAAGCAAATTTGGTTAGATATTCAAACGTTTATTAGTAAAGCAGTTTAAGAAAAGAGAAATTTCAGAAACTGTACAAGCTTGATGATATCTCCATCCGTTGTTCTTTTAGACACTCTGACAAATGCACTGGATAAAAGATTCTCTTGAGGCAGGTCTATGATAGTCCAGAGGCAGAATTTGTCCAATCCCCCAGTAGGAATAGGGTGCCAGAATCCTTCATAAGGAGATACACAGAGGTCTGGATGGAACCTTAAGGTCAAAGCTTTATTCTGAAGTAATTTCAACAATAAATTTTTATAATGTGTCCATACAATTGCAGAAGGCCTTTACAATCCATCTGGCCAATCCATGTATCTTGGGCCCATTCATTAAATCAACTTAAAAGCATGTCTAACATCTATAATACTAATTAATAAACTTTTTGCTGTTGATCATTCATTCATAAAGTTGAATTCTTCTTTTTTTAAACCACTCTATTGAGGTATGATTGACATACAAAAAGCTGTATATTTAATGTATATAATTTGATGAGTTTGGAGATAAGTATATACCTGTGACACCATCACTGCAATTGCCACAAGCATATCTGTCTAATAGGACAACCAATCTGTGGGCTTCTGATTAGTCTTACAAAGGCTAACTAAATTAGAATATGTATTGCCAAGAAGCATGCTTCAAACGTTAACTAATAAGATTAAATCACACATACCCCACCCCACACACACACACCCCAAATTACAGATAATGTAAGACACTTGAAAATTTTAAAATCCAGAGCATTAAAATTCTATATATTCTTACGTTTTTGCACAAGGCGTCTTATACAGATGCAAGTGTAAGAAATGGGAGTGGGGTGGATACAGTACACATAGTATGAGAGCCAAGCCCTAGAAAACTAACAAAAGACTTTACTTTCACCTTATGGTGGGAAAATGCTGAAGTTTTTAAATTAGGAGGAAGTGAAAAATGCTTAAAACTCAGTAGCTCTGGAAGGGCATAAAAGAAGGGGCCAAGGAGTAGAGCCCAAAGCAAGCATGAGGACAAAAGAATATTTCATTTAAGTGGTCTGTACTTAAGCAAAAAATATGGTTAAATGACCTATTTTCCTGCCATATGATATCTTTTCAAAATGAGTACTGTCTAGCTTGGCATGCCAGTAGTCCTAGCTACTCAGTAGTCTGAGGTGGGAGGATCCCTTGAGCCCAAGAGTTCGAGTCCAATGTGGCAACAGAGCAAGACCCCTGTCTCTTAAAGAAAGAAAAGAAAAAGAAAGAAAAAGGAAAAAGAGGGTTCTGTCCATTGAAAAAACCCATATATGTAGAAGAATGACTGCAGGTAACACACCCACACTCACATCCTGAGACTGACGTATTTGTTTTTATTATGCCAGTAGAATTTATACTTCTTAGCTTCAAGATTCTAACTTAAGATTGGGTCATACAATTAATTTAAAATGCCACCAGGGTGACTAGTGTCTATGTTTGGGATCATATGACCCTAAAAATTAGATTTAGGATGCTGATTAATTAGAAATAAAGCCAGCATGATTTAAATTTTTAATTATTAAAAAAGTATTTGATTAGTAAAGTCATTTAGTTGCTAAACATAATTTAATCACTAACATGTATTAAAATAAATCATAAATATTTAATCAATAATAATTATTTTTAAATCCAACCCATAAAGCAATTAGGTACCTTTCCATTAACTGCACAGTCTAAGATCCAGGCAGAAGGAGCATCGTTTCTTTAAAATACGGTGCTAGTTACTCTTCATCTATTTATAAACTGGGCACTGTTAGTGCTTCAAAAGAACAAAACACATTTAATTATTAACCAATTCTCAAATGTTCTCTACAACATCACTGCCAAGGTTGGTCCAGCCTAAGCTTGAACCCCTTCAATGACAGGGCTCCCGTTTCATCCCAAGGTTCCCAATTGAATCTTTCAAGAGTTCTGGCTATTACAGGACCCATCCTCATTGCTTGCTTTTGCTCAACACATATATACTGAGGGATTCCTTCTGTCAGGTGCTGTCGTTGGCTCTGGGACCCAGCACAAAACAAATGACACAATTCTTTTTGCCTTCATGGGATTATGGTATAGTTGGGAAGACAGACAATACAGATAAGTACAGGAGCCATCTAGTCTAGCTTGAAACAGATACAATCTACCGAAAATAAAAACAAAACAGGGAAGGACAATAGGGAGAACCATGGTGTTCCTGGAGAAAGTGAGTAACCAAGCAGGTAACCACGAGAGGCAGACAGGCACAGGGAACAGCAAATGCGAAGACCCCTGGAGGAAATGTTCCTAGAGAATTTGAGGACTACCAGGATGCTCATGTGACCAGGGCAGTGTAAGTGAGAGGCGAACACTAGAAAAGGAAGTCAGAGTAGCAACGAGGTGGGATGAGGACAAGCACAGAGGAATGGGTTGTGGTAAGATCAGTCTCCCAGAAACTGCAGAACTTGAGGAGTGGGAGTGGGGCCCAGACAAAGAAGCCTCCATATGACAGACCTCCAGGGGCTGAAAATCTGTCCTCATGTGGGCACAATCTTTTCTTCTTCAGGCTCAACGAGTCTACCTAATTCATTCTCTTCCTCTCCACGTCACCTGCTTTTGCAGCCCCTATTCTGTTGACTCTTCCCTGAATGTGATTCAGGTTGCCTACTCCCTCTGTCTGTATGGGGCCTATAACATGGCAGAACAATTAGTTAACAAAAAGCAGTCTTTACATTTGAGTAGTAATGTGCTCCAACACTGCCCATAATTGCCCCATGGGAGCACTGATTCTGGATTATAATGGCTGTCTGCTTTTATTTGTGCATTTCCTGCCATAGAGGAGTAACTTTCTAAGAGGAATGACTTGCTCTTGTCACAATTGTAACTCAGAGCTTTAATATAGTTGGCTTACTTATAGCTGAACAGTCTCACCTACAGTTGATGTTAGTTGAATATTTATAGATGAAAAACTTGAGGCAAAGAAAGCTTAATCAACTTGCCCAAGGTCACAAAGCTAGAAAATGGAAGGGCTATGGCCCCAGGCAAGTAGGCTGTCTGAATAGCCTGTCCTCTGCCCCTGCTGTAGTGTATCCCACGAAAATCCTTATTTGATTCTCTTGTCTATCTTCCCACTAGACTCTGAACCACCCTGGGCCAACAGCTATGTTATATTTGTTATGGCATCCATCATGTCTAGCACATTGCCTGGCAAAATGGAAGCTCATAGTTGAACAGATGGAGTTTGAAAACGTTTTGTTTGGTTTTTCATCTTGTTGGTTTAATCTAGTTGACCCATAACTGATAGAATTTACAGAAAGAATGGATTTCATATCTATGGATAAGCATCAGAGCAGAGCAGACAGGACACACTCAACATGCCATCCAGGGGGGACAGAATTATCTTCCACTCCCTATAAACACAAACACATGCAGGCCACCACCTAGGGATTTCCTGGGCCTAGGAGAGCAAGGGGGCAGGCTCAGTTCTTTTACGGGTCAGTTCACTCCAAGGTCATTAGGAGAAATGGAGGAGATCAACGGTCCAAATAAAGCCCCCCAACATGATAGATATATAAAAGGACCCATGAGTGATAGATTTGGATAGAGAGTTGGTGGAGAAGTGGAGTTATTTTTATCTTTAGAGGACAGAACAATGGATTTTTGGTTGATCCCATCACTCTACATTAAACGACGAGTCAAGATGGCAAAGTGGAAAAAGGTCAGGCAGTTCGTGGAGTCAGAGAACATAAATCAATCCATGGCTCATTCTTGTATTGCCATGTAAACTTGCGAAAGTCTTTTCAACTCTTAGCTACCTCAGTTTCCTTTTTTCCAAATCAGAATAAAACTTTTGCCCTTCCTGCCTCCAAATGTTACTATGAAAATTCAATGGAATAATGTACATGGCCTTGATGTTCCAAACAAACCTGCCTCAAGAGATATAATCAGATATAATTTTATTTTTGTTTTCCATTAGACTTATTACATAGGATTGGTTGTTCTATTACTGGATGAAAACTTGATCAGCCCTATGGCATTTCTGCCCACTTTAAGCTAAAAATAGAGTGTCAGTTCAATCACTGAAAGTGTATGATCTATGCAAAAATCACAGAGTCAATCTGTATCCAAAAGTAAAACTTCTCTGAACCCCTACAAATAGACCTGTGTCAGTAGCTCCCAAAACCACCCCCAGTTTTGATGATTTGCTAGGAAGACCTACAGGATTTAGGATATCATGATACTCATAGCTATGATTTATCATGGCAAAAGATACAAAACAAAATCAGCACCAGCAAAAAAAAAAAGAAAAAAAAAAATTGTGCATGGGGCAAAGTCTGGGAGACAATAGACACAAATTGCCATGATCCTCTCCTAATAGAGTCACATAGGGTGAGCTTAATTCCCGCAGCAATGAGTTGTGGCAACACATGTGAAAGGTTGCCAACCAGGTAGGCTGGATAGAGGTTCAGTATCCAGGGTTTTTATTGGAGGCTTATCACATAGGCACCCCTAGCTTAACACATACCAAAATCCCAGACTTCCAGAAGGAAAACAGGAATTCAACATAAAACATATTGTTTGCATAAACAGTTTAGGCACAGTGAGATGCTCTGACCAATTACAGAGATGGAAACCCTCCTGAAAGCCAAGTTTCCAGTCACTAGCTGAGGGCCAGTTTTATCAGCAGGCCCACCAAGGAAAAGCAGTCAGGCCTGCTATGTGAACTCTGAAGGCCAGTGTCTTCACTTGCAAAAAGACGTGTGTCCTCCTCATTTCTCTTCCTTACCTCCTCCCCAACCACCTATCTGCACTTGAGTATAGAGGGACTAAGGGGAGGACAGAACATCTCTTACTTAACTGGTACTGTTTTAACTTGGCTGCACACATCTGGCTCTGATTGGTGTTTAATGGTGGGCACTGTGTCTCACTGGCATCCCTGTGGATTCTTCAGAGTTCTCCCCTGGATTTAGCAGGACTTCTGTGATGTGGAAACACATTTTCCTTGGCCAGAGGTAGCCTCTCATCCCCTGTTTTTTTAGGATGCCACTCCACATGAACCCTCTTGGAGCTCCATCAGGCTTCTGAGTAGCCCTCCTGGGCAGGATTTAAGAGAGCTGAATGTGATCACTCTCTCCTGTGCACAGCACACATCTGGCTCATGGGAAACATGCATGTATTTCTACCCTAGTAAGCACTGTGAGTGCAGATGGCTCCGTGCAGTCACCTTTCCTTGGCTGCAGTTGAATAGCCAGACAGCCTGCCTCTCTCTTTAGGTTTCCAACTGAAAGGCAGATAGGCCCACTTGTTCCCCCAGCTGCAGGAGCTAAGCATCAAGGTTTCTGAGTGGTCTTGTTGATGCATCTCTTTTCATTTGATGTGAAAAAGTAGAACATCCTCTTCCTTTGCCTTGTGATTGGTTGGCGGGGGTGGGGGGAGGGGAGGAACTCATGGTGCACCAGCAGCTTTCTCCAGAAATTACTTTCATTAATACTCCAGAGATTTCTCTTACAACTCATTTTGATATCTCAAATGAAGAGGCAAATCCAAGTTTTAAGGGGACTTAAGTTTACAAAAAATCTGAAACTGTAATATAAAACTAAGTACTACATGTATATTTATTTTAAATAATATGATAAATCATAACAAATGAAAATTTTATAAACCTGATGAATACTACAAACATTACAAAATTAAAAATAAAAAGCCACAGTTAACTACCTGATACTGCTCTATAATACCCTTTCCTATACTTTTAGCTGTAGACTCCTTGATCCCCTCTGTATAAGGCAAGAACTGTGTAATATTTTCAGTGTTGTGAAAAGAAAGATAATCCAGTCTTTCTTCTAGCATAGTTGTTTGGTTATTATTATTATTGATAAGTTAGACACATTCCTTTCGCATCACAACACATCGTGAGTAATGTCATGTAAATATTTAGGATTGCTGTCAAAATTGGGAAAGTGTCTATCAAGTCTCTTTCACATGTGAGTTGTAATATTTGGAAGAAATACCTACAGACTGGCCTGTGGCTCCATCACTTCCACATTTTCTTTCTGCTCCATCCCACACACTTTCATGCTGGGATCTGTCATCCTGGTTCTGCACCTGTATTAGTTGCTGCTAAAAGAAGTCTGAGTATTTGTGGAAACAATTCCCACACTGAAACTGTTAGCAATAATGTAAACTGTGACACAAATGTGACCTTTAACCACATAATGATATTCCAACCCAAGCTAAATGATCCACAAATCAACTTCTAGTTAGTTCAGTGGTTCTCAATGGAGGGGAGGTTCAATTTTGTCACTCCAAGGGACTTTTGTCACAACTGTGGAGATTGGAAGATAGAGAGTTGCTACTGAGTCTACAATCATACCACCCTGAATGCGCCCGATCTCGTCCTATCTTGGAAGCTAGGCGTGGTCGGGCCTGGTTAGTACTTGAATGGGAGAGTTGCTACTGAAATCTAGTAGGTAGAGGCCAGGGATGCTGCTAAATATCCTTCAATGTATAGGACAGCTGCCACTGCAAAGAATTATCTGGTCCAAAATGTCGTAGTGCTGAGACTGAGGAACCTTGCTAGCTGGATCCCACTACTTGGATCTCCAAAGAATAGCCCTCATCAGTACGACACCACCAGACACTACAGAAAATGTGAAAGAGGGAAACCTCAGAGTGGAAATAGACTGTGGTCCTAAAGCATTTCAGCTGGAATAACTTACTTTTGCAAGTTTTGGAAAAACACACGGTCACATAATCACATTGCCAGGGCTCTCCTGGGGCCTTCGGAGGGGCCCAGCAACTGGGTGGTGGGGGGGTCCTAAAGCTTTGGCTTCAGTAGTTTTAGGGTAAATCCACCTCTGCTAATCAATCTTGTCTTCCCACCCCCACTGGAACAGAAGCAGCAGAAAGCATCCTAGGTTAGCATCCTATTACCCACTGAACAGGAGCAAACATTTTTTAAAAAATGTGTTCTTGTAATAAACTAATATATGATGTCAACTTTGTAAAGTCTAAAATAGACGAAGACCACAGACTGGCCATTGGCAGGTTGGGCCCAGCCTGCAAACATGATTTATTGATTGTCACAAGATTTAAATATTTTGAATAAATTTCTAGCACTTCAAAATTATTATACATACTATAGAATCCCAGATGTTAGGCTTTGATTAAAAAATCTAGTAGCACTAGGCTTCCATTCTTTGATTTTAATACTCATATTATTCAGTTTCCCTAAGGCTCACCCAACCCAACACTTAGACTCCCTGCCTGGCCCTCTGGGTATTTGAATCTGCAAGACTGCTCTGTGGTATCAGTCAACTACAAAGGGCTGTGCAAATATTCAACAGCAAGGTTGGTGTTTACCCTTTAACTTTCCCTTCTAGCCTCTTATGGATGCTGAACAAACACTCCTTACTTATCATGGATCATTTTTCTTTTCTTGGAGAATCACAAAGTCTGTACTTTAACATAAACCACATAGTCTCTGCAATTTGTCACATGTTGGACCTTCTACGAAAAAGGAAAGGGCAAAGAGAAAAAAATGCATCCTCTCTGTCCAAATGCAGCAGGGCTAACCCAAAGGTGGCAGGCCTCAAAAAGATGATCCACAATAAATTGCTCCAGGAAGACCATATTTTGAAAAGGCCATGAGATAAAATGCTATATTGATTCTGAGCCCAAAAGACCAACTAATCTTGTGAAAATTAATGAGCAAAATGAAAGGCAAGAAATAACAATGGCAGCATAGAGATTGCAATAAGTCTCAAATTAAACTTTGAATTTATTTCTCATGTGAGAAAAGGAAATGCTCTCCACTGACATTTAGCAAAAAGTATGCGTGGGCTCCTTTTAAAGCCAGGTTTTCAGGTCTCATCCACAAACCATTCATGATTCCCCGGCAGGTATATGGCAGTGTGTTCAATGTCAGGAATCTAAAGAGGTAGAAGTGTTTGAACATCCTTTACCCCAGAATCCTGTACTCTCTCCTATTGGTCTTATGCCTAAACAGGGAATTTCTTATTTAGTTGGAAGACATCAAATACACCTCTTTTTCTTTTTCTTTGAAGGAACTGAGACCCATAGTTATTTGGAGATGGCCCGTTATGTTTAATAAATGTCAACTGGGCCTGGTCATGATGCTGAGATATGTGGTTAAACATTATTCTAGATGTTTCAGTGAGAGTGTTTTTTGATGAGCTTAACCTTTAAATGTGCGCACTGAACTTTGAGTAAAGCAGATTGCCCACTATACAGTGTATGGACCTCATTCAATCAGTTGAAGGGAAGGATATAACCAAAGACTGACCCCCCTGAGCAGGAAGAAATTGTGCAGCAGATGCCTTCAGACTTGATCTGCAGCATTGACCCGTCACCACTTTCCAGCCTCTGGCCCTGCAGATCTAGGACTTGTCAGCCTCCATAATCACTTGAGCTAATTCCTTAAAATAAAGCTCTTTCTATATACAGGCATACTTCATGTTATTGCATTTTACTTTATTGCACTTTGCAGATACTGCATTTTTTTTCAAAGTGAAGGTTTATGGCAACTCTGCATTGAGCAAGTCTTTTGGAGCCATTTTTCCAACAGCATGCACTTACTTCATGTGTCTTTGTCACATTTTTATAATTCTCACAATATTTCAAACTTTTTCATTATTATTATACTTGTTATGGTGGTCTGTGACCAGTGAGTGATCTTTGATGTTACTATCGTAATTGTTTTAGGGTGCTATTAACCATTCCCGTGTAAGACGGCAAACTTAATGGGTAAATGCTGTGTGTATTCTGACTGTTCCACCGATTGGCTGTTCCCCCATCTCTTTCCCTCTTCTCAGGCCTCCCTTTTCCCTAAGATACATCAATATGGAAACTAGGACATTTAAGAACTCTACAATGAACAGAAAAGATAACCCTGCAATGGCCCCTAAGTGCTCAAGTGAAAGGAAGAGTCACACGCTTCTCATTTTAAATCAAACCTCGAAATGATTAGGCTTAGTAAGGAAGGCATGATGAAAGCTGAGATAGGCCACAAGCTAGGCCTCTTGCACCAACAGTTAGCCAAGCTGTGAACACAGAAGAAAAGTTCTTGAAGGAAATTAAAAGTGCTACTCCAGTGAACACACAAATGATAAGAAAGTGCAACAACTTTATCGCTGATATGGAGAAAGTTTTAGTGGTCTGGATAAAAGATCAAACAAGCCTAGACTAGAATAAGGCCCCAACTCTCTTCATTTCTATGAAGGCTGAGAGAGATGAAGAACCGACAGAAATATGTTTGAAGCTAGCAGAGGTTGGTTCATGAGGTTTAAGGAAAGAAGTCTCCATAACAAAAAACCTCAAAGTGAAACAGCAGGTGCTGATGGAGAAGCTGCAGCAAGTTATCCAGAAGATCTAGCTAAGATCACTGATGAAGGTGGCTACACTAAACAACAGGTTTTTCAATATAGATCAAACAGGATTTTATTGGAAGAAGATGCCATTTTATTGGAGAAGTCAATGTCTGTCTTCAAAGCTTCTAAGGACAGGCTAACTCTTTTTGTTAAGGGCTAATGCAGCTGGTGACTTTAAGTTGAAGCCAGTGCATGTTGACTATTCCAAAAATCATCATGCCCTTAAAATTATGCTAAATTTACTGTATCTGTGCTCTATAAATAGAACAACAAAACCTAGATGACAGGACGTCTGTTTACAGCATAGTTTACTGAGTATTTTAAGCCCACTATTGAGACTTACTGTTAAAAAAAAAAAAAAGATTCCTTTCAAATTATTACTGCTCACCGAAGAGCTCTGATGGAGATGTATAAGATTAATGTTGTTTTCGTGCCTGCTAACACAACAATCTATTCTGCAGCCATGGATAAAGTAGTAATTTTGAGTTTCAAATTTTATTATTTAAGAAATACATTTTATAAGACCATAGTTGCTATAGATAGTGATTCCACTGATGGATCCTGACAAAGTACATTAAAACCTTCTGAAGGATTCACCATCCTAAATGCCATTAAAGACATTCACAGTTCATGGAAGGAGGTCAAAATATCAACATTAACAAGAGTTTGGAAGCAGTTGACTGTAACCCTCATGGATGATTGAAGAGGATTCAAGACTTTTGTGGAGAAAGTAACTGCAGATGTGGAAATAGCAAGAGAATGAGAACTAGAAGTGGAATCTGAAGATGTGACTGAATTGCTGCAATCTCATGATAAAACTTAAATGGATGCGAATTTGCTTTCTTAAGGAAAGTAGCTTCTTGAGATGGAATCTACTGGTGAAGATGCCGGGAACCCTGTTCAAATGACAACAAAGGATTTAAAATATTACACAAACTCAGTTGATAAAGCAGTGGCAGAGTCTGAGAGGATTTATTCCAATTTTGAAAAAAGTCCTACAGTAGATAAAGTGCTATCAAACAGCACTGCATGCTACAGACAAATCTCTCGTGAAAGGAAGAGTCAATGGGTGCCACAAAGTTCACTGTTGTCTTATTCTAAGCCATTGCCACAGCCATCCCTACCTTCAGCAGCTGCCACCCTGATCAGTCAGTAGCCATCAACAATGAGGCAAGACCTTCCCTCGGCAAAAAGATTACAACTTGCTGAAGGCTCAGATCAAATAAACTACTTTTAATTAAGATTTGCACATTGTTTTTAGACATAATGCTATCGCACACTAATAAAGTACAGCATAATGGAAAAATAACTTTAATATGAACTGGGAAACCATAAAAAATGTGTATGACTAGCCTTATTATGATATTTGCTTTATTTCAGTGGTCTGGAACTGAACCCGCAATATCTTTGAAGTACACCTGTATATACGTACCCTACTGGTTCTGTTTCTCTGCAGAACTATGACTAACACACCACCCAAGAAGAAGATTTTATACCAGAACTCATGCCCTATGCCTTTCTATCTAATGTCCCTTCAACACGTAATGGTCGGACTGCAAACGCCACTAAGGGCAGTCATTAAGTAGGCAAATAATTTCCCTCTTTGGGGCGATATCACCTGCATGTATTATTCAGCTCTATCAACATGAATATTTTCCAGATGAAGATTTCCCTTCACAGAAAAAAGGGTAGGGCTCAGATTTGGAAAAAAGCCAAAAGTAGGAACGGTTGTCACTTTTAAGAAATCAGAGAGCTAAAGCTCTTTCAAGATTATGGGAGATGCCAAGACCATACCAGTAGGTAGAATAAGCAAGAGGTTGAAACACCAAGGAATTACCTGACAAGAGAGAAACCATGATGAGAGCCAAACCCTAGGGAGACAGCACTGAGTGTGAGAGTAGAGACCCAACTATGCAAACTAGACCAATAAAAACAGGTATAAGTACAGATGATAGGAAAGAGCTTCAGTGATTTACTCAGCAAATATTCACTGTGCATCTGATGTGTCTCAGGCACTGTTCTAATCACAGAGGATGAAATAGTAAGCAAAGGGGACATGGCACGATCCCTATCATTGAGGGACTTGGAGCCTCCCTTTTGCAATTACCTGGAATAGTGATTCTCAGCTGAAGAGCAGAGAAATTCTACCTTTCCATGAGCTTGCCTGTATATTCCCAGGGGAGCAGGGAAGAGATATGTAGTTTTTAAAAAGCGTATTCCAAATAGTCCTATACATTTCTACTGGAGAACAATTTAAAAAATCTATTGTCTTCATAACATGAACTACAGAAAGTAAATCTTGGCAAGTTCTTTTTGTAGAAAGGGCAGTTTCAGAAATATTTGCCAAGAATATTAGCAAGCATTTGCAGCTTGCTTTTATAAACTGGCAGAGCTGGGGTGCAGAAGATTGTTGCCTTGCATTAAAAGACCAGAATGGAGCAAATATATGTACATTCACATGCACACATCACTCACACATCCTCCAATTCCCATTTCCCCCTCCTACTCTTCATAGATAACACACACATTTCTACAGGCACATACTATCTGGACAGGGTCTTTTAATCAGCACTTCATTCAGCAAGACATCCTGACCATGTGCCAGACCCTGTGCCAGGTTCTGGGAGTGTGTCCTACTCTTATGTTACTTCCCATCCACAGAAAGACAAAGCAATAACAAATGCTTGCACTAACAAGTGTGCATTACAAACTGGGTATGCAACTATATAGAAAAGATGTATAATAATGCGAGAGCATAGCTGAGGGAACCCAGCCCAGCCAAGGGGATCAAGACAAAGATGCAATGGAGGGATCTGACATCTTTAGGTAAGAGACATCGTCCTCCCATCAGAGCCATGGAAACATTTTATTATTCTTTTTCATCCCATATTTTATCTACATAACAGACATGAAGGTAGCAAAAAGAGGGTGGAGACCATCACACTCAGTGTCAGAGTGATTGATAGAGGTGCCATAACCCTTCTTCAAATGTTACCTGAATATCACTCACACCATAAGTTTGGCTCTTCCACAGTCCTTTAAGATTTTCATAAATCTGACTTGTAAGAAAGTGCTGCTAACACTCAGGACACAGCAGTTATTTGTGGCCTATTGATCTCACCAGGTGATGTAGAGTCATTACTAATTCAGTCAAATAGCTCAGCTTCAAAAAGTTATTGGTCCCAGCAGTTTGGAGAAAACAAAATACAACAAAACAAAACATATATCCTGGGTCTTGTTCATGACCCTAAGGCCAAATGCTTGGCATTTACTGATGCCTTTTTATGCAATTTCCATGGAGAACCAATGTTTGTTCATTTTTAACCTGCTCTTCTTCAGATAAATAAGAAGGCAATTAGGTTTGTTCTATAGCTCGGACATATTTATTTACCTCTGCTGATGCAATCAATAAGCATTTCTGACCACCTACTATGAGCCAGGCTCTGGAGTTGCTCACAGACAAGCAGGGAGACAGAGATGCAAATAAATAAGCACAATGAACCAGAGGAAGCATGAAAGTAGAGGCAGAGACTACATACCTGAGAGAAGAGAGGGGAAGGATTGCTTTGCAGGGAAAGGACTATTCTGGCTGCAGGGGAAGATGCCTAGAAGTTTGCCAGGCAGGGGGTGGAGAAGAGAGTGGGGAGTAGGAACCCTGGCTCAAGGAGAGGAAACAGCATTTTCAAAGGTGCAACATGAGGAAGAGCCCAGCCCTCCCTAAGCAGAGAGCTGTTCAGTGTGTCCTGCAGCAAGAGGTGTGAGGGGTGGAGAATGACAAGAGGGAGCATGAGGAGGCCCTGAGGCTTTGAATGTCTCATTGAGAAGTCTGGGCTTTTCCTGGAGGCAAAGGCAATCTCTGAAGAATTTTAAGCAGAAATGATGTTGCAATCGGATTTGTTTCAGAACATCACCCTGGTAACCATGCAAAGGATAAACTGGAATGAAGAGGACCAAGGCAGGAGCATACACAGGAGGCCACAGCAGCATGGGTGTGGGCCGGGAAAGGCTGTTTCATCTCCTTTATTTCTCCCATATCCTGTTTCCCTCACATCAGTCCTGCTCTAGGTGCGTGCGGTTAGTCTGAAATGGTTGTGTTTATTTCAAACTTCTCTTCTGGGATCCAGCACTGGGTAAATCAAAATGGGCAAGGGCAGGGAGGAAGGCTCACAAAGACCTAAAAAGCAAATATCTCAGATTCCTTTGGTGCCTTCTCTAGGGCTCTGCCCAGCAGGGTATCATTCCTGACCAAGGATAATCCCTGATTTGGAACCTTTGTTAGCCTTTAAATAGTACTCTCTTGCATAACACCATGGAAACCTGTGCATGGGTGGAGATGACATCTAATCCACACACTTCATTTTACAGAGGAAATAGAGTCAGTGAAAGATAAGTGAAATGGTTTGGGCCAGGTTATATACACGTTGTTAATGGCAGGGTCCAAACCATTATTGACACAGCACAATGGCTAATGATGATCCATCATGGGTCTTTAAAAAGCAATATGTCAGTAGATGAATGGACGAATAAACTGTGGTACATCCAGACAATGGAAGATTATTCAGCACTAATGAGCTATCAAGCCATGAAAAGACATGGAGGAAAGTTAAATGCATGCTGCTAGGTGAGAGAAGCCAGTCTGAAAGTCTACCTACTGTATGACTCCAACTCTATGACATTCTGGGAAGGGTAAAACTATGGAGACAGTATAAAAACCAGTGGTTGCCAAAGGCTGGGGGGAGGGAGGGATGAATAGGCAGAGCACAGAGGATTTTTAGAGTGAAACTACTCTATAATACTAAAACTGTGGTGAGCACGTCATTATACATTCATCCAGACTCATAGAATGTACACAGGGAGAGTGAACACTAGTGCAAACAATGGACTGTGAGTGATGATGATGTGTCAATGTAGGTTCAGCATCAAAGCAAATGAACAACTCTGGCTGGAGACGTTGACAATGAGGGAGGCTGTGCATGTGGCGAGGGGGTGGGGTATATGGGGAACCTCTGTACCTTCCACTCAATTGTACTATGTGCCCAAAACTGCCCTAAACATAGTCTATTTATAAACAGGCAATATGTTCCTAATTAAAGTGGTTATCCTGTGTTCTGAAATGTGTTCTTGAGTTGGTGAGAAGTGGGTGGAGCGACTAGGAAAAGAGGCTGGGTGTAACCAGTTCTCTGTCCTTGCTACGCTGCACTGTGGTTGGCCTCTGTACTCTGAGGACCCTTGGTGGTGAGTGACAGAAACCCAGCTTCAACACAAAGGGAAATGATTGGAAACTTCATTTAAATGCATGAAGGGCTGAGCTGCAGGTAGTCTCAGGAATAACTGAAGCACTCAAACATGACAGGACACCTCCACTCCTCACCTCTGTTTCTCTCCCCCAAAGTGGGGTCACCTTTAGTCTCTCAGACTCACTTTGTCCTTTGGGCAGAAGTAAAAATGGGAAATATATGGTGGCTAGAGACTCACAGAGCCCGCCTCTTATAACTTCGCCCTAAAAGAGGGAATGTGTTCCCCCCACTTCCAGCCCTGGAAAGTCAAAATACAATCAGAGGACAATTTTTATTGGTTCAATTTATGATACATTTTCCACACCCTTCAACTAAGGTCCTCTCGCTGGAAGCCACCACTTTAACCACATAGTCGCAGTTGGAAGGGGAACGATTTCTCAAAGGAAATAAAGAAGAGATACCAAAAGAAACATTCAGGTCATGGGTCCCTTCTACTACAACTGGTTTCACTGATGTAGTGAATACAAATAATTGTAGAACTTTATTCCCTGCAAACTTTTTTTTTTTAATTTTCATCATTGTAAGGCTCATACATATTTTCTTTGTAGGAAGATCATCTGTTATACATTTCTCTTTGCTGCTTGTGTTAATTTCCATTTAATGTGTACAAAGAGTTTTCCACAAATGAAACTTTAATCTTAGTGCCTTTGAGGTACATTTCTCTTTTCCCCCGCAGGGCCTGTCTTGCATTCACTGCACATAGCGAGCACTTGAGCTACACTAATTCCAGTGCTGGACGTGGTTATATTAAGATGGACAAGGCAAGAGGACCTTGTTGAGAACAGGGAGGGCGCAATGACTAGGAGTAAAACCTGACCCTTGGGGAACAACCACAATCCTCAATCAGATTCCCTCTCTCAAGAATATGCAAGAAAAGGACCAGGACTATTTTCCAATTAGCAGGGGGACACGAAAAGCAAGTGAAGTGGCCTAGGGCCGGGAATTATAGAAAACTGATGCAGGATGTTGCTGTAATAGAAACAAGAGGAAGGAATGATTTACCCTGCCTGGAGAGGAAAGTTCTGTAGTACTAACATGTGAAAAGATTCTTGAAGGGTGAATACGGGCTTTCTAAGTGATAAAGGAGAAAAGGCAGAAATGCCAAAGGAATGATCATATGCAAAGAAATGGCACAAGGAAGTGTATAACATGTGTACTTGAAAAGAGTGCTATAATTGTAAAGAAAATACACCTAGTCAACCTGACCAAAAGAGGGAGGGAGGGAGAAAGGAAGCAAGGAAGGAGGGAAAAATAAAGGATGAGGGAAGGGAAGGGAAGGGAAGGGGAAGGAAGGGGAAGGAAGGGGAGAGGAGGGGAGGGGAGAAGCAGAGAGTTTGAAGTGCAGAGCTTGACTCCTGGGAATCCAAGAACAAGACCTGCTGTCCAGTTGGGGCATTGAGGGGGCCATACCTGCATGGGCAATGTGGACATTCTTTCTGTTTCTCATGCACGAGTGAAAACTCTCACTTCAATTCTCTTTCATGTCATTTCTGTCTTTTTATATGTGTATACTCTATTCTAGTTTTGCTCAAAATTATTGTTCTACTTAGTCATCAGCTTCTACAGGGCTGAAAATGACCACCCACTGCCAGCTGCAAGCCCCTTAATCCATACAACCTTTTTCTTTAAGTCTCACAACTCTCTGAAAAACAGTCTCTGTGTTCCTGAGAAAACTGTCAAAAAAAAAGAAAATCCAATTGTTTGATGGTCATCCTACAGCGTACTTCTCTTAGATTGAGGTACATCCTTTGTCTATTTAATGGAACTCCTGAAAAAGGCTTATCCTGAGGGCCCCTTAAGGTAGGAGGGGTTGTAACCTGGTGGAGGAGTTGAAGACCACGTGCTTGGCCAATGGTGAGACCTGTGGAGCAGCTGGGGCCCAGAGTCCTGCTTCACTTATGCTGTTGTGGAACTTTAGGGAAATCAAATTCAAAACCAGGCACACCAGTACAGCCTCCATAGAGAGTGGTGGGACTAGTTCTCCATCCAAGACTCAGTCTTAGCACGGACAGTCAAGGACAACATGAGAGAATAAAAGGAGATGCCAGGAGCCAAGCAGGAGCTTTGTCAAACCATAGTGATAAACACCACTGAATTCAGCCAGGTTAGCAATGAGTATATGACTACAGTGTTCCATGTATCCTGGATGATGTCTTTCTCATCTGGGTCCACACTGAATGGACCAGTGGCACCTGAGCCAGTTACTGCTCAAAAATGTTTTCCAGATTCCAGGTGGAAATTCGCTACCATAGTCCAAGAGCCATCACTGATCATTCCAACACTTTGTGATGCTCTTCCAAACAATCTTGGTCATGCTCAAATCTAATCTCATGACACAAGATAGTGTCTTCCCTGTCCATGTTGTTTGGGCTGATTTTATGAGGAAACAGCCAAGAGGATAAATTCTTTTAAAATTTATAGAAGCAGAAAAGGAAACTTTTTGTAAAAATAATAATAATAATAAAGAGGTCTTAAGAGTATGTTAGTTACCCTAGAAACCAGCAAGCCCCTAGGAATCGCTCACCTGGAAGCTCTTTGTCCCGTGTTTCCTAACCTTGTCCAAAGCTGGCAGAGAGAGGAAGAGAAGAAAGTCAGAAAATAAGCACCCTTAGCACTGGAACCTGTAGAATGTTCCTCTCACCTTTGATGAGAGTTGCATTTAAATTAAGGCTTTTCTTTGTTTTTTTCTTTATTTATTAATTTGAGGGCTGAGAGTTTATTTATTTTTTAAGGCAGAGGTGAGAGGAGAACTGGGAAAGAACAGGAAAGAAAAGTCTCTTTTGGTGTTTTTTTTTTTTTTTTTTAATGCAGGAGCTAGACATCAGCTGGGTTGGATTGGAGGCTGTAAGCAACACATTAACTTTTAACAAGTTTAAATGAAGCAAATTTCTGTCTATGCAAGAGTTAGGACCACCTCTTTCTAGCAAACTATTTCAATTTGGAGTTCTTTTTTGAGTTAAGTGTCTTGGTCATATTTATTCATGGGCAGTTTTCAGATTAGAGACGATGGACATGAGCCCATTTACCTATGGGTGGAAAGAAGTAACAAGGGAGAGAGCCCATCCATCATTAAGACCATTGTCGTTATCACTGTTGTCACCATCATCATCTTCATTACCATTGTCACCACTCTTAAGCTCCTGCTATATGCTAGGTCCTCATCTGAGCTGCTCCTGTGCATCACCCTATGAGAGGCACTCTATAAGGGTCCCCTATTGTGCAGATGAGGACATTGAGGCTCCTAGAGATAATATAAATTGCCTAAAGTCACTGAGATGTTAAGTAGGGGAGTCTTGGATTGAAATCCACGTCTTTCTGATTCCACATTTTTAGTTCTTGACTAGGATGCTGCGCATATTCTAAGGGATCTGAATCCTGGTATTGTTCAACTTCTGAATAAAAGAATCACCTCATAAATAGAGTGAGCACTGGACTAGGAGTCCTAAGATCTGTGTTGCAGTCCACCTCATCAATAATTTTTCTGGCCTCGGTAAGGTTACTTGCCACCTGTACCTGGGTGTCCCCATTTGCACTATGAGGGGGTTGGATCAGTTGACCTCAGAGTTACCTTCTGATCCTGACATTCTGTGATGTGCTAATTTTAGGGACTAAAATCCCTACTAGATTTTCTCAAAGCAAAAGAGCAAGGGGTCTCAATTTCCTTATCTGTAAATTAAAAGTTGGCACCCTAAGACTCTATTAAGAGAGGTCAAAAATCTGTTTCATAAGTTTTGCAAAAATATTCCAGTGAGGGGAATGTTCAAACCCTGTGTTTAATCTCCCATGTCCAGCAAGAATTGCTACTTCTATGCCCCTCAACGACGAGCAGATGCCCTCAACCCTCTGAGGCTCCAAAAACTCCAAAAGCCTTAGAGGCTAAAAATGATAAGACTTTTATAATCGCACATCTAGCTTCATAAAAAGATCCACTAAATAAACCCTTTAAATACCAATCTCTTTTAGAACATTAAAAGTAATTCAATTTACTTCTTCAGAAATACTTTTACCACACCAAGCAAGGCCCACCTTTATAGGCAACCAGAGTTCTGAATATTTATCAGTCTAATAGAAGCAGGGACATTTTATTCTTATAAAGGAAAATAAATAAATTCACTGAGTGAAAGTATATTCAATTGCCAGGCCACTTATTGAGCATTGAGCACTGGGTTAGGTACTGAGAAAACAAGTGTGAACAAGATTGCTGCAGCAACTTTCTGGACAGAATTTTTAAGTCCAGTATGTCAGTAGAGAATTAAAAAAGTGACAGCTTACAATGAAATAAATGCTATAATAGGAGAAGTATAATTTTTATAGGTATTGCAAGTGCGCGCATGTCTTGGGAGACTTGTTGGAGAAAGTGACATGTGCACTAAGACCTGAGATAAGAAGGTAATAGGTGAGGGAAGGTGGGTTGGTAGGAGGGGGAGATTGTCCCGGGAAAAGGAAAAAGCAAGTATGGAGATCCAGAGAAGAGAGACAGCATGACTTATTGAAGTAGTCCATAGAAATATAAGACAACAATATCCAAAAAATTAGGTTCTTCAGGTAGGTAGGTGCTGTCTCAAGCAGGGAGAAGGGCCATAAGCCTTCTTGAAGACCTTAGTCTGAGTAACTTTGGGCAAGTCACTGAACTTTTCTGAATTACAGGTTCCTATTTTGAATCATGAGTGGTTTAGAATAAACAATATCTAAGGTCCCTTTCAATTATGAAATTTGATGTCATAGCTAAAGGCAGGGAATAAGATTGGGAAATAACTCTACCTGAACTTCAGTAGAGGTGTAAAGAAATCAGATTGGGGGTGCACTCATTTCTTTATTCAATAGTTATTTATTTAATGCTTACTATGTCCCACCAATAAAATTAGAAGTAGTCATTAAACAAATAATTACAAAAATAATATATAAATAGCATATTTAAATAATTATATAGTCAAAAATAATCATATAGTCAAATTCTATAAATGCTATTAAAAATAAGGTTCTGATAAAGGGTATTTACCATAAAACTACGGAAAGTACCATACTGTGTGATACACCATTAGGGACATGTCAGGAATACCTCTGTCATTTCCATTCAGTGTTGTAATGGAGACCCTAACCAGTGCAATGAAATAAGAAAAATAAAAAGCATAAAGAAAGGAAGAAACAAAAGCATTGCTTTTAGTAGGTAATGAGATAAATTAACAGGAAAATATTAGAATATTTCAAACCATTGGAATTAATAAGAAAGCACATCAAAGTTTTTAAAAAGATTGTTATAAAAAATAAATTGCCATGTTATACCATTGTTACATCAGAAATTGAAGGTTTAAAATGTCTTTAAAAAGCCATTTCTAATGCATTATCTACAAAGTCTTTAAGGAAAAATTTACAAAACTGTCTAAGTACATTTAAGAAGATTTAAATGAATTAATGATAACCGTATTTATGACTAGAAGAGCCCAATATTAAAGCAATGTCAGTTCTCATCAAATTGATCTCTAGATTAAATGCAATTCCAATCAAAATCACTAAAAGATATTCATAAATCTTGACAAGCCGTTTCTAACATTTATTTGTACAAGCATCAAGAATTTCTAACACAAATATGATTTATAATATATCAAACTTATGATAAATCTATAACAATTAGAACAGCATGGCAGTTGCTGATTAGCAGTGTTTCATCAATCCCATTTTCCTTCTTACCTCCCCAGATCAATGATCAACGGAACAAAACTGGGGGCATAAATATAATGTTAAATTTATTTCTGCTTTCCAGAATATAATCTTATAGAGCAATTAAGTCACACACAAGGTAGTTCACGTCTAAGACCTGAAAGAGTAGGCGCAGTCAGATGGGCTACTGAGAAATAGTTGAGTGAAAGGAGGTAGAAATCACCTTACCCCAGTGATCAGAAGGTCTTTGTGAAGGGGATGAGATCAATGAGAATCATGGCTTATAAACAGGACAGTGAAGACATTCTAGGCAGGAAACAGCAGCAGTGAATGCTTGAGATCACAGAAACTATGTGTTTGAAGAATATTTTATTTACTTTTATTGCAGAAAACATCAGATTGTATTAGAATAGTTGCTTAGGGAGATTTTTCTCCAGATACATTGGAATTCCCATGCTACCCTCAAAGCCTTTGTGTTCCCTCAGAGCCAGGACTGTGTATTTTCCATTGCTGTGTCCTCAGGAGCTATTCCTACACTGCCACCTGGCAAGTCATCCACAGTAGTTTGTTGAAGGAAATATGTGTTGAAAATAGAATGAACAGGTGAGTGACTGAATGACTGAATGACTAAATCAAACTTCTGGTACTGAAATGCTAGCCCAGCCTACTTGTCTGAAAGGAAAGGAACAGGATAGAAACATGAGAAGTGAAAACAAGTGCAGAGCATTGTGATTCCTTGGTCTACATAAAGGCCCAAGCATAACCAGAACGAACGTACCCCTCTATCATCTCAGGGGTAGAGGAATAGCCTCTTGCAGACTTCCAACCATAGAAGATCCAAAAGCCAGTCCACTTCCAACCTCCCTTCTCCAGATAACTAGACATACTGGCTGCCTCTCTGGGCCACTCCTCTCAGAAATAATCTTCTCCTGTCTTTCTGACTCCCACACCCAACCCTATACTATTTGTAGGCATCTGATCCAAACCTTCACTTTGCCCCAGACCACAAGCATTTATAGAAATGTGATATGTAAGATCATCAGGAAAAACAAAGACGAAAACAAAAATATAACAGTGGTTGGGAGAGTGAGGGTAGGTCTGTGCTTGAGGACATTGTGAAAACACTAAACTCTTTATAGCCCTTCCTTTAACCCCAAGACATACCACATATATTGGAGGCTGTGAAAATTCTGACAGTAAAGAATTCTATTTAACATTTCAAAAAAAATTTTCTTCTCAAACTTATTTGATCTCAGGATGTATTCTAATATCAATGGCTAATGATAATAATGCAACTGATTGCTTTTTATGTTTGGCACTGTCCTAAGAACCTTGTGTGATTAATCCATTAGCTCCCATAAGAACTTTACAACATGGATGCTCTTACTATTCCCAAGATACATAGAGGTTAAATGACTGATGCCAGGACAAGCACTAAGAAATAGCTAAGACAGAATTTGAATCCAGACCTACTTGGTTACAGAGCCTATGATTTAAAACCAAGTAAACCATTCTGTCCCAGAGAACATTTTATGGAAGCCATTGCCCTGGTTTTGAATGCATCCTCCTTCTTCCCCACCTTGTCCCTGATAATGTTTCCTCTCCTCCTCATCTTTAATGACTGTCTAGTCTTCTAACCAGGTTTTTCTGGCTATCACAGGCTCTCAACAAATATTCCATGAATGGATGTGTCCTATACAACTCTGATTATGTAGTCGAAAAGCCCACCATGAGAAAAATCATACAATCATGTATATGTGTATATTTTGCCAATTGAATACTTGTAGAGATGTTGCTATTAAAGAATATTTTATATTTTTCTTATAAATTTTTTTAAAAATCCCACACAGAGATTCCTGACTACTTCCATTACTTTTGTCAATATTTTGATTCCCAGAAGGACCCCAGTAAAAACTGTTTGGCTGATTCATCCTCACTTGAACCACAATCAAAAATAAGACATAGCCCCAGCTTAAGCAGCTCTCAGTTGGGTAGGAATTCCTACACTGTTCCACCCCACTGAACCCGTGGCTTGAGTAGCTCCAAACACAATGGTAGAAGAGTTCTTGCAAGAGACAGCCCCATACTGTTTGAAGATTGGTCCAGTTGGGATTCTAAAGGAAGAAGCACTAAATACCAAGATAATCAATCCAAAGCATTTATTTATTTATTTATTTATTCATTTATTTATTTATCGTTCCAAACCATTTATTAGGGGCACTTATACAGAGAAGGAGCTGAAGCATTTCCTCATGACAGAGAGCAAGAAAAAGAGAGGTTCTACCTCAGTACATCCACATCCAGGGGTCGTAGTATGGAATTTGTCGAGGTATGGAATTTGTATGAGGGTTTAAGGGATTTGGCTCAGGGCTGGGGCTAGTTTCTTTCACTGTTTTGACAACCTAAGCACCTTTATCAGTGCCTGGGAATGTTCAAGGGCCTGGCTTTGGTTCAAGCCTGACAAAACACAGAGCAGTGAAGACACTCTGTCTTCTTCAGGAAGGAGGAAAAAGTGGGGGAAACTGAGGAACACTACACACACACACACACACACACACACACACTGATTGCTATGTCACAGTGTTAGAGGGGCCAACAGAAAAATCTCAACACTCCTCTCTTTTTAGTTCACAAGAAGCAACTGAGCATCAAATGAATGTGGGCTGACACACAGTTCTGAAATGGCAGGAGGCAATGTGCTTGCTAATTATTACCTCGACATCCCTGGCTAGTCAGTCATCTTACCTGGCTACCTAGAGGAAATCTTCTACCTCACCTTGGCGATCCCCACCCTCCTTCAGAAAAAGACTGTCAAGCTAGTAACCTGAAAAATCTCTCCAGATGCCCTACAGGTGTCTAGGCTAATAAAGAAATTCAATGTGAAATATTAATGTGCCTCATTGAATGTGAACTCTTGGCTGTGTCAGGGCCCTCACCAGCCTTCTCCACATGGCCGCTGCTTTCTTTGTTTTATTGTTATTGTCATTGATACTGTTCAGCCAGACCTGGGACTGCCCTCTGAAAGCAATGCTCTTCCCCCTCCCGGAAGGTCATTAATGTGCATCTTACGGCCTTGGAGATGATTAAAGGATGATTTCTATTCTCCTCTAGTCATTTGTCATTTTGCCTTGGATCATAAAAGTCTAGAGTAAGTTTCCAGGGAGATTTAATCAAGTGACTGGAGTGGAGTTTTACAGGATGTCTCTCCAGAGATAAGGGGGTGGGAGAAGGAGAGGTAGTTAGACAGGCCCGAGTTCCCGCCATTTCCTGGCTGCAGGATCCTGATCAAGCAAGCCCCTTCTCCTCTCTGAGTCTCAGTCACCTCCTCTGTGGCATGTGTGAGTAACAAGGTGATGTTCATAAACACATCAGGCCCAGGTGTGGCCTTGCACAGCAGGTGCTCCAAAAGTGAGAGGTTCTGTCCCTCCTCACCTTTAAAGACGGCTCTGAGCGCTGTCATTGCAGCACTGACTGTTTCCCAGGTGGGGAAGGTCTGGTATATACAGAGACACAGCTCAAGATGCCTCCAGAGGTCATTTAGAGCAGCTCAAGGGTCAAAGGTAGAGGAGTTTTCTAGCATCTCTATGGGGATAGTGGTCGTTGTGCCCTGCAGGAGATTTTTATATACAGATGGGGCACATTGACCTCTTCTGTCTCTTGCAATCATTTGCTCCCTAAAGTCCCCATACCCTTGGAGCCACTGCAACATGAGAATGGCCAATCTAGACCAAACCCTGGTCAGCCTCACTCTGGCCTATTGTTCCATAACCATTGAGAGGCTAAGGGACCAGCCCTGGGATAGAAGAGGCACCTTGTTGGTTATAACCGTGCATGCTGGGTGAGCAGCAGTTCTGTGCAAGGGGCAGGAGGACAGCGAGATAGATAAAGCACAGATTCTCTGTCACAGTGTGAGAGGAGTTGTATTAGGACTGTATATATTGTGCTATGAAAGAGGGATTCCTTCTACCAGAAATGCAGGGTGGGGAAGCTCTACAACCTGAGATAAGGAACCAGCAGGTCCTGCTCAGTAGTCATAAGACTCCAACCGAGGCCTCTGATAAAAACAAGAGGTAGTGGAGAAGCAGGCCAAGACAAGTTGGAACCAAGACAGCAATGAAAACAACCTCAGGTTACCCTGACTGCTTATTATACCCTGCTTATAACATATTAGCATGCTGAAAGAAACTCCCACCAGTGCCATGACAGTGTACAAATGCCACCGCAACTCCCAGAAGTTAGCCCATATGGTTTAACAAGAAGAGGAACCCTTGGTTCCAGGAACTCCTCACCCCTTTCCCAGAAATTTTATGAATAATTCTCCCTCTGCTTAACATAAATTTAAATAGAAAGTATAAAATAAGACCCCAGAAATTCACAAGGTGCTGCTCTCTGTTGCTCTGAGAGATAGTGGCTGCTCTGCCTGTGGGACAAGCCTTCCTTCTGTTTCTTTGTTTCTTCAATAAACTTGCTTTTGCTTTGCTCTGTCAGCTCACTTTTAAATTCTTTCCTGAGCAAAGTCAAGAATCCACTTGACTGTCAGGCTGGACCCCAATTTTGGGGTCTTTCCTGTATCAAAACCATGTGATTTGGGGGTAGGCATTCAGAATGTACAGGAGTTGACTAGACAGAGGGGCTGCCTAGACTGAGGGGAGAGGATGAGCGAGAACCCAGAGGAACAAGGCAAAGTGGGAGTGGGAAGTGCGTCTGGAAAGGTACTTTGGGCCAGATGGGAATAAGCCTCACATATGAGGAGTCCTGGCAAAGTTGCCACTGAAGAGAATTCTTAAGCAAAGTGACATAATCAGATCTATTTATCTTGAGCACCCACTTTTCTTCATATTTCAGAATGTGATGAACAACTTTATGCTCTCATGAAAACATTAAACACTATAATGTTCTTTAGCATTTATAAAGTATTTTCTCATTCATTATAGCATTTTTAATTTAGATGAGTAATAATATTACACATCCAAATCAGTGATGTATCAGTCAGTGCCTTTTTATTGCAAACAAAAGAAACCTGTTCTGCTGAGAATTGAAGAGATAAAGACTCAGTTACCAAAGGGCAGGGAATGAGCAGCCCTGGGATACAGGGGACGTGAAGGAATGCCCTGTCCCTAGAGGACTCCAATGTGGGGATGAGTCAGATCCAATCATTTTGTTTTCATGTCCTTTATTTTTAGTTTTTACATTTTACAATACTTAAAACATAAAGACAAACATAGAAAATAACATAATAAGCAACTGTGTTCCTACACCCAGTACTACCAAATCATGACATGTTGTCATACTTGTTTTAATAAAATATTAAAGATACAATTAAAGGTGCTCTGTGCTCCTTCTCCTGTGTCTCATTCTCCTATATTCCTTCTCCCAAGGGTTATGAAAACTATTATCTTTTATATGCATGTTCTCATTATTTTTATTATATATGGACATATAAAAAATACATTGTATTGTTTTGTGACTTGCCTTTTTTGCTCAACATTTTTACTGTGAGTTTCAGCCAGATTGATTCATGGAGGTTTAGTTCATTCATTTTTACCAAAGTATCATATCCCACTATCTAAATATGCCCTTTTACTCTCCTCTTTCTCCTCCTCCCTCTTTTCCTCCCCTTTTCACTTGCCCCCCTTCTCTCCCTCCCTTTCTCTCTCTGTCTCTCTCTCTCTGTCCGGGGCATTAGAGAAGGAAGTAATGTTTCAGCCACATAGAGGGGCAAATATTATAGGCAGAAGAAATAGCAGGTACCAAAAAAAAAAAAAAAAGGGGGAAATGTAATAAGCAAGTCATGATCAGGGAACTTCAGGTAGTTTAGTATGGCAGGCATGTGAGCTGCAAGGAGGGATCGTTGTGGGGAAAGACAGAGAGGAACAAAGTATCTTACAGCAATTGACTAATAGATGTCTTTAGGGAGAAATAAAAGAGTGTGGGGAAGTTTCTCTAATGATAGAAGCCAAAATAAGAGTATTGAAATTTAGGAGGAAGTAAAAATATCTCAAGCTTCAAGGAGTCTAGCACACTGTCTCACAGCTGTTTCAAGGTGCCACTGTCAGAGAAAAACACTAGCCAGGGTGGACGTGAGCTGTGGCTCATCTTCTGTTCTCTGATTAAATTTACAGATCTCCATCTGCAGTGATGTACCAATAGGCTCTAAAGTTAGAATAGCATATGAGAGTCACAGACAGGAAGAACTTACAGCCTAGATTTTTTTTTTTGCACAGTCAAATATAATGTTCTTGTTGTCCAAAACATGTCTTGATTTTTGTTTCAGGACACATTGACATCTTAGATGTAGACATGCCTACAGCATGGGGTACAAAACATGGTGTCAGCTGTCCTGGGTTTCCACCCGGACTCGTGCCACTTGCCAGCTATGTGGCTTTGTACTTCTCCAAACTTGAATTTTCAGATCTGTAAAATGGTGACTAAAACAATCAAAACAACCACAGACCCCACCAACACCCAAAGCAGATAAACAAACAAAACCTAGATCTCTGTATACACCTATATACAGCAGTTGTTCCTAAGAGCTAATTAAATAATAACATTTTTAAAAAGTACTTACAAATAGAGAGTTGATCTTTGTTTTGAAGTTGTACAGGGCTTTTCAATCTGTAGGTTTAAAATCAGTTAAAGTGATTTTGACCAGCATTAAAAAGATATAAAAACAGGCCGGGTGTGATGGCTCATGCCTGTAATCCTAGCACTCTGGAAGGCCGAGGCAGGAGGATTGCTTGAGGTCAGGAGTTTGAGAACAGCCTAAGTAACAGTGAGACCCCATCTCCACTAAAAATAGAAAAAATTAGCCTGGCATGGTGGCGTGTGCCTGTAGTCCCAGCTACTTGGGACTGAGGCTGAGGCAGAAGGATCGCTTGAGCCTAGGAGTTTGAGATTGCTCTGAGCTAGGCTAATGCCATGGCACTCTAACCCGGGAAACAGAATGAGCCCGGGAAACAGAAGGAGACTTTGTCAAGAAAAAGAAAGAAAGAAAAACAGAATAAGCTGGGCATGGTGGCTCATGCCTGTAATCCCAGCGTTTTGGGAGGCCAGGGCAGGAGGATTGCTTACGGCCAGGAGTTTGAGACCATTCTGGGAAAAATAGCAAGACCTCTTCTCTATTAAAAAAAAAAAAAGATTAAAAAGAAAACCAGAATAAAGTATAATACACTGGAACAGCATAGAAGAGAGTAGACTCAAATAGGAAATACTAAAGGAATATCAAAATAAGAGATAGTTTTGTTTCAAAAGGGTGTTTTTGTGTGTTTCATTGTGTGTGTGTGAATGTATCGTCATCAAGATAAAATAATTGGCTTAAATTAAAAATAAATAAATTTTGAATAAGATGACTCAGGACATAACCTAGGACTTTGGGCTCCAAGTCTAACTAACTCTCTTGCTGACAGTAGATACTTGCCCAGTATAGGGGAGGGTTGGGTGCCCTACGAGTTCTTAATGAATATTAATTGCTAGTCATGGAAGGAGTGATGGAAATTACCAATTGAGGGACCAAGGCATCCCTAGAAATTAATGTTCTGATGGGAAGGAATGGTATCCCAGTGAATAGCTAAGGGCCATTAGCAACAACTCAGCTGCATCTCTGGGGAATGTCTAAATCAAAGGTCATCATCCTGCTCTCCAGAATAGCAAATGAAGATTCATAGAGCCATAAATTTCGTTTTCTATGGGCCCTGAACTTGTGTGGCTCAGTTAAAAGGCAAGGATCAAAAATAAATGTCCTATTTAGTAAACCCAGGGGTTAGGGGCAGAAACGCCCATCATTTTGTAATTCTCTTAGAAACACCCAGTTTAGAGTCCACCAATAGAAACATCCCTGAGGATATTATCCTTGAAGGAGCCTCCATTTGCTCATTTGAAATTGGACTATATAATCTGTAAGTTTTCATTTATTTTAACATTCTATGAGCTGAGGTAAAATTTTTACTAGCAGAGCCATCAGTGAATCTTGACATGAGAACGCAGTGGTCTTGAAGCCACAACTTTAATTCATTCAACTATATTTTAAACAAGAGTATACTGTGCTCCCACTATGTTTTCAGCACCAGCTAAATTGAGAGAATGGAGTAAACAAGACAGACATAATAAGTCCAAGTGTATTGGGTTTATGAAAGATTAAATGCAGGATGCTATGAGAGAACAACAGGAGTGCATACAGTGTGCACCATCTTATCTGGTCTCTCAGTTCATGGGATACTCTTTTAAGAAAGTAACATTTAAATTAAGACCTACTGGTATAATTATTACGTACTTGCTTGGTAAAATCTCTGGGTGGGGTTTTTGGTTATTCCAGGTTGAAGGGCAGCATATTTGAAAGCCACAAAAAAGGAGAGAAAGGAAGAAGTAGGAGGGAGGAAAGGGGAGGGAGGGGGCGAGAGAGAGAGAGAGAGAGAGAGAGATTGATTGAGATCACAGGAGCAGTAAAAGTGATAGGAACCGCAGCAAGCAGTAGAGCTGTAGAGGAAGTCAAAAGGCAGGTAAGGCATTGAAATTTAGAATTTGGAATTTATCCAGGAACTTGGAATTTATCCTAAGGGCAATGAAGCGCCATGTGGAAGAATTTAAGCAGTGTTTTGACAAAGCTGGTGGCTGCTGCAAAGAAATTCAATAGAACTGATAAACTTAAGGGTTTTGTTTTTAGTCTATGATGAGTGAAGCAGTGAAGGAAATTTAGGAGATCCTCAGCGACGATCCTGATTAAACTTATGTCCACTAGAGGGGAATTGACTGGCCACTGGCAAAATTATGAGGTCTATAATATCCATCTTTCAACAGCACCCTCCTAGACTTTCTCTTCCCCACCTTAACTCCTGTCCCACAACACTGCTGTGTAACTGCTCCAAAAATCAGTGGCTTCAACCACAAGCATCAATTTCTTTCAATCAATTGTGCATCTCCGAAAGCTGGCCAATTTGAGCAGGGCTTATCTGTGTGGTTCTGCCTCAGGCTATGGGTGCAGAGATCCTGGATCCTTGCTGAGGTTTGGACTCAGGTCTGTCCATGTGTGTTTATTCATTCTGAGGGTCAGGCTGAACACACATCAGCTACCCTGGGAAGCCCGTCTCGTGGCAAGGGCAGAGGTCAAGACCAAGTGGATGCACAAAAGCCTCAGCCCCAGCATGGCACACTACCACTTCCTCCTCATTCCTTGGCTAACCCTACTCCATATTTCGTGGAAAAATACATATAACATAAAGTTTACCATTTTAATTATGTTCAAATGCACAGTTCTGTGGCTAGCTTTTCCGAATTATGTGAAAGATTAAAATATGCCACCCCAGGTCAGGCGCAGTGGCTCACGCCTGTAATCCTAGCACTCTGGGAGGCCGAGGCGGGTGGATCGCTCAAGGTCAGGAGTTCAAGATCAGCCTGAGCAAGAGCAAGACCCCTTCTCTACTAAAAAATAGAAGGAAATTATTTTGCCAACCAAAAATATATATATTAAAAAAAAAAATTAGCCTGGCATGGTGGCGCATGACTGTAGTCCCAGCTACTCGGGAGGCTGAGGCAGTAGGATCGCTTAAACCCAGGAGTTTGAGGTTGCTGTGAGCTAGGCTGATGCCATGGCACTCTGGCCCAGGCAACAGAGCTGTCTGAAGAAATATATATATATATATATATATATATACCACCCCAAAGTGTGCTTGTTTAGCGTAGTTTGAGATGGCTCTTCAGAGGGGCCACAGACACAGGAAGAGCTCTAAAAAACTGTCCTTCTGTAGGGGGAGATTTGTAGAGAAAAATCTACATTAGTGAAGTAAACAGCAGATGCAAACAGGCTTTCTCTGAGGCCCCCTTATCTGCCTATCTCAATCTAGGAAAGATTATCTCACAGTAAAGGGAGTCTAAGGGTCGAACACTTTTAAAATTCTGACAGAGAAGCTTTTTCCACAGGCTCCTGTCTATCCTTCCTGAGGGCTTGCCTGAGAGACTTCACCTGCGTAGCAAGACAGCCTTTGCTCACTCGGCGTTTCCTCCCCTCTCCCTCCCACAACTTGTTGCCACTTCCCTTCAGAAGGAGCCTCTGAGCCTATATTCCTTTCTATATGGAATAGAAACTTCACTCATTTGGTCCTTCTTTGAGTCTCATATTTTGTGTGGCTCCCATGCATTTGCAACACAAATAAATTTGCATGCCTTTCCTCCAATTAATCTATTTTCCATTTGTTTTATGGACTCAAATTATCAAACTTTCAGAAGGAAAGGGAGGAAAATTCCCTTTGCTTACATGTACCATAATTTCTTCAAGGTTCATGCATGTTGGAGCATGTGTTAGACTCCCCTTCCTTTTTAATGCTGAATGATATTCTGTTGCATGTATGTACCACATCCTTTATTCATTCACCCATCAATATACACTTGAGTTTCTTCCACCTTTTGACACTTTTTAATAATACTTCTATGAACATGGGTGTACAAACATCTGTTCAAGTCCTTGCTTTCAATTCTTTTGGGTATATATCCCCAAAGAGAAAATTCTGGATGATATGGCAATTCTGTTTAATTTTTGAAGATCATACCAATTTCCAGAGCAGGCATATCATTTTACATTCTTACCAGCAATGCAAAAGGGTCCTAATTACTCCACATCCTCACCAACACATGTTATCTTCTAGTTCTTTAATAACAGTTATCCCAATGGGTGTGAAGTGGTATCTCATTGCATATTTGGTTTGCATTTATCTAATGATCAGTGGTTCTGAACATCTTTTTATGTGTTTCTTGGCCATTTGTATATCTTCTTTGGAGAAATTTTTATTCAAATCCTTTGCCTATTTTTTAATTGGTATGTTTGAGTTTTTTGTTGTTGAGTTAAAGGAGTTCTTTATATTTTCTGGATATTAATATTTTATCAGATATGTGATTTATAAATATTTTCTCCAATTCCATGGGTTGCCTTCTCAACTCTATTGGTTGTGTGTTTTAAAACACAAATGTTTTTAATCTTGATGAAGTCTAATTTATCTATTTTTTTGTTTTGTTGTCTGTGCTTTTGGTGTCATATCCGAGAAATCATTGCCAAATCCAGTGTCAAGAAGCTTTTCCCCTGACCCTGTTCCTATAAAGGAAAAAAAGCTGCTAAGTTACATAGCAAAAGGTAAGGATACAAGGTGCAGAGAAGTATTGGTGCTGCTAAAACTCAACTTACTACACCTCCCTTTCCCTCTTCCAATTGCTTCCTGTCCTAATACTCTCCTTGTTCTGCCACGTAATTTTGCTCTTAAAAAGGAACTCAGTCAACTCTGAGGTGACAGTGACTAAGACTTGTCTATAAGAACTACAGCTCCCAGGGATATTTGGGCAAGAAATCCTAAACCAAGGGAAGGAAGACATGTGTTTGACATTTTGTTCATTTCTAAGCTTGTGATAAAAACTTTCTCTCACCCTAAAGCCACAAATCAGAAAACTTGCTCAGTTTTCCATTTGCCGTCATTTCTATTATTCCAGCCTTTAGCATGAAACTGCTTTGTTGATAAATGTTATCAGGATTCCACTACAAATGGCTATGGTGGAGGGGTAACTATGGATACATATTAGCCAAGTAGACCCCATTCATGAAACAAACAAACAAAATCTTTATAAGCCTTTCCCACAATGTTGATCCCATTGATGCAGGGGGTTCCCCGATGAAGGGGCAAAAATCCCCTGAATTCACCAGGTGGGTCCTTGGCTTCACACAGGAATGAATTTCAGAGTGAGCCAAATAGCTACAGGGGGGTTTACTGAGAAAGATTCAGACAACAGATTCTACTCCATAGACAGATTAGGGGGCCTTTCCCAAGCAGGAGGGGGACCACTCATGGGGCAATGGTAAAGTTTTTAAATGTTCAGAAACCCCATACGTGACCAGCATTGTCTTGAGGTCAAGCCAAAAAGGTTAATCATAAACTGCTGTCACAGAAAGGTAAGCACGGTTTGTAAGGCATCTGGCTTAGTAATTCAAATGTCCTCTCGTGGTCCCAGGCGGCGACTTTCTGGCGCCATCCTTGTTCAGGGTGGTTTGGGTCTGGTCAACATGGCAATACCCTTCTTTTGTTGCTTTATTCCTGCATTACTCTTACTTTGTGCAATGGCAATGGCAGATAGCTACTGTTCCTTTTTTCCCAACTATTTCCAAATCGTATTTACACTGTGTGATTTGTTTTATAAAGCAGAAGAAGATATTTTCTGGAATCTTCTTCAGGTTTTGGTAAGCCTTTTTTACATTATGTAATTTCTATAATAAACAAAGGATTCTCCCCACTCTGATTTCTAAATGTAAAATCACAATGCTAAATATGCTCTTTTCTTCACTATCATCTCAAGGTACCCAACACACACACACGCACATCGTCACAAATCATTGATTCAGAAAGCAGAGGGACTGGAAGGGGGTTTTGTTGTTTGTTTTGTTTTTGTCGTGGAGAGTGCAAAGACTGATGCAAATCAAGGTTTATGTGTGTGTGTGATGGACAGAGGGAAGGTACACCAGGTTGGCTGTGTGAGGTCCCTAGGGATCGGGTAGGGATGGAGCTGACAGGTACGGAAGAGTTCATGCTGACACTGGCCAAGAGCAAAGGTGGGTGGAGGGGACATGGCTGGGAAGATAAATTCCATCCACCACTCAGTTATTCCTCGAGCGAGTGCTGGTTAAGCCCATCTCAGTCTACCTATTGAAGTTGACTACGGGCACACAGATGCAGGCAAAAAAGCTGAGTGTCATCTCCTGTGGCCTTTATGATAAAAATCCCAGAGAGGCTTAGGGATAATGTAAAGAGAAAAAAGTATGCATGACTAAAGTTAGAGGAAAAGCTTTCTATGCCTAATTTGTTGCAGAAATTAAATTATTCAAGAAGAAGTCAACTGAAAATACGGCCACTGAGACCCCACCAAGGTTAGCGTGAACCATTAGGATCTGCTGAGAAAATGCTAGCTATGTAATCGAAAACTGCTTGGTTAAAGCTTTAACTGAAGTACCAATTTTTCTCGCTCCCAGTTTTAATAAGGGAATGATGTGGGGGGACAGGCTGAGGTGACCACATTGCAGGTAATTGTGCCGAGCCGAATAAAGTGGCTTCTCTGGTTCTCTGTCAGAGAAGCATTTTCTTCATTCCTTCTCTCCCCTTTCTCCCTCAATACCTGCATATTCACCTCATATCCTACACAGAAAATAACAGAGAGACACTGGTTTTGCTGGGGTTTTATCAGAGTGCTAGGAGCAGTCCTTTTTTCATTCAAATTGGCCAATTCTTGGCTAGATACGGGGGCATAAATAAGAGCTAAACAAAGCCTGAAAAGCAGAAATAAGGGGTGTTGGGGGTGGGGAGCCTAATGGTCTCATGTGGGCTATGAATTAATTGGTGTCACCAGAAGAAATCCTGTCTGATATCTCAGTGAATATCCTAGCAAGGATATATTTCAAATCATCCCCAAATTTATAATGACACTCACTACCCTCCAATAGAAATCTCTCACCAGATTTTATTCTCTAATGGCCATATAATAAAAGATAATATATTCTTATACGAAGCAATAAATAGGGAACCCTCGGCAGCACTGTCTTCCTGAGGAAATCTCAGGTCTTCTGGGATGCATATTCATTCACACAATAAGGAGACACAAATCAACATGGTGGCCGAGCAGGCACAGAGTGAGTGATGACCTTGGTTCTTAATGAAACCAAACCATGAAAGGCATTAGAGAGATTGATTGGAGTTAAGTTAGCTGCCAGTGTTAGCAGGGGTATCCCAGGCTGTAATGAAACTGCCAGGGGTTATTTATGGAGATATAGGGTTCAGGGTGTAAGTTATGTCCAGCAGGCTGTTTTTATAGACAGACACCTACTTTAACCTCCACAATGAATGGAGCGGCAGACATCCAGTCCCATGGGGCTCCTCTCCCACCAGTTGGGATAGCATGATTTCCAAAGCATTTGCACCAGGCTGAATAAAGGCAGTTTCTCAACCGGAATGAAAATAGGCCACCAATGTATTGTTTGAAAATGTTGGGGTTAGGAAGGACAATAGAAAGTGTTGAAATTCAAATTAAATAATTGCTTTTAAAAAAAATAAAACAAGCACACATATTAAAACAATGTAATTACCTAAGCTAGGGGACAAGATATGTTTATTTTCAATGTTTGTTAATTGTCCTTTAGCCATGGCACCTTTCACGAGAGCCGGAAAGGGAGAAGAGAAAAGGAAAACCAATAATGGTTGCATGCCTTAACAACAACCCTGAGAGGGAGGCATTAGAATGTCCATTTTACAGATGCAAAAATTAAGTAACTTGCATTAGGAAACACTGCTAGAAAATGATATGGCCTTCATATTTGTATTAGTCAGTGTTCTGGAATGAAATAGATGGCACCCTCAAAAGAGATTTAATTAAGAAGAATTTTATGAACACCCTATATACTGAAGGTGGGAATACAGTTAGGGATGGTGAGGTCTCCAGGCATTTACAACTGGGGAAAGCTGTGATCACACTGCTCCCCAGGGTTCATTGGGTGAACCCAACCAGATGGCAGGAGGCAAAGGATTCTGGGTAATGCAGTACACATGTTCAGCCACCAGGGGCACACAGGAGGGTGGAGAAGGGTGACAGGTGGATTTGAAGGAGGAAAGTGAATAGCTAGCGCATTGCCACGTTATTTAACCCGGCTCTATTTGCTGTATATTTTTTAACTTTAGAGTGAATATGGAAAAAAGGATGGAAGCAAGGTGAAAAATAGGACTTTTCAAGAGCCACTAGGAATAAGATTATATGAAATATAGCGCAGCCAAGAGGCTGGAAATGTCACCTAATCAGAAAGTATGTTTAATTTCCTGCCTGACTGACTCAAACAGAAGGAAATGGGGAAGTGGTGCATGGGTTTTGTGGTCCAGGTGTGACTCTTCAGAAACTGCCTCTCTCTTAATTTGTTGCCTTGTATTCTGTGAAGTGTCTGTAAAATGATATGGAGGGGCCTGAGCATCTATGGGGATAGGCCCAGGGGCACAGCAATAGCAGTAGGTGCCACAACAGCTCATTTCTATAAAGAGGAGAAGGGGGATGGGGAGAGAATGAGGGATGGACCCAGCAGAGCTCAATGCTGTGTGGGCTATCAGGGCCCCCTTGAATGCAGGGCCTGAGACAGGGACTTACTTGGGTGTATAGTTTACTTAGGAGGTGATAACAAGAAACAGAAGTGAGGGAGTGGGGAAAATAAAACAGGGAACTTTTCAAAAGCCAAAACACTGAGAAACTGTACAGAATACATTTCAGAATTAATCCACTAGAGGAAAGAGAGATTCGGGCATTGGTCTGCCCACCCTTATTCTCCATTAGTTAAGAGTCACTCGCACAAGGTATTTCCAGGTTGCTGCTACTTGTGCTGGAACCAGTTATGAAATGCCAGAGAAGCCAGCAGAGAAGAAGGGAGCAGAAAGGCTGCCCACCAGAGCTACAGGTGGATTCAAGTGGGCTGAAGATCAAACAAATGATGACTCCACTCATCCTGGCTTTGTCATCTGAGAAGACTGGATTTGCTGAGGGGGCAAAAATGGCCTTCAAGAAGCAGAAGCTCTGAATGAGACTGGTGAGAATAAGAACCAGCCATACATATTCAGAATTAAAAAGTACAAGTCTTTATTAATATCCCTTGACTTTTCCACTAACTTTTACCCAGGACAATGAAATTTATTTATTTATTTTTTTTGGAACATGGTAGGCCAAGAAATGGCTTCCTATGTTAGTTTTCTAGGGCTGCCATAACTAATTACCACAAACTGGGTGGCTTGAAAAAACATAAACCTATACTCTTACAGTTCTGGAGTCCAAAGTCCAAAATCAAGGTGTTGACAGGCCATGGTCTCTCTGATGGCTCTACTGGAGGACTCTTACCTTATCCTAGCTCCTGGAGGCAGCCAACAATCCTTGGCTTGTAGACACATCACTTCAATTTCTGCCTTCATCATGACATGGTGTTTTACCTGCATGTTTCTGTGTCTCTATTTTCTCTTCTTCTAAGGACACCAGACATTGGACCTCATCTTAACTAAATTACATCTTCAAAAACCCTATTTCCAAGTAAGACATGAATTTTGGGAATATACTATTCAACTTAATGCATACCTCAAAAGATATTCATGTCAAATCTCTGGAACTTGTGAATATTACCTTACAAGGCAAAAGAGCATATTTTGAAAGGAGCTGTTTATCCTGGATTATCTGTTGGGACTTAATTGCAATCACAAGTATCATTATAAAAGCGGGGGAGAATTTGGAGGAGACACACACACACACAAAAAAAAAACAGGTGATATGATGATGGAGCAGAGAAAGATGCAACCACAAGCCAAGGAATGCCAACAGTCACCAGAAGCTAGAAGAGGCAAGGAACAGATTCTCTCTTACAGCCTCTGAAAGAAATGCATCCCTTGCCAACATCTAGATTTCACACTTCTGGCCTCCAGAACTGTGAGAAAATAAATTTCTGTTGATGTAAGCCATCCCATTTATGGTAGTTTGTTACAGGAAACAAATATAAGGAATTTTCTGAAAACCCATTATTATAGACATTAGAGTACTCATTATCCTTATTAAAGACCCCCTTTGGTTCTATAACATCAAATATTGACATCTCTTCATGATTTACCTTGAAACCTCTACTTTGCATAATAGTTTCCCAACCCTGAACTATTATGTCACCTACATGCCCAAATCAATAAAGCCCCTGCATCAAACAACCTGTATTTAACCAGACCCCAGAATCCTCTTTAAGATCCTTCCTTTGCCTTCTCTCCTACAATACATCTACTAAACCTCTGTTCAGCCTTCTCACCACAGTATTGTTGGGGAACCAGCTTTCAACACTAGTGACTATGGAGTGATTCTTGGGCATGCTAACCATTTTTTTTTCTTCTTTCACAATATAAAGCATTCCATTCAACATTCTTGAATTAAAAGTATTTAAGACTGATATTTAGAATTTTTTTTCTGACGACTTTATTTTTTTTAGATCAGATTTAGGTCTAGATCTGACCTAAAGGAAGATTGAGGGAAAGGTACAGGTATTTCCCATATACCCCTGCCCCTACGCTTGCATAGCCTCTCCCAGTAACAACATTCCCCACCAGCATGGCATACTTGTTACAATCAATGAACTTACGTTGACTTATTATTACCCAAAACCCAGAATTTATATTATGATTCACTCAAGATGTTTGTTGTACATTCTATGGGTTTGGACAAATGTATCTGTATCCATAATTATAATATCATATAGGCCATTTTCACTGCCCTAAAAATTCTCTGTGCTCTACCTATTCATCCTTCCCTCCCGACCAACCCCTGGGAACCGCCGATCTTTTTACTGTCTCCATAGTTTTACGTTTTCCAGATTGTCATACAGTGGAAATCATACAGTATGTAACCTTTTCAGATTGGCTTCTTTCACTTAGTAATATGCATTTACTCCATGTCTTTTTGTGTCTTGGTAGCTCATTTCTTTTTAGTGCTAAATGATATTTTATTGTCTGAATGTATCCATTCACCTACTAAAGGACATCTTTGTTGCTTTCAAGTTTTGAAAATTTTGAGTAAAGCTACTATTAACATCTGTGTGCAGGCTTTTGTATGAACATAAGTTTTCAACTATTTGGGGTAAATACCAAGAAGCATGATTGCTAGATCATATGGTAATAGTATGTTTAGTGTTATAAGAAACTGTGAGACTGTCTTCTGAAGTAGCTGCACCACTCTGTATTCCCACAAGCAATGAATGAGAGTTCCTGTTGTTCCACATCCTTGCCAGCATTTGGTGTTGTTAGTGTTCTGGATTTTGACCATTCTAGATATGTAGTGGTATCTTATTGTTTTAATTTGCATTTTATTGATGACATGTAATGTGGAGCATCTTTTTATATGCTTATTTGCTCTCTATATATCTTCTTTGGTGAGGTGTCTGTTCAGGTCTTTGTCACATTTTCAATCACATTGATTACTTTTTTTTACTTTTTTAAGAGTTCTTTGTAAATTTGGGTAGCAGTCCTTTATCAGAAATATCTTTTGCAAATATTTTCTCCCACTCTATAACTTGCCTTTTTATTCTCTTGACAGTGTCTTTTGCAGAGCAGAATATTTTAATTATAATGAAGTCCAGCTTATTAATTCTTTCCTTCATGGATCATGCCTTTTGGTGTCATAGCTAAAATATCATTGCCAAATCCATGATCATCTAGATTTTCTCCTATGTTATCTTCTAGGAGTTTCATGGTTTTGCATTTTACATTTAGGTCTGTGATCCATCCTGTGTTAATTTCTGTGAAGGTTTAAGACTGCATCTAAATTTATTTATTTATTTTTTGTACATTCTAACCATTTTAGAGTAAAAGCCCAGCTGGTAGCATGGGATATAGCCTTAGTAGTTGACAAGGGCAAAGCAGAGATTTAGGGCTCTTGCCAAGAGACGGAGTCTCCGTAGATGTTGAAAACTTTGATCTTCATCCTCTGGAGCACTAATGTCCAAATGTTATGACAGTACATCTTCATTGGTAAGTGATTTTTTAAATTACAAGTGTCTAAGATATATGTATATGTGTGTGTGTTTATATATATGCTTATATATTTTATTTTATAAAGTATTTACAAGTTCTACGGTTTCATGTATATTAAAAGCATAGACTTTTACATATAAATGTAAAAGTCTGAAATAGAAATGAAAACTGCTTTAAAATAATTTTAAATTTGCATATCAATACCAGCAAAATCTTTGGTTATGTCACTAAAAATAGTATTGCTAACTAATATTTTGGTGAGAGTCAGCAACAAAATTATAAAATGTGCAAAGATTATTAGGTATCCTTTCAGTGGGATGCTGAGCATTGTCTAACAAACCCTTCAGGGTTATTTGATCCTATAGAGCTTCATGCCTTTGATTATCTTTGACTAGGCTATTTTACAACTCCATAAATTGTAAGAAACTGATGATAATGCAAATTATTTTTTCCCGTAGAAATGCAAATGAATTTTCTCCAGTAGAGATACAATTGATTTCTGCCCTGTAGAAAAATATAGTTTGTTGCCCTACAGGATATCAACCAGTTTTGCAGCTACTAGCAAATTCATTTTAGTGTTCCTGATTGCCTGTAACTATGTCTACTCTTCAGATTTTACTTTGAACTGGATTAATCATTTTATAGTTTTCTCATTAATTAATAAACTATATTGAATGACTAATAGTCATTATATATGACAGTCATGATTTTATCTCTTTGAAAATTATTCATTAACAAATAAAAACAAATATGTGTATTTTTAATAATCTTGGTTTAATCTTTTGTTATACAGCAATTTACATGTATGATTCTAAGTTTAGTTAATTTTTATGCTTGACTTTAATGGATGCTATAGCTGCGAAAATACATTTTGTAGAGAAGAGATGGTCCAAATATGAAATCCTAATGGTCATTTTTCAATCCCACCATTAAGTCTGTAAAATATCTTTGATTAAAGAACTGTCTTCTTTGATGTTAATCAGTTGTTATTGTGAACTGGTAAGAATTTATTTTTTTAGATGTGTAAGTGTGTGTAAGTGTGTGTATGTGTGTATAATCAAATGGACTCATATCCCACTGAAATTTTTAGTTAAAAGATTTTTAAATTGGTTTTAAAATTATGTTTCCCACTTTTATAAATACAGATGTAAGAGTTACTATAGTTCTCCCTCTTTGAAAAACAAAGTCTTGTAATGCTTAAAATACTTTTAGACATCCATGTTTAAATGCTCTTTCCACAGCACAAGTTTTATTTGAAAAACAGTTATTTTCTCACTCATTCTTAAAACATCATTTTTGTCTTAAAGAGACAGGTTGAATACAGTATTAATTAATTTTTTTCAAAATGTTTGCCAGGTAGTGTAATTTTGACCACCACAGTTCATCACAAAAAGAATAGCAGTTTTGCAAAAAGAAAAAATGTGTGTTATGGGCAGATTTATGTCCCCCCAAAATTCATATGTTGAAGTCCCAACCCTCAGTACCTCAGATTGTAACCTTATTTGGAGATAAGGTCTTTAAAGAGGTGACTAAGTCAAAGTGAGGTTCCGAGGGCGTGGCCCTAGCTCAATATGACTGGCATCTTTACAAAAAGATGAAAGGATACAGGGATGAACATGCACATTGAGAAAGGCCATATGGGGACACCAGGTGAAGGTGGCCATCTGCAAGTGAAAAGGAGAGGCCTAAGGAGGAACCAAACCTTCCAACATTTTGATCTGGGACTTCTAGCCTTCAGAATTGTGAGAAAATAAATTTATGTTGTTTAAGCCACCCAGTCTGTGGTAGTTTCATTATGGCAGCCCTAGCAATCTAGTACAATGCATAACCTATGTTTAAGTTTGACAATACTTTTCAAATCTTTACTATGAGAAAACCCTTAAATATCTTGTTCTACCAAAAAAATGCTTATCTCTCTAAAAATCTATTTAAAATAATTTCATAAAAATCTATAAATCTCCTTAACAAGAAGTTATAAACTATATAACACAGAAATTATAATATACTGAAGTATGCTGAAAACCAGAGAATAAGAAGGTCACCACTGTCAAGACCTCCATGCTGTGAAGTTTCCATTGTTTTCATCCCTGGCATGGAGATTGACCTGCTTTCTAGGTCAGGGCCCCAAACCCCCAGAGTCAAGCTATAGAATAACTGAAGTTCGATTTCCTTTTTTTGTCTAAAAGATAAAAACAAAATACAAATAAAATTTCCAAAATGTTCTGTCCATAACCCTAAGAACTATCTTTTACATACATGAAACACCCACCCTGTGCCTTGGAGATCATCTCTATGGGTAGTGGGTACCTTTGAAAAGTTTCAGGAAGGGAGCCATGATTTAAAATGATTAAAATGGCCAGGTGCGGTGGCTCACACTTATAATCCTAGCACTCTGGGAGGCCAAGGCAGGAGGATCGCTCGAGGTCAGGAGTTTGAGACCAGCCTGAGCAAGAGTGAGACCCCCATCTCTACTGAAATTATCTGGACTACTAAAAATATATAGAAAAAATTAGCCGGGCATGGTGGCTCATGCCTGTAGTCCCAGCTACTCGGGAGACTGAGGCAGTAGGATTGCTTAAGCCCAGGAGTTTGAGGTTTCTGTGAGCTAGGCTGATGCCACGGCACTCTAGCCAGGGCAAAAGAGTGAGACTCTGTCTCCAAAAATAAATAAATAAATAAATAAATAAAATGATTAAAATATTCTCTCTGTGAAAACTGAGTTATGGGTAGGTGAGAATAAATGGAGTGAAGCCAGTTAAGAAATATGCTGATGCAATTTTCCAAGAGAAATGATAAGAGTGTAAAATGAAGAGTTGTTATAAGGATAAAAAGAAGGAGATAGATTCCCAACATATTAGAAGGCCAGAGTTGACCAGAGTTGGGCGCCAGATTAGTTGTGGGGTGGACAGGGAAAATGTTAAACGAACATGTTAAGGTTGAGATTCAGAATTTTATGGTGTGGGGATTGGGGGTGAATGGTGAGGCCATTAAAAAGATAGGATATTTTGGAGAAGAGGGAAATCGTGATTTATATTTTATTTGTGTTGAATCTGAGGTACTTTAGAATATCTATTAATAGACAGAATTGTCTACCAGGAAGTAAGGTATTTGAGTCTCGAGCTAAGATATTTGGGTACAATTAATTTTTTTATTGATTATAAATTAAATTTTTTATTGATAATGGGTACATAGGGAAGAAAATGTCATATATAACTAAAGATCACAATTAAAACAAAATTAGGTAAATCCTTAATATCCTAGTATCCATTTAATCCTGTCCTTACATAGCCAATCCACAAAGGCAGAACTCTGCTATTACACAGGACCTGATTGGGCTACAAAACAGCTTCCCTGCAAGCCCTGACAACCAAGGACTGCAAGAAAAGGAGCCAAGCCTTGCCTCTAGGAAGGGGATTAGTGGAAGAGTGGGTTCTGTGCCCCAACACTAAATCAACCAGGGTAGCTCAGGGGAAGCTCATGGAACAACTGCTTCCTTCTAGGGAGCTAATTCCACCCAAGATCCCTGGTATGCCATAACCAAGGTTAACCTGCCCCTTGGATGATAAAGTATTGATTTTGTATTTTTCAGGGTATTCAAGACACTAGATAACAGCAAAAACTATTGGAGTGGATGAATTTATGGAGGAAGAGTATGTTAGGATTTTACAACAGGACTCATTCTGTCTCATTTCAGCTGAGACCCAGAGGAAAGAGGTGCCAATTATTCATCCTCATATTCCAAAGCAAGAGGTTAAGGACCAACAATGATAATGTGGCTGGTCAACAGCAAGTTAGAGTCTCCAAACTTTATCTCCTGGCCCCAACTGCTGTGACCTTGATGCTCTGGTGTGACTACCTTGGTCTTCTCTACAACTTCTCGTATACCTCCCTAATTCAATCACATGCATCCTGGGGACTAAAAAAGAGTCTGCTAAGCCTCTATGGGAATGAAGCCATTAACCAGTGAAGTGACTTTCACTTTTTTTAGATCGATATCTGCAAAATAGATGTCATCAATAAGTTTATCATGTACAATAGATTCAAGTGGGACTCAGCTTCTTCAATTATAAATTTTGGGAAGGGTAGAGTCTGTCCTCCTCAACAGCCATGAGTCTTCCCTGCTGTGTCCTGAAGCGGCCCTTGCTTGGAGCACAGTTGGCTTCAGACCAACCCCCAGGTTGTATCATTAAGGACCAAGTTCTAGAGGAAAGGACCCGCTCAGAGATGATATTTTAAGTCTTCAGGCCGGGCGCGGTGGCTCACGCATGTAATCCTAGCACTCTGGGAGGCCGAGGCGGGTGGATCGCTCAAGGTCAGGAGTTCGAGACCAGCCTGAGCAAGAGCGAGACCCCGTCTCTACTAAAAATAGAAAGAAATTATATGGACAACTAAAAATATATATATAGGAAAATTAGCCGGGCATAATGGCGCATGTCTGTAGTCCCAGCTACTCGGGAGGCTGAGGCAGGAGGATCCCTTGAGCCCAGGAGTTTGAGGTTGCTATGAGCTAGGCTGACGCCACGGCACTCACTCTAGCCTGGGCAACAAAGTGAGACTCTGTCTCAAAAATAAATAAATAAATAAAAGTCTTCAGAGAACTTTTACCTTCATATTCTCAGGTGACCCTCTTTGCCGTGTGTCATTATATCATTATATTATAAGGGAATAGTCTGCATATTTCCCAGCTGCACCTGGAGAATAAGAATTGGGGTTAGGACCTAACCCTGGCCTTCTGACCTTAGGCTCTGTGCTTTCCCGCCACCCCATAGCTTCCTCTAGGCCTCTTATGAGTAAGAGCAAGTTGGGCCTCATTAAAAGAAAAATGCACAAAGCTCCGGAACTGTTCTGTATGTTCTGAAATTCCAAGACTCCGGTGCCTATCAGTTCTTAATATTTATCAAACAGGCATCACTTCACTGGTTCTCATCTGGATCACATTCTCAGAGTTTAAACTCAGCACTACAAACACTCCTTCTGTTCCTCCCCTCTCCTATCCTACCTAGGGTGAAATAATTGTATTTCATGTGGTTAATTTGTACCTGCCACTCAGCAAGCATATCCTTACCATGCAGCCTAGGGAAAGGGTGTCTGGGAGAGGAGGGAAATGTAAGTTTTCAGTTAACCAGGGAGTCAGTAGCACAGCAAGAAAACAAAGTGAATGCTAACAAAGACGAATCCGAGTACAAGAAAAGATGAATCATAAGTGTCGCCCTAGCCTGGAAGTTTCCAGGTGTGGTCCCTGTGGGAAAAACCAGGTGCTACATCTGAGCACCTGAGTCTTCTGTTGTCTTGGCTGCTAGAGAGCAAGAATGGTGTTGTGCAAGCCCTGCCTTCCTTTGACTATTTATAATGCAGGCACTAGCAGGCTTCAATTGTAAAAGCTATGACTTTTTAAATAAATATGAATTGAGTCTCTTGGGTAGCAATTCATCATCTATTTATTTCTTCAGCTATTCTTTAAACCACTCACTCAGCCATCCACCCCTTGCTTTTTATATCTATGTGCTGAGTGCTTATAAAGTGTGCACTGTGTTAACTGCTACAAATACAATAGTGATTTCAGCTGAATATGATAGCTTATGCTTACTGAGTGCTTATTATAGAACAAGCAGTATACTAAGCATTGTGCTTAGACTATTATATTTTATTCCCCCAGATTCCCATGATATTCTCATTCCCATTTTACAGATTACATACTCTAAAGCCATGTATCTAATAAGCAATGGTGCCTGTATTCAGTCCCAGGGCTCAAATAGTTAACCATCATGCTAGGCAGACATAGCTCCAGCTCCTATAGACTTTATAGTTTAATCCAGGAATAGCAATAGCTGACCCCATGCTAATCTTTCTTCTCCTGTATTAGTTTTCAATTACTGCGTAAGAAATTATCACAAAATAAGCACCTTAAAACAATACATATTTTTTATTTCACAGTTTCCGTGAGACAAGAATATGGGCACAGCTTATACAGGGTCCTCTGCTCAGAGTCTTACAAGGATATGATCGAGGTATTGGCTGTGGCTAAAAATTACTGAGATCTCTATGCACCCATAAACAGTTCCAAAATGTCTGCAATATTAACTTGATTATCCTTCATTGCTGTGTTATTACTTCAGTAGAACTTACTGCTCTGACCATGCTGTCTTTTCTACTAATGAGCAAAAGTCCAGTGCAAGTTCTAGCATGTCAGCATTCTTTCTCTTGTGCCAACTTTTTATTACATTATAGGTCTCGACCCATGTTTCAAATTGTAACCCTCTGAAAACCTTATTCTATAACTGACATAGCTTAACACTTAATGGCAGATATTGCTTTAACAATATGTGACGTATCTATGTATGAACCTGTGTGTGTGTGCGTGTGTGTTTGTTTGTGTATTCAGTGATGGCAAAAAATAAAAGTTATATGTTAATCAAGATTTGGCTGCACATCTATAAGGAACTGTGATAAACTACTATACCTTGGTACTTGTATTAGTTAGCTAATGCCAAGTAACAAATCATTCCAAAAAAAAAAAAAAACAGCTATAAAGCTCACAATGCTATGGGTTGAAAAATATTAAGCTGTGCTCAGCTGGCTTGTTCTTCTGGTCTCTTCTGATCTCAGAGGGACTCACTCATGGGTCTGTAATCAGCTAGTGGATAGGCAAGTGGCTGTCTGGTCTAAAATGGTCTAAACAGGAATGACTTGTCTGTCTCTCTTCTGTTCTTCAGGCAATTGTCCCTGTCACTTGGGGTCATGGTTACTCTCTTATTTAAAAACTCTACATGAATTTTTATGCAGGTGGAGGGATTCCAATCACAGTAACCTCCCATTCCTGTCACAGAAATAAACACATAGCTTTGGTCCAGCTAGTGAAGTACCTTATCACCTTGGTCACAGTGTTTGGCCAAAGGATGGATATATGATCTAAGCAGGACAAATAATAAATTTTCCCTGGGGTCTATATGTATTAATTAATTAATTGATAGAAAATATTGTTCTCTTTTCAGTTGTTAACTGCAATAATATAAGCCCAAAACAGCCACTAGTCATATGCCTTCTCACCCACCCTATGGAGAAAGTTTCTGGGCCCTAGTACAGAATGAGACTAGCACAAAAGAAGAACTGAAGGATGGGGAGAGAGTGAGTCCTGAGAACAGCAAACAAGCCCCTGGCACACTATCATATAAGGCCAGCTCTATGGCACTTTGAGTTTGTAACATGGTAGTGTGAAAGCTCAAATGAGAGATTTTTCTGTTCTCCATGAATCATGAAGGAACCAACAGTGAAGACTAACTGTGAAGAACCAAATGTGGGGATCCAGGACAAAAAGATGTTAAGTTTCCCCACAGCCACCTGGAAGCACTAGAGCAGTACATCCCCCTTTAATGGCACCCTTCTACTTTCATTAAGATGCTAGAGAGGTGCTAGGTACAGGAAAGGAAGTTTGCCTTTTGGAAGAATAGAGAGTTTATGAAAAAACAATGATTTCTTATGTTTACTCCTAAAATGGGTGAAAATCTTCAGCTAATCTGGGCCCCTACCCTTCTTCCTAAATAAGACAGAGTTACACAAAACATGATGCTCCCACCACCACCACTGCTCAACTACTCAGGAACTGATGATGATCTGTTTTATGAATGTCTGGAGTACTGGCCTACAGAGAGATTATTGTTAAGATGTTAAGAAAGGAAAAACCCTAGAAAGTCAAGAGAGGAGAGCCAAGGGGACCTCTCACTATCTCCATTTGGCAGGAAGAGAAGACATTTCCATGGGCAGAAGTGATACAACAGAAGTGGTGTTGGACTTAAGCCACTTTACCAGTGTACTCCAAGAGGGCTGCACATGAGGCTAGCCAGGCCCAGCAGCAGGAGGCTGTGGGCTGACCACCCATAAAGATGGCTGAAGTGGGAAGAGCTTGAGCCTCAACCTGGCGCCTTGCAAGGAAGCTGATTGTGCAAGGTGGGGACCCCTTGGGATCCTCCCCAAAAAGTTTAATACAGATATACCCCCAAAAGAGAGCCAGTGTTTGTACTCCAGTGACATAGAGGGGACTGCAAGCCAGAATAATAGTAATAATCAAGTGAAAAAGGTCATAAAAAAAACCTATGAACAACCATATAAGGAAATACCTTTTTCTGTCTTTTCCCTTCCCATTCCTAAGCTCAGAGAAGCAAGGATGGCGCAGAGGAATGAGCACATGGAAGAGCTGCCACAGACTCCCCTGTGCTTGGGGAATTGGGTCAAAATGAGAGAAAAGAGCTTTTGAATGGAGAGAACTAAATAAATCTTAGTCCTTGAAAGTGACCAAGAAGATATCAAATCTGACTAGGATGCCATTAAGCAGGTGACCATATAATTTATTGCAAATTCCAGGGCACTAATGAGAGTCAAAGGGGGCATTATTTATAATTGCTTGAGGACAAAAGGCATAAACCAGAACAGTCCCAGGCAGACCAGGACATATATAAAGAAAGGGCTGCAGTGGAGCATAATTGTTAACAGATTTTGGAAAAGTAAAAGTGATTTAGGTTTATATTTGAAATTGAATTATAAAGCCAATTAATACCCACTTATCTTTTTTTACATTGAAGCTACTTTGAGATAGGTCTCTGACACAACTCAAAGGCCACTAAATAACAAGCAAATGTAAAACTAATCAGTTAGGCTGTAAGGACTGACAGATAAGCACTGGGTCCTAGGAAAAAATGGATGAGAAGCCCCTCACCCAGACTTGAGGGTCAAGGAAGGGTTTCCAGAGGAAGAAACCCTGGGCTGAACCTTAAGTACAAGCGGAAAATACCCAAATCTCTGGGAAGAATGGGCAGGATAAAGAAGGGAAGGCAATGGAAAAAGCATGTGAGATTAAATGCAAAGAGAATACTTTATTAAAGAAATGAAGATGGGCAGGATCTAAACCTGGGGCAGGCTAAATCTGGTCCTCTGTCTGTTTTTGTCAATAAAGTTTTGTCAGAAGAGAATCACACTCACTCTATTTTATACATGGTCTGTGACTTCTTTCACACTACAGTGGTAGAACTGGGTAGTTACAACCAAGATTGTCTGGCCTATGAAGCTTGAAGTATTTACTCTCTGACCCTTTATAGAATATATATGTTTACTGACTCCTTACCTAAAGCACGAAAGCACTAAGGACTAAGGAGTGGACCAGTTGCCCCCTTCGGATCACTACTGGTTCTCAGAGAGGTAAACAAAACAGACTTTCTTTATTGCTACATGTAGATCTTTGATTTCACATTTCTATTTTGTTTCCTACCTAGTGAGCTTAGCTAGATCCTGTGATAACAGAGAAGACTTTTGTGTATATCAGAGACAGGTCTAAAGAGATCACCCCTAACATCCTATGCTCTCAGCCCCATTTCCTAAGTTGGATGCCCATAGAAGCAAGCCCTGAGAAGAGGACTGATAGTGTGTTGTTCACTGTGGAGGTGCAGAGACCCTGGAAGGGGAATAGGAAGGTGATAGGTGAGGAATGCAGACAATAAGGAGTGTGGTATTTAGTCAGCTACCATGGTAGAAAGCCAGACCTTTATCTTCAGAGAATGTGTGGGAAATTGTGTACAACACCTGCCTCAGAAATATTCCAGTTGAGGGACGAGGAGGCTGCACTACTTACACACACACCCAGCAGTTATTGACCACGGCCCCCACCGCAGCTGTCAAGCCCCTGTCATGGGCTGAGTGCAGGGGCCCCAAAAGCCTGACAGTCTCCTCACAGAGATGTAGGTACTGGTCATTGGAAAGGAGGCTGCTATGAATGGAAATGTCACGTGGTTCTGACAGAATATGGGAAGGGCACCAGCATCATGTGCTATACTCATGTCCATTCTGGCTTGACTTTGTAAGTGATACCGAAAGGGTCCTGTGGGATCTAGAATAGCCTTTCAGAAAACTAGAAGAAACAATGGAGTGGAAGCACCTGGAGAGACCTGGGATGACATTTCTCCTTAGTCCACTCTGGGCCACGTATGCCTCCCAAACAGAAGGACATTTCCATTGTGGCTAACTTGACCGCTGAGTGGGAAAGAAGAAAGAAAAAGAAAAGAAAAAAGAATAGGAGAAGATAAGAGAGGAGAGATAGGAAAGGAAAAGGGAGAAGAGAGGAGGGGAGGAGAAGGGAAGGGAAGAGCTTAACCAAACAAGATACACAGAATTTCTTAGACCTTCTGGTTTCTCCCACTGAAATACCAGCCCAATTTTGTGTCCAAATGTCTCCATGCTTTCAATATCCCTTTTCTTCTTGGACTGGTGGGTGAGGAGAAATGGTGAGCTATATACGAAGCTGTAGTGTGCAGTCAACCCATCAAGTAGACAATGATGGCCAAGTTTATGACCACCCACCCCATAAGCCAATGAACATGGAGAGGTGTCCACAACATATGTGTATGTATTTACAAATGACATACAGGTAACAGGCCAATGCATGTATGAAGTATTAGTAAACTTTTTTTTCTCTATACAAATCAATACAGAGAGAAGCTATATAATAAAACTACCTAAAGGTTATGATATATTTTTCCCACACCCAGAAGAATGGGAAACCACTAGAATAGAATACTTTTTGGTAGTCAACATTTTGATAGTACCTGGTATTCTATATGGAAGAATTTTTTTCACAAAGAAGTACCATAAATGCTGGAGGTGTACATGGGCCAGGGTGAATTACAGAAAAATATCAGTCTAGACACTTCCACTCCATTGTTATTTCCAGTTACTTGAAACAGAGTTCTAAACCCCATGGGATCTGACTTTCTAAAGGTGTGACCCATCTTATGGTATGATATAGTGGTTTGTAAATGTTTGCAAACTATGTGACACTTCTCTCTTCTAAGGTGAAAGAGGAGGCTGGAGTCTAATTTCCCTCCCTTTGAATGAGGGTTGGGTAGGGAGCAGAGTTAGTGGCTTAGCAGAAGTGATGCAACATGACTTCCAAGGGGCTAGGTCATAAAAAAGATACAGCTTTTTTCTGGTTCTCTCTTGCCTGGATTGCTTGCTTAGGGGAAAAGCCAGCTGCCATATTGTAAGGTGACCCAAGCAGCCCCACGCAGCAGCCCACATGGAAAGAAACCAGCTTGCCAGCCCCAATTTACCAGCCATATAAGTAAACCACCTTGGAGTGGGTCCTGCAGCTCCAGTCAGGACTTTAGATGACTTAAGTCTCAGCCAACATATGGCTGAGACCTCATATGAGAGTCTGAACCAGAACCATCCATCCAGCATGCTCTTGAAGTCCTAACTCTTATAAATCATGGGAGGTTAAAAAAAAAAAAAAGTTATTGTTTTAAGACACTGAATTTTGGGATGATCTGTAACACAGCAATAGCTGACTGATACATACGATATCAGAGTTTGTGATTAGAAGAGAAAGAAATAGGGAAGAGAAACAAGGAAGAGAAATTATACTAAATTAATTCCTTTTACCCAACCCAGGCCTGAATCATGTAACAATACTTACAGGGCAGCTTTTCAGCTATTGTGATGGCTAATTTTAATGTGTCAACTTGACTGGGCTAAGGGATGCCCAGATAGCTGGTAATAGATTATCTCTGGGTGTTTTCTGTGAAGTTGTTTCTGGAATAGATTTGCATTTGAATCAGTAGAATAGGCTGAGTAAATAAGATTGCCCTCACTAATGCAGGTGGGCATGAACTAATCTGTTGAGAGCCCAAATAGAACCAAGAACAAAAAAAGAAGTGTGAATTTTTTCTCTGGTTGATCTGGGATATGCATTTTCTCCTGCCCTGGGACACCAGTGCTCCTGTTTCTTAGGCCTTCAGACTCTGACTAGGATTTATACTACTTTCCCTCATCCCTCCATCCCTGGTTCTCAGACTTGGACTGAGACTTACACGGTTGACTCCCCTCATTCTCAGGCCTTTGTGTTTGGACTAGAATTGCATCACCGGCTTTCTTTGGTTTCCAGCTTAAGGATGGCAGATCATGGGACTTCTCAGCCTCCAAAATTGCATAAGCCAATTCCCATAATAAATCCCTTTCTGTGTATCTACATATATTCTATCAGTTCTATTTCTCTGGAGAACCCTGACTAATACAGCTATGTATGAGATTTGCACGGCACATGTTGCTTCAGGCACCCTGTTTGGTTCTACCCCATGTTATCTTATTCACCTCATCCACCTTCTGCTTATATGCCTGACTGAGCCCCCGCATGCATGAACAGGACCTCCAAAGTGAAATCGTCAAAGCCCTCAGGCCCCATCACTCACCTCCCCCATGTGTAGCCTCTTGCAAACAGTGCTGTCTCCTTATTGTCCCATGCAATCACACACACATGCACACCCACAGCCTCCTGGTATTTGCACAGGTGTGCAGCTCTTTACCTACGATGCCCTGTACTCTCTGCTCCTCCTTCGCTTCACAGCACACTTCCTGGCTCATTCTTCCACCTATGTCAGCCCATCATGATCACTCTGTTCTCTGAACACCCACAAGTTTGTCATCACCTCACCTATTTACTGACTGGCACTGTTGACTATTTTTAATTCTATTCCATCATGTCTTCTGATTAAAATTAAAAATAATGTCTTAATTTGCATTTGAATAATGCTATTTTGATTACATATACATATAAAACATTTATTCTTCAAAAGGGCCTTATGAGATATACCCATGTATAGACATATGTGTATATGTATGCACTTGTATATGGATCTCATTCCCATTTTTTTCTACATGTAAGGAAGATACAGTGCAGAGAGTAAATGCAGTAAGAAAAAGAGCACAGGCTTCAGCATGAGACAGACTGAGATTTAAATCCCAGCTTGTACTGAGAAGGATAGAGTGACCTTGGAGAAGTTACTTAAGCTCCTTGGACCCATAAATTGGGAATTATAATGCTCATTTCCTAGGTCTTTTAGGAGGATTAAATAATGTAGTGATACTAATAGTTACTACTTGGGGGGAAATTGCCATGTACCAGACACTGTGCTAAACACCTTACATACGTCATTACATGTAATTATTTCAGTCTTCTGTGATATGTATTAATATTATACCACTATAAGGACTGAGAAAACAGCAAATGTGCGTAAACTATATAGAGCACTCCATAGCACACAGCAGGAATGCAACATGCAGCACTGCTGTTTACATTGAAGAGGCTGAGCAAGAAGCATTGCCCAGGAAGAGGAGAAGGAAGAAAGTGAAGAGGCAGAAGGATGACTATGAGGCAATCTCCACACCCTGCCAGAGAAGCTGCCCTGGACAAGTCGGGGGTAGGGAAATTGCTTGACAGATCGCACCTTTCAACTAATGTTCCTGTTTGTTTCTAGTGCTGCAATAAATTAAACTGTGTAACAGTAAAAAATTTATTTCCTGCAAGAAAAAGAAATTCTATTTACTTACAGGGTAAGGGTAATCCCACCATGGTCTAAATACACATTTATAATAGCAAACATGGAAAATTAACGTGCAGTGGTAACAAGAGAAGTCTGAGCTCCTCAGTGGGGCCATGTCGGCAAGCACCAGTTGCATGACTTTTCTGGGCCATTGAAATACATGGTTACTTGGTCAGGCTACCCCTCAAAAATGCACTCAAATGGAAAAGCTGGCAGAAATGGAAAAGTTATATTGGCTTCCTTCCTGTTCCTTGAACCCAGAGAACACAATGTTGGCATTTGCTATCACTCTACCTGGGAACAGTCTTCCTCCAGGTAGCCACAGGGCCAACTCCCTCACTTCATTCAGTTCTGGGCTCAGTGTTGAGACGTCAGAGACCTCTCCAGTCACCTTATCAGAAATAGCAACCTCCCCACCTGCATTCACTTTCTCTCTAATTCTACTGACTTGAGCTTTGTAACATTTATTACCACCTGATACTTTAAATGTCATTTTACTACTTTATTAGTAATACTATAATTATACACATCCGTGGATTTAATTGTTTATTCATTCATGTATTTATCATTTTATGCATTGGTGTATTGTCTGTCTCTCCACACTAGAAGGTAAACTGCACAAGAACAGGCACTTCTGTTGTTCATTAAAGCAGTTCAAACATTTACAACAAAGCCTAGCATGTAATAAGTGTCATGGTCTTCTCAGGACGCTATAGCAAACTACCATAGACTTGGATAGTTTAAACAAAAACATTTATTTCTCATAGTTCTGAATAATGGGAAGCCCAAGATCAAGGTACCCACATGGTTGGGTTCTGGTGAGGGCCCCATCTTCCTGGCTTGCAGATGGCCACCTTCTCACTATCTCTTTACATGGTGAAGAGAAAGTGAGCTCCAGTCTCATGCCTTCTTCTGATCCTGTTGTGGAGGCCCCATCTTCATGAGCTCATCTAAACCTAATTAACTCCCAAAGGCCCCATCTCCAAATGCCATCACATGGGAATTAGAGCTTCAACAAATACATTTGTGAGGAACACAAACATTCAGTCCGTAACAGTAGGGGTGAATCAACATTTTCTAAGCAAAAGTTTATCTTTATCCTTGGTTAGAGGTTTGCTTTATTTGTTAAGTTGTTTTTTAATGAGAGGTATAAATAAGCTGCAAAACTGATTAGAGTTGTGTTTTCTCTTCTTTCTCTTGGGGCCCCTGAGTTGGGTTTTCTAAATGTTACATTGACATGAAGAAAAGAAGACAGATCACATATTAACTGTGTCTATTTTTTCATCAAAGTCTTTGTACAATAATTTCAGACTGATTATCCTGCCATAGTCTCGTGCTACACTAAGAGGACTGAGTTGGGGTCATTGTTCCCATTTGATAGATAGAGAAGCTGTGGTTCAGAGAAGTAAAAGAGCTTGCCCAAGGTCATACAGCAATTTAGTCATGTGTGGGGGTAGGGAGAAGATGGCTGAGGTTAGATCACAGAAATACTGATTCCAACCTGGTGAGTGTTTTCATTAGGCAAAAACAAAAAATTGATTGTATGCATATCACCACCACCTACCACAGCACCACTGTGACCATAGCAGACGTTGATCACCCACCATCTCCATGACACACTTCCCCTGCACCAGGGCATGGCATCAGAGTCCTCTTCAACACAGCATTCCAGACAGACTCAGACAAGCAATGGATGTTAAAAGACATAAACACTTCTACTTGTCACCTATCTTATCAAGTTTTTGCCCTCTTACAGTTTCCTGTCCATAAGATGAAGGCAGCACATGACTTGGTTCTAGAAAAGGTCTCTTAGGAATCACTTACTAGAAAGCCTTTCCAGTTGCTCAGCACTGTGTCAACCTGTGCACAATATGTACAAGTACATTACTATTATTTTGATATATTGCACTGGAATGAACTGTGTATTTTATACACACAAAGAGTCATAAAATACTATTATAAATTTTGTGTAAAGACAAAAGTAGATGCTTTAAAATATTTATTTCATTGCCATTACAGATACATGTCATATTTATGCTTTACATAAACTAGAAAGAATGGATCTAATCTTTTGGTACTAGATGATTACATGTTTCAAACGGTCCTAAATCTTGCATGCCTGCAATATCAGATTCAGCAAACTGGTCTTGATAAGGCATGTGTGTTTATTTATTTGTATTGCACAGGCCAAGACCAAGAACAGTCTTCCTTTCAAGGAACATTTCCAAGAAATCTCGTGTGTACCCAAGCAATAATTGTGATACATAATTGTTTTGCAAATAGACGGTAAAGGTAAAATTTCTTTATACCTGATTTCTTAGATACCACCTGGGGTTCTAATTAAAATTCAGTCTTGGTATATACAATGACATCAAATAATGTTATCCTTATCTCATTATGTAACTATTACCTCTGTGCCTTTTGGTTCTGTTTTTAATTGGCTTCCACAGTTCTCTACAAATGACATGGGCAACCAACACAATTCATTTTTTATGATAGCCAAAAGTTTAAAGGATGAGGAAAAGATCCAAAGGTAATTAGGACATCAGGAGTAAAATTTCAGTGATTTGTGGTAAATTAGATTTTATATCATATATACTTTTAACTTATTTTTTATCTTTATCAGTTCCTATCACAAGGCCACTGTGGAGGGAACCTCATCAACATTTTGTAAAGGCAGAAACGTGTGATGAGTGCTGGCTCTCTCCGCTAAGTCCCACCATGGCAGTTTGTCTAGCTTCATTCGTCCTCTGTCAGGCCTTCGCTCAGTGCTCGCCGAGGAACTCTGGGTGGCCAGGGTGTGTAGAGCTTGTTGATAGGTAATATCAGGGGAGGAACCACAAGAGTCTACAGTGGTGCTTAACCCAGGAACTGGCTGCAGAATTGCTGAAGTGGGGAGTGAGGTGGTGATGGGGTGTCTGCAACCTGACTACATTGAGGCAGAATTCTGGAAGTTGTCATTCCTACACCAGCAGGGATAAGAGCATGGCCAGAATCAAGACAGAAAACTGGACAGGCAACAAAATGCACATCGCATTAGTGAATAGGAGTCAGAGGACTGTAAGCAAGCCATCCGTGTGCATGAACAGGAGAGAAAACTGTCGAAATCTCCACGAACTTCTATCGCTAAAGCTGTGAGTGTGTGTGTGTGTATGTGTGTGTGCGCGTGCAGCAGAGGGGCGAGGGAGGAGGAGGGTTCTCTCCCTCCATCAGGTGCCTTAGAAACAATTCTTAGCAGCTAATAATTAATTAGGTGTGCATGGCTTTGGATTAAGGATTGGTGACATAGAGAAGCCGTATTACCAATGCAGAGTGCCCCAGCGTCCATTTTTATTTCACTCCTATCTTCCTGGTCTCCAGGTCAAATGGCAAGACACCTGTGGAAAACCAGGTTAAGAGGATACCCAAAGTAGTTTCCAGGATACCATGATTACATAGGGTATTGAAACCAGAGTCAGAAGGGTCTTCATAGATGCTTCTATAGTGTCTGTGGTTATAAAAGCATTTTAAGCCAAGAGATTTGATTTTACCACTAAATATTGGCTGTGCAACACTAAGCCTCAATATCTCCATTTGTCAAACTAGGATAAGAACACAATTCACAGAGTTGCTATGAAGAACAGATGAAATAGTATCTATAAAAATACTTTCAAAACAGCAAAGTGCTACATAAAATGTTGTATTTATGTAGCCCTGTGAAATGTTCAACAAAATAGATGCCTATGTCCGGTTTCAAGATTTTAGGTGTTGGGAGTTAAAAGGAGAACCAGGAAGCATAAAAAGCACAAAAGTAGAGACGTGTGCAGGGTAGACACTGTCCTAAGTCCTTTCACATACTATCATTGATCTATCTTCACACAAACCCTACATGGTAGGTACAATCATCCCAGTTTCTACAGACAAGCACACAACAGTCATGAACTTCCCCAAGCTCACAGAGCTGTTGTTCTGTGAAAGAATCAGAATCTTGCCTTGTCTGATTCCAAAGTGTATGTGCTTCCCGAATACTACACTGACTCTTCGGGACTTCTTTCAGCAGCTTTAATTCTTTCTACTACTTTGGTCTCTACCTATTCCCTAGTCTCCCCAAAACTAACCCACCTCTCATAAAAGTCCAGCTGAATTCCTATTTTTATCAATAAATTTTCCCCCAATTCCCTGAATCGTTTTTTATTATCATTTTTCTATTTTTTTAATTTTTTTTCTTTTATTTTCAGAGACAGGGGTCTTGCTGCATTGTCCAGGCTGGTCTCGAACTCCTGAGTTCAAGCAATCCTCTCACCTCAGCCTCCCCTGAGTAGCTGTTAGTACCTTTTTTAACTACCTCTCCACCAATATCCCAGTTAGCATCTGCTTTATTTAGCTGGCTAAATGGGAACCGAATGACACTCTGGCATAAAAGCCCCCCATCATCATCACCATCAATATCCATTTTCATCCAGCACCTGTAGAAAAGATGAGTTTGGTGAAAGAAAGAAGCAGGTAGAGGAAGGAGGTCGGAGGGATACCATGACGTCTAACCTCATCTCACCCCTTGGACTGGGTTTGTGCTGGAGAAATACTTAGTCACTTACTTCAGATTTAAATAAAATGCAAAGTCATTTTATATTAAAAATATGGAAAGGCCAGATGAAATCTGAGTTACAGCAATTTCATATTCAAAATAAAAATTCAGTAAGCATATGTTGAGTGCACAAGGCTCTGTGCCAGGGAATTTTTCTTGAGTTTAACATAATAATTGTTGTAGGTAATAATTATCTTGTTTTCTAACTAATTTGCTAATTCAATTTTACCTCCTATGCTTGAGACACGTCACTATCCTGTTTAAGAACAATGGTTCTCCACTACCTGCAGGATCAATTCTACATGCCTACGCTGGCATCAAAGGCTTCTGGTCAAGACCCCAAATTATATGTTCTTGCCTTAGTATCTGATATTTCCTCAAGAGAATATCCCAGTCTTTCTGGCCCTAAAATCATGCTTCACACATTTCTACTTCTGAGCCATTCTCTCTCTCTCCCCTTTGTCCTCCACTTTGCTGCTCACACAAGCACAGAGCCTAAGCAGGGTCTTCCTACTCTCATTTCCCCTACTTAAGCCTAACATATGCTGTCTTCCCTCCTCAAGCCCCGTGAATCACTGTAGGGCACACGGGGACTCTGCCAGCAGTAATGAAAGACGTACTTAGGAGCAGTGGAGAGCCGAGAGCCACATGAATCATAAAACCACTGCTCTACTCTCTATATCCATGTAAACTCATCTGCTTTCAGTCCTAAAGAACATAAGGGGTCCACATGCTACAATCTCATCCACCAAGATCATCCAGTCAGAACTTCTAAGAGGTTAACACTCAGCACACATCTCTGAGCACTGGTCAAGTGAGACACCTCACTGGGCACTTGAAACAGATTATCTTGCAGTGACCCTCACAACACCTTATGAGGTTGAGGCTAAGTTTATCTTCAAGGACATGGGGTGACAGGCTCCATGAGGTTAAGTGGCCTGCCCAAGGTCACAGAGCTAGAGTGCCAGCCGAGGGAATCTGGCAGGGCAAGTGTACTCCTTCACATCCCTCAAGGCTACTGAAAGGTGACCCCTTCCCTAGTCCTTGCAGACCATTCCACCAGGGCTCAGAAAGTCTCCTAGAGGGTTGCATGGCTACATCTCTTCATCCCTCTGCCAAAACTCACAGATTCAGAAAAACAAGACAGCTTATTTATTCTCAGGGAAAGTTGAAGTGAATAGCTTGATGTTGAAATTCCTGGCAGAATGTTGACCAACAGCTCATGCCAATCAGAGTACAGCTCTTTTCCTCTCAGGACAGTAAGAGCCATAGGGATGACTTTTAGCAAGACGCTTTGGGGCTTTGACGACACCTGAAAGCTCTGACATGACATGAAATGGCATGGCCTGCATCTTCCCCATCTGCAGAGCTCTCTATCACCTATAAACACAATAGTGACATTATCTCACGTGATCCTCACAAGCACATTGTGAGACAGGAAAGCACAATGGTGTTATGATTTTCAATGTCCCCAATTTACAGGTAAAGAAACAGAGGTTCTAATGACAAAGCATCCTTGAACTCAAGGTAAAAAGAAAGGGTATGGACAATGTTCTATTTCTTGATCACATTAGTAGTCATATGATATTAATTTTGCCATAATTCATTGAGCTGTATATTCTGTTTTGCACATTTTTTCATGTGTTATGCACACTCCAAATAAAAGAGATTAAAGACGGGTACGGAAGGACATGAAGCTATTAGCTGGGTCTACTCTCATTAGAGAGACATCTTCCCTTACCGTTTCATGCAAATTAGCTTTTTATACTCAGTGAATATTTGAATATACATTATGTGCAAAGTACTGTGCTAACATACTGGAAATAATGTTTTTAAATTAAAAGACAAATGTTTAATAGCATTAAGTTATTTTATTTAATTTCAAAGGAAAGTTCCTTATAAAAAATAGCACCCTATACCCCTTCCTTATCTTTTAACAAACATACACACACATCGTTCTTTGTCATAACTATACAATATTCTGTTTTATAGATGCATAGTAGTTTAACAGTCTAAACTCTTTAAACAGTAGTTTAAACAATTCATGATTGAGTTTGATGCTAGTCTTTGGTATTATATTACATACTGCAAAAAATATCTATGTACATGCAGCTTTACCCATATGTGCCAGTGTACCAGTGAGACAAATTATGTAAAAATATCTTTAATATATTAGTCCTTGAGCAAGCATTTTTATAATTTTGATAGTTATTGCCAGCTTGCGCTCCAAAATTTTGTACCGATCCTTGGTGAGAACATTAATTTCCTCATACCTTGCCAATATGATGACCATCAAACTCTGGTATTTGCCAATTCAACCTAAAAAAACTTCTCCTTGGTGTTGTAATTTTCATTTCTTTGATTATCAGTGATGCTAAGCATTTTTAAGATGCTCATAAGCCAATTTTATCTCTTTTTTATAGATCAGTCTGCTCATGTTTTTGCTTGTTCATGTTTATTCTTCTTTTGGCTGAAAGGTCTCCTTTTGATTTGTAATAACTCTTTATCTATTGAGGAAATCAGCTTTTCATTTGCCATTCTTTATGCTTTTTCCTAGGCAGAAATGTTCCATGTCTATGTGGCCAGATTTGACAGTATTTCCTCTTGCACCTCTTTGATTTTCTGTCTTGTTTAGAAAGGCCTTCCTCATTCTAAGATTACTTAAAGAAATGTTTCTTTAATGCAGCATTCTTAAAGAGACTTGCTTCATGAGCTTTTGCTCTCTCTGGGCAACAGACGTTGGCAACAATATTCAGGTAGAGTCCATTCATGTTGAGTTTAATAGCTAAAGGTTTCTTTAATATGAGATTCTATGAAGATAATCAAAAGAAATAATTGAACAAGACTAAAGCTACTGTATAATATGACAAATAGACTTTAATAGATAATTGACTAATGTATTGTTATACTCAATAGACTATAAATATTATTTGGTGGGCTTCAGCTATATACCCTATTGCTATACTAGGGGAGTAATGGAAACACTTGGCCACATATAATCTCAGCTCCCATCCACTTCCTCTTCATTGTGACTTTTCTAAGTTCTTTTAATTTAATGCTGTGCCTCCCATGTGCACTAAGCTGAAATATTGCTCCATGTGTCAGGGCTCTTTTTTACTTGGTGGGGAGTGTATGTCCTCAGTTTCCACCTGCACAAAGGGCTCAAAGTTCACTCAATGCATGGAGGCTTTACCTGCAGTATTCTCAAGGAAGCTTGCTTTTTTCAGAAGGGTCTGCAACATTTCTGCTTCTGATAATGTATTGGTCCAAGACTTTTTCATTTGCTATAGGTCCTTCACGCCTTTGCTCTGTGCAGTGGCTGACATGGGGAAGAAAAAGAGAATGCGCTCTAACATTTATAATACTGTTGTTAGGCCTTGTACACCCTTACTTCTTTTCAATTCCTTACAAACTACTGCCTCACCTTATTACACTACTTAAATTACTTGTAGAAAAAAAAAATCAGGGCCTCGGAGAGCAGGAGTCATTTACCCTATGTGGCACAGCCAGACAGAGGTACAGGCAGGAGTTAAATCTAAGTCAAACTGCAAAGACTGGGCTTTGATGCATCAGACAATATATCCATGTGAGAAATTAAAAGGTACAACGGGATCTCAATAGAGGGACTGAAGAACTTCCCTTGAAAAGGTCCACAGAGGAGACACTTGGAAGAGCTCTCAATAATACAAGGTGCCCCCTAGGTTTGGCACAACAATAGTCCTTTACAGAAGATATCCTACGCCCACTAATTGGATCAAACAGGGCACCAGCGGGCTTCCCTTTCCCTTTCCCTTTCTGGCCTGCTCTCTGATGGTTGCAGGTGGCAGTGTGGCTGGCTGACTTTTTGTCTAGACAAAACCTACTCCCCACAGCTCAGCTAACTCCTCAGATGCTGCCGGGCCACCTTAGCTCCCCACTTCCCTCCTCCTCTCCGTTCTGTATTCCCCACGCTGCTCCCGTCCTGTGCAAGCGAACACATCAAAGCCATATGGAGTCATTCTTTCTGGGCACCCGTGTCCTTTTTTTCTTCTTCTTTTCCTGGAACATTAATATTAATAGCTTGTTTCTTTGCTGTTGCTTTCTTTTCCAACCTCAAGGGACCAGAACCTTTTCTTGGTCTCTGTGCCAGACAGAGCACTTGTTTGAAGGCGTGGTGAAGCATGCTGGGAAGATGATGTCTCTGATGTAATCCCGGGCCACGCACTGCAAGTGTGTGATGCTGCTCCACCGCCAGCTCAGGCAAGCCTAATATTCTTTCTAACATTGTCCTTTTGGAGAAGGAGGGAGAATGCTACGCAAACAATCCAGCAAAAACCCAGTGAAATCATCCCTAATTAATAAGCACTGGTTTGGGAGCCAGGCTCTGTGCTAAGCATTTTGCATGCCTCATCTCATATAATTATCACAATTTTGCCAGGTTAATGTCGGTTTCCCCATTTTATAGATACGAAAACTAAGTCTCAAAGAGAGCCAGTCGTTTGCCTAATTTCACATAGCTTGTAAGTTTGAGGATAGAAATTTAAATCTCCTAACTAACTGTAAAGCCCATATTCTAAACCTTCATCATCAACTATTTCTGTCCTATAGCCTCTCTTCAGGCTGCATTCCCAGAAAACAGAGACAGGAAGAAAGGCTTCTTTTGTGCTCAGGCAGTGGGGCCGCGCGTCAGAGTATGAGGCCTGGCATGGCGGGGGTGGCCTTTGTGGGTCTGTGTTTGCCTTGCTTACACCCACTCCAGTCGGCCTTGGCACGATCTCTGAGCGTTACAGAAGCTCTGGCACAGGAGGGCTGTGAGGCCAGTGTCCCATGGCCAGGCCTGTGCTTGCTGGCCCTCAGAGAAGGCCCCAGCTCGTGCCCTCTGCTCTGCTGCGTGCGCCAGAGTGCAGCTGCGTCCAGAACAGCCAGAGGAGGTGTGCCAGGCCCACTGGTGACTCCCAAGATGGCATCAGCCATGTTGGAGTGGGGACGAGTGCCAGAGCTTCATATTCATGGAGATAATGGAATGGGAAGTGACAAGACACACCCTGATTTTTTTTTTAATTTTAATATATATCCTCAATAATAAAAGGCTAAAGTGGTCAAAATATCTAGGAACTTTGTCACGTGTGATACGGCTTTGGTGGGCTTTCTAGGGCTCACCATGAACAACTTCTTACATTCTTTTAGCTCTGATCACAGCAGCTTCCTTTTGGCTCCTCAAATACATCTGATTCCCCTGGCTGAGGGCTTTCCAGCCTGTGTCATTTCACCTAGCTCATTTCCACTTACCTTTTGGGCCTCAGTGTCCCTGTCATGTCAGATTAGGTGAGTTCCCCAGACTGCACGGCCTCTGGAGCCCTAAGGTACACAGGATGCTCGAGCAGGGAGCAGCATCTTTTCCTGTAAAGGGCCAGACAGATGTTTTCAACTCCATGGGCCATACAGTTTTTGTCACACCTACTCAATTCTGTGCAGTGTGAACACAGCCATAGGCAATGCATAACCCAAAGGATGTGGCTGTGTTCCAATAAACCTTTATTGACAAACAAGGTCATGGGCCAGACTTGGCCTGTGGGTTTACTGACCTTTTTAATAGGGCATCATTGAAATAAGGAAAGCTGAAACGGAGGAAGTTAACTTGAGTTTCCACAGTAAACTCACAAAACTGGCATCATCCGGATTATTTGGTAGATCACACTCTTGAGTGTGAACAGAAGCAAATATTTCTTGCTGTGCTGAGCTCATCCCTGGTGTGTGTTCTTTTTAAGAGAAGCATATGCTGGTTATGGGCAGTCAGCTAAGATTCTGAATCCCAATAACCCATGGGGTGAAATGGGAACCAATTATTTCTTTCAATATCTATATTTTCAAATGCTTTATAATGCGTTTCCCAAGATGCTTTCTAGCTAGGGAAATTGCAAAAGAAAACTTGAGTGAGAGAAGAACTACAGGAAAATAGGAAACACTTTGCCGGAAATGTTCAGATTATCAATTCTGCTTCAGTTAGAGGAAATAAGTTCATGGGTCAAACTATTTTGGCACACAATTTTTATTAATTCAAAATAAGTTTCCTGGAAGTTTGGCTACATGCAGGTCACAGGCTCTGGCCACCTGTCCTCTGTACCACCCACCTCCCGCAGCTGCTGTTTGTCCCACCCAGACCAGCCATGTTACAGACGTGACCACTATCGGTGTCTTCGTTTTGGATAAAAATGACTTCCCACCAGCTCCCGGCGTCTGCAGAGCCTGGCAAGAGACAGCCAGAGGAAGTTTTCTTTCTTGATTCATTACTCATTTATTGGCCACCCACGATGAGTTAGGGGGACACGTGTGAATGGAAACACAGACTCTCCCTTCAAGGAGCTCCCTGACCAGGAGAGTTAGTAGGTAACACTTACACATGGAACACAATTCAAAAGAATAAAAATGGCATGCAGCAGTGGAGAATGCACCCAGATATGAGCTCCACAGGCAACTGTACCATGTGACCTCAGCCACACACATCCTTGTGGTGAGCTTGCTGCTGGAGCATCAAGCTGTCTGGGGCAGGCTGAGGTTAGGTTGGTGCGTTACAAGGCACCAAGAAGAGAGAGTAATTGTGCTGCTGGAGAACATGAGTGACCAGGGCAAAATAAGGAGGTGTTGATACTTTTCATGAATTCAAGGTCCCCCAGGCTCTTCCACAAATTTCCATTATGTCAGCTGGGTAGTTGAGAGTTTGTAATTCCTTACCGCCCCATGGGTTATGGACGGGGGGTGGCATGGCCATGAGCAGAATGCATGTCTTTAATTCTTGCTCATTGTCTCCCACCCCCATTTTAGGACGATCTCCAACTATCCCCAGAATATCTCATCCAGTCATTGCTGGGAGTCTCCACAACCCATGGGGCCACAAGGTCATATAGACCCAACAGGGGCAACAAAAAATAAAAGATGAGCATTATTATGATATGTGGGATGCTCTGGAAGCCTTCTATAAGCTTCCTAGCTATGGCGTAGGAAAAAATTGTGCACCCAGAGCCCAGAGGTTAGAACTGGGTCATCACTCCAACAAAGATGAAAAGCAGGTAGCTGGGAGGTCTAGACTCCTCTGACCAAGGGATCTGTTGCTCTGAACAGTCTGCTGAGATCCCCCAAGAAAGCACATCATGAAGTTGTGCCTGCCCACTTCAACATCTATTCTTGCTCCCATACGTATACTTCAAAAAGCTTGTTTGCTGTTTCTTTAGTAAAATGGAATGAATCTTTTTCTAATTAGTTTCTTCGGGCCTCCATTAAAATATAAGCAAGTATTTTTTTAGTCTGTTTGAAAGCATACCAAATTACTAGCCTGCATGGGGGCACCCATACATATGACTCCCTCCGACACGCTCATTGCATCTTACACTTCTCTTCCGTAACACTTTTCATAATTGCAATGAATTAAGGATTGGCCTAATTATTTCTTGAGTCTCTCTATCTCCTGAATGTATACTGCATGAGGACTGGGGCTGTGTGTGTCCAATCATATCAAGTTCTTTCACTATTCATATGTTGAATGAACAAACAAAGGGATGTGACCAACTCTGCGGGGCTTATCCCATTGCGCAGAGTGGGAATGCCTGTGTTGGGCTGATTAGGATTGAGTTTAACATCAAGCCCATCACAATCAGATGCTCCCTCTAAAATACCCCCTCCCTGAATCTGTGATGAAAACATCCCCATTGACCCTTGGGGTAGGACAACAGAATGAGAAGAAAAAAAGAATACGGTGGCTGGGAGGGGAGGCATTTCCCCACTAGCAAGTCAGATTATTAATAGTCTGCAGAAAATAAGAAACCTATTTAACATTCTATGGCAAATAGGAAATCCAACACTGTAACAAATAACTTCCTGCTGGATGTTTCAAGTAATCTAGACTCTAATTCTACTGCTCATGAAAAACTGTGTGAGTCCTATAGACAGAGAGCCAAAGCTGAGTTACAGTTTACAAGGCCAACATATTTCTGAGATCGCTCCAGGAGACCTAATGGGAAAATTCAAATGAGGCCACCTGCTTTATTAAATGTCGAAAGGAGCTTACCCCCTCCTCCCCAAGTGCAATTTATTCTCCTAACCTTACAGCATTGGAAATGGGATTTTTCAATGGATTTTTCTTTCAAAGGTCATCGCCTTTAACAAGCCACCAAGCTTTCCGTTGAAAATGGATTTAGATAATTTGGGGTCTGGCGTGTCAGGCTTTTTCTTTTTTCTTTTCAATTTTCCTTTTCTGTTCGGGAAGAGACCCATTCTGATGTAGTCACGCCCCACTGAACAGAGCCAAACCTGGATATAATTATTTCCTCTGAAATGAAAGCAGCCTAATATGGAAGAAACTATTGAAATTGAAATCTCAGAAAACCACCAACCCAAGGCAAGAGTATTTTTATCAATGATGTATTCTCCCAAGAGGCGAGTTATTAAAGTTTCTCATATATACACATATATATGTGTGTGTGTGTGCATACACGCACACACAAATGTTCACCCATATACGCATGTGTGTATATAAATATACATTTTATGTATATATAGTCTTCAGAAGGAAGATATGCTGTCATTAGCAAAGAGAACAGAATCACTAACATATAATTAGAACAGAAAAGTGAAGTCATTAAAAAAAACTGTCATATATTTAATTAAGAAAAATTAGCATTTGGATGCAAGTCTACCAGTTGATGATGAGGTGAGGAGGAGAAAGTTTCAGGAAAACTGGAGTGATTTCTAAATTCACACTTTCTTGACACCCAAATAATCACGAACAGACCTTCCACCTGGAGACACCATATGATGAGTGGAAATTCTTGCTCTGTCATGTTTCTCTTCTTGTTAAAGAGTCACTGAAAGGACATCCAGCCATGAACCTTGGCTTTAAGATGTTGCTGGTTTCTAGGATTGTGCACAGTGATGTCATGTGGGCATGGAATTGTCCCCTGTTTCTTTCCTTTTGGTGTTACTCCCAGAGACTAAGATAGGACTTTAGATGTTTAGAGTCTGAACATGAAGACCAGGTGGAAAAGCCTATTACTCGACTTGGTCCTCACTAGGCAGACTCTCCAGGAATAATAGATTATTCCTTCTACAAGCTCTGCTTGGTTACTGGTTGTTTCTGTTTTATTGGTTTGGGTTTTTTTTATTTGTTGGTTTTGTTTTAGCTCTAACTTAGCTTTTTCAGGAAATCCACTGGAATGGTGGACCCTAAAATTTGCATCTTATGCTCTGTGCTCTAAAATATGCACTTCTTCTCAATCTTGGCCAGAAAAATCTCAGATTTCTTGGTCCTCCAAGAATACTTGCTACCATCCTTCAGGGCAAGACTTCATCTCCCTGTATTGTTCCTCCCACTCTTTTCATTGCCCAGAACATCATTTCTTAGCTTTCCAACCTGGCTGTCCCCTAGGCATCTTCTCAGAATCAGTTTCAACCTCTCCCACCCTCTATACCCCTCTGGGTTGGAGCGCCTGGCCCTCCTACATGCTCCCACAAGTCTTTGTACTTCCATATTTCACTGGACTCCGATAGATGATGTCTAATTGATGTGATCATGCGTCTGTCTCTCCTACAATCTCTAAGCTTTTGGCAGGTAGCTTTTTCTAGCCTTTATAACCATACCAACCAACACAGAGTTGGCAAATTTTAAATAATTATTAATTAAATTAATTTTAAAATTCTGTTTCTTATTTTGTGTCTGAGACAGTAGACTAGGTTATGCTGCTATGACAAGCAACCCCCACGTCTCAATGAAGCACAAAAAATTATCTTAAAACAAAAAATTGCATTTCTCATTGATATTACATACTGATCATGTGTCGTTCAGGGCCTCTGTCCCATGTTGGCCTCACTCAGCCCCAGGATGATGGAGCAAGCATTGTATAAAATATTGCTGGGTTGCCATAGCAGAGGGAAAGATCTGGAGGTAATTATACTGTTGAGTAAATATTCTGACCCAGAAATGACACACAACCCTTCCATTCGCAGCTCATTGGCAGGAAATAGTCATGTGGTCCCCACATAACCACAAGTGTTCCATCCTAGAATTTACCAGACTTTCTTTCAATTGCCCATCATCTCCCACTAGACTAAATGTTCCATGAAAGTCCAATGCTAAACATATATTAGTTGCTCAAGAAATACCTTTGAAGGAATGAATCAAATAATGACTATGCATATATGAATAAAAGAAATCTCAACTGTTTCTATATCTTTGTAAGGGGGTTTTCATGGTGCTCTGACTCCTTTACTGCCTTCTGAGAGAAGAAGAGATCCAATTTATTTATTCATCCTTGGGTTCAGTCCAGAACCACCATCCAATTCATTTTCAAATATACTTCTCTCCAGCCAAAATTCTAACTCATCATTTTTGTTTTATTTTTATGTTGTGAAAGACCCCTTTGGTTAGTAGGAGACTCTTTCCAGAGCTCTCCATTCTGAAATTTATAAACTCACTACACACACAAACAAACACATACACACACACACATTCGGAGACTTGATGTCTTATTTTTAAAAAGGAAGATTTGGCCACAGCTGCCTCTAGGGTTCCTGTTGGTTTGGACGCTCTAATTTTATGATTTCATACCTTCACTGCATTCCAATCTCTTCACCGGTGCTTTTAAAAAAAAAAACCTTAAATCCCTTAACCTCTGACCAGCTTAGCTGTCTCTAAGCAATTTTCAGAAGCATTAGTCTTATCTGGAAGAAGGGTATATGTTAGGTCATTACCCCTTAGGATAGGCAGAAAACTTTTCCTTTTTATCAGCAATATTGCCTGAAATTCCACCATTCGTTGATTCATTTTTTTTGACAATTGTGTGCCAAATTCTATGTGAGGTATTTTATCATAGGCAAATGATAGTGTTAATGAGGTAAATCTCTTTTCTTCTTCTCACACCCCACTTCCCAGTGATGTAATCAGCTGAGCAAGACATGTCATAATCTTTTCCCTGCCTCTGCAGTGTGTTTTACTCCTCCTCATTATCCCTTGAGGAAGCATTCCATGACCATTCTTAGACTAAAGCATCCATCCCTGTAAACCATCCCCACAGCACACCTCACTCCCCCAAATATAACCCTCCTCACACCTTGTTATAAATACGTGTTGAATGTCTTTTTTCCCCAACAGAGAGTATGCTTCCTTGGGAGAATGGTTGGGGACTGTCTTGCTCAACATCTATTTCCTGGTACCTGGTACATTATTCAAGTGCTTTATTAACAGACACATAACAAATATTTGTTGGATGCATGAAAGAGAACTTTTTGGTCTACTTGAGACTAAAATGAGAGCTGAATTACACAATCAGTGCTGAATTATCCAATTCTCAGACTAAGCATGTGCTTATGGAACTAGGGAAAGAAAAAAAAAGAAGAAGAATATTTAAAAGCATTATAAAAACTCCTTTGACGAATTTATCCAGAACTTTGGAATCAAACAATCCCATAAGTAGCTACTTTAATGTTAAGACACATAAACATTTTATGTTATTAAAAAAAAAACTGAAATTTAAGTTCTAGCAAATTCCCAGAGTAAGAAGGCAGCTATGATCTAGCCCATTACCCAACCATCTTAATATATTTTCAGCCAGTCCTCTACTTGTACTCTAGCTACAACTTCCCAGCTAAAAAACTTTTTAATGAAAAGCTAAATGTTGGAAGTGAAAAAGAGAAACCGACAGTTGTGTGCCTGAGGAACATATGGAGAAAGGAAGGAACTGTAGCTGGACTTCTTGGCTGAGCACAGAAGCTTTTGGAGTATTGCGTAAGGCATTACTGGGAAAACATTCCAATAAATCTCATCTGCTATTTCATGTGTGCAAACCTCAGTGCATTTAGCAGTTCCCAACTTTCAAATGGGTTTAATTCCAAAAGTGCATTTCTTTGTCAGATTCTTTTAAGAATTCAAAGCCATTTTTCCCATAAAAACAACATTGTAAATGGTTGTAAGTTTTCCAGGCTAGCTTACCAAAACCCACTCATACCATAATTTAGCTGAATTATATTTGCAATTTTAAAGGAGAAAACAATGGTGCCATTTTCTTTTAAATTCCATAAAACATATCTAAACACAGAGAATACAGCAAAATACATTTAAAAGTCATGATAATTTGTCAGGCCTAAAGGTCTGTTAATATATAAAACAAGAAAAATTAATAAGAACTCAGTTTTATATTGCCTGCTAGTCCTTGCTGTCTCCTAACATGCATTTTCCCCTTCTTCCTTTAGAAAGAGAAACCAGTGCTCAACTTGTAGCTGGATACAAGGTCAACCAGAATAAAGAGTTCATTCCACAGCCCTTGCACAGCTCGGTAAGGCCATGTGATTAATTCTGCCAGTGGGGTGCAGGCAGAAATGATGTGTGTAACTTCCAGGTTATACCCTTAAAACTACAGCCCCTGCCCCTCGATTCACTAGAATACAGGAATGCTGGCAAATCACCCCAGATAGCACAATTGAAGGTTGAACCCTGGAAAATAATGAAGCACAGGAGAAGTTTCAGACCACTACCCCCCCCCCAGCACACACACACACACACACACACACACAAACAAACAAAACCAAGAGAAGTTTCTTTGACAATTTTGTAGAGCAAGGCCTCCCTATAAGTTCTAAACCATCTATGTAGCAGTTTTAGTCAGAGAAAAATAAATTTTTAATCTCTTTGAGTTGCTTTTATTTTGGGTCTCTCTGTGACAGTAGCCAAGTATATATCTCAACTAATATAAGCAAAAAACCTATGATCAAGGTAGAGAACCTGTGGAGATTTTGAAAGAAATGTCTCAGAATTTCCAGAATGATGCTAATTCAAAGAAAAATTTCTGTTCAAAACTCATTTTCTTTTTCTTGAAAAAATACCATGATTTGCCTCATTAATATTTGTCAATATAGTTCATGGAGATATTTTCTTTGGACCATATTCTACATCTAAACAAAAATTTTAACAATTCCCTTCTGTCCTTTTTTCTTTCTGTTCTTCCTTCCTTACTTACTTCTTTCCTTCTTTCCTTATTGAACCCTAAGATGTACCGGCATTGGGCTGAGAGGATAAGGTTCAATACAGCACAAAGCTTTGTCCTCAAGGAAGTCACAGATTCATAGAAGAGACCAAAACGGAAACAAATAATAGCCCCACAATATTGTAAGTGCTATAATGTAGTTATTTTCAAAACTCTGGAGAAACACAGAAATAGAAATGTCTGTTGAAAATTACCACAAGCATTGCCTCAAAAACTGAATAAAGGGGGTTTGGGGAGTCATAGGTAATGGGTACAGGGTTTCTTTGTGAGTTGATGAAAATATTCGAGAACTGATTAGGGTAATGGCCGCACAAATCTGTAAATATACTAAAAGGCATTGAATTGTACAATTTAAAGGGATACATTGAGTGGTCTATTAATTACATCTCAATAAAGCTGTTACAAAAAGAATAGTGAGGAAAGATTCAGAGTTTCATTGGAAAGAAACTTTAGTTAGTCTGACTTTTCCCAAGATGATGGAATGTATGCACATGTATGAATTTGTACATACTTGATTAGATCAAAATAATTCTCAGAAGTTTTTATTTCAGATCCAAATTTGCTTGATGATAAGAGCCAGGGGCTCAGGTACCTCCCACAGAGATTATGATTCAGAAATGAATCAAGGAAAAAAATTATGTATGTTTTTTACTTGTAAAATATTTATTTATATAAATATGTATGCTATACTTATTTATATAGATATGTCTATAAATATTTACACTGTACATGTTTATATAAATGTTTCTATTATTAATATATTTATGTTTGTTCCTGTTCAGCATATTTAATACAAAATCTAGGGTAGAGCACATTAAGGGCTCCAGTTCTTCATCCTTCTTTGTATCTGCACTCTTTGCCACAGAATATCAGTGGCCATTGTATGACTGGAATTTGGAAAGCATTTGTGCACTTGGATTGTTTCTTATACTTTTGACATTTGTTGTAAGAACAATATTAGCTCAGCTAAACCCCTGGTCCAGGGAAGGATGAGAACCATGTGGACCTCAGCTGTGCCCAATCCAGAATAGAAGAGCCCCCCACCCCCAAGGCAACCAGGGATTCATGAGCCAGCCCAGCTGAGAATGGAGACCAGAGACCCTATCAGCCAAGCTCAGTCTAAACCAGCTGACCCCACCCAACTTACAGAAGACATACGAGCTAAATAAATGCCATTGGGATGTGGTGTTTATATAAGAAAATTATGGGCATAATTAACTGATACAAGCCAGAGAGGGTTTATGAACAAGCAAGTTGGGGACACAATTTTCTGGTCTGTACTCCCATTCGTGTTTTCCCCTGTCAATTTAAATACCAGCAACTGATTCTGATACAGCCAGTATAACTTTTTCTCCTCTGCTAAGCATGTCATTTAGGGTGCTACATGTACCACTGCTCCAAACTCTGAGACTGGATGAATGGAGAGAAATCAAAGTCTTCCTATTGGTGGACAGAGAAACTTCAAGCAGCTTTCTCTCATTACCACAGCTGCCATCCTTGGCCTTTTGCTGCTAGTCAACAACCACATCTCAAAGCCACTGCTTTTATGTGCCATGGAGCAAAATCATTATCATTGATCCTAGGAGACAATAGAGGCCTTTGCCCACAAAGACAAACTCATTTTTCTCTCTCCCTAAGACCCTTGCTTCGTTTTCAAGTTCATGTTACTTACGCACTAAAAATTGAACAAGCATTCAATGAGAAGTAGAAGGAGGTGTTTATTTTGACATTTGAGTTTCCTTTATACATGGCTTTTATCTGTGCCCCTGATCCAAGATGGTCTCTGTAAGGACTGATATGAGATTGAATACCTTGTACTGTTTGTCAGGGTCTCTCATGACTAATGGAAGTGAAGACTTACCTTTCACAGTAATCACAAAATTGCAGTTATTTAATTTGATTTTTATAATTGTTTTATTAGACTACTGTACCTATATTCTCAATATTATATCCCTAATGCTTGGCACATAGTCAAACACATGCTCAGTAGATACTTATTGTGTGCCTGAAGACAAATCAAAGTCTTTATAAAGAGAATATATAGTATAGATTTAAAATCATATACTCTCTAAATTGTCCTAAAAATTCAGATAATGAATGACAACTTCCAAAGCCATATACATATCAAAAGAAACAGTGTAACAGAGATTTTTTTTTTTTTAATTGTGGACTTTGGAATAGACAAATCTAGACTTGAATCCTATTTTGTAACTTTCGATTAGGAAAATTAGTTCAGCTATCTACACCTCTACTTCCCCATTTGTAAAATGGAGATAATAAAGACTTCACATGATTGTTACAAAATTAAAATCATTTCAGTGAAATACTTGGCATATTCTCTGGGCTCAGAATAGTAATAAATGGTAACAAATTAAATGACTTTCTAAAAATCTTCAGGGTTATTTTGAGAGGAAGAAAGAGTGTATCAGTTCGAAAACATTAGTCAATTAAACTTTAGAAACAAACTTACTTTTGATAAATTAGTCACTCTGATCATATAGCTATGGAAACAGCATACATGTAGCTGAATCAGAAGCTCCCAGCCCCACCCTGTGGAAGCAACAGAAACTGAATAGGGGACTGGGAAGATTTGTCAGATCTCTTGGTGCCAGTGCTCTCTACTTGAAGGGAACAGTTCACAGTTAATGAACATCCTGTAAGTTCCAGGCACTAAGCAGAAGCTAGAGAATTGAATACAAATCCCTTAACACACTGTGCTGGAGCAACAACCCCTTAACCTGAATGCTTCCCCAACTAAGTCCAAAGCCTATAAGGTCCCTTATCAAGCCTTGGTCATTTCTGAATCCCTAAAATTAACTTAGTACAGTACCTAGCATGTAGCAGGTGCTAAGTACCTGTTTATGGAATGAATGAATGCCCTTTATAATAGTCCCACAAATATCATGGTGGCAAATAGTGTCCTTTTTGGGTAAATGATAAGAGCCTTCAACATTGAACAAAGCACCTCACCCTATATGGTGCTGCGTGTCTCATCTATGTAATCAAAATGGGACTGAGAAACCCCCACACTGGGCCATACCAAATGACATCTGAAAGTATCATGGCTCAAACGATCAACCCTTTGGAAACAGTGAAAACACTGTGGGAGCATGCTTACACTTACACACACATACACATGCACACACACACACACACACACACTCCTCACAAGAATGAGCCCCTTAACTCAATATTCATTCTAGGATTAGGAATAGACATTTAGTTTCCAAAAGAGTCACAGTCTTAAAAGTATTCTGACCTGGTTCCAGGAACATAAATTTACATAAATTAAAATATTGAAAGCATGATTTTCTAAGTCATATTCCAGAAATGATTACTATATTTAAAATAATGAACAGAATGATGGCATCCTCCACAAAAGGCTTGACTGTCTCAAGCTTGCCCATCGACTCCGTGTCAGGGGCTTTAAAAATGTACAGATTCCCCACCCCATCCCATCCCTTGAGATTGCCCTAATTCTGTGTCAGTAAATCCATGACCTGGGCTTTTCTTTATTTTTGCAAACTTCCAGGTGATTCTGATTCTAGGTATGAGAACTAGCTTGAATCAACTGTAGGACCTTTCCATTACTAATATTCAGTGAGTCAGCCAGAAAAGAGACTGCAATATCCATCACCCTCCAGATCTTCAGTTACCTGGTTTGGCTACCTGGAAAGATGTACCTTCCTTCTTTAGACCTCCTCAAATGTCTGTCTGAAAGCTGCAAGCCAGGCTTGAGAGGGTATGTATCCCAGTTAGATGTCAGCTCTTCTGTCAAAGAGCTGTGCTCCCCTGCACAAACTTCCAAAGATTTTCTCAGGGTCCACGTGTGAATCTGCATTCTGAAGGATATTTACTGGGACTTGAGGAATTAGAGAAGGGAGAGAAAAGGGGGAAAGAGAGAAAACAAGAGAAACATTTTAAAAGAGGAAGACAAAGTGAGTCCAAGTGTGTTTAACCAGTCAATCAAGATATATTTTTATCCCTGATTTAGCTCACAAAGCACTTCTTCTCCCAATAAGCTAAAGCATCTCTTCTAAATCCTCACCTAATATTTGAGTAATATAGTGGGGATGAGACTATTATTTTATATTTTACAGAGCCAGAGAAGCTAAAAAGCATTTGTAAGAATCTAGCACAATTTAGAATCAGAGGTTTTAGAGCTGTGATGGATTTTCTAGAAATCTTCCAGTTTTAAACACCTGTCATTGGACAGGTAGTGTTTAATTTTCCTAGTTTTATAGATAACAGGAGCTAGTGCTAAGCTTGTGCTTGTGTTAGGAGGATGAGAAGGGGCCAAGAAGAGAATCACTGGTCCTGTAAACACAGTATTTTGCAAAAACCTGCTTGTGACCTGATACCCAGGACCTTATTCTCTTAGCCCAGTGATTCCCAAACTCATCAGAATTTATTTCAAAAATCTGATGAATAATTTCTACATGCCAGGTTCTGTTAAATTCCTTCAATCCTCACAGCAATCTTGGGAGGTAAATACTATCTTTACCTCCATTTTACTAATGAAAAAAACCAAAGCACAGAGAATGTAAGTAAGTTGCATAGCTAATTAGTGGCTGAGCCAGGACTGTGAACCCAAATATTCCATTCCCTAAGTCTTGACTCTTAACCTCTGTGCTTCAGTGCCTACCAATTTTGGATTCTATCAATGCACTCCTTTTAGGGTAGGAACTACCTTCTAGATAAGCCATTTTTCCCCCTCTCAAAGAAAACCATCTTTAGAATGTCTTGATAATCTTCCTGCAATATAAACACCACAGAGGAATGTGAAAACTAAGGTTCAAGAACCAGGTACCAGGTCTGACTCACTTCTTATGAGTAAGGCAGACAAGAGGGAAAACATACCCAAATCATTACCCCAGATATACATGGGAACTAAGCGCAAAGAATCATTCAGTGCCCATTTCATATTCACCAAGCCTGTGTTGCAATAGTTCTCTCTCCCCAAATGGGAGTGTTCATTTCTCCCACTTATCTTAGAGACCAAAAGGCCAAAATACATCAATTGTTAAGAAGTGGCTGGCATATCAAGGCTGTATACATCCCCAGAATAACAGCCCAGATGATCCCTGGCTCTAGCACCTGCCCAATTACAATACCTGTCCCCTTGTCTTAAAACAGCCTGGAGACATCCCTTTCCCACTAGGTTGGAAGCTCCTTGAAGGAGAGCATTTATTCTTTTCACCCTGGTATCCCTGCACACAGCCCAGAGCCTTCCCAAAGGGAGGTTCTCAATAAATATTTAGTGAATGTAAAATCACCTTCTAGCCTGTGGTCTCAACCAGGGCTGATCTTTCTCCCAAGGGAACATTTGACAGTGTGGAGACATTTTGGTTGTCACAGCTGGGAGCGGAGTTGCTAGTGGCACCTGGTGGGTAGAGGCCAAGGACGCTGCTAATCACCCTAACATGCACAAGACAATGCCCACAACAAAAAATCATCCAGCCCAAAATATCAATACTGCTGAGGATGAGAAACCCTGTTCTAATTCAGTATAGTTCTTTCATAGAGAAAAAAAAAAAAAAAAAAAAAAAACCCTGAGTACTGAAGAGATGGAATTTCTTGCCCGTCAGAATGGTGGCAGTATCAGGTTTAGAACCTGACTCTCAGACTCCCAGCCCAATGTCCTTTCTTTCACTGATAAATACTCCAGAAATCGGGACAGCTCTCTGCAGATCACTCACTTGGTTTCCTAAACCAAACAGACTCATGCTAAAAAGAGAATCTTAGATTATAGCATGATTTCCTGCTGTCTATTTTTACTTAAAAAAAAAAAACTGCATAGCTTGGTGTATATAAATAAGGCAAACGTTGTAGGCATACATATCTTTAACTGATTTTTTTCTTTAGTTTTCTACAGACTGATGAGACAGTGCTTCTTATTACTCATTTTTATCTGAAGATGGGTTAATGATTGGTTAACTGGTAATAAATTAAGGGCATGAAGTGGGCTTTAGTTGTAGCTCTCTCTTAACCTCTCTCTCCTGATCTGAAATAAACATGGAAAAAAGTTAAATCTGCTACTTTTGAGTAGTAGTTGCATTATTTATATTTTTTAAACCCTGGGTAAGATGTCCTCCTGCAGGAGGAAACCTTCAGTGTCCTGAAGCCACTGGCCATCCCCCAAGACAACTTATTTTTACAGCTGTTTGCAGGGTCCAGAAGGCCGAGTGAAATATGAGAAGAAGCAAAATCTTTGGGTCTAGACATCTTTGCCATTTACTTGGGCAAGTTAATTAACCTCTCTGAGATGGAATTTTCTTTTGAAAATGGAAATTCTTTAAAAGGAAATAATTACAGGGATGTTTAAAAAAATAAAAGATGAATTAAATTCCTTCTGAGAGGAGTGAGTGCAAACTTGGTGAGGATAATAGATTTCTGCCTTTTCACTGTCAACAGAGCTCTTACTTTTTTCTTCTTTTTATCCCTCATAAGAAGACTAAAAATACCAGGGCAAGATTTAATTTCTCTCTAGTCAACTGTGATAACACAAAAATCTTCAGACACTACAACGTGTTAAATAGGTTTGCTCTCAGAGTCGACTTGGTGACTCAATCCTGTCCCAATGAGCTTTGATTACCTGGTGCATGTTGGACACTGCACAGGGCACTTGAGGAATCATGGGGGGCCAGGAAGGAATGACTCTGTTCCAAGCCCTGCCCTTAGGAAACCTGTTTAGTGAGAAGACAAGGGCACATGGGATCCTAAAACCACACAGAGTGGGGTCTACGCTCTCCAGGAGGTGCCGCGTATTCATTCCTTAGCATCAAACAGAGACTGCTTCCGGCTGGGCACTAGGAAAAACCTTCATGGAGCTGTTGACATTAGAGGCGACCCCTCAAAAATTCAAGCAGAGCTGTCCGGGGAGCACATTTTTGCAGGAGGGAACAGCCTGGTTACAGAAGCCAGAGTATGGAAATGTAAGAAGTCTGGTTTCCCAGGAGGGCAGGCTCTGCAAAGGGATTAACATGAGATGTGCCTTCTTTGTTTCTTCATTCATTCATTCATTCATTCATTCCATATTATTTTATTTATCCCATAGACAAATGGGAGCTACTAAAAGTTTTGGAGCAGGGATGGGGTATGAGATGGGCTTTCAAGATCATTCTGCAGTGCGGAAAAAAGCACACATGTTGATTGGTGCAGGGCAGGGAGGACAACATAAAGACAGCATAAAGCTCTTAAACTGTGATCTGTTCGTGTATTCCTCTGTTCGAATTGGAAACATGCAGTCTCATATTTGGATGGGGTCTTACAGGTCATCTCGTACAACCTCGTACAGGACTTACTGGGGTCACATATTCCACCTGACCCTCCCAATGGGAGGAGCACTGGTGCATAGAATGACCCAGGGCATGAGTGAAAAACTCAGCTCTATAAGCCCAGGAGGTGGAGAGGTACGAGGCAAAGGCCCCAGCTTCCATCTGCTGAGAACTGGACTCAAATCCAGCTCTTCTCCTGTGAGCAGAGCAATCCTGAGAAGGCTACTCTCTCAGTCTTGGTTTCCTTATATGTGAAAAAGGAACAATAATCAATCCTTAACAAACAGGGATATAGTGATATAAAATGAGCTGTCTTACCCACCAAGGCCAATCACAGTAGACACATATTCCCTTTGGTCTGAGCCAAAATCTTCCTCCTTGCTTGATCCATTCATGGGACCTAATTTCACCTTCTAGAAATAATAGAACATATTTGCTTGCAATTTCACAGGACAACATTAGAAGACAGAAGCCACATTCCCCCAAGTCTTCACTTCCTTAAGTCAAACATCACCTTCCTCAGATAACACATTTTCCAAAAAAACTTATCTTTGTAATCCTAACATATGCACTGGAATGATGTTTAAATTCTTGGTCTGTAAGATAAGACTGTATTAACACATAGGTTGAGGGGTAGAAGTAGGCTTTCTTAAAAGCAGTCCGACGAGTTTGCTTGGCTAAGAGGGAAAGAGCAGGCCATGCTGGTGATCTCTGCAGAGACTTCTGACTCCCTTTATATTCCCTCCTTGCCCTGTTCTCATAAATTGTCAAACATTGTCTAGGATAAGGCCCAGGGGGGAAAATAATTTGAGAACCACTGGTGTAAGACACATGGATCAGTGTTGGTCTGACTACCCAAAATAAACCAAGACTAGCAAGACTAAAATAACTCCAGCGCTTCACGTTAAAGAAGCAGTGACGAGCTCCTGTGAAGGCAGTGCGTAAAGCAGCCCTGTAGCTTTTAGTACAATTAGTCTGGCCTTGGGATCTGAGCACAGCCTCCAAGATGAGGGATGAAATAAAATCGGTGGCAGAGACCCCGTGCCCTTCCCACTAGTGTGGAGAACACACTGATTCTCCCTCTGGTAAAGTGGAGCTTCTTTTCCAACTGACCCGTGGCCCATAGAAAACATGCTTTGCATTGACTGTTTTCTATGGACCAGGCTCTATGTAAGGTCTTGGGGATAACAAGGTGATTAATACAGTATTGCTGGGGTCTGGCTGGAAGCAGAGTCAAGGAAGCCTTCTCAAAGGTGGTGGCATAAAAGCTAAAATTTCACAAGGATTTCATCAGGCTGAAGATAGGGAAGAGAATCCCAGGCCAATGGAACACATGCCCAAAGCCTAAGGAATGGCCAGAAAAGGGGCAAACATAGGGCGTATGAGAGGCTTGAAATCCATAAACAATGTGGATTTTTTTTTTTAAAGGGCATTAAGCATGAAAATTACATGAAACAAATTACGTTAAGAATCCTCTGGGAACTGCTCCCAGAACAAGTTGGAAGAGAGAGACCAGAGGCAGGAAGGTGAGTTAGAAGACTGTTACCCAAGCCCACACCCTTTGAGATGAAGCCCTGGGTTAGGGCAAGTGGCTTTAGTGATGGAAAAGAGACAGTAGATTTGATAAACATATTGGACAAAGAATTAAATTAAAATGTATCATATCCCTGTGTAATGATGTTGTGTCATAATTGGGGACACAGCAAAAAGGGTGGGTCCTAATATCCCCCAGACAGGAACACAGAAGAACCACTACAAAGAAGAGCCACATTTATTTAGATATTTATGCTCTGCAAGAATGATAGGGGGAAAGAAAATCCCTTATTTCACTAAATATTTATACTATATTATGCTCATTAGATGTATAATCCCATTTACTGTTTAAAATCACTTTTTTTTTTTTAAGAGACAAGGTCTCACTCTGTCACCCAAGCTGGAGTTCAGTGGCATGATCATAGCTCACTGCAACCTCAAACTCCTGGGCTCAAGCAATTCTCTGCCTCAGCCTTCCAAGCAGCTGGGACTACAGACACTGCTCATACCACCATGCTTGGCTAATTTTTTTTTTTTTTTTGGTAGAGACAGAGTCTGTTATGTTGCCCAGGCTGGTCTCTAGCTCCTGGCCTCAAGTGATTCTCCCATCTTGACCTCCCATTAAAGTCATATTTCAAAGGTAAGTTTTATTATTTTACATTCATGAGTTTGAATGAGTTTAAATACCTTGCCCAGGGTCACAGTCAATAAACTGTCGACTTAAAAACAGAGAGGAACAAAGCAAGAAAACATTTCAATGGATATTAAATTGAAAAAAAATGTCTATCTTCTAGGAGCCCAGGTGGCCCAGACTGTGCACATTAAAGAAAACCCCAAAAGAAACAGTTTCTCTCACACATTTCTGGTGGAAATACAAATTGGGACAACCTTTTTGGAAGGAAACTTGGCAAAACTTAACAAAATGTCATATACACTGATCTTTTGACCCAGCACTGTTACTTCTAAGAAACTATCCATAAGCTACACCTCCAGCAATCTGAAAGTACCTATACACAAGTTTATTTGTTGCAGCATTGTTTGTATACACAAAATATTAGAAACAACTTACTCATACATCGGAGAGTGGCTGGATAAACTGTGGTACCTCCACACATTATAGCACTATGCAGCCATAAAATAAACGAGTAAGATCTCCATGAACTGATGTGGAGTGACTTTAAGGATCTATTTTTAAGTGGAAAAGAAAAGTAAAAAGTATTTTCTATAGAGCATGATAACTTTTATAAAAGAAAGAAGGCGATATAAGAAATAAAACATGTATCCGCTCATTCATGAAGAAGAAATACAGAAAGCATAAACCAGAAACATGAGAAATTGGTTACTTACAGGGTGTGGGTGGGAAACTGATGGGAAGAAAATGGGGTAGTAGGAATCTGGGGAGAAGTTACATTCTTCTAACTATACCTTCCATTTAGCTGGGACTCTTCAACCTTGGTGAGGTTTTACAAAGTAACTAAATAATTACAACCAATCAGGATGTAGGGGACAGGGGATCTCAAGGGAGTACAAATATTATAGTAACAAATGAGCCTAACTGCCTCACGGAGGGACAGTATCACTACAGCGAGGGAGGTGGGGAAGAAGAGATCTAACTTAAGTAACCTTGGAAAACAGTATTTTGACTATATGCTAAAGGCTAGAGATAAACAGAACTGTGTGCAGATACTGTACTTTAGTTAGTATATTCATCTATCACACAAGAACACGAGTTAAAAATGTTGAAATGACTTTATGTGTATACTCAGATTGAGTAAATAAGTGAGTATATTGTGGATAATAAAATGCCATGTTTCCCATGTTGTAGAAAGGAGTTACAAATAAGTCTGTGTGTATGTGTAGATATATGTGTGTGTATATATACGTATATTCATTAAGTGGAAGTGGATTATCATAAAAGTCCTCATCCACCTCATGTTGAGTAAGCTGAGGAGGAAGAGGATGGGTTGGTCTTGCTGTCTCAGGGATGGCAGAGGAAGAAGAAAATCTGCACATAAGTGGACCTGTGTAGCTCAAATCTGTGTTTTTCAAGGGTCAACTGTATAGACAGATAAGTAGATAGATATAGAAATAAATATATGTGTATTGTATGAGTAAGTAAGTATATGTATATTCTATAGCTCTCTCTGAAAAGATGTCTTAGAAGAATACCTCAATAGCAACAAGCAAACCTCAACGTCCATTTCTTGGTTTTTATTTTTATTTATTTATTTATTTTTTTCAGCTTATCATCATGGGGGGTACAAAAGTTCAGGCCACATACACCGCCCATGTCCCGCCCATCCCCATGAGTCAGAACTTCAAGCATGTCCATTCCCCAGATAGTGCGCATTGCACTCATCATGTACCATTCCTTGATAAAAGGAAATAGAGATCCTTGAGAAGTGGTTGATTCCAGGGCAGAAGCAGGAAAAATTATAAAATGAGACTGAAATACCTTATGATGCTAAAAAATAAGGAAATGCTCAAAAAGTGATGAGGACATGTTGAAAAGACACAGGAACCCAGCTGTGTTTAAAGAGTTGGAGAACTTGGCCAGGCGCGGTGGCTCACGCCTGTAATCCTAGCACTCTGGGAGGCCGAGGTGGGCGGATCGTTTGAGCTCAGGAGTTCGAGACCAGCCTGAGCAAGAGCGAGACCCCACCTCTACTAAAAATAGAAAGAAATTATATGGACAGCTAAAAATATATATAGAAAAAATTAGCCGGGCATGGTGGTGCATGCCTGTAGTCCCAGCTACTCGGGAGGCTGAGATAGGAGGATCGCTTAAGCCCAGGAGTTTGAGGTTGCTGTGAGCTAGGCTGACGCCACGGCACTCACTCTAGCCTGGGCAACAGAGTGAGACTCTGTCTCAAAAAAAAAAAAAAAAAAGAGTTGGAGAACTGGTTGTGGGTGTGAAAACAAAATCGACACATTTGGTGTGAGAAGTGTAATGAGTAGAAACAATTCAAACAACTCAACTCATTAATTTGCATAGCTTCAGAGTATCCCCCTATAAGATGCTTATTAATTACAAAAGGAAAATTCAAATCATTACAGTGGAGCAAGCTGGCAGATATCACCTTAACCAAATGACCAAAGTTCACCTCAATAGTAATAAGATGTATCAACATTATGCACCTTCTTCTGATGCACTGAGAAGTGTATAACATCACCGTGGAGAGAATCTCCCAACAATCTCATCCACACCAATGCAGTGAGTTTGGGACCATGTTTTCTTTCTTTTCGTGGAAAAAACCCCAGTTAGCTACTATTATTTAGCAGTGGATGATAAGAAAGCTGAAACATCTTTAATTTAGCTGACTTTATCAACAATCACCAAATAATAGAATCATATTGATGCAAAATAAGTCCTCATTCTACTTGGGGGAAAAATTCAATTAACGACTGAATCACGTAGAGCCACCCCATGGTTACAGAGATTTAGTGATTCATTGCAACCTAAAATTGCCTGTAGTGGTGGCAGTGCGAGTTCCCTCTTCTAGTTTTGCCAGCCTCCAGCAGCCCTCCCTGGTTTCCACCCATTACAAAGCAAAATTAAAAAAAAAAAAAAAATCACAGCGGTTAAAAAACTTAAATTGGATTACACTCACACTGTTTAGAAAATAAGATTTTACTGGTAGCTGCATTCAACTGACTAAATATCCTTACATTAGCTTATGGCTCATTTGTATTCTGATGGTGGTTACTATTTTTATTTATAGGTGTCTGGCTCCGAATAAGTGGGGAAAGGGTGAAACGATATGTGGTTTCAAGATGAAATGGACAATCTGTTCAGTACACCAGAGTTTCTAACAAGGAGCTAGGATTGTGGGTGACATAGAAATTACACGGACATTTATTTAACACTGTTCCTTTGCAAAGTTATCTACTGAGGCTGTAAACATATGTTTTTCAAACTTTGCTGTACATCAGAGACAGGCACCAAAAATGCAGATGCTGGATCTCTGATTCTGAATCAAAATCTCTAGGAGTGGGACTCAGAAACCTATATTTTTAACACCATTCCCCAGTAATCCAGTAAACAAGCAGTTTGGGGAATACTGTTCTAAATGTTCACCGGTCTTATTCCAAGCTATCAAAGATGATTCAAGTATAGATTAATCTACAAAGACAAAGTTCACCCCTGGAGATTAACCAAGGGTCAGCAAACTATGGTCCAAGGGCCAAATCCAGCTCATCACTTATTTCTGTATATAAAGTTTTATTGGAACACAGCTATGCCCTTTCATTTAGGAATTGTCTAAGGCTACTTTCCTGCTAAAATAACAGAGCTGAGTAGTTATAACAGACAACATATGGCCCACAAAGCCTCAAATACTTACTATCTGGTCCTTTACAGAAAAAGTTAAAAGTTAAACTTCTGATATAAATAGATGCCAGTGTCTGGGGGACCAGGAAAGTGGGTAAACTAAGATAGGGTGGCAGAGCCACTGGTCACAGTCAACTCCTTTCCTTGGATTCTAATCTCATCTCTGTCACATGCTAGATGGATTTAACCTTCTTGAATTGCAGTCTTCTTTATCTGCAAAAATGAGAAATATTAGTCTAAACAAATTTTTTTATTTCAAAAGATTTAGGGGGTACAAGTGTTTTTTGTTATGTGGATAAATTGTATTGTGCTGAAGTCAGGGCTTTCAGTGTAGCTATCACCAGAATAGTGTGTAATTGTACTTGTTAAGTAGATTTTTATCCCTTACCGGCCTCCTTACGCTCCCCGCTTCTTAGTTTCCAATGTCCATTACTGCTCCTTATGACCATATATGTTCTTCATTTAGCTCCCACTTGTAAGTGAGAACATGTGGTATCTGTTTTTCCATTCCTGAGATACTACACTTAGGATAATGGTCTCCAGTTCCATCCAAGTTGCTGCAAAAGACATTATTTCATTCCTTTTATGGCTGAGTAGTACTCCACTGTGTGTGTGTGTGTGTGTGTGTGTGTGTGTATACACATATACACACCACATTGTCTTTATCCACTCATTGTTTGATGGGCACTTATGTTGATTCCATATCTCTGTGATTATGAATTGTGCTGTGATAAACATTATGGTACAGGTGTCTTTTTGATAAAATGACTTCTTTTCTTTTGGTAGATACCCAGTAATGGGATTGCTGGATGGTCTACATTTAGTTCTTTGAGGAATCACCGTACTGCTTTCCACGCAGTTGTACAAGTTTACATTCCCCTCTAGATTAAATAAAAAAAAAAAAAATTGAGACTCTGTCACTTGGGCTAGAATGCAGTGGTGTCACCATATCTCACTGCAACCTCAAACTCCTGGGCTCATGGGATCCTCTTATCTCAGCCTTTCGAATAGCTGGGAGGCTATTACCACCATGCCTGGCTAATTTTTCTATTTTTTGTAGAGACTGGGTTTCACTGTTGCTCAGGCTGTAGAACTCCTGGCCTCAAGCAGTCCTCCTGCCTTGGCCTCCCAATAAATAAAATTTAATGTAAAGGACAGACAGTATTATGTCTTTGTTAGGTATAAGAAAGAAAGATGAATAAATCTTTTTTGCCCTCTAGTTGCTCAAAGTTCAGGTGTCACTTCTGTTTTATTTTTAGCTTTAAGAGGCTATAGAATATAGTACCAAGACTGTGAGTTCTGGAGTCAGACCTAGGACACTGTTTAAAATCTTACTAGCAGTATGACCTTGAGAGAATTCTTTATGCTTTTTGGTTATTCAGAAAAAATGGAGGTAGTATCTACCTGCAAATTGTCATGGTTAGGTTAAATTAGACAATGCAGGTGAAGTGCTTAACACAATCCAGATCTATAATAAATGGATAGTACTAGTATTATTCACATTTTAGCATTTTTTTTTTTGTCAACAGAGACAGGACTGGTTGGGGCTGGACAATTCTTCTTTGTGCAAATCTGTCCAGAGCCTCTAGCTTCGCTGTCCACTAAGTACCAATAACGTCCTCCATGTCAGTGGAACAACCACAGCTGCCTCCACCTATTTTCAAACACAGGAAAAGAAGTGCTGTGTCTCTCTGGTTGAAGAACTATTTAGACAGTAAACTCTTTAAGGACTCATTTTTGTGTGTGTGTCCTCAGTACAGTACTGTGCATAGCATATAGATAGCTCAATAAATACTCTTAGAAGAAATGAATGAAGGTAAATGAACAAAATAATATGACTTGGTAAATATATTTGAAATGCCGCTATTATATATGCATACATTCTGTTGAACATGGTTCTGTTATAGTTCTAGAATCCTTCATTAAATTGCAAATAGTTACTGGGGAAATATTTTTAGCTGTTATCAACCAACATCAAGGCGTGTGAATACTAGCTGGGACAAAAGCCCTGCAGGAGTAGTTTATAGGACCAAGAGAATGGAAGTGAAATGGGCTTCAAATATAAAGTCAAAAATGTAAAGCTTTGTGTGGTTTCTAATTGCTCCTTTGCATAAGTCTGTGCATAAAAAATAAGAAGGTGGGTGCCTTAATGGGATAAAATGTCTTAGTCACCTATCACTTCAGTTTAAAAGAAATTGAAACCCAATGTCCTTTTGCATCTACCATCTTTTTCCTACTTTTTCTTTCATACAGTTGTGGTTCACATCCCATACTTGCTTATCTTCAATGATTAATCTTCCTAAGACAGCTAATCTGCAATTTTTCTCTTTACTCCTGTTTGTCTCTTTTTTTAATTAGACAAATTATTTTCTTTCTTTCCTAAAAGCTGCTTCTCCAGTAACTTGCATCAAGGGAGGTGACACGGGCAACATATGTAACCTGCAATTCTGTATCCCCCATAACAATAAGATGAAATAAAAAAAAATAGTATGTGTATGAAGATATTCGTCATAGTTTTATTTATAATAAATAAAGCAATCTAGAAAATGAAAAAAATAAAAAAAATAAAAAGGGAGGTGACACATCTTTAAATGTTTTTTTCTGAAACTTCTAAAAGTCAGTGTCTTCGTAGCCTCTTAGGTTGTCTTTCCAACTCTTTCAAAGCACTTTACTCAGAAGAACACATCCATTCTTGTGATCTCAATAATGGAAAATTATTTTTATCTGAGTATTTGTCTTCAGAATCCCCAAGCTCACAAAATTTAATTCTATAAAAATATTCACTAAAGAACTGACAGTTTGTAAAACTTAAGTCTATTCTCAAACATTCCTCCCAGCTTAACACAAATGTCTCCTAGCCGTTGAGAAAAGTGAATCAAGTCATTCACTGGTTAGTGCATGTGGACATCTATTAGAACCATGAAATATGACAGCAAATCTATTCCAGAATAAAATTGCACATCTTGTAAGAGATGCAGGATTTCATGATATCAGAGCACATCTGAAACATTTTCAAAGCCACTCACATAGGATAATCTGGAAGAGTTACTCCAGTTAACAAATGAAGAAGACAAGTTTATAAGAATGTCGACACAACAGCGACTTCAAAGAATTCACAGAAAATGATATGAATATCAAAAAAATTGTTAAAGTCCTTGGAAAAAGAAGATGGACTCTGAAATATTTTTGCAAAACTTTCTGTCTTTAAAATTCTGCTATAAAACACAGTACCTGAATAGTCAAAACAATCTTGAAAAAGAACAAAGTTGGTGGTCTCATATTTTCCAATTTTAAGCTTATAGCAAAGCAAATGTAATCAAAACTGTGGTACTGGCATAAAAAGAGACAAATAGACCAATGGACTAGAATGGAGAGCCCATAAATAAATCCTTGTATATATAATCAAATAATTTTTGACAAGGGCACTACCACCATTCAATAGGGAAAGGAGCATCTTTTCAAGAAATGGTGTAGGGAAAATTGGATTCACATACAACAGAGTGAAGTTGTACCCTTACCTTACACCATATACAAAAATTAACTCAAAATAGATCAAAGACCTAAAACTATAAAATTCTTAGAAGAAAATGTGTAGAAATAGCTTCACAACATTGGATTTGACGGTGCTTTCTTGCATACGGCACCAAAAGAACAGGCCACAAAATTGAAAATAGACAAATTGGAATATATCAATTTACAAATGTTTGTGCATCAAAGGACATGATCAACCAGGTAAAAGGCAACCTATGGAATGGGAGAAAATATTTGCAAATCATATAGCTGATAAGGGGGGTTAATATCCAGAATATACGGTTAACTCCTAAAACTTAAAAACAGTGACACCCACAAAAAAAGTGATTCAGAAATAGGCAAAGGACTTGAATAGATACTTCTCCAAAGAAAATACAGTAATGGCCAAAAAGCATCACTCATCAGTAGGGAAGTGCAAATCAAAACAATAATGAGATATCACCTCATACCTGTTAATATGGCTACTATAAAAAAATACAAAAATACAGAAAATAACAAATGTTGGCAAGGATGTGGAGAAATTGGAACACTTGTGCACTATTATCGGTAGGAATGTAAAATGGTACAGGCACTGTGGAAAATAGTATGGAAGTTCTTCAAAAAATTTCAAATAAAATTACCATATGATTCAGCAATTCCACTGCTGGGTATATATCCGAAAAAAGAGATAGTTGTGCACCCACGTTCAGATCAGCATGATTCACAATAGCCAAAAGATGGAAGCAACCAATGTCCACCAACAGATACATGGATAAACAAAATGTGGTATATTCATACAGTGGAATATTATTCAGCCCTAAAAGGGTAGAAAATTCTGATCCAAGCTACAAAATGGATGAACCTAGAAGATGTTATACTAGGTGAAATAAGCCAGTCTTAATAAGACAAATACTGTATAACTGATTCCATTTATAGGCAGCATCTGGAGTAGTCAAATTCGTAGAAAAAGAAAGTGTAATAGTGGTTGCAAGGGAGTGGGGTAAGGGGAAAATGAGTAGATGCTGTGTAGTGGGTATAGAGCTTCAGTTTTACAGGATGAAAAAGTTCTAGAGATTGGTTGCACAATATAAATATATTAAACACTACTGAACTGTACACTTAAAAATAGTTAAGATGGCAAATTTTTTTAAAAGCTTTTTTTAAAGCTCTTTTTTTAAAAGCTCTTTTAAAAAGTTCAAGGAAGACAATCATAAAATCTAAAAGGATATTATGTTCAGATTGCTTGCTAAAAGAGTTTTTACCTTTTCACTCCACTTTGAAAAGATCTAGACTGGTGTGCTTGCTATGTGCGAGGTTTGTGCATAAAAATCCAGATAAAACTCTAATCAGTATAAAAATAATTTATTTTTTAAAAGCTTTGACAAAGAGTAGAAAATTAATATTCACCTATACATTGTTTCTTTTTAAAGTAAAAGAGAGTGAAGATTTTCATAACAGACTAATGCACAAATTTGTTGGGGATATTGTACCAATTACAAAACAGCCACTTCATTCTTTGTTCACTCTAAGAATTAGTGACCTGTTGAAATTACAATATAAATTGTTTTAAATATAAAATACAAATAATTGTTTGCAATTGTTAGTTTCCTTTTAAGTCCCAATTGAACCAATTTTTCACTACTCATTGATAAATATTGGTCTTGTTCTGTATGAATTTATTTAAATGATCTTTTTTCATTCTAAATCTTCTTTGGATAATAAAGAACTTCTTCAATTATTTTCTCTATCCATATGACTTCTAACTCTCTATCTTTAGGCCTGATCAATCTAAGTTTTACAAATGCCCCAGGACATGTTTATTTAAAATGTTTCTCCGTTGATTCAAATTCAATGTAAAAAAGTCAAATCTATCTTTGCCCCTCTAAAAATGACTTTCCTAATTTTCAATGTCATCACATATGCCTTACCTACTAAAATGAAAATACTGTTGTCGTGTCATTCTGTCTACTTCATTAGCTCACCCTCCGTTTAATCAGTTTCTAAGCCCTATGGACTTTTATTTTAAAATGTTATCTTTCATCTGTCCCCTCTTTTCCACGCCCTTAGGGGTTCCCTTAGTTCTGGTCCTTACCACTCATGTCTCGATAAGAACAATAACTTCATCTCCTCACTTCTTGTGTGTGTGTTTTATTTTCCTATTCTAAATCTATGTGAGTAATTTCCCCAGGCTAATCTTTCTAAAATGTAGCTCTGCTCCAGGCCAAACATCTCACTTACTCCCCTTTAAACACGCCTTTCCCTCCTGTGAAAGCCTTGCATCATTCTCTCCTCCCCATCTTCTGCCTCTCCAAATCCTACGCAAATCCCAGTGCTGCTCTGAAGCCTTTTCTGATGAGCTCAAGCCCAAGTGCTCTCTCCCCAGAAACACATTTTATCTACATCCCTCAGAAGAGAATTATCCATGCATATAAATGCTAGCTTCTTACGCCATGGGATTTGGAAGTACGAGACCTGGATGCTGTTTAATTGCATAATCTTGAATAAAGCTCTCAATGGATACAATAATTACAAACAATTGTCGTTTATTGCGTGCCTACGGTGGGCTAAGCATGTTATATTTATTAATAACAGCCATCATTTTATTGAGTATTTTGTAGGTGCTAGGTCCCAAATGTATCACATGAATGAGTCCACACAAAAAACTTTGTAAGGTAGGTGATATTATTAGCCTCATTTTTCAGACAAGGAAACTAAGGCAGAGAGAACACTTAGAACTTCACAAAGAAAGTTGTAACTAGTAAGTGGCAGATTCAAACCTAGACAGTCCAGCTCCTGAATCTACATTCTTAACTACCCTACATTATATTATATTATGCCATTTAAACCTATAATAACTCTGTAAGATAAATATATATAAAATATGTATATATTATTTCCCCACTTTGAAAATGAGAAAAAATGAAATTTGAAGAAGTTAAGAAATAGCCTTAATTATAGTGGTGAGTGGTAATGTCAAACTTTATACCCAGGCCGGGCGCGGTGGCTCACGCCTGTAATCCTAGCACTCTGGGAGGCCGAGGCGGGTGGATCGCTCAAGGTCAGGAGTTCGAGACCAGCCTGAGCAATGAGCGAGACCTCGTCTCTACTAAAAAAAATAGAAAGAAATTATCTGGCCAACTAAAATATATATAGAAAAAAAAATTAGCCGGGCATGGTGGCGCATGCCTGTAGTCCCAGCTACTCGGGAGGCTGAGGCAGTAGGATCGCTTAAGCCCAGGCGTTTGAGGTTGCTGTGAGCTAGGCTGACGCCACGGCACTCACTCTAGCCTGGGCAACAAAGCGACACTCTGTCTCAAAAAAAAAAAAAAAAAAAAAACTTTATACCCAGATCTATCAGACTACAATAGGCATTATTTTTATTAGGCTTGTGTTCTTGAGATTAACATTATTACTTCAAAGATTACTGTGGAAATTAAATAAACTACGCACATGCTTTACAAATGCTAATATATTAATACTGTACTAAATATTGGGTTGAGTTTCTCGTGAACACATTCTTATGTTGCCACCAAGCCTATCAGCTTTAGACAAATGGTTTCCAAACTTTAATCTCATACTTCCATTGGTCTTTCATTAGTTTAGAAATGTATTGATTTACATATAAATTATATGTAAAGTTTTTAAAACAGTGCCTGGTACACCATAAAACGTATAAAGTGTCATATAAATATTATGATTGTGTCTATTATAAAACATTCACAAAAATAAAATTTAAAGAAAAGAAGTTAACTTTTATTTTTATTTATTTGTTAATGATATAATCTTTTTTGCTTTAACTAGAAATATTAATGAATTTTAGCAAAAGAAATATGATTGAATATTCTTTATTGCTTCATTAAAATTAAAAACTTTTGCTCTATGAAAGGCATTATTAAATGATTGGAAAAACAAGCTATGGACCAGGAGAAAATATTTTCTAATTGTGTATCTGACAAAGGACTTGTATATGTATATATAAAGAACTCTCTGAATTCAATAGCAAGGGAGAAAAAAACAATTATTAAAAAATGGGCAAAAGAAAAGACATGTGCTTAAAGAAGATACAAGGATGGCAAATATGCATATGAGAGATGTTATACATCTTTAGTCATTAGAGATATACAAACTAAAAGCATAATATTCAACTACGTATGCATTAGAATGACTAAAATAAAAAATACTGGCAGTACTAAGTGCTACAGAGGATGTGGAGCAACTGAAACTTTCGTATCCTGCTGTTTGGAATGAAAAATAAAACAGGCACTCTGGAAAACAGTTTGGCAATATCTCATAGGGTTAAACATACAGGTACCATATGACTCAGCAATTCTACTCCTGAGCATTTCCTTCTTAAGACATGAAAACTGTCCGGGTGTGGTGGCTCACACCTGTAATCCTAGCACTCTGGGAGGCCGAGGCAGGAGGATCACCTGAGGTCAGGAGTTTGAGACCAGCCTGAGCAAGAGTGAGACCCCTACTATAAACATTCAGGTGCAGATATCTTTGTTATAGAATGTCTTTTGTTCTTTTGGGTAGATGCCCAATAATGGGATTGCTGGATCAAATGGTAGGTCTACTTGTATCTGTTTAAGGTATCTCCACATTGCTTTCCACAGAGGTTGCACTAGTTTGCAGTACCACCAGCAGTGTATGAGTGTTCCTGTCTCTCCGCATCCACGCCATCGGGTGTCGGGCAGATGTGGGTGGGGGAGGGGACGGGTGTATACATACATAATGAGTGCAATGAGCACTGTCTAGGAGATGGACACCTTTGAAGCTCTGACTGGGGGCAGGGGCAAGGGCAATATATGTAACCTAAACTTTTGTACCCCCACAATATGCTGAAATAAGAATAAAAAAAAAAAAGAGTGAGACTCCATCTCTACTAAAAATAGAAAGAAATTATATGGACATTTAAAAATATATATAGAAAAAATTAGCCGGGCATGGTGGCACATGCCTGTAGTCCCAGCTACTCGGGAGGCTGAGGCAGGAGGATTGCTTGAGCCCAGGAGTTTGATGTTGCTATCAGCTAGGCTGACACCACGGCACTCTAGCCTGGGCAACAGAGTGAGACTCTGTCTCAAAAAAAAAAAAATAAAAATAAATTAAATGAAAACTTATATTCACAAAAAAATCTGTACATGAAAATTTATAGCAGCTCTGTTCCCAGTTGTCAAAAATTGGAAACAACCCAAATGTCCTTCTATGGGCAAGTGGATAAAAAAACTGTGGTATATCCACACAGTGGAATAGTAAACAACATTAAAAGGGAACAAACTATTGATACATGCAGCAATTTGGGTATATCTCAAAGAAATTATGTTAAGTGGTAAAAAAAAAAGCCAACCTCAAAAGATTCCATTTTATATAACATTCTTGAAGTGACAAAATTATAGTGTTGAAGAACAGATTAGTGGTTGCCAGGGTTTGAGATTGGTGGGGGGGCATGTAACTTTAAAGGGGTATCCCAAGGTAGTTTTTTGGAGTGCTGTAACTGTTCTGTATCCCGTTTATGGAGGTCATTCTGCAAATCATACATGTGTTAGGATTCATAGAACTATATACCCCCCAAAATCAATTTCCCTATAAATAATTTAAGAAAGAAAATTAATAAATGAAAACAAAATTGTTCTATTTTATTTAATTATTCATTTGATAAAACACTACTTTTCCAAACATCTTAATTGCCAGGTATCAATTACATCATTGGAGAAGTGAACTTTCAGCAACAAGCCTAGAAATCTAAATTTCGGGGGGAAAGAATGTATTTTAGGTTTCCATCATTACTTGACAATGAAGGATGACTTTGATTGAGAAGTCAAAGAAGAAAGATGGGGACAGGTTAAGGCTAACATAAGCTGGGGCAAAGAGAGCTGCGTGCAGAACACGGTTGTAGCTGGGTCAGGAGTACACAGCTGTGTCCCACAGGGGCCAGGTCTGGGGTGCTGCCGGCTGGGGCAGGGGCAGAGGGTGAGGCAACCAGAAGAGCTGCCGCTGGCCCTCCACTTGGGTCGGGGGACCCACATGCACCCACCATTGCAGCCAAGGGGACCCGCACGCACCCACCGCTGCAGCCAAGAGTCACAGGCACAGCACGGCAGGTGGGCCTGGCTCAGTGCCACCGGGTGGGTCTCTGGGCAGTCAGGGCGGAGAACAGGCCCAGACCATACAGGGCTGGCTCAGGGTGGTGTACTGGGCTCTTCCACTAACTTGTTAAATAGAAATGTGTGTGTCTTAATGGTAATGCATAAATTAGTAAATTCGAATTTTTTTTTTTTTTTTTCTTTGAGACAGAGTCTTGCTTTGTTGCCCAGGCTAGAGTGAGTGCCGTGGCATCAGCCTAGATCACAGCAACCTCAAAGGCCTGGGCTTAAGCAATCCTACTGCCTCAGCCTCCCGAGTAGCTGGGACTACAGGCATGCACCGCCATGCTGGCTAATTTTTTCTATATATATTTTAGCTGTCCATATAATTTCTTTCTATTTTTAGTAGAGACGGGGTCTCACTCTTGCTCAGGCTGGTCTTGAACTCCTGACCTTGAGCGATCCACCCGCCTCGGCCTCCCAGAGGGCTGGGATTACAGGCGTGAGCCACTGTGCCCGGCCTTGAATATTTTTTAAAATAGAAAAACAGCCAAGCCAAATGGGTGTGGGTCCTTCCAGGAAGAAAGGGAAGGAGAGGCTTCTTAAGAGGGAAAACATCAGGCCTGAAGGGAGTGTCAGCTTTGAATCAGTGACTTATTTACCTAAAAGGGACTAAAAAAACTGTTTTAAATAGGAAGAGATTGATCTTTTTAGTCACTAAATTTTCGATCTACCCCACTGGTCAGCATCAGTGGTTAAGGGCATACCAGACCAAGATGAAGTAAGTTCTAGAAATAACACTTTCTCTTTTTGCCTCAGATATGGATATATACAGATATATTATGGATAGATAGGTTATACATATATATAAATATCTGTGTGTATAGAATCTATATCTATATATGTGTTTATAGATATCCCCAAAATATATACTACTATAATTATAATAAAATTGACATTTTTTAAGAGTCTTTCCTGGTTTTAAAATATGTTTGTATATAAACACTTCCGTTCAAATAGGAGAATCTGAATGTGGGCTGGTCTTGGTGACTTGGTGACTCACTTTCAATAAAAAGAATGTGGTGGAGCTTATGTTATGGGCAATCAGAGGTTATGTCATAAAAAGGATTCAGCTTCTCTCTCTCTCTTTCTCTCTCTCATTGCTCTATCTAGGGGAACACAGCCATTAGACCACGAGGACATTCAAGCAGCCCTGTGGAGAGGCCCACATGGAGAGAAACTGAGGCTTCCCACCCATAGCCAGTGCCATGTGAGTGGGCCACCTTTGAAGGTTATGCTTCCGCCACAGTCAAGCCTTCAGATGCCTGCAGGTGCAGCCAACATCTTATTGCAACCTCATGAGCAACCTCCAGAACAGTCCAGCAAAGCTGCTTTTCAAATCCTGAGCCACAGAAACTGTGAGGGATTGTAGAGATTATTGCTGCTCTAAGCCATTAAGTTATACAGCCTTACATAAGTAACATGAAGCCTATATGCATCTGGCTTCATATACATTATCCTATTTAATTCTCATAAAGCAGAACATCTTGTTTTACAGATGAGCAACCTGCTGCCTGGGACTATTGAAGAATTTACTACGTGGCCATGGAGCTGGTTTATAGCCGCTCCAGGATTCAAACTCTGGACACACTATATAGGTCATGTGACTGGGTGTCAGGCACTGGGGAAACAGTCAAGGAAACAATGAGTAAGGGTGTTATCAGAGGGAGAGGCTATTGAACAGGAGGAGGGAAGCGTCATCAAGTTCAGATAGAAGAAATGAAAGAGATAAGTTAGAAAATTCAGTAGAAACTCTACAGTCAGGTTGAACTTGAAGATAATGAATGAGAACCTGAGCAAAGACAAAAGCAAAACAAGGTGAGAAAAAGGCAACTAGGGAATGGTTTGTGTTCTTTTAATCACAAACAGGGTAGCCAAGAACACAGTACATGTCAATCAAAGTGGAATACAAGTCCTTGTCAAAGCGATACTGCTCATTTTCTATTACTGGTTTCCCTGGCAATAGGACCCCTACTTTATGGCAATGACATTTAAATGAGAAAAACACATGCAAATGAGGTAAGTAGTGATTTTTCTGGTGCTGATGTTCACGTTTGCCTAGTTAATTCCACCTCGTTAGGAGATCTGGGTACAAATTTGGCAGGTGTTTTGTCCCTGAAAAAGAATGATACTATGCTAAGCAATGTGGGGATCTGGACAAAACTACAAAAGCAAAAAAACACAAATAAATAAAAAAATAAAAAGAATGATACCATGAAAGAGAAGATGGTGAATATGGCTCATGGGCTCAGGCTTGGCCACCCAGAAAAGTTTTCTAGGTACCAATGACTTGTTTCTGCCCCTTAACCCTGGTAGGAGTCTATTAAATAATAAATCTTGCAATTTTTCTTATCTGTCCATTATGATTTTATCACTGGTGGAAACTCTGTAAGTCAGAGCCCCAGCCTGGCCAAATGCTCACTCCCCCAGGGCACTATGTCAGAGTTCAGAGCCCTATCTATGCCCCACTGCCTGGGTAGCACTGCCTGCCTTAGCCGTGGCTCCATAGACTTAGGCTGCCCAGAGAGAATGTATCAGTTTCTTAGGGCTGCTGTAACAAAGTATCACAAACTGGGTGGCTTAAAACAATAGAAATTTATTACCTTATACTTCATGAGCTAGAAGTCCAAGATCAAGGTGTCAGCAGGGCCATGCTCTCTATGAAGGCTCTTGTGGGGAGATTTTTCTTTGACTTTTTCCAGCTTCTGGAGGTTTTCTGACAATCTGTGGCAATCCTTGCCTTGCAACTCCAGCCTCAGACTCCTGTATCCCATGACCATCTCCTCTTTGTATGTCTACATGTCTTCTTATAAGGACACCATCCATATTAGATTAGAGCCCACATTAATGACCTTATCTTGATTACATCTACAAAGATCCTTTAAAAAATAAGGTCACATTCTGAGGTACTAGGGGTTAGGATTTCAACATAAGAAATTTTTGGAGGGTATGATGGTTAATTTTATGTGTCAACTTGACTGGCCTAAGGGATGCCCAGGTAGCTGGTAAAACATGATTTCTGGATGTGTCTGTGAGGATGTTTCTTGAAGAGATTAGCAGTTGAATTACTAGGCTGAGTAAAAAGATCCACCCTCACCAATGTGGGCAGGCACCACCCAATCCCCAATCTGTTGAAGGCTTGAATAAAAAAAAAATGTGAAGGGAAGGTGAATTATGTCTCTCTCCCTGAGCTGGGACATGCATCTTCTCCTGCTTTCCAACATCAGAGCTCCTGATTCTCAGGTCTTTGGACTCAGATTGAATGCCACTGCCAAATTTCCTGGCTTTCCAGCTTGCAGATGGCAGACAGTGGGAATTCTTGGCCTCCATAATTTCATGAGCTGATTCCTATGTATATGTGTATATATGATATAGGTTCGATTTCTCTGGAGAACTCTGGCTAATATTGGGGTAGGGAGTGAATAAGAGAAAGAGATGAGAACCCAGAGCAAACAAAAATAGCAGAAATAAGCAAAAGGAGATTTGACCCAAAAACCAACAGCTCTAGGTGATTCACACTTTATGCATACCTGTCTGCATTCCTGTGTCCTTCTTTCTTTAGCTCCTCACACTACTTGAAGGCCCCACAGTGCCATAGCTAATCTAAGAGCTCAGGTGCCGGGCTAAACGTATGAAAACTTGGCTTGGCATTACTTTGTTGCTGACTGAACGTGTGAGCTTTCTATGTTGTTCACTGAACACCTGAACAGTGACTTTCAAACGAGTCACACTCCAACACACAGAAGCTCATGGGTCACTTGTGCTTTGGTGAGGCATTCTGTCTGTTCAGGGGTTTTATCAACACAGGAGACAACCTACTCCCCAGATAAGCCCTGGGTCCAAGGTGCATCTTCTAGCTCCCACCATCACATCTACAATTCAACGTTCAGGAAAGAGAATGAGCAAAGGAAATGTGTAAATGCTCGGGGAAAAGAATGTGTGAACTCATCCATGAATACTTGGGGACAATCTGGAAATAGCACATATCACTCCTGGTCACATATCATGGTCCAGAACTCAGTTATGTTGCCATACCCCAGCAGCCAGGGAAGGTGAGAAATGAGTTTTATAGCTGTGTGGCCATATATCCAGCTAAAAATCTGTAGTTCTATTATTAAAGGTAAAAAGGGAGAATGATTATTGGTAGAAAACTATCTGTCACATACTCTCTATATATTTTGTTATATTGTGAACTTTTTTCTATGCAGTAATCTTTGAAAATATTACCTTAACATTTGCATAGTTTTCAACCACATAGTTACATAATAATTTAGATATGCATTTTCCTATTGTTAGACATTTAAATGTTCACATTTTTACATTATAAATAATGCTACAAAGAATGAACTCACTAATCTTTGTGCTTTTCTCTGATTATCTCCTATGTTAATCCCTAAAAGACTTCGTTGAGGCCCCATGACCCAGGTCTTTGATATAGGGACCCCATTAGAGAGAATTTTTTTATAGTCATTGTGCTATTGGTAAAAACATGCCAGTACTGGATGTTTTCAGAGGGTTTGATTTGAGTATTTGCCTTGGAATTGTGTCTTACACATCATATCCATGAACTATTTTTACACATCAACTCTATTCGAGTACCAATTTATGAAATACTTAACCACACACAATCTCATTGGCTGGATCCAATAGTGATTTTTTTTTGAGACAGCAAATCTGATACTACCAGTTCCATGGCTTAATCCCTTTGAGGTACCCAGAGCACCTGCATATTAAAGTCCAAATTCCTTAAAATGATTTGTAAATCTCCATGACTGCCATATCTATTAGTTTTTTACTGTAAAAAATAAGAACAAACACACACTAAAAACTTAGTGGATTAAAACAATAAAACAGTAGCCATTTATTTAGCTCATGGAATCATAGGTCAGCAATTAGGGCTGGGCTCAGTGGGGCAGTTCTTCTGCCGAGATCAGCTGGGCTCATTCTGGCTTCTATGGTCAACTGTACGTCAGCCAGGCAACTCAGCTTCTGGGGATAGCTGATCACAGGGTGGGGTAACCATGAAACTGGGGCAAGTGTCTCTTATCATCCAGCAGGCTACGTTGGACTTACAAAAATATCAGTGTCAGGTTTCAACAATACAAGAAGACCCCATGTGCAAGCATTTTTTCAGGTATCTTTTGAATCATATTTGCTAATTTCTCATGGTCCAGAGAAAGTCTTGTAGCCAATGCAGACTCAAGGAGTGAGATAGGAAAACAGACTTCCCCTACTGATGAGAAAGAAAAAAATTGTGCCCATTTTGCCATCTTATCATGATTTCTTTCTCCAGTCTCACCTCTTTCCATCTCTACCTTCACCTCCACACATTCTACTCCAGCCAAACAGAACTGCTTACATCTCCCCCATCCTGCCTTGTTCTTTCAGTCCTCCAGGCTTTTGCTCATGCTAATGCCTTGATGCTAGGCTCCTCTCACTATTTGGCTCCAAGGAGGTCCCATCCTAGAAATCCCTTCCTCCAGGAAGCCCTCCTTCTCTCACCTCCAGACAGGGCTAAGTGTTCCTCCTCTGTGCTCTCTGTGCTCCCCTTACAGCCTGTACCATGCTTTGTTACAAATGTCTGTTTTCTTGTCCATTTACTTTATGAGACTATACAGTACTTGAGAGCAAGACTTATTTCCTGTTACATATTTGGTACCTAGTGCCATATGGTAGGAGGCAGGAGCGCAATAGCATGTTGGTCAACAGATGAACTGCATATCCATGAGTAAAATGAAATAGGGGTAGGAAATCCCTTTGCAAATTGATAAGCACCAGATATATCACAGTAATGAAATCTTAGAATAGAAAGGAACATAGTTATCTTCTTGTCTTTGCATAAATCCTTGGAATAACATATTTAAAAATTTCTTCTCAGCCCATTGGTCACAGCTGTAGATATGGAAAAGAAATCATCCCCTTATAGAGCTCATTCTATTGCTGAAATGTTTTCAGGCTTAAAACTCTCTCCATTGATCCCAAATCTTCTTCCCAGTAACTTACACCTTTTGCCCAAGACCTGCCATCTAGAGCCTCAAAGGTAGAGTGCAATCTCTTTCCCCATACCTCAGGCCTTCTCACCCCAGACACAGCACCTGTCCCTCTTAGCATGGATTCTCATGGCCCTCAGCACCCTGCTGGACTTTTTCTGGCCATGCCCAGTGTGCCTTGTTTTCTCTTGGAAATAACATTGGAAGCTGGGCAAGGTGTTCCCTCAGGCTAGAGAGACAAGTGTCTCAGTAAACTAGAGGTCAGGACTGTGATGGCAGCAGCAAAGCTTAGTGCTGGGAATTGTAACTCCCACTAAAATGGGGCTCAGCCATGAATCTAAACATTAATATAACTTCTCTAAACAAATTTAAACTCTATACCAGTACTGGTATGCGGAAAACCCCCACTGCGTCTTTTTTATTAATACCTGTTCTTACCATTTCTATGTAGGTCAAGGCTCCAAAAAGCTCAAAATTGCCAGATTTCAGATAGCTATAGTGAAAAGTAGCAAGAGATACTGAGGTATTTTCATCACGAATAGATCATAAGCTTTGGAGTGAATCGGACAGTCGGTTCCAAAATGCACTAGGTGTGCAGGTAAAGCCAGGGAGTTAACCTCCCTAGGGCAGGCAGGTCCTCACCAGCCTCTGGAGCTACTGTTGGGATCACCTGTGTCCAATCAGCACTAACATTTGTCGGGAGCTTGTCAGTTGTCACACTGGGTGCTTACACACATTTTGTGCATTTTAACATGTACCTACCTCTATGATGAAGGCTGTATTAATATGCTCATTTTATATAAGAGAAAATGGAGGCTCACAATGTTGAGGTCACTTGCCCGGTGTTACAGAGCTAGTAGGCAGCAGGGTTGGGCCACAAACCCAAGTCTCTAGGCCCAGACCATGGGCACCCAGTGAACATGCTAGAAACATTGCCCCATTGAAAGGCAAAGAACTGGGCGATTCCTGTCCTTAAAGGGTGACGGATGTGAGCTGCAGCAGCCCGGTAACCACAGGCTTACACGGTCACTGGGGTTGATCTGTGGTCAGTAACCACAGGCTCACATGGTCACTGAGATTGGTAAGAACGCTTGGCCAGTCTCTTGGGGTTGAGCTGTGGTGACCAATTATTTTGCTGCTGTATTGGCACACTTTCCTTGAGATAGATTAGAAAGCAGGAAAACTATTTAAAAAAAAAAAAAAAAGGAAAAAGAAAACCTACCCTAATGTGTTATTTCACTAACAGCCTTAACTTGGCAATAAATAAAGACTGCAAATGGGAAGAAAATGCATAAAATGAAAATAAGCTGAGTGAATCATGGATGCGGTTTGTACAGTATATAAATATTCATGTTAAATTACCTCTTCCTCCAACTCCATGGTTCTCCTGTGTGCACTTAGGGCTGAGTGGTTTCGGTAGGCCTTAGTTACCGATACAGACATGGTGACTTTTGTGAGAGCCTGAGGAGTAACTAAGGACTATTAGCACAAGCCTGAATAATGTCTAATCCCACTGAAAGCCCCGGACGCTCAAGCACCCTTTCTCCGTTTGGCAAGGGAACAGTAATCCATCTCTTGGTCTTTCCTAGTCAACGGAAACTGAGCTGAGGGAGAAAAGAGAAGAGAAAATCCTTAATCTTAGCAACAGCAGGATCTGGCATTTTAGCTGCAGAGCTTAAAGGCAGAAAAAAAAAAAAAAAAAAAAAAACAAAAAACACCACACAACAACAAAAAGCCTTGTTGAAAAGTTCAACTCTAGGTAACCAGGTTCTGAAAGCCTCTTTTGTGTGAGTGGGAGGTGGGCTGTGTGGGCAAGGAGGAGCGAGGGTCACGCAGGGGTTGCTTGCCTGCCTGGCAGGAGTACCCGTCCCTTCCTGTGGGGAGGAACAGGGCCAGGTTGCTAAGGCTGCCACAGCTCACAACTCCGAGAGGGAGGCCGGTGGAGACATGAACTTGCCTACGGCTCAGTTGGCTCAAGGGCCGGCATTCCTTCCCTGGATCTGCTCTGGCCTCCTAGTGACCTTGGGTTTAAACTGCAGTCAAGTCCAACGGTGGCAACGGCAACATTTATGTCCCTCCTTGGTGCAGCCTTTAGCTGCTTCCCACCCAAGGCAACATTCTGTGAGTTATTGGAGTTTCCCCACATCAGCACAGGGAGAGGTGCTGGAATCTTACTCCCCAGGCGATCCCAGTGTATCCCTACCCAGGAAAGGGAGTGGACAGCAAGTATGTGCTGTGTGTGTGTGTGATTGTGTGCTGATACCATGGTAGGTAATTTTCTGCATTACCTACCATGGATCCTATGTAAATTGTCTTATATATAACAGCAGAATGACTTTAAAGTGTTAAACGTGGCTTTCTCTTATGCCTCAGCAAATTCATTACATCACCTTTTCCTTCAAATAAAAGTATATAGTCCATAAAGTTAAAAGTTTCTAAGTACAGCTTTGGGTGTTTATTACAGTTAATTCAGTAAGCACTTCCTGAACATATACTATGAGGCAGGTATTGCACTTAGGGCTAATAACACCAACCCAGCTAGTGTCGAAGGGAAGAATGTAGACTCTAAAGGCAGACTGGGTTTGAATCCTGGCCCTGCTATCTGCACCTTTGAGACCTTAGGTAAAAGCTAAAACTTGCCTCAGTCTCTCCATCCATACAGTGGGGGTAACAGTGCATATGTGAAGATTCAGTGAGATAGCAGTGACGGTGTCTGGCACCCAGAAGCACTATGCACATATCTGATGGCAGTAAATCTCAGATGTTACCTGCAGAGAGGGCTCAGCCTAACGGGGAGCCCGTGGGCAGACTTCAGCCTTGAAGTGTAATGAGCTCTTTAAAAAAGGCATGAAAACAGGTCTTCACAGGATAGACAAAGGGGAAATGAGAGGGAAGAGTTGATAGTGACAGATGGATGGGAAGGCAGCTTTCTATGCAGAGGATCAGTAGGAGCAAAGGCAAGGAGAGGGGAACCTACAGGACATTTTCAGAGATGTGCTAATCTGTGGCCATTGAATGAAGAAGAATTGGGAAGTTTTTCTGTTGGTGTTGGTTTAGTAAATTAGAAAATCTCTGTGAACTATCCCTGGCTCTGTATTATTGGTGCATTTATGGATGCTTTTAAAATAAAGAAAACTAAAATGAAATAAAGAGGATTTCAAGAGAGAGAGAGAAAGCACCATTTATTGAACGGGCCTTTTGTATATGCAATTTCTTTTTTTTAAATCCCACCTTAACAAACCAGAAAACTGGCCGGGCGCGGTGGCTCACGCCTGTAATCCTAGCATTCTGGGAGGCTGAGGCGGGCAGATCGTTTGAGCTCAGGAGTTCGAGACCAGCCTGAGCAAGAGCAAGACCCCGTCTCTACTAAAAATAGAAAGAAATTATATGGACAACTAAAAATATATAGAGAAAAAATTAGCAGGGCATGGTGGCGCATGCCTGTAGTCCCAGCTACTCGGGAGGCTGAGGCAGGAGGATTGCTTGAACCCAGGAGTGTGAGGTTGCTTTGAGCTAGGCTGACGCCATGGCACTCTAGCCCGGGCAACAGAGCAAGACTCTGTCTCCAAAAAAAAAAAAAAAAAACCAGAAAACTGGGGTCCAGAGTAATGACCAAACTCATCCAAGTTCACACCCAATAAGAGGTGGAAGTGGGTGGCAAACCCCACCTTGACTAATGGCCCCAGGGCTGTGCCTGCCCCCTTTGTCATTCTGCCTCCTACCAAAGCCCTTCAACTCTGCATGTCCCTTGCCTTCTCCCCTGCAGCCAGTTTCTTCCACACCCTCCACCTTAAGAACAATGGGGTTATCTATCAGAAGAGTCTCTCTTCCTCCCATCCTGCTCTCCTGACCATTTTTTCCCATTGCAGGATAGACAGCCTTCCAACCTAGAAACCAGAGAAAGGCAGTAGCAGGGCAGGTGACCTTCTTCATGCAGAAAGACTCCCCTGTTCCCTGGTGAGTTGAAACTCAGAATTTTCAGAAATCCAGGTGACATGACTTGTTTATGCTCACATAGAAAGAGGTCAGGAGTTAACCTGTTTCTAAAATAGTCTAAAATGATGTAGACAGCTCGTGTTTCTCTACAGCCCACACAGGCCTGCATCTTGGCACATTGAGACCCCATTTCCTGCCTCTCCAATAACCCAAAGAACCCTTATTCTTTTGAGAACCCTTATGTTGGTGAGTAGTAGCTTAAATCACATTTTCTTCATAACAGCATGTTCCCATGCTAACAGAAAAGGCAAGAAAAATGGTATGAGGGCAAGAAGTGGAAAGCATTAGAAGAAATATCTGAGCATTCCTCAGAATAGGAGGAACAATATTGATTTATTTTTTAGAGATAGAATCTTGCTATGTTGCCAAGGCTGGATTTGCACTCCTGGGCTCAAAGCAATCCTCCTGCCTCAGCCTTCTGAGTAGCTGGGATTACAGGTATGTGCCGCCATGCCTGGCTCTGAATTTTCTTTTTATATGCAAAGGAGCACAGATTTGTCATTACCTGGGCTTGTGTGGTGGCCACATGTACAACCCTCTCTGTTATTCCAGTTAGGTCCTGCTTCATGCCCTTAGGCCCTAAAACACTGGCAGCTCTTTCACTTTGACCTAGCAAACAGCCATACTAATAGTCATCGCTAACTTTCACTAAACACTTGGTGACGAGAACTGTGCTAAGGTCAAGCGTGGTGGCTCACGCTTGTAATCCTAGCACTCTGGGAGGCTGAGGCGGGTGGATCGTTTGAGCTCAGGAGTTCGAGACCAGCCTGAGCAAGAGCGAGACCCTGTCTCTACTAAAAATAGAAAGAAATTATATGGACATCTAAAAATATATATAGAAAAAATTAGCTGGGCGTGGTGGCACATGCCTGTAGTTCCAGCTACTCGGGAGGCTGAGGCAGGAGGATCGCTTGAGCCCAGGAGTTTGAGGTTGCTGTGAGCTAGACTGACTAGCCTGGGCAACAGAGCAAGACTCTGTCTCAAAATAAATAAATAAATAAATAAAATAAAATAAACTGTGCTAAGCCCTTAATGTCATTACGTTATTGAATCAGCTCAGCAACACTATGAACTGGTTTCTGTGGGATATCTCCCAGTTGCCCTCCACAGACATTTTCACCCTTTTCTAAGCTGCTTGCTCTTCCCTGGGAGGCTGCCCCGTACAGAAGATATCACCTGCCCTGTGCCTTCTGTCTTCTCTTGGGTGTGGCCAGCAGGGAGCCTCAGGAGAGCAGGATTTTGGAGAAAGGAAGTAAGATAAGGTCAAATTCCCTCCCTGTAAGGTCATTTCTGATAGACTGAAAGGCCATGGCTTTTCTCAAAGAGGCCTTTTCTGAGCACCTCTTCCCTCTCTGGGTTCTGTAACTTCTATCTTTCCTTTTACCAACTGGCTTAGGGATGGTCACAGCGCTGCTGCTACTGACCCTGGGCACCTCACCATCTTTTGTGGTTTCCTAAACCACTCTACACGTGTATAATTTGTTCCTATTTCCTATTGGGATCCTGATATATAGGTATTATTATTATACCTGTATCACAGACGTGTTTTAGGGAAATAAAGCAACTCATCTAAGGTCTCACGTAGTCAGCAGCAGAGCTGAATTTCAAAGCCAGATCCATCTAAATCCAGAGCCCAGGTTCTTAGCTGCTGTACGGCAGCAGCAATAAACAGTTCTGGTCCATGCAGGCAACCCGAGAGGCTGGGAGATGCAAACTTGTGGAACTCCCCAGAAACGTGCAGTGGGCAGAACTGTGTCGTGTAGGTGGTTTGCTGCCGTTGCTGTGCCCGCCTGTCAACCTTTTTATAAGGCAGACAGAAGTGGGGCAGGGAGTAGGACATCCTCATTGAGGCCGCTGTCCCCTCATCCTGGAGTCAGCCCATGTTGTTAGGGCAGAACATTGCTGCTGGGAAGAGGCTGTGAGGGGCTGCCAGATCCCACCCACATTCAAATCCTGGTTGGAAATTCATTCCAGGGCCCCATTGGCCTTTTTCTAATCGGCCTGGCTGAGCCCAGATGGGTTCCCATTGAGACAGAGCCTTGTTTAAAACAGCCAAACACACCAGGATAGGCAATGGTTCATTCTTTATTTCAAAAGAAAAATCAGGACTACTTTTGCCCCCAAATGTCTGATTTGTTCACAAGACACCAAGGGATTCATAGCAGGAAATAACTACCAATGCTGCTTGCATCTGAGCCAGACTGACCTCTGCATGCTGGCTTCTGTCTTCCACCTCAGGAAGCTGAACAAGCTGTATTTAAAGCTGGGACACTGAGGCTTCCTCTGCAGAGTGAGAAATTTAATCATCTCAGGCCTTAGATTAAACAAAGAAGAATATTTAAGCTAAAATAGTTATATACATTTGCGTAAATGGTTTTACTATAAAATAGGAAGAGGCCTACTTCCTCTGCCTAAAGCAAAACAAATTTTAAGCAAGGACTCTCAACCATTCCTTCTTCCAAGTAGTTCCCTTACGTCTTGTCTCTTTCTTAGCACTGGCTGCATTGAATTGCATTTATAGGTTGTCCCCTGCACTAGAAAGCGGGGTCCTTATAGATGGATCATGTGTCTCTTTTATCTCTGCATCCTTGACCCAACACAATACCCAGCACACAGCAGGCGCTCAATACACATTGCAGGATGAATGATGAACAGACACATGAATGTCTCCAGAAAACACTGTGAGAGCTGCCATCCGAGAGGGTATCATGCAATTCTATGTTGACTTGTTAGCCTCATCCACAAAGGCAGATTTCATATTTTATTTAATTTTTAAACCCATCATATTTGGAACATCATGACTGCTCAAAATATGTTTTGAAGGAAAAATGGGGATGGACGATGCAACAAGAAAGGAATAAAGCTTCATTAACTATTGCCTCCTATATTGCCTGGAGTTACTTTGCCAGCAGTTTGGGTTGGTGTCATAGGATCATACCCACCATATGCTGCAATCATTCCAAAAAGAGCCACGTTTCCGCTATGGAGTTGGCCCACAGAGATGACAGCGGGAAGAAAGGCCTGGTAAGCGGGATGCTGGTTGAACAGTCACAGGAGCAGCAACTTCTTCCCTCCTCCAAGTTAACTCTTAGTTAACCTAAAGCTCTCAGCTCAAGTGCCCCTTCCCTTAGGAAACTTTCCCTGACCCTCCAAGAAAGGTCAAGTTTCCTTCCTTTGGAGCACTTGACTCTGTTTGTAATTTTATATATATATATATATATATATATGCATTAGTGTGACTCTCTGGGAATGCCTGACTCTCCTGAAAGTTCCATCCTTCAGGATTAAATCTGCTTTGCTCATTACTCTATTCCCAGGGCCAAGCGTGGCATCCTATAGTTGAGTGTGCAATAAATCAGTGCGGAACGAATGAAGCAGTGAATGAATAAAGAAATCCCAAATTATATTGGATCACATCTTCTCATTGTCCATTGTTCTTTCCCTAATACCACCTATTTTAAGTGGATGGGTTTGTGTGTGCGTCTGCGTATGTGTAGGAATAAAGTTTTTCTGTGAATTAATCACTCTGACTCCACCCCCACATCTGCTCCTGTGGGCACATACCTGCAGGGTGACCCATCCAACGTCCTGGCCACCTCGTGAAAGAAAGCCACAAACTCTAAACCAGCAGTCATAAAACATGCTTTTTGTAGAAAATCTCTTTTAAAAATATACATGCAATAAATTGCGGTGTATCCATACAATGGTATATTATTTAAGGATAAAAAGAAATGAGCTAGCAAGCCAGGAAAAGACATGGAAGAATATTAAATGCATATTGCTCAGTGAAAGAAGCGGTCTGAAAAGTCTACATGCTACATAATTATGATTATATAGTATTCTGGAAAAGGTAAAACTGTGGAGACAGTCAAAAAAATCAGTGGTTGCCAGGAGTTCATGGGGAGGAGGAAGAGATGAATAGGCAGAGCACAGGGCACTTTTAGGGCAATGAAACTATTCTCTATGATATGACAGTGGTAAATACACGCCTTTAGTTGTTTGTCAAATCCCATAAAATGTACAACAGCAAGAGTGAACCCTAATGTGAACTATAGACTTTCATTATTAATAATAATCAATATTTTTCATTTGTAACTGATATACCACACTAATGCAAGATATTAATAATAAAGAAAATGGGGGAAATACGGAAACTCCGTACTTTCTTCTCAAATTTTCTGTAAATCTAAAAATCTGTCTATTAATAACAAAAATTCTACCCTAGCTGGTCACTCAATATACAAAATATAAGAACAGAGGAGTACCAGTTGAAGTAGGGGGTGTTGTCCTAAATGCCCCCCACTTTGCACCCACCAACACATCTCAGATCCCACTTTCCTTCTCTGGTCCTCCAGACATCACTGAGGACCAGTGGCAACAGAGCCCCAGCTGAGCAGGGAGGAGGGAGTGAGAACTGTGAATCGGGGAACAGGTAAAGTCAGACTGCCCTCAACTTCCAAAGTCACAGCCAAGACCCCTCAGCCATCCTGCTGAGAAGCACACCCTAATTGCTATCAAAGAATCTGAGGAGAACTCCACAGCCCCTTGAAGGTGAATCAGAACCTGCTAACTAAAAATGGTCGCCCCACAATTACTGGCAAATGCTTGCTGGGCAGAAGGACGCCAGTAAAATGCCCCAGGGCACCAAGACAGTGAGGAGCCGGCTCCACCAATTACCGGGGTGATGCTGAGCAGGCGCTGAGTCTAGGAGAGTTTCTGAAATACGCCCTGGGGTGCCAGCTCAAGCACCCCCCATCCCCTGCCACCCTCCCACCCCCCCAGAGGGGAGCAAAAACTGCCTCTCTCTGGCAGCACGGAGGCAAGAGGCACCGCATCGCCATGGCTACCTCCAAGAGCCTGCCTCAAAGCCTTTCAGGAATCTCTGCTATTTGTGGAAACCGGAGAGCATTTCCCCAAAGGCCTGCATCCCTTCACTCTCTCTTCGCCTTCCCCCACCCTAATTAAAAAGGCAAGGATGGGCCCTGACACTCCTGGCTGAGGACCCTCAGTGACACTCAGCTGGATGGCTTCTATCGGCAGCCCTGGGGCAGAGACGATTCCAGCTGCTTCTGTTTGCCACAAATCATGTATGTCCACAGAACACAACGTGCCACGTCGTTCCTGTGCTCTTAAATTCCTGACAGGATTGGAGGAAGAAATAGCCCCTCCCTGACGTGACTGATGTGCCAATTAAGGGCTTATGTCTTCTTTTGCTTTTGTGTTCTGTTTTCCCAGCACAATCTCAGGGGGAGGAACAAGATAATGTAATCACCATTGTATATTTGCCACAAAGAATACCCAGGTAGAGGCTTCCCATCGGGGCCAGCAGCAAAGCTAGTCTGCATTTTTTTTCAAAGAAAATAAGAGAAATGTGTAGATTGGTTTAATATGGTAATGTTTTGGAAAACCGATAGAGACTGAATTTAAACTAGCTTAAATTCTTATTAAAATCAGACTCTCCCAAACAACAAAATAAAAAACATCCTGAAAGAGAGTCTGTAAGGCTTTCTGTTCAAATGGTCCTTAACACCATTTGACTGTGCACATATATTTGTCTTTTCTGGCCAGAATGTTTCTGTTATTCCAAAGGGATACCACCTTATTTTTAGGGTAGTGGCTCCAAAACTGCTTCTTCTGCAACCCTTGTCTAAACATGCAGCTCCAGTGGGAACTGCTGATAATAATGTCCCAATTACTTAGCCCCAGGAAAGTATCTGGCCATGACACAGCAGTCAGGGTTCTTCCCATCATCTGGATAGGAAGTTGAGAAAGTAATTCCTAAAGCCAAGGGCAGCCATGGTCCTGCCTTGGAAAAATGGGTATGTGTAAAGGAATGAAGGGGACATGCAGAGAAAAGTGAAGACATGATAGAGAGAGACCTGAAGACATAATGTAGATCACACTCCTTCCACTTTCTACCTTCTTCGTTAGTAGAACACAGATGTGATGGCTGGAGCCATAGCAGCTATTTTGAGACCAGAAATAAAAAAGAAAATTAAAATAGAATCACAGAGATGCCAGACCTGATATTGTTGAACTGCTAAAGCAATGACAGTGACCAACTACCTCCAGAAATATTGTATAACAGCAGAAACTTGGTTTCAAGACATTTTTTAAGTGGGTTTCTGTTATATAGAGCCAAATATAATCTTAAGAAAAATGACTTAAGTTAGATTTCATTCACTTGTGACCAGAAGAGTCATGACTAATGATTTGGTCTTTCCCTTCGGGGGCCTTGTGGTTACTCCTGTACTCCATATTTTAAGGTGCATTGATCTCCCTTTCCCTCTTTTACTTTAAAATAGATGAAATAGGTAGATATTTTCAAAAATTATTTTATTAAAATGCAAATAATAATACAAGGGAAATAATTGCAAGAATCATAAATGGTATAAAATCGGCTTTTTTTTTTTTTTTTTTTTGAGACAGAGTCTCACTGGGTAGAGTGCAGTGGCATCATAGCTCACTGCAACCTCAAACTCCTGGGCTCAAGTGATCCTCTTGCCTCAGCCTCCCAAGTAGCTAGGACTACAGGTGCATGCCACAACGCATGGCTAATTTTTCTATTTTTTTTTTTTTTTAAGTAGAGGCAGGCTCTCACTCTTTCTCAGGCTGTCTCAAACTCTTGAGCTCAAGCAATCCTCCCTCCTCGGCCTTCCAGAGTTCAGGATTACAGGTGTGAGCCACCTCGAAATTGTCCTGTTTATATTACATTTGCCCCTAAAATTACCAATTAAGCTATATAAGCCACCACTTTAATCTCTTTACTTTAAGACGTTGGTTATCAAAGGGTAGTCCCCTGACCAGAAGCAACAACATCACCTGAGAACTTGTTAGAAATGCAAATTATTGCCCCCCCAAAACCTATTGAATCAGAAACATGGGGGAAAGGGCCAGCAATATGTGTTTTAATAAGACCTGCAGGCAATTCTGATGCAGCCGGTGTTTGAGAGCCACTACAGTAAGATAATTATTTGCCAATTTCTGGTGGACAGTTAAGCCCTAGTTCCTTCTCTTCTAGGCAGTGTTGGTTGGATAATGGGTAGAGTCCGGTGTTTGAAGACAAAGAGAACCTCATATCATACTGTGACTCTACCTTATTAGCTGTGAGATCTTGGGCCAGTTGATCAACCCCTAACACCTTGGGGTCTTAATGTTCATGGATAAAATGGGATAGTACTCCATAGGATCGTTTAAGGATTAAATGAGATGAGCCTGCAAAGTGGCCAATCCACGTCTGACCCAGCACAGGTACTAAATAAAGTCAGCTGGTTCTCTTCAGACAGTTGCTTCAAAGGTCTGTGGCCACAGGGCATCCCAACAACAAATGTCTAGTATATATGCAGCCATCTCATTTTCAAAAACAGAAAATAAGTTCCCTAAGTCCAGATACTGTGACTGGATACTGTGACTTCAGCCAAGTCTCAGGATGAACAGTGCAGCTTACCTCTTAGCTGACTTATTGATATTATTGACACTCACCTCTTCCCAATGGCTGATCTAGCCTTTTACACCTTTGGTTGCAGAACTGCCCACCTCTGGAGCACTTCTAACCTCCTTTCCCCCAAAGGTCTTCCATCAGTCCACTTCCTTCCATTGAGCCATAAAACAGCCTTTAACCATATCATGGCTAAGTTAATCACATTCAGAAACAATCATTCATCAGAGGAGCCAATTTAGAAACATCCAAGTACAAGACAGACACCCAACGTGGTCTGCTTTTTTTTTTTTTTAAGTTCTTGTTTTGAATAAGGACTCTATACTCATGATTAAAAGACTCATAAAAGAGGATGTTTTGCAAAGTTATTCTCTTTCGTACCTCTGGCACTTGGATTCCTACTCAGAGGCAAATATGCTTCTCAGCATTTTGGATAAACTTCCAGAAATAATCTATACAATGAGAAAAATCATGGGAAAAAAGCATGAATATATATATATATAAAATAAATATATAATATATTACTCTCACTCTTTGTTAACAACACAATGTAATTAGTGTACTATCCACACTACCTGCACCAAGAATATGGAAAGCAGAGGGACAGCGGAAGACTCATAAGAGACCTTAATAAGCTGCAAAGTCCTATGTCAGGGAATATCTGATGACATTATCTGCAACATAAAAGGATCTTACCCTGTGTCTCTGGCTACACACAGATGCTCCCTTGATGACAATCTCTGTGTCTATGTGTACACACACATGTCATACACATGTATGTCTGCCTTACCCTGCTCACACATGTCATATACACATATGTCTGCCCTACTCTGAACAGAATGTGGCCATACCCATCTTTCAGGTGGTCTCTGTACTACCAGCCTGGTCACTCATCAGTCTTGGCTGGGGCTTATCTTTCTTGGGCTGATTTGCCTCTGGAAGGCCCTTGTACTTGTGCCTGGCTCCCTATTTTCTTCCTTTGTGCTCAACTGTATGTAGCAACGTTTAATTTATTGAGGACTCACATTGAGCTTGGCTCCAGCCTTAAAGCCCGGTTTCCCTGGCTGCATGCCTCTCTGCCTGCACTTCTAACACCCATTAACAAGCAGCCTATGGGATCAGAGAGCACCCTCCTCCTCTATTTTACAGATGGACAAAATGGCACCCAGGCATGGACTTGGGGAAGTGCCAAGTACCAAAAACATAGACAGCAATATATCCTGGAATCAGGACTCTAGATCAGCCTGGGTGATGTGCAGTTAGGGGTCTAACAGTCATAGGTTTGAGTCCTGGTTCCACTACCTATGAATTGTGTTTTTTTTTGGTTGAGTTTTTTATTTCTGAAGCCTCAGTTCTACATCTGTAAAGTGTGAACAATAATTCTTACGTTGTAGAATACTTAGGATTATAAAAAATACATGCAAAACACCAAATAGAGTATTTTACTGGATAATAATAATTTTCTAAATTTGAAGTTGCATTCCTATATTTCTCAAATAGACTCGCCCTTGGAGCTCTGACTTTCTTCCTTATTTCCATAAGCATTATTAGTACATATAGAGTATGCTTATGTATAAGGAATACAAAGATCAGTAAGATATTGCCTTTGTCCCTGGAGGTGGAAGTATGACAGAGCAGACAGAGCAAGACAGTTCTAGTGTCACAGTGAGTATTTCCTTCTATGCAGGTGTGATTAGAAACTATGGAAACACAGAGCACCTAACTAACTGCTGTTAACAATATAGACTGCAGAGCCAGGTCCAGGGTGGGTGTGACTGTGGGACCAAGGCCAAGTGTGGGTTGAAGTGTGAACCTACATTTCCTAGCATATGTCCTCAATCACACAGAGCTACTTGATACCACCCCAGCTTCTCTCCAGGATTTTCCAAATACTATCGCTAGAGCCATGGCCACTTCCATTTCTGAGCTTCCACATGCGCAGAACACAAGAGCCCCCTCCTCTGCACCCAGGCACATCCTTCCACTTTTAACACTTGGGATCCAGTGTGACCTCCAAATGAAGTCTCCAAAAAATAAGCTTCTAGGATAATTTGCCAAGCCAGCAATTCAGCAACAGCGCAGGGAATCTTCCCTGACTTCTGCAGATAGGGGCTTAACATCACAGCATGAAATTTGTTTACCCTTATCTTAGCACACAAGGACAAATTATCCAGCCCTTGTTATAAATCCAGTAGCTCTGTGTCTGTGGGTAGGTGTCCCTGTAAATCTCCAGCAAACTCTACTTGGCTGACTGTCCACTTTTGTTTGCTGCTTTTTCCTGGCCCCAGGCTCACAGAATCGTCAGTCTCACTAGAGGACACACTGGCTTACATCTGTAGAAACAGTGAAAGAAATAAGAAAGCAGCCAGAGTCACTGCTGCCACAGAAACGCTGACATCCAGGTGTATGTCTGTCTCCCAGCTAACTGCAATGGTTCCACCTGCCAGCAAGACCCAAGGGGTCAGGGGAGGTCTGTCCTGGACAGCCTGGGAAACCAGAATTTACCACCTATCAGGGCTTCATGTAGAACTCATTCAGAATGATTATCACAAAGAGATGATCCCAAGTGGAGTAGGAAACCTGTCCAAGTGGGTTTTAAATGGCATCAGTAGCCCCAATGCCAAATGATGAGGTTCAGAAAGGGGAAGGAGAAACCCTCCATAAGGCTAACAGATAATTTAACCATCAAAGCAAGTATCCTTGGCCTGGGTTCCTAGGCCTCAAAGACAACAAGGATGGCCTAGGGATAACAAAGTTTGTTTGAAAAAAATCATTAACAACAACAATAGCAATAAGCCCTTACCGTTTGCCAGGCACATAGAGTGCTCTCAGCTGGCTTCAATCCTCCAGGTGCATTACCTCCAGGTGGGAGGCACCTGACTCTGCACGGCACTAGGAAGGTAAGAGGCTGCACTTCTCTCAACAAAATGAAATAAATTTCCTCTTCAACTCAGAACAATTAGAGCCCAATTTCTCACAAAAGTCTACAACCGTAGTTAAATTTTAATCCCAACCAACAGGCAGAATAAAGCCTCATAGCTCTGCGAGATGCCTAATCATCAAGAAAAACTTAATTATTTTCATTCTGCTCCAGGAACTTAGGCAGGTGAGTGAACTAGGATAGTTTAGAAAGATTTTCAATAGCAAGGGATACAATGAGGCAGGTTATATTTAACCTTCAGTTAAACAGAAATCCAGCTAACTAGAGATCTTTCAGGGAGGAGTATTCCTAGCGAATCCCTATTAGGGTCAGACCCCCAAGTCATTTACATAATGACTCAAAAGGCTAGAGCCCCTGGGGCTTGTGGACAATGGAAGGAAAAGGGCTAAGGAGGCTTTGGTAAACATTGATCTAGCCCTGACAATTTGGGCAGGAATTTGTAAATCACTAGGGGAGGGAAATTTGCTAGTAGGAGCTGGAATATCTTTGACCTTGTCAGACTGGCAGACCTCTCCATGCCCAGGCTGGTGTTGTGCCTAGATGCCTGCAGGGTTGTAGTGATACGGAACCGCACACTGAAACCCGAGTTATTTATCTTTGTTGGCGTGCCCCCAACTCTCTAATGACTCAGACCCTACCAGGTAATAAATTCATTTGTCAAATTAATCAGGATCCCAGTTTACTCCCCCCCTCCCTGCTCTGAGCTATCCCTACAAAGAAAGTTCAGGTTCCTGTTCCCAGTGGGGCCATCTGCTTACGGCCTTGTTTCTGGAATCTGTATGGATGTGCTGAATTCTAAGCAGCCCATCTGAAACCCCTGGGCTAGCTGCTCTGGGTGAAGAATGCCCCAGTCAGAGGAGGAGGAAGAGGAAAAGGAAACACGTTGTTAATGGCTGCATTCTGCCTCAGCAAGAAGCCCCTTCCTATTGTCCTTTGTGATATAAATGGGAAAAATCATGGCCAGAATGTGAAGGTGCCATATGCACCGGGCTTGGAGTCAGACCTGCCTGGGTCCATACTCTGGTGGTTGGCTGACTTGCCAGCTCTGGAGGGGGACATATCCCTTTGGTGTTTCACTTTTCCCAGCTATAAAATGGGTATGAAAAGAATCACAGAACCTGCCCTGTGAGATTTAGGGAGGATGAACTAGGCAACACAGTATCTGTTGCAGAGTAAATACTGCTACTGTCTCAAAGACAAAGCTTCATCTTTTCACTGGTTCACAGCTATGCACATAGCAGTTACAGCCACTCTCATTTGCAAAACCAAAATGTAGCTTTTATACTTATACTTTTGGCTCAGGTTCTAAATATCTGTTGTCTGGCCTCCCCACCTGTTTTCTGTGCCCTTAAGACAAAAGTCTCATTCTATGCATTCATTAATCCATTACTTCAAAAATGTTTCCTGAACACCTGTTAAGTGCTCGTGGGTGTACAGGGCAGGGATTGTGTTTTAGTCCTCTGCATGCAGCCACTGAGCAGGAGGCAGGGCATAAAGTATATGTCCACCAAGGATTCCAGGAACTGGGTGGCCAGGCTCGGCTGAGCTGCATTGTGCCATGGAACATATTTGCCCTTGGCAACAGGGCCCAACGCCAGGCCCTTGCCTTAGACCAGAGCTAAGTCCCCGTCATGTAAAGTGACAACTCCACCCTTCTTCACTCATGCAGTCCAGTCAGAGCATTCATTCAGCAAACTGGCAGTCGACTCCCCAAGTGCAATCAGCTTTAGCAAAATCTTTTCCTGACATTTTTTCTTCTTAATAGGCCCTTACTGTTTACCTCTTCTCAGGGTTTCTGCTTCTTAATCCACACTTTACTTGGCTCTGGCAGCTTCCTCCTGGTTCCACTTAACACCTTAGTTTTGTGAACCTGACCACATACTTGAAACTCAAAATCGCTTTTTGAAGGAGAGGTTCTCTGAACACCCCCAGAATAAGAATAGCAGGCTCATCAGAAGAAGGATGCAGTTACTCAGCACGTAATTGTTAAGCATCTACTGCGCAGAGGCCGCTGCACTGAACAAGGGGGAGCAACACTAGGGCATCAAAGCCTGGGCTCCTAGAGAGACTGGTAATGGCAGTAAATAAGCAAGTGAAATCACTTCCGTGATCAGTGTTATGCAGGGGATGAGTGAGGGCTGAGGAAGAATGAGAGAGTGACCAACTTGGTAGCAAAGGCCCCTCCAAGGACTTACTTTGAAGCATAAGGAATGCAAAGTATTTAGCTTTGGGAGAGAGGGATGAAGAGCATTCCAGGTGCAGAAGTCGGTCACTGGCAAGGGCTGAAGGGTATGTGAGCTTCGTATGGACAGGCCCCCCACAACTGGTATGTGGCTGGAAAAATGGCAGGAGAGGAGGCTGAAAGGATGGAGAAGATACAGGCTCATGAATGAATGCATAGGTGCAAAGATGATCTTCATCACCCACAGATGGGTCAAAGAGACACATGGGTATGAAGATAAAGGAACTCAGCCACATAGGTTTGTGTCTGGGCTGGGTGGGTGGCCGGAGGTTATCCCCACTCCACGGCACTGCCTCATGTCTGACTGTTGGCTCTGAAAATCACTATCTGTGTGGCCATGGGCAGGGTGCATACATTTCTTATGTCTCTGTTTTCTCATTTATAAAATGAGGATAATGATAATGATGCCTACCTCACAGGTGAGGATTAGATAAATGAATACGCATAAAACTCTTAGAGTGGTGCTGGATACAGTAAGCACTCAACAAATGTTAGCAGCTGCTATTTATTAACACTTTTGTGAATTCTCTATCATTTGAAGTGTGCTCCTCAAGCTTTCAGAATCAGATACCCAACTCTGTCAACATTTTGAAAGTAGAGGTTCACATACAACCAGACCACCAGCTTACTAACAAAAAGAGATGGAAGGCAGAATGGAAATTTCTAGAAGAGTTCTGTCCCGTGGAAATATAATGTAAGCCCAAATGCAGACACATATGTAACTTAAATTTTTATAGTGACCACATTTTCAAAAAGTCAAAAGAAACAGGTGATATTTATTTTAATAATATATTCCATTTAACCCAGTAGAATCTAAAATATTGTCATTTCAACATGTAATCAATATAAAAAATTAGTAAGACATTTTACTTTCTTTGTATTAAGTCTTGGAAATCGGTGTGCATCTTGCATTATGACACATTTCAGTTCAGACTAACTACATTTCAAATGCTTGCTCAATAGCCACATGTGACTAGTGGCTACCATGTTGGACTGCACAGAGCTACAATTTCATGGTGAACTTGGCTGTGTTACCCGGGCCCAATTTCTGAACCCCTCTGTAACTCAACTGCCTAATGTACAGTGGTGGCACATCATAGACATTTAGTAAATTTTAGAAATAATTTTCTCATCTGTAAATTGAGAATAATCCTATACCTTTAAGACTGTTATGAGGATGTAGAGATGGCCCATAAAAAGCCCTTTCATTTATTCATTTAACTATAATTAATTGAGCCTAGTATGTGTCGAGCACTGCTCTAAGAGGTAGGGATACCTCAGTGAACAAAACAAGGATCCCTGACTTCACAGAGGTCTAATTGGGAGTGACAATAAACAAAAATAATTTAGCAAATGATATAGAATACTCAAAGGCTACAAGTGAGTAGAATACATGAATAGAGCAGGAAAGGGGATAAGGAGTATGTATGGGAGGACATTTGGAATCGTAAATAAGGTTGTCAGGGAAGGCTCACCAAGAGGCTAACATCTGAGTCAAGACTTAAAGGAGTGCTCCATGAAGACATCTGGGGGAAAGCATTCCAGGCAGAAGCAACAGCCAGGAGGGAGAAATAGCAAGGAGCCGGTGTGTCTAGAGGTGTGGGAGGATTCAGAGAGATAATGAGGGAGGCAGATCAGGCAGGGTCTCAGGAGCTATTGCAGGAACTTGGCCCTTCTCTGAGGGAGATAAGAAGCCGAGGCAGGGCCTTGAGCAGAGGAGTGACCTGGGTTGGCTCAGTGTCACAGTATCCCTGGGGCTGCTGTGTTGTGAACAGACTGTAGTGGGGTGAGTGAACCATGGGGATCCCTTAGCCCCAGGCCTAGAAGTGGTTTGGAAAAAGCAGATAGGAATTAACCAACTAGATTTGTTGAGCCCTATGCCTTAAATACTGGGTGGGTGGTTCCCCCCAAGCTGTCCTGCAGAAAGCCATGCTGAACAAATGCTGCCTTCCTCTCTCCTGTCAGAGCTCTTCTTCCCTGGAAACATGAAGAACGTCCAAGGAAAGAAAAGGAAGTCGAGTTTGCTCTGCCGACGCTTCTCTCATTGACAGCCCTGTTTGCTCTCCAAGTATCAAGTATCTCATCCTCCCTTTCTCACACAAGAAGTGCAAAAGAAGATTCTTAGAATTTAGATTTTTTTTTTTGAAGGCCCCACATTTGGATTTGCAGATATGCCAGTATTTGGATTTGTAGAGCTGTAATTTAAGCTGGTCTCTCCCCTGGAACCGCCTGGTGAAATGCATCTTTCATGAGGTTTCTGCAGGAGCCCAGCTACAGCTCAGACTCCCGAGCACAAATCAAACTCTGGTTCAACATTAACAATATGATGTCAGAGGCCTCTTCAAGCAGCACAGCTCCGGGAGGGATGGGCCTTGGTGTCTTCCCACCCGTGCACACTCTTCCAGGAAAGGATTAAAAGCTTCCTCACAGATAATTTAGTTGCAGGATTAATGCACAGAGAGCTGATGGTTTGGGGCGGGCTACAGCCCCCAACCCCTTCTCAGGGCACCTGTTCGTCACCCTCACCCGCAGGGTAGACTAGCTCTGGCACAGCCTGCTTCAGACAGCCTGCTCTGGTGATCTGAGCAAATAAAATACAGAAGGAAAAGGACGTCATTCAGCAGCCTCTGGGCTTCCTTCCTTAACTGAAGGTCAAGTAGTAATTGGGCCAAAGTGCTCAACTCTTTATGTAGGTTTTAAAGCCAAAGACAGGCAGGCTGGGAGGGTTAAGGAGAACAGTCACAGACCTGCACCTCTCAAAGGTGAGACAGGCCCAGCCCTCAGCTATTGTGAAGAGTCTGATTTAAATAAAAAAAGAAGAATGCCAAAAGTAGGCTATAACATTTATCGTCTCTTTTATTAGATGGCCCTGTTTATGCAGCTGCTGCTGTGTGTATAACCTCATGACAGTGAGGTCTGGACTAAAACACTTGATTCTCCTTTCTCCCCTCCCTGCTTCCTGCTCCATCTTGGCAACGTCCTCAGCTCTACTCTCATGACAGTCCTTGGCTCAGGGACGGCAATGACGAGGCTAGGGATGTACCCAGGTAGGGTGGCCGACTGTCCCAGTTTGCAAGGCTTTCCATGCTAAAACTAGGAAAGTGCTGGGCAAACCAGGATGAACTGGTCACTTAGACCTGCCAGTTTCTGTCTGAGCAAACATAGATGCTGGTGCTCTAATGAGGCTGCTTGACACAGTAGGAAAAGCAGACTAGGAGCCAGGCAAATTCGGCTTTGAATCCAGCCTCTCCCCCCTTACAATGGGTAAGATTCATGTTGACCTCCTTGGGCTTTTGTCATCTTATCTAGAAAATGTAAACAGTAAGCCTGGTATGGAGATTTAGCAAGAGGATGCCCACAGTAAATGGTTATCTTTTTATTACTTACATTGAAATCCTTACCTGGCTCTTACACAGGGTACAAATAAGGCCTAGCATCTACAGGGCCTTTAGGATTTGCAAGGGGCTTCCTCTGGGGATTCACAAGTGACGCAAACAGTATCAACAGCCTCACTTTAGAGACTGGGAACGAAGCCCAGAGTGGAGAAAAGACATCTCGAAGGTCAAGCAGTTGACAAATGGGATTCCACCCCAGGTCATCTGGCCCCATTTGCTACTGCTCACCTGCAAAGGCCCAAGAAAACCCCAGCAGGAAATAAACAGGTGCAGGTAAGTCTTGGAGTTTCCCAATGTAAGGAAGGTGGGGAGGAACCTGTTTTCCAGCAAACTCACTCAGCTCTTTGCTGCTGCCATGAGCCTGGGGCCCAGCCTGGGGAACAGGCAGAGTTCCAGATTGCCTAATCAGATAATTCTGCCCTTGTGCTCCTGTTTTGTACATTCTTGGAGCAAGCCATTTCAACCGAGATCTCTACCACACCTGCAGAGTTGGGCCGATGCCTTGTCAGGTAGAAACGTCAATTCTCAATTATTCCCCACTGCTCTAGACGGCAATACTGTGAGAGTGACTAACTGGCATTCAACACAACTTGTTTTTATTGAGTGCCTCCTCTGAGGAGGTGTGTGGGATGTGACACTTGGGTCACTGCTGGGGGGATGAAGCTGCAGTACGGCTGAGAATTCAAATCCAACTAACATTTCTTTATTGAACGGCTGCTCTTGGTGAAGGCGTTTCACAGGCTTTGTCCTTTGCTTTATAGGCTTCATCTGCCTGGAATGTCTTTCCTCCGCCCAGCCTGGCCTCTGTGGGGCCTGCTTCCTTTCTTACTCCTACAGTCCTTTTCCTATAGGGCAGTCACAGGGACACCTTTAAACTCCAAAGGTTTGCCCACCTCTCTACCTGCACCTCCCATCACAGCCTCTCTTTGTGCTCTGGTCACAGTTGTATTTGTTTCTTCTTTTTTCCAAACAATCCCAATTCCTTCCATCCCTGGCCTTTGCTCTTGGGCTTCCCTCTGGAGGGAATGCCAAGGGTGGCTCTTTCTCATCCTTCAAGGCTCAGCTCAAGTTCCACTTCCTCAGGAGTCCTTTCCTGACCATCTTATCTAAAGTCGATCACCCCCAACACCCTCTCCTTACTGACAGTTATTCAATCTCATTACCCTATTTTATTTTTTTCATAGCCCTCCATTCGAGTTCTCTCTCTCTCTCTGTCTCATATTCTCATTTATTCACTTGTTTATCACTTGCCTTCTCCCAGCAACATATAAATGCCATAAGAAAAGGGACTTTGTGACATCCATGGCTGTATCCTTGGAGCCCAGGAAACCCAGACACTCAAATATTAGTTAAATATTGTAGAATTTGTTTGTCTCTATTTAAAACAAAGAGCTTTAGAGCATGGGCCTGGAAGTAAAGCAGAGTTGTGTGATCTTCCTACTCACCAGCTGGGAGAAGCCACGGCCTCTCTCCTTTTATTCTCCTTTACAAAAGAATCAAGAACTCACTCAATGGGAGTTATCATCATTAATTTTAGACTTGTGTTTCCCCCATGAGTCCAACACCCCTGATGGCAGGCACTTTGTCATTCATCTTTACATCCACATTCCTTGAAACTTCCCCTCTCTCCCTCAGCATCCTATTTCTTCTTCTTGTAGGACATGCCACAGTGTCCTAAAGCATCTATTTATTTCTCTGTCTCCCCCACTATGCTGAGCTCCACGGGGACATATAAAAAAGCTAGCACAGTGCCTGTTGTACTTGTAGAATGAATGCTTGGTTAGTAAGACTAGTAGTCACCTAGGATGTCTTCAAGAAATGTATTTTTAATTAAACTCTCTAGAAAAGATATTTTAAACATGTGAATTAGAGAATAATACCAGATAGTATCAAGTGCTTAATTACACATAATACAATAATAAAATGTGTAGTATAGATATTGGATGGCAAAGGTGGCCAACAGAGAGCTCAGGGCCAGGTAAGGGGCCTAGGTAGGTGAAGTGGGCAGGACCAGGACTGGGGCCAATCAGACAATACATCTCACCTGCAAGGCACCCATGTTCCACTCCAGCTTCTCGCTGACATCCTGGGACAGGGTCTGATGGTCTCGTATCTTTACATTTTTTCAAGAGAAGCTGGACATACGAATTTTTTATATGAGCTCTCTCAAGTTTTCAAATTGTTGACAACTGACTTAAATTGTTTAAATAATTCTTTGAGATGAGCAAAGCACGTTTGGGAGCCATTTTGCAACCTCTGACCAAGTGTTCTAGGTGACCAGATGGAGGCTGAATGCTAGACAGGCACTCATGGAAGAATCTACAGCAGAGGCCAAGTTTCAAAAGGCTTCATCTCTTTGCTTACTCATTCCCTCACTCGCTCACTCACTGCCTTATAAAACCAGGAAGGAATTCTTGATCTATGGCTAGGGTTTCCCCTAAAGCATCCGTGAAGCATTTATTGAGCACCTGCTAACTACCAGGCATTCAGCGATAAAGATGACTCTAGGCCTATCCCTCTGAAACTCTATAGTTGGGCAGTTCAAGAAATGTTGTTGAGCCACTATTGTGCACCTGAATAGAGCTCATCAAGACACCTAGACAGGAGAGACACCTAGACAACTAGGCATCATTTCCTCACCCATCAGATCTTTGGCCCAGAGTGCTGGCAGTAAATTGTGATACTACTGTGTCTTCCAGATTCTCCCACTCCCAGCCATCCCACCCCACCCTACCTAGGGACAAGGTAGCCCACCACATCTGATAGTAGCAGAGGTTTCCCAGTCATGATAGACAAGAGACGACTGGCCTATTGCCTAAGACTAACATTTCTCTATAAAATGGAGCTCATATGGTGGTGACACACATCATTCAGGTAGCAGCAGCCCCCAGACCAAGTGTTATCAAAAGCTCGGGAAGAGAGGGGCACTCATCTGATCACATGTGCCAGGGGCCAGTGTGAAATTATTTTAATAGAATCTGCAGGGCACAGAGAAGTTTCATTTTAGTCTCGCATACTGTGATCTTAAGACTTGCTGAAGGACTAACTTCCATCACAGCCCTGGCAGTATTGAACTCAAAAGCACATAAGTAGATTGATTTTTTTTTTTTTTTCTCAAACTAGAAAGGATCACAGTAGTGTTAGCGTATTCTTGTTTCCACTGGTTGGTATACACACTGAATGAATAATAGTGTTACCTGGAAAAATTTAGTCAAAACAAAGTGATGGAAAACAGGGCTGGAGTTGCATCCTTAAATCCACCACAAATTAGTCTGTGTGCTTGGAGTGAGTGCATAAGTTTGGCTATTGCAAATGGAACTGCCGGCCAATCTTCCACTCCCACCTCAACCCAGTATTTTAAAAAATAAATGAAAAAATTCATTTTGGTAGCCTACATCTTAGGTACAAGAAATGAAACCAGTAACGGGTGGGGGATAACCTCCTTTTGTGACGGAGGTTAATAGGCAATACCGGTCTCCTGTCACTTCCCTAAGTCAACAGGAAGGAAATATATCCACCAGGGGCCTCTGCTAATTTGTTTTTAATTTAAGGACAATTAGGCAATTCCTACATCCCCCACCTCAAAGAAAAGCAGTCAAAGCTGCATGATTCTCTCACCACCCAAAGAACTGGTAACTCTGGAAAACAATCGAGGTAATGAAATGCACTTTGTCCTAACTTTGAGGGACATCCAATAAACAGAACACTGGTCTAGGGACCCAGCCACCAACTAAGTCTTCGTTCTGTTTTATACTGCTTCCTTTCTGCGATTTTTTTTTTTTTTTTTTGCCCCAAAGTTTCCCACTACCAATTGAAAACACTTCTAAGATGAACCAATTTTCGAGCTGTCCTGGTTGCCTATTCTTTCTTCCGACCTTGCGGACAAGAAACTTTCCAGGAAAGAAGCGAGAGTCCCTAACGTCTGCTCCTCTCCAGGTACTCTGGAAAGGAGGCGAAAGGGAAAAGGAACAAACATCAAACTCTCCTTTCCTCTCTCATCTCTGCACTGGCGGGTGGTGTTTGCCTTCCAACTTCTCAGAGCCACAGCTAGGAAAAACACTCAGATACTCGGGTTCCGATTGCGCCGCACAGCGCCAGCCCCAGCCGGCGGGTAGAGTATTTACAAGAGGGATTTAAACCCGCTCCAGCGCGGGGGCGTGGCCGGGCGGGGCCCCGCGGGCACGGGTGGGCGGGGCGGAGGCGGGGATCCCGGCGGCTCAGTGCAGTGTGAAAAAGACCTGAGCCGGGGGAGCAAGCTCCTGTCTCTTTAAATGCCACGGGCTGCGCTCCCGCCCGGGAGCCCGGAGCCGGATCTACAATCCCCTCCCTCCCGCTCCGGCGCTTGTTGCTCGCCGGGCCCGAGCGGGAGCTGCCGCCGCCTGGTAGCGAGGCTGCCACGCTCTTCTCCTCGCGCCCCACCTCCCCTAGAGCTGGCCGAGGGGGGCAGTAGCCCCAATAGGAGGGAGGGGACGCGGTGTGAACGGGAACTGCCCCCATCTTCAAGTCTTGGGGCGCACCGCAGGCGCGTGGGGAAGACATGCGTCGCTCCCCTCTGCCCAGCCTTGCTGCCGCCGGCGCCAGGAGAGGAGGGACTGCGGAGCCCACACCTGCAAACTCGCCCTAGAAGTCTCGGGGTGCGGCGGGGGCCCCTCAATCCCCCCGGCCTTCACCTCTCTGTGGGTGAGTTTGCTCAGGTAAGCCGAGCCGGAGGGCGGGCGCGCGGGGGAGGGGGGAGGAGGAAGCGCTGCAGGTGAGCCAGGTGGGGTGGCTCACCTGCCGGGGTCGCTGCGGGCTCTTCGCTGATTCGCCTGGGGATGGAGATGTTGGGAGCGGGGAGGAGTTGCCTTAAGGGCTAGTTAGGGTTCAAGGGCGGGAGGGGAAGTTCGGAAAGGGGATTGAAGTAAAGTTTCTCTTTTCTTCCCCACCCCCTTGCCCGGGCTTGGCAGGTAGGGCGCGGGCGGAAGCGGTAGGAGGTGCTGATGCAATGGGCTTTTGCCAGGGCCAGGCGAAGGGTTGGGGGCGGGGGAGAGCTGGAGTTGCCCAGTCTCTTGTGGCCCTGACCCTAGAGGTGGAGGAATGAGAGAAGGCTTGATATACCCAAGACCGCCGCTAAAATGGCTCCAGGTCCTCAGCCCCCACCCGTTCTTTCTTTTAAGAACAAAACGCCCTTTTCGCGGAGGGGCTCCTACAGGGCTTCTTTGCCTTCCTCTCCCAACAGGTGGCCTCAGCCCCTGTACGGGGACCTGTGCCAATGACCCTAGTGGTGGTTTCGCTTTCTTCTCCCGCGGCGGTGTGAACGTGTGTCCGCAACGTGATGGGCAACCAGGTGGAGAAACTGACCCACCTAAGTTACAAGGAAGTTCCCACGGCCGACCCGACTGGCGTGGACCGGGACGACGGGCCCCGCATTGGGGTCTCCTACATCTTCTCCAATGACGATGAGGACGTGGAGCCGCAGCCTCCTCCCCAAAGGCCCAATGGCGGCAGCCTGCCCGACGGTGGGGACGGGCCTCCGCTCCCCCAGCCTCAGCCGTACGATCCGCGGCTGCACGAGGTGGAATGCTCCGTGTTCTACCGCGACGAGTGCATATACCAGAAGAGCTTCGCGCCAGGCTCGGCGGCGCTGAGCACCTACACGCCTGAGAACCTACTCAACAAGTGCAAACCAGGCGACCTAGTGGAGTTCGTGTCGCAGGCGCAGTACCCGCATTGGGCGGTGTACGTGGGCAACTTCCAGGTGGTGCACCTGCACCGGCTGGAGGTGAGCAACAGCTTCCTGACAGACGCAAGCCAGGGCCGTCGCGGACGCGTGGTCAACGATCTGTACCGTTACAAGCCGCTGAGCCCCAGCGCGGTGGTGCGCAACGCGCTGGCGCATGTGGGCGCCAAGGAGCGCGAGCTGAGCTGGCGCAACTCCGAGAGCTTCGCCGCCTGGTGCCGCTATGGTAAGCGCGAGTTCAAGATCGGCGGCGAGCTGCGCATTGGCAAGCAGCCCTACCGGCTACAGATTCAACTCTCGGCGCAGCGCAGCCACACGTTGGAGTTCCAGAGCCTGGAGGACCTGATCATGGAGAAGCGGCGCAACGATCAGATCGGCCGCGCGGCCGTACTGCAGGAGCTCGCTATGCACCTGCACCCGGCCGAGCCGGACGAGGGCGACAGCAACCTGGCTCGGACTACGCCGCCTCCCGGGCGCCCCCCTGCGCCCAGCTCCGAGGAGGAGGACGGAGAGGCGGTGGCACACTAATGGGCGGGCAAGCTGATGGCAGGGCTGCGAAAGGGGGCTGTTTGTAGCAGCCGCCGCTGCCCCTTTCCTCCCTCCCACCCGCCTTTCCTCCTTCGCTCCTCCGCCACCTTCTGGGCCCCATCTGGGTTTCTTGGGCCCTTTGGAAAAAGGAGAGTTGGTGAAATGCGCAGCTGGCTGTGGACAGGGGTGGAGGAAGCGGGCAGAGGGATCAGGTAGGAGCATTAGAAGGAGAGTAGTTTCCTTCCGACCCCCTCGATCTGTCGTTTCCGCGGTGGGGCAAATTGTGGAACTGCCTGGCACTTAATGCTTGCTGGATCTGGGTTTAAAATCGGCCTTTGTGCACGTAGAGTTGGAGAAAAGTTCCGAGAACCAGTGTGTACCATTGCGTCCTCTCCGCTTTCCTCTCTACTCTGGGCTTGGAGGATTCCTGGTACAAACTCCCTGAACGGGTTTGTGGAGTCTCTACCGCGGGCCAGCACGGAGAGCTGCTTATCTGCTTCCCCGGCGGAGCTGGGCTGTGTTTGGGATCCGGGCGGCAGGGGTGATTTGTTTTATGGGATTCCTGAGGCGCGGGGCGGGGGCAGGGCTGCTGGCAAAACCATGACGAGGTCTGGTAGCGGCAGACCAAAACCAAGCAGCCCCCTATTGAGTGTAACAAATAGCTGAGCACAGTCGGGCTACAAACACAGACTTTGCTACCTCCCTCCTCCCCAACCCCAAGTAATTAGTCTTTAGGAGCTGACTCTTGGCTAAGTCTGCTCCACCTGCCCCTTCCCAGGTTACAAGTAAATCATTGTCAAGGGCCAGCCAGGGGAAGGATTCAATTAAGGTTTGTTCTGCTGTCTTTGTTTCTCCCCTGCTGTTGTAGGCACTTATAGCTGCGTTGTTATCAATGGAGGGAATGGCCCTTTGTGTCTCTGATCTAATTAAACCTGCTCAGCTGTGTTCATCCGCAGGTCACAGATGGGATTGGATTGGCTTGTGCCACCCCGTAAAGTAACCACTATGGAAGCAGCCGAACAGGGCTGCCCTGGCAGGAATTAATCTCTTCTTCTGCTCCCCTTCCTGAATAGTGAAGGTAACCCTTTTAAAAACAAGGCTTTGATGGTAATCCTGGCTTATTTTTTTTTCCCCCCTCTCACTGGCCCATCCCCCTCACCCTCACCTTTGTTGTGCTGGTGGTAAAATCTTAGGCTTGAGACATTTCAGTAGTAAGACTTATTTTGCTGGCCACACTGAATGGAATTTAAGGTGCAAAGTCTTGTACTGTAGCAGTCTCCTTATTGCTTGGAGAACACTCCTTCAGACCCCTTTCTTAATTAACATCAACCACAGATGCCACCTGGTGTAGTCAGCACCGAATCTGAATTTGTTAACAGTTCCAAAGCGCAGGTTGGTGATTGTGAGATCTGTTAGCAGCAGGCTGAGCAAGATACTTGGTTCTGGTACTGAGCCGTTTGCTTAATATGAGACTTTTTCCAACCTGTTTCTTCTATTTCTGTGAGCCCTTTAAGGATGTGTGCCCTCAATTACAGAATAGCTTCTCTGCTGCCTGTCGCCAATACTGTCTCAAAAGTTGTATAAAGTTGGACTTTTTTTTTTTTTTTACCACCTTGGGAATTATAAACTACACTGTACAAGTCATTTTGTGACCTAATTCTTAGCAGTTGGAATAGAATCGTACTTGAGTGTCCAAGACCATGGCTGTCCCTGGGCCTCTTGCCTGGAGATCTCTAAATCAAGGCAAGAAGTCTTGAAGGATTTTCTTTTGTACTTTTTTTAGACATGGAAGTTGAGGCCATAACTTTTAAAAGCCTGGGCCTTCAAAGCACCTCAACATGAAGTCTTTCATTATAATTACAAGGGCATTAGCTACATTCCCTGTTTTCACAGTGATCACCAAATAGTTCCTGTCATTTTGATGGTTAAAGATGAACCATACTCTAGCCCTGGTGTAGGACTTCGGAGGGAAATCAGTTTCTTGTTGGAAATGTAGATCTAGTTTCCATGTTTAATATTCTCACAGCTCTGTGTTTATATTCTCTTGCTCAGGGAAAAGTGGAGCAAGATAAACATGGGTGAAGAAATTTAGAAGAGGCTGCTATGTGTAACTGATTTGGGTTTTCTTTCATGTATAACACAGTAGTGAAAGTTGAAAGTAATATCACTGTGCAGACAGGAGGGAGGAGGAACAGAGTGGTACTGTCCTGCAGCTCTGGACTAGCCAGATCACTTTTCTACTCCCCCACGCCTGTCTCCTTCCTCTGTCCCAAAATGTAACTGAAAGTGAGTATGTGGTCACACAGAGCTATAGCAGTGATTGTGTGGTGTTACAAATGAACTGCTCTTTCTGAGAGGTTTCAACTTGAAGGAAGAACTCCAGTTAAATCCACACCAGTAGTAGCATTTTACCTCTAAAGAGGTTTTTGGTAGCAGGGCTTGAAAATAAACTAGAATAGGAAATCTATTCCAGATGCTGTTTTCCCTTGTAATGCAAGTGTTTCTACAGGGTACCAGAGATGTGAAATATGTGATACTTAGGAACAGTGATTTTATTTAAAATTTTCTTACGGTGATAATGCTTAAAGTAAAACAACCACCAACCAGTAAAGGCTCCACGATAGGGAATCAAATCAACTCTGGGTTCTTTCCTCGAGATGGCAGTGTTATGGATAGTGAGTTTTTAATGCCCTGGCAATGGCTACGTTTGACACTTTAGAAAAAAAATAAATATATTTAATAATTTTTGTTTCTCCTTAGGAATAAGACTTTAGAACTATTTTGTACTGTGAATTACAGATGCTCTTTGAAGGAAAGAAATATCCATTCTAATGTTCTTCAGAAGCTCTGGCAGGGATAAGCAGGACATCGACTGGAACATATGCTAAATGAAACCAGACAAATTCTATTTTCTTACCTGAGCAAATATTTTATTGAAACTGCTTATGTATGTCAAAGGAGCCCACAACTTCAGCTATACACCTTTTTGTATTGAAAGAACTCATACTTTTTGTAGCTTTTATTCCACATTTAATTTAAAATGGCTTTGTAGCTCTAAAATGCCTAGCAGAAGATGACTCCAGACCTTTAAGGAAATGTTTAGTTTTTATGAAAAAAAGACACTACAGTGGTTAATCGTCTTGTATATTTGGTGCTTCTGGCCCTAATAGCACCACTGGACAACACCACAGCCACATGGAAACATTATTTTTGGAAGCAAAACTTTAATTTTATATGACATATACTATGGAGAACTAAGAAAATTTTAGGACTACTTGTTTTCTATTTTTTTTTCTTCTTACCAAAATGGAATCCACTGTGTTGAAGACTCTTGATAATGTGCTTGTCTAACCATTTTTTATAACTTAGAATAAAATCTAGTGTGATCATGGTCATCAAATGGATTTGTTTGGAAAGTTAAATCTTTTGAATTTTTTTTTTTTTAATCAGGGTAACTATAAACTTGACTGAATAATTCAACTTTTCATTAGGTCATTTTGTTCTTGGCTATAATACTTGTGATCCATGGAGAATTACATTGACTAACAGTATAAATTTCACATGCATTTTATTTCCCAATGAATTGTGTAAACTTTATTTTGTTGAAGGTTGTATGTTAAATCAATGTTATGTTCTTATACCACTTCTTGAGAAGGAAGTTCCAATTTGAAATTGTATCATTTCCTTCAAAATGAAGGGCAGTGCTTAGTTAAATAAAAGATTGATGATATCTTTTAAGCCATTTCCTCTTCACTCTGTTTTATTAAAATAAAACCTGTCAGGTCCTTATGAAAAATGCTATGAGGGTTTCCAATAAACTGTCTTTTAGAGTTAACCGAATATTTTTTTTCCACTTGTATATCTATTTTCTGACATTTTTGGTCCAAATTCAAGCTACTTAGCTTTCTGTAATTTCTCTGGGAATATTAGTATATATCATCATCTTTGCATTGCTCAGTAAACATTTTGTTGAACTCATTTAGTGAGTAAAAATCCTGCATTTACTCTGAGAATTAATCATCCATTGCTCCTAAGATATCAGTGTTCATGAAAAATATCTCATAAATTTTCAATACACATTGATTTTAAGAATCAATGCAAAAATTGCTGGAAGCCACTCACATTATGAAATCTACACTGGGGCGTTTTGGTGTTTAGTAACCCATGTTTCATCTCAGGTGGTTTCAGAGCCCCAGACAAAGGGAATGTGCTTGCCACTAATATAATTACAGAAAATGGGTAAACATGGTCACATGGCACTGTTGGCATAAGGGATGCAGGTGCCAGCAGTTGGTGAAGCAACAGATGTGGCATCAGACTGGCGTGTGGGAGGCCATTAGCATTCCCTAGGCCAGTGCCTGAACCCTCTGCCACAATCCTGTGCGGTTCAAATGCCTGGGCTTTGCAGATAGGCTTCTGTGAGAATTTTAAATAGGAAAAGTTGAACGCTGAAGGAAGACCCTTCATGCTTAGAGTGGGAGTCTAATTTATCATGGTTTTCATTGTAAGAGAAAGTACGGAAAGGGGAGCCTAATACAGAATGTGCATTTATTCTTAGGTGATTAAGGTGAAGGCTGTGGTTCCTATTTCTCAAACCAAGTAGACTATGCTTAATGTAGGAAAATGACATGTTTGGAAGCATTTAAAAGGACTTCCAAAATGAGCAGGCCCAGAATATACGTAGAAGGGCTTTTAGTTCCTTTTATTGAGTTTACTGGGGAAACTGCTCATTAAACAAATATAGCAATTTTATCAGCAGAGTAAATGCAAGAATGGCTAGTGTCTGCATTTACAATTGCAGGAAGGCATTAAGTGTCAATGAAGGGCCAAAGGATGCTGAGCTCCAGCCTAGGAAATAGAAATAAACAGATAAAAGAAAAATGAGAAATAGTCCTGCCCCTGAGCTTATTTCTAAGGAGAAAATTTCACTCGTGCATATAGATCAGATAATAAAAGGTGACCCTGTGAAGTACTGACGGTTGGTAGGTATTCAAATAAAGCGGACGTGTCTAAGTTTGATTAGAATTTGAAAACTGCTGTTAGGTAGGTATGTGGAGTACGTACTCCCATGGGAAAAATCAGACCAAAAACATGAAGGTACACATGATGACGGGGGAAAGGATGTAACTAACATGTAATATTACAACTAAAGGATGTAATATTTAGTAACATATTCACTAAATACTTAACTTAGAGGCTCCTTAATTCCCACGGCCTAACATACAAAGGTAAGCCAGATCCATAGTTACTGTCTTCATGTACGTTGCATTTTAAGAGGCAAGACAGATGACTGCTTACTCAATTTACCAGGTGAAAAAGGAAATGTATGATGTGTGTGGGAGAGAATCTCTCTTCATCAGTGAGTCAGAGAAGGCTTCCCTGAGGAAGTTTGCTGAGCCTCAGGTGAAAGAGGGAGCCAGGAATGGGAACTGACTACATGAAGGAAGGAAGGCTGGAGAGCGAATGAATGAACCTCAAGTGCTCTCAGAATGCCTTTGCTTCATGCTCCTGGTATTCATCCATTTCTCCTTGGGGCTCTTCCACAACATGTTGTCCAACTTGTTCATGTATCTCAAATGAATAACACATGACCAGGCAAAGAGACCCCCACTAAAAGTTTTAGTGAGTGAATAAATTCTGGGTTTGGGCTTTGCTAGGCCAGAAAGCCCCAAATTATTTCAAGGCGATGTTGTGACTACGGTTTGAAGAGAGTGAACGTTGGCAGTGGTTTTTAGGGTGCACTGAACCAGGCAAGCAATTGAGTGGCTCTGTCCTCCCCTCCTCCAGCACTGGAGATTGTCCTGTTAAAGCTATGGATGCCTTAAATTGCCAGCCAGGTTATGAAGTGGAGTGGGAAGGTAGGCGTTTGCCCCATGCTGGTGAGTGGACAAGAGGCATTGGCCAGGGTGGAAGGAAATGTAGTGGTAAAGCAGAACAGGAGGTTTTATGGCCTTTTACAGCCTTGGAATTGCGATTGGGGAAGAGGTTATTTTGTTCACTTGACAAGCCACTGCTATAATTTAGTCTCTAGTGCCTTATCAAATGTAGCCATAACTGACTCAAAAGATGAGTGTTCTACTACTTTCTCTGGGAAACTTGTACAGTGTAGTCAACTCCCAGAGTCTGGTTGTCTTGATGTTTAGTGCATTCTTTTTAACTTCATAATTTGAGGATTCTGAGTTAAAATGCTAAACTGCAGGTAGAGGGTCTGACCTAAGCAGAAATTACATACTTTCTTGGAGACTTTATTTCCTCTTCTGTACAATGCTAGTGACATTGTCAATTCACTTAACTCTTTGCAATTCATTTTTTTTTGTCTTTGTAAAATAATACAATTAATATGTATGTACTAATGCAATTGGACTATAAATGGTGGTCATGAGGACAAATGAAATAATGCATGTGGAGCCCAGATCAATAACTATTATGATTAGCTAGGAAAAAAGGGTTATTGTATGTGTTTAAAAGCCTTAGTCAAAATAAAGTTACTGTCTGGGAGAGAGAGGTCTTCCCTTTAGTCTTGGAAAATTTGTTAGCTAGATATTAGAAATTGGTGTGATAAGAAAGAGATGACTCTTCACTTCAGTTGTTCAGCAGGTGCTGTAATATTTGAAACGTTTCTTGAGCTTTGATCTTTAGTAGATGGACCATTCTCTTTGTTTACACATTTTAGTATGTTTGCTCATTATTTCAACACACATTCATGGAGCACTTTGAACGCACTAGGTGCTGGATAGCCAAGAAGGGATTTTGCAGTAATAATGTTAACTATGATGATGTACCTTGCCCACTCTGTCCTATTTTAATCACCACAGACTTTCTGGACAGATACTAATATTATCTTCATTTTATAGCTGAGAAAACAGGTTTAGAGAAATTGAGTGATTTGTCCAAGATCACACAGCTAATCACAGCTTCTGGCCTGGAACACGAAAGCTTGTCTCCAAAGCCCCAGGCCTCTGTTCCTCCACTGAAAGATCATGTGACCACTCCTCCCCCTTTTCCCCACACCCCATGGGGAATAGTTAGAACCTCTTCTGCTCCAACAAGTGGCATGGAGTATTATCTGAATAGCACTATATTTTCACTGTTACTGCAGCCTACCTGGAGGCAAGAAGAGGCAGGGACAAGAGGAGAAGCAACTTGGCCAAGAGAGGTTTTGCATTCTTATCGTGAGCAACAATAACAGTGTTTAATCATCCCATCCTCCCTTTGGTGGAGCACCGGGACAGTTCCTCCTTCAACTGTCCCTCCTTATCTGCCCTTTTGTGACTTTTTTCCACTCAGAGGTAGAGGTCAGCCCATACAGGCCTACTTCACAGCATGGCTCCAACCCCTGACCTACAGTGTGACCTTGGGCAAATTAGTAACTTCTTTCAGCCATCTTGATTTATCGAAAAATCAGAGGCTGTGGTGGCTCATACCTGTAATCCCAGCACTTTGGGAGGCCAAGGCATGAGGATCGTTTGAGCCCAAGAGACAAGCCTGGGCAACACAGTGAGACTCCGTCTCTACAAGAAGTAAGAAAAATTAGCTGGATGTGGTGGCATGTGCCTGTTGTCCCAGCTGCTCGGGAGGCTGAGGCAGGAGGATCACTTGAGCCTAGGAGTTTGAGGTTGCTGTGAGCTATGATCATACCACTGTACTATAGCCTGGGCAACAAAGTGAGATCTCATCTCTCAAAAACAGAAAACAAAAGTCAGGGCTATTAGGAGTGCCTGCTCCATAAAGCTGTTCCTCAGTTACCTGAGATGATGTAAATCAAGAGCATCATTAGGTGCGGTGTGGTGACCATAGCAGTAGGCTCTGCCACACAAATGGCTCCACTCTGAATATGATCTGTGACCCAGAGCAAGTCCCTTTGCCATGCTAGGAACTTGGTTTTGGATCTGAGTGTATGGAGCACCCAATACCAGCAGCAGTCTATGACAAAGTTCCAGGTATAACATTATCATTTGAGATAGTTATAAATGTTGCTATTTGCTCTTCCTTTGTTTTAATTATTACTGGTTCCTTGGCCCATCACTTTAAACCTCAATCATGTAAAAAAAAAAAATTTGATGATAATTGACTAAATTTTAGAAAGTGCTCTTGTTGTGAAAAGTTGGCAAATTTTGTCATTATGTTTAATATTATAAACAAAACCTGAGCAGTGGATGGGAAAAAAAGGCGAGGATGGGAGTAAATTAATTCACATCTTTATTTTGGAAAAAGTGTTTAGAGATTTTTTGTTTGTTTGTTTTAAGTTTTGCTTCATTCTGTACCGATTTGTTTTGTTTCTCATACCAGAGTATATTTCTCCTTGCTATCTGGCTCTACTCTTTGGCCAGGACGTCACAGCCCTTGGAGAGAATTCTCCTGTATCTCAGTGGCTATGCATGTTTTATTCTGCTTTATTCTAACCCAGTCTGTTTCTTCTCATATTTAAGAAAGAGCAAGGTTGTCCATAAAGCCATAAAACGTTTACTTGCGTCCTTTTTAAAAAATTAATAGACCATTTCTTAGAGCAGTTTTAGGTTCACAGAGCTCCCCTCTTCTCTCTCTCCCCACAACGTCCCCGACCATCAACATGAGGCATCAGCATGGTGCGGTCATTGCAATCAGTGAGTTAACACTGGCACATGATTATCAACCAAAGTCCACTGTTGACTAGCATTCACTGTGTTGGACATGCTGTAGGTTGTGCCCACCATCGTAGTACCCTACAGAATATTTTTTTTTTTTTTTTTTTTTAGACAGAGTCTCACTCTGTTGCCCAGGCTAGAGTGCTGTGGTGTCAGCCTAGCTCACAGCAACCTCAAACTCCTGGGCTCAAGCGATCCTCCTGCCTCAGCCTCCCGAGTAGCTGGGAGGACAGGCAGGCGCCACCATGCCCGGCTAATTTTTTTCTATATATATTTTTAGTTGTCCATATAATTTCTTTCTATTTTTAGTAGAGACGGGGTCTCGCTCTTGCTCAGGCTGGTCTCAAACTCCTGAGCTCAAACAATCCGCCTGCCTCAGCCTCCCAGAATGCTAGGATTACAGGCGTGAGCCACCGCGCCCGGCCCCCTACAGAATAATTTTACACACGACTTTTTCTCCTTCATTTCTTTTCCCCTCAGGTGAGAGTTGGACTATTTTCAGCTGCTTTTATCCAGCCTTAAGTGACACTTCTCTGCAGCCCCTTCTGTTGTCCTCTCCAGGTCAAATTACGTTCCTGGCTAGAACCATATTCATTCATTACTTAAGTATCTATTGAGGCCCACCAGGCTCTGGGGCTAGAAAGAGCAACACCACGTGGTCTGGGTACCTGCCCATGGTCCGCTGAGGAAGACAGACAGGCAAACAGCAGATGCCATACCTTGTGAAGAAGTGCGATGATGGAGTTGGGGCAGACACCAGGCCCAGGAAGGCCGGAGCAAGGAAAGCTGAGCCCGAGGGGCATGGAGGGGAGGAGTCCAGGATAGATTTCTCAGAGAGGGTTGAGCAGGTAGGGCGAGATCTTATCAGAGAAGATTCTAGCATAATCCTGCTCCTATCTCATCAGCCCTTGCTTTTAATGGTAAAACACACATCTGCCTCTGCATGTGGCTGGTGCAGTAGGGTGGGGGATGGGGCATGAGAGCAAACACTAGGGATAGCTTAGTAACTCCTGTTTTTTCTTAGTGCTGCTATAGACTTCAGCCAACTGGGTTACACTGTTACAAACTCTAAAGTGAGCTCAATGTTACCACAGTAAATTGTTCTCTTATCTTTAGCACCTCCATCTAGCTGAACTTTGGAATAGCCAAGCCATTCTGGTGGTGAGGACGAAGGCCGGCTCCCTCTGTGTTGTGAAGGAGCTGAGAGGCACTATGGGAGCCACTGGCCCGGGCTGTCACCCCAGCAGCTACCCTTGCCATGTCACTGGGGCAGATAACCTCACCTGGTTCTGAAGGCTGCAATGTATTCATTTGTAAAGTGGGAATAATATGTCACCTACCATGCAGGGTTATGGAGTCAGTATTCATATACACAAATCACCCAGAGCCAGTCCTGGGACGAGATTATATGCCCAGGCATTGGTTCCTGTCATTATCCATTTCCCCTTTCTTAGTTTTGCCCAGGGTTTGTGCATGACTCTGCCAAAATTTCATAAGTGAATTTCAGATTGGGGCAGGTTCAGCCAAACAAATTTAACCAGATTTAAAACGGTCAGGGATGGTGCAACATTTAATTTTGTAATGACTAAAACTCTCTGGCCCTGGATGTTTGAGGAAATATCATAAATAATGATATATACACATACATGCCAACAAACCAAGTGCATCGTTTCATCTGAATCTTTTTGGTTTCTCCCCATCCTGACAACCTAAGAGGTGAAGCTCTGGGTATTGATAGCACCATAAAGGTGTAATTATTCTCTTTCCTCCCAGTTAATGCTGCCTCTGCTTGTCCTACCTATCCAAATTTTTGTTAATATAATTTTATTACTTTGTTTACATTTCAAGCATAATATGTGCTTAATGAAAAAGGAGCTCAAATGCCAAAGTGTGTAAAGTAAAAGTATAGAGTTTCCTGAGCTGCCTTCTCTCATCCTATTAAGTTTGTTGCATATCCCTTCTAGACTTTTCTTTTGTGAACATTTAGATATGCTTATCTATATATATTTTTCTATTTTTTGTTTGTTTGTTTTTACTGAAATTACACCATGCTACTCATATTTCTCTGCATGTTTTTTTTCTTACTAATCCATAAACCAGGACTTTTATATTAGTACATAAAGTGTCTGGAACATTCTTTTTAACAGCTGGCTTGTATATTGTAGTAAGAAAGCTTCTGCTTCTTATTTACCCATTCTCTCATTAATGGCCACTTAAACTATCTCCAATTTTTCCTAATTACAAATGCAACTACAAACATCTTGCTACACCTGTTCTTGGTATCTATCTATCTATCTATATATGTATGAGTATTTCTGAAGGATATAATCATTAAAGTGAAATTTCTGAATAAGGGTAATGCACAGTTTAGATTCTGATACGAACAACCATATGGCCCTCTATAAAAGATGGTGCCAATTTCCAGTAATGCTAATAACATTTTCAAGTGTTTAAAAATATTTGTCTACTTATAGGTATAAAATAGTATATTGTTGTTTAAGTTTTTGTGAGTATTTAATTTTCTACCACCTGAGCTAGTCTCATTTATTTTGCAAAGAATTCAGATCAATGATTCACCAGTTTTCTTCTATTGCAAACATTCAAGTTCTGTTCAAAGCACTTGATTATTGGATCAGCCCAGTGAATTTTAGAGTCCAGTCTGTGAACTTAAACAATAGAAAGGTAATGGTGGAAGGTATCCAAAATTATTTCTTTTAAAAATGTGAATCAGAATGTACTGTTTTACATCTTTCGGTGGCTTTCAATAGTGCTTAGAATGAAATCTGAGCTCCTTACCGTGGCTTGTGCACAATGTGGCCGACCTCACTTCTTACCACTCCTCCTTGCCGGTGTATTCCAGCCTCACAGTCTGTATTTATTTTCCTAAACACACCAAGATCGTTTTTGCCTTTGAGCAGTGTCATTCAGATTTTGTGACTACTGACCTGCATAAGAAATACCCTGAGCATCACAACTCAATGCCCAAATCTATGTGTGTGTGTTTATGTATGTATCTGAAACTAAAATTTCACCTAACAATTCCCACCTGTACTATGATGTACTCCATTAGGTTTCATTTAGAGGAGTGGAAAAAAATAAAACCACGTGCTGGTACCCACTAAATTGATTTTACAACTTACTATCGCCAGACCCAAGGTTTATAAAATAAGCGTCCTGAGGCAGGTCCATGTTCCCTCCCTGGGTGGCAGAGGTACTGGCTCTCGTTCCCGTCTTTTGTGTCTCAGCATAAATATTAATGTCACCCTCTTTTGCTGTTCTGTCCCACCTTGTTCTTCCATCACAACACTCTGTTTATTTCCTTTATGATAATTTTCCAAAATTATAATTGCTTGGTCACATGCTTTTTTATCCCTTTATTGTCTCTTCTCATTACAATAATGTAAAGGGACTTGTTTGCTTTGATCACCACCTTATACTCAGTGCTATAAGACAGTGCCTGGAAAATAGTAAGTGCTCAATAAATACTTATGAATGAGTAAAGAGAGGCTTGTTTTGTATACCCTGAGATGTTGTTTCCCTTCCATCCCATAGCTCAGCACATTCCTATAACCTAGTGATTTTGATTATAGAAAATTTTCTTAATACATAGTTTTCGATCAGGAACTTAAATAAGATATCAAAAGGTGACAATGCACATTCTATCCCCAGATGCAGTATGTGTGGTGTGATGGGCAGGGGCTGCAGGGCACTTTACCCACCTGTTCACCTAGGAATGACCTGGAATGAAGTAAAAAATAAATGAAATGTGCAAATGGTTTGTGTCCAAAAAAAAAAAAAAAAATCAAAACCAATGTCTGATAAGAAACTTATCATTTCACCCAACAATTTTACATATGTCTAAATTATTATTAGGGTAATCCTGTTGGAAAACATAGTGGGCTTAAGATCATATTAATAATAGTGCTGACTACACACTGAGGACTTTCCTGGTGCCAAGTCCTACTGATTCATTCTCATTTTTCTCACAATAGCCGTGAAAGGCAGCTATTATGCCCATTTCAAGGGTGCTGCTGAGGAGGTTAAGTAAGCAGGGTGGCGCTGACAGTAAGACGTGAGATTGAGATTCCAAGGCCAGCTTTCTGCCTTCCAATCCCATAGTGGGATCATGTGGAAGGCAGAATAATGTCCCCCCAAAGATGTCCACATTCTAATCCTCAGAACCTGTGAATATGTTACCTTATGTGGCAAAAGGGAATTTTCTTGAATGAATAAACTAAGGATCTGGAGATGGGGAGATTATCCTAGGCTATCCAGGTGGGCCCAACGTAATCCCAAGTGTTTTTCCAGGGGGAGGCAGGAGGATGAGAGCCCTGGCTGCTTTCACTTAACATGTTTTCAAGGTTTATCCAAATGATAGCATGTGTCAGTATTTCATTCCTATCTATGGCTGAATAATATTCCATGGTATATGTGCCATATTTTGTGTATCCATTCATGCACTGATGGGCATTTGGGTTGTTTCACCTTTTGGCTATTGTGAATAATACTGTAGTGAGATTGGAAGATGCTGTGGTGCTGGCTTGGAAGGTGGAAGAAGGAGCTGTGAGCCAAGGAGTGCAAGTGGTTTCTAGAAGCTGGAAAGAGCAAGGAAACAGATTCTTCTCTAGAGCCTTCAAAAGGAACGCAGCTCTGCCAACACCTTGATTTTGGCCCACTGAGACCCGTGGTAGACTTCTGACCTCTGTAAATGTCAGATAAAACGTTTATGTTGTTTACATCCACTGGTTTGTGGCAATTTGTTACAGCAGCCCTAGGAAACTAATACAGCTGCTCTGTAATATGTTTGCTCCTAAAGCTAGGGAAGTGAATATTTGGTCCACAAACACCTGCTGAGCATCTATCATGCACATAATGGCTCACAAGTATTAGGCACCTACAATATGCTTACAGATATATACTTCTTAAAATAGGGATATGATTAAACTTTATTTACTAATGAGAAATTTGAGGCACAGAGGCATTAACTGCAATAAGTCTACACACTACTGCACGTTGGTGGTACACATGAGAGGGATGTACAGACAAGCACCAAATGCAACCAAACTTCAGATCTTAACTGTGCACCCGAGGTAGGTAGCAAGGCCACAGAGGGAGTAGCTTCACCCAGGACACCAGATCCTAGGTATGGGTGCTCTGCCTTGCCAAAGATTCCTAAGTCCCCTAAGAATGATATGGGAGACCAGGTGTAGTAGCTCAGACCTGTAATCCTAACACTCTGGAAGGTCAAGGCAGAAGGATCACTTGAGCTCAGGAGTTTGTGACCAGCCTGAGCAAGAGTGAGACCCTGTCTCTACTAAAAATAGAAAAATTAGCTGGGCATTGTGGTTCCAGCTACTTGGGAGGCTGAGGCAGGAGGATCGCTTAAGCCCAGGAGTTTGAGGTTTCTGTGAGCTAGGCTGACACCATGGCACTCTATCCAGGGCAACAGAGTGAGACTCTGTCTCAAAAAAATAAACATAAAAAACAATGAGATGGGAAATTGCAGGGCTGCAAGACCTGAAGGTGATCCAAGACACAGAGACTTCCAAAACCTTAGTGCAGGGTAGGAGAGAAAGTCAAGACATACTAAGTCTGAATTTTCTTCCATCTTGGAAGCCCGGGGGTTTCAACTGTGAGTTCAGTTGCTTCAGGGAAATAACATCAGTGATAATTCTTGCCCTTGTGAGTCTAGGAACTGTGGTTCATACCTGTTTTGCCCCCACTGAGCCTGCTACCATCATAGGTCCTGGGACTATGAAGAAGGAGAAGACTGGTCAACCTCAGGTATTGCTCAACCTGATTTTGCAGGTTTTAATGGACTCATGAAAATATGCACCTGTTTATAAATTAGTGGTAAGGAAAAATTTTGTGGGGAAAATAAACATATGTTAAGATCCTGTTGGATGCCTGGATCTGTGCTGGTGCTTTTACACAAATGAATTCCTGAGTGAATTGCTATCCTCTTGTAACAAGTGAAAAACTGAGAGAGAGAGAAAGATGTTTCATGATTCACCTAAGGCTAGTATTTTAGTCTGATGGATTTTCATAACAAAGTACCACAGACTGGGGAGTTTAAACAACATAAATTTATCTTCTCACAGTTCTGGAAGCTGGTAAGTCCAAGATCAAGGGGTCAGCAGGGTCGGGTTCTTCTGAGGAGTCTCCCCTTGGCTTGTAGATGGTCATCTTGTCACTGTGTCGTCACATGGCCTGCCTTCTGTACGTGTCTGTGTCCACATTTCTTCCTCTTATAAGGACACCAGTCATATTGGATTAGCGCCCACTCTAATGACCTCATTTAACCTTAATTATGTCTTTAAAGATTCTATCTCCAAATATAGTCACATTCTGAGACACTGGGGGTTAGAACTTCAACATATAAATCTCGGGGACCTCAACCGAGCCCATCACAGTTAGGGAGCTAGTCAAGTAGGAGCTTGTCCTGGAATCCAGATCTTCTACCTCCAAATCCCCTGTTTTCTTTAGGGGAAGGTCTTTCATCTTGATTATGTCTGCCTACTAGTTGAGTCTGGCAAGTGCTTAATCTCCAGATCATTCATTTATTCAACAAGTATTTCTTGAGCACCTACTGTCCGTCAGCCACTCTTTCAAGTGCTGGGGTCAGAGCTGTGAGAAGGATAGGCAAAGACCCCATTTTCATAAGAGCTATCTATCCTAGCGAGGACGCAGGAAATGAGTCAATAAGAAAACAGCAGATACATGTTACACAGAGAGTTAAGCAGTGATGATAGTCACTAAATAGTTAGTGAGGAGGGCTGGGCTTCTTCATGGTAATGACATATAAGCTAAGATTTACACAGTGCAAAGGAGCAGCCAGGAGAAGTTCTGGGAGAATGGAGCACCAGGAAGGTGAGGGTGATGTGCTCCAGGACGAGAAGTGAAGAGGGTATGGGAAAGAACAGCAGGAGAAAAGCTGGGCACGTGGTAAGATCCTTCCGCATGCCACGCTTTGTCACTGTGCATTCCAATGAATCAACTCATCTAACTGTGAAAGCCTCTCATGGTGACTCTTTTGTGGTCACAAAATCAGTCGTAGGAGTCCTGTGTAAAAGAGAATTTTTCATACTGCAGGTCACTGTATGGAGTCAAAAAATCAATTTAGATCGTTGTAACCAGATTCCTTTTTTTGGTATGTAAGTGGTTAGGAAAATGTCAGAGTGTATCACAGGTATCTTTACCAAGGATCATACCGGATTAAACTTTTGTTATGCTATTACTTTATTATATGTAGAAAGGGTAAGTTTCTTTTTACTAAAAATAGAAAGAAATGATATGGACAGCTAAAAATATATATAGAAAAAAAAAAAATTAGCCGGGCATGGTGGCGCATGCCTGTAGTCCCAGCTACTCGGGAGGCTGAGACAGAGGATCGCTTGAGCTTAGGAGTTTGAGGTTGCTGTGAGCTAGGCTGACGCCACGGCACTCACTCTAGCCTGGGCAACAGAGTGAGACTCTGTCTCAAAAAAAAAAAAAAAAAAAGTTTCTTTTTGATGATTTTTGTTGTTGTTTCTTTTACAAATACCTCTGTGTGTGCAGGGACAGAATGTAAAATGTATTTCTGTGAGTTGAGGTTAAAAAGGTAGGAAAACACTGCACTGAAATGTTATCTCCATGGGAACAGGGATTTCCACCTGCTTTTTTTTTTTTTAATTAAATTCTCTTTTAAATCTCCTATACTTTTTATATACTCAATACACAATTGTTGTTGAATGAATGTAGCTGGGGGCCATATCATATAGGTCTTTGGGTTGTATGGCCAAGTTTGAGTTTTATTTTAAATGAAAATAAATTTAAAATTTTATTTTAAATACAATTATAAAGTTCTAAGCAGGGGTGCAACTTGATCTGTGACTTTAAAAGCTCACTCTAGCTGCTGTATGTGGAATGGATTGGCGGGGGACAGGAGGGTTAAAACTGGCAACGAGGGGTTTTGCAAGCAGCTGAAGGATAGACAGTGATAGCTAGGACTAGGATAAAAGGGAAATAAAGTAGACAGATACGAGATACGTTCCCTAGGTAGACACGCAGATGGACCATGAGAGGGAGAGTGAAGGAAATTAAAGAATCAGGAATGATTTTTGACTTAAGAAAGTAAGTCACAGAGAAGAAATTGACTTGACAGAAGACACAAAGGAAGTTGCAGGGGTCCAAGAGTGAAGGGAATGGGTGATCTCAACCACAAATGTTCACCAGATGTTTGATGTGTCTACAGCGCTGGGTTAAGAATATTAGACAAATACTAACTTTGTTCAGAGGTATAAATACTGCTTCAATAGTTGTGTGCTTATTGGAAAGATCACATTAAAGAGCTAGAAGTTACTTGAGAGTAATAAAGAGAGCATGACACATTCAACTACAGGATGGGGTCAGGCCCCCCCTGATTTGGGCTACCCCCGATCATCTCCAGCAGTAAAGTCAACGCTCATTTGTAAAATGATGTGTTTTGTTTTCAAATCATGTTTCACAGGTTAGTGCATTTGAGGTTTGCACTCTCTCCTTAAGATGTTAATATTATTAATACTATCTTCCTTGAATAAATGTAGAAATTGAGCCTCAGGGAAGGGGAAATAAGATGTTTATTGAGCATATGCTATAAGCCAGGCCTCATGCTTGGAACTTCACAAATGCTATTTCATTTCATCATCAGCATAACCTTGGAGGTTGCCACTATGATTCCCATCTTACAGATGAGGTATGACTTGCACAAGATCACTGAGCTGTGAAATGCACCCACCAGGACTCAATCCACAGTTACCTGTCTCCTGGCCCAAAGCTCCTCCTGCTGCATTGAAGTTACTTCTAGCAGTTACACCCATTTCCTTTGCAAACATTTTCCAAATTGTAGAATTCCCAAATGCTTCCCTTCAGATTTCCGCAGTGCTGCTGAAAGTTGGGGAGGTGGAATGTTAGACTTTCAGACTTAGATCTTCTTCAGTGGCTCCTCTTACTCTGAAAAATTAGTTGATGAGGGCAAGACGAACAGCCCAACGGAGGAATGACAGAGAGCTCCGACTCCCATTTGCAAAGGGCTTTGGTTTTTTTAAACTTTCTATTTGGGCATAATTTCAAACTTGGTTGAATAAACATAGTGCAAAGAACCTTTGTCTACCCTTTATACCAATTCATCTCTTGTTAACACTTTATTCCATTTGTAAAGTGCAAGTGGGATAAATGTTTTCCATGTCATTTTTCCCAAGGATTCTGTATGTCTAGGAGTCTTTTTATTCCTTCTTTGAATTTTCCTACAGGACAGCATTCTTATTTACCCTTTCCTGCCCAAGTTCTCAGCTTCAGTTTTCCGTCCTTGCTCAGGATTTCCTTCTCTCTCACGTTGCAGGTAAGAGTCTGGCCATCTCATTGCTGGGCTTGGATTCAGGTCACTGTTCCCTCACTTACCAGCCATTTTAACTTTGGAGATGCAGTTTCTTATCTGAAAAATGGTTCTGAAGTAGTACCCTCTTAACTGTTTATGAAGACATGGAATCACGTGAGAAAGATTTTAGCCACTGCAATACTTTGTACCTCCAAAATTCATGTTGAAATGCTAACTCCCAACGTGATGATATTCAGAGGTGGTGCCTTGGGAGGTAATTAGGTCATGAGGTGGAGCCCTCATGGATGGGATTAGTGCCTTTATGAAAGGACCCCAGAGAGACCAGGCATGGTGGCTCATGCCTGTAATTCCAGCACCTTGGGAGGCTGAGGCAGGAGGATCACTTGAGCACAAGAAGTCCAGGTTACAGTGAGCTATGATCACGCCACTGTAGTGTAGCATGGGTGACAGAGCAAGACCTTGTCTTGGAAAAAAAAAAAAAAAAAAGAACACAGAGATAGCTCTTTTGTCTTCTTTCTATCATGTGAAGATACAACAACTAGAAGTTGGCAGTCTGTAGCTCAGAAGAGGCCCCCATCAGGTCCTGACCATGCTGGCATCCTGATCTCAGACTTCTATCCTTTAGAACAGTGAGAAACAAATTTCTATTTTTTATAAGCCACCCTGTCCATAGTAACTTTTTATAGTAGCTGTAACTAAGACAGCTACAGTATCAAGCCCAGAGTAAATTCCCCTAGAAATGCAAATTCACTTGGAAAGAAGCCATGGTTAGCCTATACTCATCTGTACAGCTGTACTAGTTGGTAAACTTAGAACTCTGCCATAGCACTTGGCAAATAGCTGCTTCCCTGAAACCCACCTCTCATCAGCATAGCACTCCATCCTGCTGGCCACTGGGCCTCTCCCCTGGGACTCCCATGGATATTCCCACCATCCATCTAACCAGCGCATGCCTGCAGAACCGGGCCTCAGCACCCTGCTGCAGCTCTGTGTACAGCACTTTGGTTTATGATGGCTGAGAAATGTTAGTATCACTGTTAGTTATTAGCTTAGTGCCTATAATCACTACCACACCCATTTGCAAATGACAAAGGAAGCTGAGGGAAGGGTAACTTTGCCCAAGGGCACACAGGTAATAATGACTCACACCTGAGATTGTTCCATTTCCAAAACCACTTCAAGTCTCCTTGGAGTCGCAGTCCTTGTCTCCAAGCCGGTTTCAGACACTTGTACCCTTGGGCAGGGAACTTCACCTGTCAGAGGGGAAACAGAGCAAGTTTAGAATGACCCTTTTGGCTTCTCTGCCTACCCAGTCATTGAAAAGTGCCTATATAGAGAAATTTTCCTTATCTTTTTGTTCAGGGCAAATAGTCAAATTCAGTGGTCAACTTTAAATCAAGGATCAAACAAACTCAACTTGTTAATTATTCACAGAGTTAAAAGAACTCTGCTGTTCTCTTGAAACTATTAAACTAGTTGAGACAAGCCAGAACTACAAAGCTGGTAAAACAAACTTTTTGAAAATAACGAAGCAGAGCATACAAATGTTTTTAGAGAGGGAACGTGAGCCAATGAAAGCAAAGACACAGGGTGAGAGGAGCATGGCCTTGGGAGCCAGATAGACTCCTCTCTGTGTTATTATTACAAGTCATGTAATAAGTAACCTTTGCTTCATCATTTGGGAAATAAGAGTAACTACCTAGAAGAATTGTTTAGCGTCAGATGCAGCGGGTGTACAGCCCTGAGGTCAGTGCCTGGCACCGGGAGCAAGAGTGAAAATATTTACTGACTGGACAGAGGGAGCAAACCAAACAGGTTCACTATGAATCAGCATTTCAGAGGCCCTCGGCCTGCAGGGAATTAACCCTTACCTTGCTGGATCACAGGGGACAAGTGTTCAGTTATTTCCCAACCAGTATGCAAATCTTTTCGCAGCTGTACCCACATGTCCCACTGAAAAGCAGGCCTGCCTGATGGTAGAAGAAAGTACCCAGCCACTCTGTCTTATGTGAAAAAGAGGGAAGGAAAAGAGACAGCTAGTAATCTGAGGGCTGGTTTGTTTCCAGTGGCACAGAAGGGGTAAGGCAAAAGGAGAAGCTCTTGTCCCTCCTACCTCCCACCCTCACTCCCCTGAGATAACCATTAGTAACAGATTCTTATATCATTTTCCAGAAATTAGCCAATTAGCCTTCCTTCCTTCCATACAAATGGAATCATAATATAATAATGGCTAATGTTTATCATGTGTTTGTTATGTGCCTGGGAATGTTTTAAGCATCTTACATGGAATATATATTATTTAATCCTTATGACAACCGTGTAAAATAGGTATTGCTTGCTTTTATTTCCATTTTTTTCCCATGAGGAAACTGAGACCCAAAGAGATTAAAGCACAGTAGGGAAAGAACCCGGGAAGTTAACATACTTTTCTATCTTACTCTGCTTTATGCTTGCATAGCAGTTCTTAACGTGAATAAATCATAGCTATTTAACTTGGCTATTGAAGCTGTCCAGATGTAACAATGACGGCTGTGTTGAACATCTTTGTATATTTATCTTTGAAACTTTAAATTTTATTTGTTTGATATTCCCTTTACGCCAGACACTGTTGGACCCTCTTTACATATATTTTGTCATTTTAATGCTCACAACCACTGCATGAGGTTAGGAATTATCCATTTTGCAGGAAAGAATACTGGGACTCCAAGCAGTTAAATAACTTGCCCAAGGTCCCAGAGCTAATGAGTGGCACTGAACTTAGTCTTCCTGATTCCAGAGCCCATAATACCATTGTTGCTATGCAATGTATGTGGCTATGCATGGAAACTCCGGAAAGGAATTCTCTGACCTATGGGAATCTTCTCTTGCTAATACCATTACCCCTATATTATTTTTCTTGTGTATTAATCTCACTGAGACTCAGTTTTCTTATCCATAAAACAAGGATAATAATATCTACTATTATGGAATAAATTGTGTCCCCCTCAAATTCATATGTTGAAGCCCTAACCTCCAATGTGATGGTATTTGGCGGTGGGACCTCTGGGAGATAATTAGGGTTAGATGAGTTCATGAGGGTGGAACGCTCATGGTGGGATTGGTGCCATGATGAGAAGAGACACCAGAGAGCTCTTGCCTTCTCTCTCTACCACGTGGAGACAGGACAAGCAGGTGGCCATCTGGAAATCAGGAAGACAGCCCTCACTGGTACCTGACTATGCCGGCACCCCGGTATTGGACTTCCAGCCTCCAGAACTGTGAAAAATGAATCTCTATTGTTTAAGCATCCCAGTCTATGGTATTTTGTTAAGAGAAGCTTGAGCAGCCTAATATAACTACCTAATAAAATTGTTATAAAGAATAACAGAAACAACAAGGTAGAAACATCTAGAATAATTTTTCTTTTCTTTCTTTTTTTTTTTTTTTTTGAGACAGAGTCTCACTCTGTTGCCCAGGCTAGAGTGCCGTGGTGTCAGCCTAGCTCACAGCAACCTCAAACTCCTGGGCTCAAGCAATCCTCCTGCCTCAGCCTGCCGAGTAGCTGGGACTACAGGCATGCGCCACTATGCCCGGCTAATTTTTTCTCTATATATTTTTAGTTGTCCAGATAATTTCTTTCTGTTTTTAGTAGAGACGGGGTCTCACTCTTGCTCAGGTTGGTCTCGAACTCCTGACCTCGAGCGATCCTCCCGCCTCAGCCTCCCAAAGTGCTAGGATTACAGGTGCGAGCCACTGCACCGGAGCTTAGAATAATTTCTAACATTAATTATGGAGTTATCCCAGGTATTGTTCTGACCATTTCAAATGTATATTAGTTTTCCAGGGCTGTCATAACAAAATACCACAAAGTGGGTGGCTTAAAACAACAGAATTTATTGTCTCACAGTTTTGGAGGCTATAAATCCAAAATCAAGGTGTTGTTATGGCCAAACTCTCTCTGAAGCCGCTAGGGGAGGGTCTTTGCCCTTCTAGCTTCCGGTAGCTCCAGGCTTTCCTTGGCTTGTGCAGCATCACTCCAGTCTTTGTCCCCATCTCCTGGTAGCATTCTTCACGTGTGTCTGTGCCTTCTGTAAGGACACCAGTCATACTGGAATGAGGCCTACCCTACTCTAATGTGATCTCATCTTAACTAATTACATCTTCAATGACCCCAATTCCAAATTAAGGTCATATGCTAAAATAGTGGGGATGAGGACTTCAGCATATTTTTTTCCTGGAGAAAACAGTTCAACCCAGGACAACAAATATTACCTCATTCCATCTCCATGGCATCCCAGTGAAGCAGATATTATTAATATTATTATTATTATTCCTATTCTAGGGACAAGGACACTGAGGCTTAGAGAGTTCACATAACTTGCCCAAGGTCACACAGTGACTAAGTATATGCTCTACTGCTTCTTGGCTTATAAGAATTTAGGGGCATAATAGACTGCTATGATCTGAATATTGTCATCTCCCAAAAAATTCATATGTTGAAACCTAACCCCCAATGCAATACTATCATGATGTGAGGCCTTTAAGAGGTGATTAGGTCAGGAGGGTGGAGCCTTCGTGAATGGGCTTAGTACCTTATAAAAGAGCCTTGAGGAAGTTTGTCTTTTTTTCCACTGTGAGGATACATAGAAAATCTTCTATGAGGAGCAGGCCTTCATCATATATTAAATCTGCTGAGGCTTCTATGACCTTGTGTAGGAGCTTGAGCCATTTCCCCATCTGTAAAGCAGGTCCAGGCATCCTACTGTCTCTGGATTTGGGAAGGAATTGAATGGCAGGGCACATGTCTGGCACAAAGGAGACATGTTACAAGCCATGTAAAGTCAAGGAAAGTCAACAAAGCCAGGAGTGGCATTTTATATCCTAAGTGAGCCATGTAGGCCTTAGGTAGGACACTCAAGAATCCTTCTGAGGTCAGATGATTAACAATATGACTGTCACATAGTAGCCTTTCAATAAATGTTTGCTGTGTTTTTTTTAGGCCTCTTAGGATGGGTAGTTCTGTCTTTCTTGTTAGTGTAGTTCTCTAGTAGCAGAAGCTGGTTTTAACTTCCCAGGGCAAACGTGGAAGTTAGCAATCTGATATTTTTTTCTCCAGGCCTTGCTCTGTTCCCTCTTGCACTCGTACTCAATTGCCTCTTTATGCTGTCAGTGTCGTATCTAACAATTCATTGCCTAGTCCAAGACCATGAAGACTTACTCCTAAGTTTTCTTCTAAGAGTTGAATAATTTTGGCCTTTACATTTAGGTTTTCAATAACTTCTGTGTTAACTTGGTGTTAAGCATGGGCCTAATTTTATTCTTTTACATGTGAATATCAAGTTGTCCCAGCATCACTTGTTGAAAACATACTTCTTTCCCCATTTAAAGGTCTTGGGGAACTTTTGTCAAAGTTTAATTGATGATAAATAGGTTATTTCTTGGACTCTGAATTCTATTCCATTGATCTGTATATCTGTCCTTATGCCAGTTTCTCACTGTCTTGATTAACATAGTTTTGTTGTAAGTTTTGAAATTAAGAAGTACATTGTTTCAAGATTGGATTGACTATTCTGTGGCCCTTGCATTTCCATACAAATTTTAGGATCTGTTTGTCAATTTATGCCAAAAAAAAAAAAAAAAAAACAGCCAGCTGGAGTTTTCACAAGGATTGCATTGAATCTGCAGATCAAATTGGAGAATATTGCCATCTTAACAATATTAAGAATTCTAATCCATAAACATGGATGTATTTCCACTTACTTATGTCATCATTAATTTCTTTCAATGGCTTTTTTTTAGCTTACAGTGTATGAGCATTGTATTTATTTTGTTAAATTTATTCCTAAGTGTTCTGTTCTTTTTAATGCTCTTATAAATGGAATTGTTTTCTTAATTTTATTTTCAGTTAGTTCATTGTAAGTGTATAGAAATTCATTTGATTTTTGTATACTGATTTTAGATCTTGCAATCATCTTGCTGAACTTATTTATTAGTTCTAATGTTTGTTTAAGTTGATTCCTTAGGATTTTTAATAAATGAGATTTTTTTTCTCTAAATGGAGATAGTTTTACTTTTTACTTTTTCATATTTTCAATTTGAATGCCTTGCCTTTATTCCTTGCTTCCTTTCTTCCTTTCTCTTTTTCTCTCTCTCTATTTTTTTGTTTAATTACTCTGACAAGAACCTTCAGCATAATGTTAAACAGAAGTGGCAAAAATGGACATCTTGTCTTGTTCCTGATCTTAGGGGAAAACTTTTAGTCTTTCATATTAAATAAAATGTTAGTTGTGGATTTTTCATAGATGCCCTTTGTCATTTGAGGAAATCTCTTTCTATTTTCAGTTTTTTGAATTTTTTTAATTATGAAAGGATGTTGGACTTGGTGAATTTTTTTTTATTATTGACATGATCACGTGGTTTTTAAACTTTGTTTATATTCTATTAACATGTTGTATTAATTGATTTTTGTATATTGAACCAACCTTGCATTCCTGGGATAAATCTCACTTGCTCATGGTATATGATTCTTTTGATCTATATTAATATGGATAGAAATTTTTTTTTATTTTGTCATAATATCTTTGTCTGGTTTTGGTATTAGGATAATGTGATCCTCACAGAATGCTGTTTACAAAAATCTATTTTTTTAATATTCTTTTTGTTCTTTATATTGAATAATCCCAATTGATGTCCTCAAGTTCACTGATTCTTTCTTCTGTCCACTCAAGTCTGAAGTGGGTCCCTCTAGTTAGTTTTTTATTTCAGTTATTACACTTTGTAACTTCAGAATTTTTATTTGGTTCTTTTAAGATAATTTCTATCTTTATATTGATAATCTCTATTTCAGGACACATTGTTCTCATACTTTTATTTAATTCTTTATATATGGTTTCTTTTAGTTCTTTGAACATTTGTGATAACTGATTTAATCCACTAAAAAAGTTGATTTTGACAGTGTTTTTATTGCATTTTATGGAGAAGTATATTTAGGAGGTCCTTAATATGCTACATCAGAACAGCCAATTGTATATTAGTTTTTATAGCTACTAAACAAATTATCACTAAATTAGCCACTAAAACAACACCCATTTATTTTCCCATAGTTTTTGTAGGTCAATAGTTTGGATGCAGAGTGACTGGGTTTTCTGCTCAGGTTCTTACGAAGCTGATTCAATATGTTGATTGGATTGTGTTCTCTTCTTCAGCCTAAGGTCTTCTTTAATATTCAACCAGGTTGTTGGCAGAATTTAGTTCCCTGAGTTATAGGAAGGAGGTCCTTGTTTTTTTGCTGGCTAATGGCTGGCGGTCAATCTCAGCTTCTAGAGGCTACCCTTAGATCCTAAACATAACCTGGAAGCTTCCTTCTTTAAAGCCAGCAGGAAGACTCTGGCTACAAGAGACATCATTTCTAGCTATATTTCATTTGTGTAGCACTGTTTTATATAGCCCTCTTACATAAACTAATCCAACCTAATCCTCACAACAGCCCTCTGAGATAGCCAGGGAAGGTATTCCTAAACCCGTTTTAAAGACGTGAGACAAAGGCTCAGAGAGATTACATGACTTGCTCATGGTCACACAGTTAGTAAGAAGCAGAGCAATTCTTCTGACTCCACATAGAGTGGCCTCTGCCCTGCCTCCCACCTGCCTGCCATGTTAAAGGTCAGTCTTTTTAAAATTTTGTTTGTTACATGGCAAGCATGGAGGATAATAGTACCTGAGGCCTCTTTAAGGGACTCTGTTTCTGGAACAGTCTCCCCCTGGGCTCCTGCATCTCCTGCCTGGATGTTTGAGAAGAATACCCAAGCATGGAAAACAGTATTAACCAGGAGTTTTGATAAAATGGAGTTTTCAGGGGTGAATTGCAATTTAAATAGCTGAAAAATTCCATTTACTTCCAGCAATGTCTTTCGAATGCTCCCTCTGGGCCAACTCAAAGGGAGCAGACAGTCATCTCCTACAGAAAGAAAATGGGATTTTTATTTTTGTCTTGAAAGTGCCTTGATGTCAGCAATCTCAAGGCTGGCAATGGGGCCTCGGTGAAGACATCATCAGAAACAACAGCAGAAGGTTCTGAAGGTAGTCAGCCATCCACCAAACTCACTCTCACTTTAACTTAATGGCTTTGCAAGTGATAGAAAAAATTAACCATTTAAGACCAACCTTCCTTCCTCCCTGTGCTTAATCTCCTGATTTAATGTGTCTAGTCATCTTCTAAATGATAATGAGTTTTCTTTAGTTTCAATTTAAACATTTTAATTATCCTTCTGTATCTTTCTATAGTAATGCAAATAAATGCATGTTGGTGTTCCTCATTAATCAATCCCTCAAATATTTGAGGACAGTGCAGCTGGGATATTGGTTCTTTCTCCAGATTCCCTTCGCCTGGCTCCTGCACAAATTCCCTGGCTGCTGTGAGAAGGTGATCTCACCTTCTACGAAGGCCAGCCCCCTTCCCTCAAATTGGGACCAACTTGGTGAGTGTATCTGATGCTCCAGAGCTCCCTGTGCAATCAGACTGAAGCTAACTAGACTCCAGTTGAGACCACATCCTGCTTAGCTGCCTTCCTATCCTACTTCATGCCTTGCCTCATTCCTGAGAGCCCTCCCCAGGGAATCACATGCACCCAAAATCACGGTCCCAGATGCAATTTTGAAGGCATTGACCTAAGAGAGATAGTCAAGAAGTTCTGCTCTATCTTTCCTCTATCTAAATTTAAAAAAAAAAAATTACATTCAGAAATTAAAGGCCTTGCTGTGAAAGAAACATTCATTTAAGTAAGGTAGTTCCACTTTTACTCACTAATTTGGAGGTCATTTACCTCTCAACCTCAGTTGAGGAATATGGCCCTGGATACAGAAAATGCCTTTGGGTAACTAATATAGATATTGTAAAATAAAAGGCAGTCTGTAACTTCATTGTTTAAAAAAGTGCAGATTTTGGAGGCTGGCAGGATATACAGGTGAAAGATTTCCCCCCAACCATGTACTGGGTGAGTGCACCTGGGTGAGCCTATTACCTCTCCAGCTGTAACCTCTCCTGCTAAATAGTTACTACCATAATATTTTCCTGTCTGTAAATGTGGGTTCACCCCACAAGTCTCACAGTGTTTCTGGGAAGGCAAATATATAATACAATGAATAGGTTAGTCTGTATCAGGGCTTCAAAAACCAGAGCTTTTATTATTAAGGCCTTCGTTATCTTCTACCCTGCTGAGTTCCACTTGGAGAGGAAGGGCATGGATTGCTAAACGGGGGAGAATATGGGTGACGACGCCCCAGGCATGGCAACGTGGGCATACACAGCTGAGATGGCTGCGCATTGTCCTGAGCCCCTGCAAGTGTGCTGAGGCCCCCAGTTGCTGGATCTGCTCCATCCAAATAGCAAAGGGGCAGCAAATGTGGGAGGTGGCGTTTGTTAGCACTTGCTCAATCTAGGGAGTGGGTGTTCTGTGGATGTTTGTCTGCCTGTAATTTTACATGAGTTTGAAATATTTAAAAATAAAATGAAGACCACAGAACACTAAATGAGAATGATTAAGCCCACATTGTGAAATGTACTAAGCATGACATAATTTCCATTATCCTTAAGTCAAATTAATGTATATACATGCTGTGCATGTGTGTGTGAATTTATATACACGTGTGCGTGTATATATCTATCTATACATAGATTCACATAATTTTTACTTTTTTTTTTGAGACAGAGTCTCATTCTGTGGCACAGGCTAGAGTACCCTGGTGTCAGCCTAGTTCACAGGAACCTCAAACTCCTGGGCTCAAGCGATCCTCCTGCCTCAGCCTCCTGAGTAGCTGAGACTACAGATGTGCACCACCACACCCAGCTAATTTTTCTATTTTTAGTAGATATGGGGTCTCACTCTTGCTCAGGCTGGTCTTGAACTCCTGAGCTCAAGCAATCCTCCCGCCTTGGCCTCCCAGAGTGCTAGGATTACAGGAGTGAGCCATCATGCCCAGTCTAGATTCACATAATATATATAATCACATTCACATGTACATACACATACATACACACATTGCACACACACATGATTTTAACTGAATCGTTTTTACCAGTTTACATGGCGTCTGCCCCAGGTTAGCAAACACGTAAATGTTCGGGTCCTTTTTCTACTCTGCTGATGCCTATTTTTCCCTCAATTTCAGGTTAGCCTCGTGGCCTCAGTTCTAGGATGGGTTCAAGAACAGATGTTAATTTGCAGCTTGTCTAGCTTTTCTTTAGTGGTTAGGGTGAGAGCAATGTTCTTTCTAGCTCTCTATATTTCTGAGCTGAAACCAAAGTCTCTGCATTAAAATTTTGAATCTAATCACGTGCCATAGTTTAGAAAACATTCCTCCTTTGTTTAAAAGCATTATTGTTGTTTAATTTACTTTCTCCAGATTCCTAATGAAGTTGAACATCTGTTCTGCTCTTCATCAGTCAGCTGTAGCCCCCCAGAGCCTGCGTGGGCCCCGATCTACTCTCAGGAGTCCTGGGTGGGGGCTGTGGGAATGCGAGACAAGGAGGATGATGTGGTAGGGTGATTGCAGGAGGTGAGAGGATTGATGGAGGTGGGTCTTGGTTCCCACTCTCAGCTCGTTCTTTAGGGTTTATTCATCTCTGGAGCTAAATTCGTGCTGCAACATACTCCCCTTTATTTCTTCAGGGCCTGACTTGTGTTCCCCAGGATAATTTATTTTAACTAGAACTTTATTCCCGATCATTCTACCAACAGAGACTCGAGCCAGAAGACAAAGCATTTCAGAATTGGCCTCTGGCCCTCTCTCAGGGGAAGCCGCATCTAAGGCTGAATGATGGAGGTGGTGTTACTCAGGGTCCTGGGAGGAGACACCATCTTCAGATTTGTATCCTTCAAGGACAGTTCAATCGAGACTGCCGTGTGGTGAGCAGGGTGTAAGGAAACCCAAGGGAAAAAGTAGTACCTGGGCTGGAAAGAACACGTTTCCTTTATTGCCACCATATCAGAGGGAAACAGGGACAGAGTGGTGTGTGGAACCCAGAGACAGAGAGGGCTGTGCAGAGAAGCTGCCTGACCCTTTGGGACTCAGGAGGAGGGAGGTGGCCTGCTCCAGGTATGAGTCTGATTATAAATGCCCACCTCTTTCTCCTCCTTCCCTCTCTCTTCTGCTGGTATTTATAAGTGGCCAAAGCCAAATATTATTAGCAAGGAGTCCATTGATGTATGCAAACAGGTTGGCCTCCCAGGGCACAGAGGGGAAAGGTAGAGAGTGGATATGGCCTGAGGAACTGGACACATCTGATACTAAGGTGATGGTGACCATATCTCATTAGATAATCATATGACTATCCAAAGACTTGAATTAAATGTCAAAATACTGTATCATGATTATTATTTTGCTCTGATAATTCAGTCATTACTTTGAATCACTCTGTAAGGGGTTTCTATTATTCCTCTCTCCAAAAGCAAGACAGAGCAGCATTAATTATTTGCTCAAAGTCCCAAAGCTAGAAAGTCGTGAGACTGGGATTGAGTGGTTTGTAAGACTCCAAAATCCTTGGTCATAACCACTATATGCTTCAAATCTATTCTCCCTCCTCCTCTGGTAGTCCCCACAGCCAGACTCCTCTTCTGTGCTCTTAGTATCCTTTCTATCCTGTTCCTTACCTTTCTTTCTCCTCCTATGTGCACTGAGTCACTGGTCACAGAGTTAAGAAATTGGACACAGGCACTAACAGGCAGGACCAGACAGGCCAAGCTAGGACTTGGAATGGTGGCAGGTGAACAGGCGACGAGGTGGACAGACAGAGGTAGGGAATAGTTACCATGACTAGTGACCTGGTAGAAAAGAACACAGAGACCAGGTGCAGACATATCACCTGGAGCCTGGAGGTCAACCCAGGGGGAAAAGGGACGTGAAGATTATAAGCCCAGGTTGGGACAGCTCCTGAAGACATAAGTGAAGGATAAGGGCGACATTGCTTTAGTCCAACTAAAGCAGCTAGTATTTGTATAGCACTTCAGTGTTTAAAACAAATTTCTAGACATTTCCCCATTGGTTTCTCATAAAAAAATAGAGAACAATGAGTCTTCCTTAACACACATTCTTCACCATGAGAAACCAGAGTTTTGATGACCAAAAATAGGTTTATGTCATGCAGGGAAGGTGCTATGTTTTACAAGACTGTGGGCTTCCTGAAAGCGGTGTCCTCTTACTTTGGTGTCCCTACCACCTAGTGTGGTGCCTGGCACGTAGCAGCCACTATCAGCATTATACAGATGCCCCTCGACTTACGGTGGAGTTACAACCCCACGAACTCATCGTAAGTTGAAAAATCGTGAGTGGAACCATTGTAAGTTGGGGCCCATGTGTATCTGTTACATGCATGAGTTGGAAATAGAGTAAATAATAGAACCATGAAGGGGTTGGGGATCCAGTAACATCAGAAACATAATTCAGGTTCTGTTGCTTATTGAGTGAGTCTTTGGGGAAGTCATGTAGTCTTTCCGAGCCTTGGTCTCCTCATATATGAAATGGGGGTAAAAAGATAAAAATTGGTGTGTTTGCAGGGTTGTTGGGAATTAACACTCACACCCACAAATACACACACACTCTGTGAACTGACTTTTGTATCTAGCAGGATAACCATGTCGATGTGATAACCATGATCATGATAATAAAGGAGTAACTTCCTTTGAGAAGTCCTATTTTTTTTTTTTCTGTCTCCATTATTTGAATGAGTTTATTTCCAGACAGGTCCTTCTAAGCAACATACTGGTCTTAGGGTTCCCACCTGAGAAAAGGCTTGATGAGAAATCTCTTCAGGTAGCAAGGTGACCTCTGTTATTAAATCAACACCACAGGGCAGGCTCCCTCTCCCCTCCTTATAACTGTTATAACGGAAAGTTTAAAAGCTACCCCACCATGTTCGCTCTGAGGTGAAAGCTCTCACTGTAGGGCTTTGCTGGGCCATCCAGGAGGTGCATGCTAAAATCGTTCAATTCTAGGTTACTTGTGATTTTTTTTCTTCTTTATTTCTTTATTTTTTTTTTTTTTCCTTTTGCCAGTCAACTTTTCTCGGTCTGTAAAAGTTAGAATCTTATTTGTTTTCATTCTTCTTGCCATTACGGGCTCATAACTTCACTCTCGTCTCTCTACCTCCTACCACTCATTTCCCTAAATTTATATAGTTAGTAATATATAGATCACTTAAGATGGCATTTAACAGAAAGAACGATGGCCTGATTTCCCCCGTCCGGGTGTCTCTAGCTCCCTACCTGACACCCACCTGTGGTTTGACCAGGAGGCTGCAGGCAGGGGCTCTCCTTACCCTGGGTGTCCTGTGCTCCCGATGTGCCTATTCCCCTCCTGTGCAGCCTGGATGGGGGAGGGGGAGGGAGGATGCCGGAATGAGGGGCCACGGAACAGAAGGCATACAGCAGCTTTCCTTTAAGGAGCTGGCTACACATTTAAAAAAAGGTTTATATAAAACATGTCAGGTGACAAAAGATACTTGATCCATGTGTATTATGATGGTCCTTATTAATGTGAATCACAACCATGAGTCTAAGATGGGATTAAATCAAACCTACCTGAAATGCTCAGCATTAGTAAACGTTGCTTTATGCTGCAAGAAAATGGGAGTACTCTGTGGGGAATTTTACATACAGCACCTTTCAAAAACACATTCACCCAAGTGATCTCACTCCCTTTCCTCCTGCACCCCTTAAAAGAGGAATAACGTTGGATTCATTGATCCTCTGATCCTCACTGATATGCAGTGGGTGTCAGTGCTCTGGGGACAGGACTCTTAGCCTGGAGTTCACTATCTCTGGAAAATTCTATGGGTAATGTTCACGAACCTTCTGAGATTTATATACAATTTCCATCTAAGTCTATGGGCTTCTTTCTCTGGGAAATTTTTTCAAGCCTTTCAGCAGGTTCTTATAGTTGTACATGCCCCCCAAAATGTTAAGAACCACTAACTAGGAGGTTTCATTGAAATATTCTGTAAACTATACACAGTGTATTTTAAACAAAAATCAAAGGGACAATTTAAAAGCTTCCTTTTCTTCTTGGCTTTTGTTATTCTCACTCCTTACCCAGAATCCAATGAAAGAACTTCATTCAGAGAAGGGGTGGCACAGTGACAAGATTATGGCCGAAGCTCAGATACTGGTTTGCTTCCTACATCTGTGCAGTCTCTGTTATACCAGCCGTAGAGTGGTTAAAGAGGAACACACCCCTCTGTCACCATGCCTCCCCTAACACTGACACAACTAAGAAGAGAAATGTTGACCACACAAACAGTTTGATGGCTTCCATGTCCTCCCACAAATGTATGCTCACAAGTAAACCCACAAGTGTTCATCCACAGTGTGTAAAACAGGAGGGTGAGTCATCTTAAAGAACCGTGCATTAGCAAGGTTCTACCTGAGTGTCCTACATATTAATTTTGGCAAGTCCCTTAATGCCCCAGCCTGTGTTTGCCCATCTGTTCAATTCGGGTGAATTTTACTCACCCGACCTACCTTTCAGAGGTATAGTAGTTAAGTGATAGAGTTAGCGAAAACCACTAAAGAAAAAATGAAGCCTGAAAGCACATAGAAACTGGGGAATTTTTCTCTCAGTGGAAAGAATCTGATTTGAAAGGGCAACTGTGACCGAAATCACAGGGTAGATTCAGGAAGGGGAAACTAACAGGTAAGCGGGACATGTTGAATGTGGGTTTGGAAGCCAGAGTCAAAATATTTTCCAGGCTGCTTTAAGAGTTTGAAGAATATTGTGTGGCACTGATATGCCAGGGACAAATCAGCTGTGTGGGTTTGGACCAGACTTTGGTTCCATGATTATTGTGAATGACTCTGTGGACCTTTCGTATTTTGCTCTTAGCCTTCCGACCACTCTGGGGCCTGAGGTCCCCTGAAAACAGCTTCCTGGCCTTGAACCCCACTGGGGGCAACCACTCTTCTACACGGACCCTGTCAGAATGTGACTACTCCATGTGTTGTTAAATTGCATGTGCAACATAGAGTGAAACCCTTGATGATGATGATGATAATGATGATGATGATGATGATGATGACATATTACTAATCTAAAATGTACTAAGCTAGGCACTACTTTATGCTATTTCAGTTATTCTTCACAAATATTCTGCAAAGTAAATTTGTTGCAAATGGGTTGCACCTGGCTGATACCATCAGGAACTAGCTTTCCTTTTCTCCCTACTGCCTTCACACGTCCTTGGTTGCATTTGCCTTCCCCTATCCTGATGGCAGGCTGGGGAGACTTTACAGCTTCCTGGTCACTTTCAAATGTTAAAGTTCTAGTTCAATATACATCATAATTTAATCTTGCATCCAATTTAAAGCTTCTCCCTCTGCCCAGTTCAGTCTGATCCAGATGCTCAGGTGCCAGTGAAAATGGATGCAATTTGATAAAGGATTGTTTAGAAAGGTGTGGGAAGCATTAGGAAGCTACAGGGAATAGCACCGGATTGTGAAATTGTCCCTACAGGTCAGTTTCCCAGGACAGAGAGCAAGAGAATGAAGCGTAGGAAGTGGACTTGACCCACTCAGCTAGTAATGGCAGAGCTGGGCTTTCAAGGTGTGCCTGCCTGCCCCAACCCTGTGCTACATTTTGATGCCTCTGCCCTTATTTCATTATGTGGCTGTGACACTTGCATTGTGACCACTCTCAGGCAGGGACTTTTTCTTACTGTCTTTATAAATGCTTCCATTCTGAGCACACGGACATTCAGTAAAATTTCATTGACTGAGTGAATTAACGGATGGAGAGGGATAGGCTACAGATAAGCTTGAAACACATGAGGACAGTATTAGCAAAGTGATGTTCATTGCAGTAACTCCCTGCCTAGGTATTTAAATGAGACAATGCATACAAATTTTATATATACATATATATATATTTTTGTATGCGTTCTCTCATTTAAACCTCGCACCAACTCTAATTATCATCCCCTGTTGAGTCCTTCAAGTTTATTTGTGTAGTGACAGCAGCTGAAGCAGGATATGAGCCCAGATCATCTGGCTCTGAATCCAATGCTCCTTCAAGTACCCCTCATTTGAGCATCATATGGTGGGATAGTAGGATAGCCACAATTCATTCTTCCTCTCTCCCTCCTTCTCACCCTCTCTCCCACTTCTTTCTCTCCCCGTTTCCCTCTTTCCTTTTCCCTCTGCCACTGATTCATTGTAGAAATCAAGTCATTTGTCCATTAGTATGCCTCACATTCTGGATGTGTCCCTTTGTTTCCTTGTGATTTCATTTAACTTGTTTCTCTATCACATGTTGTATTTCCTAAGGTGAGTTCTTGAAGCTGGATTTGATTCAGATTCCCATTTTGTTTGTTTGCTTATTTGATTTTGTGGCAAGAGAACTTCATGAGTGGTGCTCTGTGTTTCACACTAAAGCACATCAGGATGCACATAAAATCTGACTATCCTACCTGTCGTGAGGCTAAGATTGATTGATGGGTTCAGGTGTCTTATGAAAATTTTAATCATCATTATTAATAACTGGTATTATGAAGTTAAGCGTCAACAAAGTAACAGGGCCTATGCTTGGCATCAAACATATGTTATCTTGTTGCATCCACACAGGAACTCTATGAAAAAGGTATTCTCATGCTTATTTATCAAATGAGAACACTGAAGTTCAGAGCAGTAGGTGCTGAAGTCATACAACTCATGGGCATCAGAGGCAGGATGTGGATCCAGATCTGATGGAATACAGAATCTGTGTCCTGCACAACTATGTGATATTATGCATGGGTTCATTTCTTTTCAGCATTTTATCATAGAATAACTCCTAGAGCATTTGATTCTTACTCCTTTAATAGCCTCTGTCACAGTAATTTACACATGTAACTTTAGAGCCACTGTTGGGAAAAGGGCCAAAAAGAGTTGTTCCTTTGGTGCCAACCACACCACAGGAGAAGGGAGGAAAAGATAACAGGTGGTGGAGCAAGGCACCTAGAACAGGTGGCAGCAGGCAGCAAGATCCAGAAAGGCAATCTACGGAGACCCTTTTGATTGCATTTTATAAAAACATGACCCAAATTAACTTAAGGAAAAAGACTAATTGGTTTGCTCAAGTCACCAATCTGTGGAAGGGCCAGAAGTGGACTGACCCCAGGGACTGCTGGACCCAAGTACCAGAATTCCACTGGATATTGTCTTCAACTCCCAGCTCTCCTGCCTCAGGCATGCTGGTTTCCTGCCCTCAGGCTGGCAGTCTCCCCATGGAATGAGGCACTGCTGCAAGCAGCTCATCCTAGTAACTGCATGAGCAGAGCAGAAAGAAAACTTTCTTTTGTCAGCTCCAGTGGGAAAAAAATCCCAGGAAAGGATTCTGATTGACTGGGCTTGAACAAATGCATATAGTCCCCCCAAAGGGGACCCTGTTATTGGCCCATTAAGTCACATGTTTCTTCTATAACCAGGAAGACAGCGTTTGTGATTATAAGAAAGGAACAAATCACATAGACGAGGCTACTGGGGGACTGTGAGCTGGGTAGCAATGCCAGTATGTGCTTTTCATATATTCTTGTTATGAACAAATGGCAACAAATAATATTCAAAGGGAGAATCTAGGGTAACTAAAAAAAAAATGTAGGGAAAGGAAATTGATATTCATTAAACTCCCACATGTGCTGCAAAATATCCTAAGTGCTACATACACAGCTCACTTAATCTGCACAGCAGTACCATGAACTCAACATTTTATTCTCTCTCTTTTTAAAGAAAAAACTGAGGCTCATAGAAGTTAGGTGATTTGCTCCAGATCAAAATTAGTATTAATATATATGAAGTCAAGATTTGAGCCCATATTTTTGTGGCTCTAATGCCTACACTCTATCCTCTGGGCCAGAAGTCTTTCAGTACTGGAGGGACCAAGGACAGAGGGATAATTCCCGATTATGAAAATTCTGCATATAAATAAAGTAGATGCTTCTTCACAGAAATGAGGCAGGACCCTATTTATGTTTTGGGACACTTGGTCAGAGTAGAATCCAAATCTAGGCTGATGAATTGTTCAGTAAATCTATGTCTTTCATCAGACAAACCCAAATTGAGGGGCATTCTATCAAATACCTAACGCATACTCTTCAAAACTGTGAAGTTCATCAGAAACAATTAAAAACTGAAATGCTGTCACAGACCAGAGGAGACTAAAGTGATGTAACAACTAGATACAATGTAGTAGCCTGGACTGGCTCTTGGGACAGAAAAAGGGCATTAGTGGAAAACCTGAAAAAAATCCAAGGAAAATCTAGAGTTCAGTTAAAAATATTTTACTCATGTTGGTTTCTTAGCCTTGACAAATGTACCATGGCAATGTAAGGTATTAATGATAGGGGATATTTGATGAGGAGCATATGGGTGCTCTATATATTGTCTTTATAATTGTTAATTTAAAATTATTCAAAAATATAAAGTTTATTAAAATAAAACTATTTTTCCCCCTTGAGTTAAAACACCATCCATCACAGAGTCTAGGGCAAGTCTGCCAGTGGGGGCTCACTCCTGACTGAGGCAAGGAAAGCACTGAAGCTCCTGCCACAGGGAATCATGACTGAATATTTGTACCACCCTCCCCCCTCTCCATTCCTATGTTGAATTCCTAACCCCAATGTGATGGTATTTGGAGGTGGGGCCTTTGGGAGGTGATTAGGTTTAGATGAGTCATGTGGGTAGGGCCCCTAGGATGGGATTACTGTCCTTATAAGAAGAAGAAGAGATACCTGAACTCACTCTCTCTCCATCGTGTGAGGATACAGTGAGAGGGTGACCATCTGCAAGCCAGCAGGGGAGCCCTCACTAGGGACTGAATCAACTGGCACCTTGATCTTGGACATTCCAGTATCCAGAACTGTAAGAAAAAATGTGTGTTGTTTAAGCCACCCAGCATACCTATGTACGGTATTTTGTTATAGTTGATTAAGACAGGAGGAATGACATACTTTATTATGGGTGGCAAGCTAAAGAAACAAAACCCAAAAATGAAATCACAGGAAAGTGAGGCAATTGGTAATGACTAACTTTTGCTCAAATTTTAGATTCCATCCAGGCAAACTTTTCCTCTGTGGATGCCCTGCTAATATGCTCTCATTTCAGACTATGACATCTCTAAAACTCACTTACTTCTATGCCACATTTGAGTCAACAATCTAGGGTTATACTCCAAAGAGAGTTCAAAGATGTGCAGCCCTTGAAAAAGCTGTCCCAGCTCCCCCAGGTGCCTTTTATCTCAGCTTCTCTCAGTTCTTCTGGGTTGGAAACAGCACAGGCCAGAGAGGGACTTGCTAATTTCTAATATAGCCTAGTCTCAAATGCACTGCTTAGATGACTTACTAAAAATGAAGAATGTCCCCCCGTTAAAGCCTTCACAGACAATAAAACCGCACAACCCATTGAGTGTATTATAGATCCTCATTTCTGCCAACGGTGTTGAATTTTGCACATTTCTTAGCCAGCTACAGGAGGTGGGTTCAAAAGAGAAAACAGTGTGGTGACTTAGGTCTGACTAATTGAGAGGAGAGGTGACATTCTGAGGATGTGCATAATTGATCCTTCTCTTTCCAGGATACAACAGAGGGTTTTGCATAAGGTTTATAAACTAACAGATTTCAGGGTTAGAAACAGGATGACCAACAGTCCTTGTTTGCCCAGAGCTGACGAGTTTCACAGGATGAGAGACTTTAAGAGCTAAAACTGGGATAGTTCAGCTAAACCAGGATAGTTGATCACCCAGATGAAAGGGACTTTAAAGCAATCTTCTGAGACATAAAGACTCCAAAATATATTCTCTCCTCTGGGCGTTTGTGTATGGCAAATGTGTTGTCAGGAAGCAATGGGGTGTAACTGGTAGAGATGGACTGGGGCAGGACAGTGGGGAGAGGAGGATATTCCTATAGACTCACAGTGCAAATACTATCCCTACTGCATAACAGCTAAGAAAACCTGGATGAATTATGCATTTTTTATTTCAGTTTCCCCATCTGCAAAATGAGAATACTATTCAATTATGTCTTGGAGATTGAAGATCAATAATGCAGGTAAAATTCTTAGTATTCTGGTTGGTAAATGGGAAGTGCTAAATAAATGTTATCTTGTATTATTGCTATTGACGCTCTTAGCAGTTTGGGTTCTTATTCCTTTTTCCACCACTTACCAACTCAACTACATGGCCCTGGTGATTGCAGCTTCCTCATCTGTACCTGGAGATACGTAGAACTCAGGAGGCTGTTCCGTGTTTGCACACTCACAACCAAGGCAGTGCTCAGCAAAGAAAACTTCAAAAACAAAGAACCACCACCTTAAAAGCAGAAGTTAAATAATATTTATTGTCTGTGACACACCATTCTTTCATTCAATAGATAATCACAGAACACCTGTTATGTGCTCTCCCCTTCTGTAGGCACTAGAGATAGAGCAATGAAAGTCGAATGCTGCCCTCAATAGCTCTTGGCATAGTGCTGAAACAGTCAACCAAAACACAGTTTGGAAGTTATAGGATTTTCCAAAGGAGGAATATCTAATTCGACTTGAATCTCAATCAGGGAAGTCTTCCTAAGAGGGACCTGACTTTAATTTTGAAGAACAAGTAAGAACCAGGCAAGGGGCAGAGGAAGGGTGTTCTTGTATGAGAATTTGAGTAAGGTGCTAGTGAGATGGCCTGCAGTCCCAGGAACTGCATTTTGGGTCAGGCCAGAGTGAAGAGTATATGCATGGGGTATGAGTGTGGTAGGACATGAAACTGGAAGTGGGACAAGATCATGAGGGACACCAAGTTGAAGGTTAACATGCATCTAACACCATCTGTTCTTGCCTCCTTATTAATATATCATGTCACGATTTCACAGTTACCACATTAAAAATAATTCCTGTTCGCGACACATGGCTCTCCTATGTGCTAAGCACAGTCCCTGAGAGGGAGGAGACTTCAATGTGATGATCAGGCTTCTCCATGATCACTCCGCAATGTCGCTGTCCTGGGTGTTCCTAGGGTCGGCCTGACTATACGTGATTTTGTTGAGGAGATTTCATGAAGATCAAACCATGGGGCTTAGGAAAACTGGGCATAATTACACGAAAAATCTTTCTGTGTAGGTGAAAAGCTTTGTATCTTTAACCACAATATCATCATCATTATTGTTGCATTTTGTCCTTTTTGTCTATTCAGCCCTTTACTATTCATAGTGGCTTTTACTTAAATGACTTTATTTGATCTTCCTTGCTGTCCATGATGATTTGTAGAATGGATTCTATGATCTTGTCCCATAGATCAGGGCCTGAAGGCTAGAGAGTGGCAATAATGTGCCTCTCCTCATGGCTAAGTGGTTGATCCAGGACCAGAATTGCAACTGAACACACATTTTATAGGCCTTGATCTCCTCGAGAGCAACAATCACAACTTCTAAATATTGCCACCTGACCAGGGCTTTATATAGGCAGTGAATCCATACTTGTTGACTTAACTCGAAATAGTGACTAAGGATGCAGGCTTTGCAATCAAAGGAAACCTGAATGCAGCATCTGTTCTTGGTATATTTGGGAAAGTCGTGTATCCCATCAGAGCAGCAGGTTTCTTACTTGTGAATGGACTTGGACTATTCATGTTTTCCTCCAAGGGCTGTCATGAGAATCAAATGAGATGATGTATATGAGACACTCAGCACAGTGCCTGGCACATGGAATTGCTTAAATATACTCGAGATTATTTTAGCTTGATCTCTTTCTTTTCAGTTGTTATTATTTTTTATCATGCAAAATTTTAAATGCATTCAACAGTGGGCAGAATAGCATAGTGAACCACTACATACCAAACACAGAGCTTCAGAAGTTATCAGCTCATGAACAATTTTGTTTCATCTTTGTCCCCACCTTGTTTCCATCCCTGTAATATTTTGAAGGGAATTTCAGACGTCATATCCTTTCATATGTAAATTATGCAGTATGTATCTCTGAAAGAGAATGATTTTAAAAAATAATAATCACAATATAATTATTATTCTCTGCCACTAAAAATTAATTCCACAGTTATAGTAGACGGAATAATATCTCCCCAAAGTGTCCACATCCTGATCCCCTGAACCTGTGAATATGTTATGTTACATGGCAGAAGAGAATTAAAATTGCAAATAAAAATATCATTACTAGTCAGCTGGCCTTAAAACAGGGAGATGATCCTGGGTTATCCAGGTGGACCCAATGTAATCACAAAAGTCTTTAAAGGGAACAAAAAGAAGCAGAGAAGGAGACCCATAGAGAGGGCGGCATGAGAAGGACTTAGGTCCAATGCTATTGGCTGTGAAGATGGAGGAGGGGGCCACATGCCAAGGAATGTGGGCAAGCTATAAAAGCCAGAAAAGACAAGAAAACAGATTCTCCCCTAGAACCTCCAGAAGCAATGCAGGCTTGCTGACACCTTAGTATTAGAAAAGCCACAATCCTCTTCTGGCATTACCTGATTCTTCAAAGAACTTCTAATATTTTACAGTATTTCAGCACTGCAGTGCTGATCAAGAAGAGAGCCAGGAGAGAGTAAATCGACTCCACCTAATTTCATTTCAAGTCCTGGCAAAGAACTCTTGGGTAGATGAGAGTGAGGATTTCAGGTACAGCAGAGAGACTCTCAACCTGGCGGGCTGCAGAGAAGACCCAAGTGCTACATAAAGTGCATCCAACTTGTATTCTCACCAATCGTGGAAATTGACAGGCAGCCCTCAGAGTGGAGAAAGGGAAGGAGTCCTGAAGCACCTGCTTTTTAAGTCTTCATTATGTCAAAGAAAAACTAAAAATCTGCTTGGGACACCAGGTAAACTGAGGCACATATGTGTGTATGTGTGTGTTTGTGTGTGTGTGTGTGAGAGAGAGAGAGAGAGGTAAATAAATCCAGGATTTTGCAGTCAGAAAATCTTTTATTTTTAGTGTGCATGCAATTTTTTATATTTTACCATTTACAAGAGTGAATAAAGAGCAGGCACTATGAATTTTTCTTTGCTTGGGTCCCTCAAAATCTGGAGGGACCTTGTCAAGGCCACACACCGTTCAACACTTGGAGATGCTCACTTTCGTGGCTCCCCAAGATCCCTCCCAGCTCTGATGATGGCACAGATACAGGTATAGATCAATTCTGCTCAGCCATCTGGGGTTCGTCTCTGCTTGGCTCCTTCCAGCCTCCAGAGATACCCAGGTGTGAGAAAACTTTGAGCCGGAGGAGACTTCAGAACACCCTGATTATCTCCATCATCTGATAGAGGAGGGAACCCAGTTCCAGAGGAGTGGAGTGATGTGGTCAAGGTCACAGGGCCTTTCAGATACCAAGGCAGGACTGGCAGCCACCGCCCTGTCCTCTTCCCACGCCTGCCCTGTTGCCATTCTACATATGTTGGAGGAAAGAGGTGGGTGGACAGTCAAGAAATGCAAACTCATACTAATGTTTGAATATTAAAATTTAATATTGTAATTTTAACCCAAAACAAAACAGAATTAAAAAGGTACATCTGCTGCAAAAAATTAAATAATGCATTTCTGGCCTCGATATGTATGACACTGAATAATTTGCCCCTGTAGGTTTCTTCCTAGTAGCAGGGCTGGCCTGGGCAACGTGGGCAGAGGGCAGCAGGGCTTCCTGGGGCCTCAGACCTACTAGGCGTTTCTTCCTTGCCCTCAATTACACTCCTCACGGCCTTCTGCTTCCGCATAGTGGACCACCAAATTTTTGTGTCCGTAAGGGCACCCTTTCTTTCATCAAATCTGACATTTCATATGTTTATGGTTTGCTAGGGCTACCATAACTAAGTACTATAACCTGAGCGGCTCTAACAACAGAAATTTATTTTCTCACAGTTCTGGAAGCTGGAGGTCTGAAATCAAGATGTCTGCAGCGTTGGTTCCTTCTGAAGGCTGTCCGGCGGGAGACAGAGTGAGGATCCACGACGGCTCGTTCCTGCCGGCCATTATAATCCCACAAAGTCCTTGACTCTGACCACATGCAGCTCTCCGGAAAAATGCTTTGAAGAAAAACTAGGATAGAACACATGGCCCCCACATCTCTTGCCTGAGTCACTATTCTCCTTAAAAGATAAATAACCCTAGTCCTTGTCTTTTCCTACATATAAGATAACGTCTGATGGGGTTAGTGATTATGCCTCTGAAATCTATAACCAGGCATACTCTTGCACACAAACTGTCATGGGATTCTGCTTTAATGTAACTTCTGAGCAAGTCTGATGTGACTTTGCACATGCTGAACCTTCAGCGCCTGCACATAGCAGTGGGCTGACACCCCGTCCCAACGAAGTCCGTAGAACCTCTCTAAGGACAGCTCCCAGCTATAGGCCTTGTCTATGGTCCTCAGTAAGACTTCTGGATAAAAATAACTTTACTTCTTTAAAAGCTTGATTATCTTTTCTTTAGTCAACAGAAAGAGGAATCTGCCCCAGGCCTCTTTCCCGGGCTTGTAACAGTGGTCCCTTCTCTCTGTCTTCCTGTTGTCTTCTCTCTGGATGTGTCTGCGTTCAAATTTCCTCTTCTTAGAAGGACATCAGTTAGATTAGATTAGGGCCTGCCCATCAACCTCGTTTTTACTTGATCACCTCTGTAAAAACCCTTTCTCCAAATAAATTTACATTCTGAGACACTGGGTGGGAGTGGTTTAAGGCTTCAGTATATGAATCTGACCCAGAACCCCAGCCAAACTGGCAGCCTGAGTGTGCTGGACTGGAGAGACGACAGCACCCGTTCTCAGTGCCCTCAGCCCCCCATCGCCTGCCCGCGTGAGCTGGGGCAGGTCGTGATCTTTGCCAGCCTCTACTCCTGGGCTTTAAAATGAGCAGAAGTCACACCCGCTTCTCAGAGCTGTGCTGACCAAGGAACAGGACAGCATTTGTAAACAGTCCTAGGGCAACATCTCTACATCAAAGGCTCTCCATAGTTGTTTACATTCCTACTTTTGTCCATAACAAGAGAATATTTACAGATAAGGACCTATTCCAATCACTATAAAAGAAATCAGAACAAAAACACACATATATCTGCCCTTAGAAACGTTTGTTCAAAGGAAAGCTCAAAAATGAAAACAAACAAAGCCAATAGGCACAATAAAGAAAGTAGAATGGTTGAAGCAAGTTTGGGCCCACCTAGGCATCTCATCTTCCTCCCTGATATTTACATATTCACAGAGAACATTCAGGGCATAATTTCTGACATCGTTTTTCTAATTATGCATAGTGACTGCTTGGATACTTTTACTTTAGGTTAAAAATAACAATAACAACATTGTATTGTTTTTCTTATAAAAAGAATACATGTGTTACATTATAAAATGCAATACAGAAGTCATATATATGTATCACAAATGTTGGAATATCATTCCATACTTTTTTCAGTAAAGACCTGTTGTTATTTTATTATTTTGTTAACAAGTAGAATCAAATAATAAGTGCTATTTGATAACATCTTCATATTCTCCATGTTAATAGTGTGCCCCATTTTTCTATATTAATATATATTCTTCTCTATATTATTTTAATAGATATGTAGATTTTTATTGTTTGAGTGAATCATTATTTATTTAACTATTCATTATTGGTGAGCATTTAAGTTATAGTCAGCTTTTGAATGACTATATTGCTATTAGAAACCAATGGGTTGACGAGCATCCTTAATCTTTCTACGTCTGTCTGTTCTTTCCACTGAGAGGGTTATTAAGCTTTGGATGTGTAGACCCAAACGGGATAGCTGGGATGGTAGATGATGAAACAGGTGACTTACAGACCTCCATTCACAATAGTGAAGGGAGCTTCCCAAGGAGCCATAAATATATCTGGAAAGACTTATTATGCCCATTCCTCAAATGCCTCAGTTCCCAAACTGTTCCTGAAAAAATTCTTCTAGCAGGACATGCCAAAATACTGGGGAGAGAAAAACATAATAATTAGAATTCAGGAGAAGGTGCAAATGAGTGATAGAGGAGTCTGGAGATGGAGGGTGCCTGACTGGAGGGAAAATGCCTGAAGAAGAATATAGACAGTGAAGACCAAAAAGAGGAGACCAGCCCTCCTCCATGGCTGAGCAGAAAGGGGCCTCCTGCCTAGAAAGCACCATGGAAAGGCCAAGCTCGCCTTCCGGAAGGAACCACTACACAGTTGTCTTTGCTTTTGCCTTTATTGAGCTTTTAAGCAAAGGGCTGGGCAGCCAGGACTCTGGTCCTGGAGCTTCAGCTGATTGTGTTGTGCAAACTTAAGCAAGTCAAGTACTGTCTCTGCGCCGAGCTTTCTAAATCTGTAAAATAAGGGTGCTGGGTTAGAATATAACTAAGGTCCCTTTTAGGTTTTTTTTTTTTTTTTAATTCTGAGCCATCTAAAATTTCAGAGGGAGAAAAGGAACAATTTCATGAATAAGGAATTACACAAGGGCCAGGAGGGGCAGTGTGCAAGAGCCGGAGCTTCACCAAACTTCATTAAGCATCCTCTCCCGCCTTTATTATAATCCTATCACTCATGCTCTCCCTTTTGGGCCCTGTCAAATTACTATTCAGATCAACTGACTCATTTTGTCGGAAGAGGGAACGGAAGATCTCTGTGTCATCTGATACACTTTTGCTTTGACGGATGAGGTAGAAGTTCCAAAGAGAGTGTCAGGCAGGAAATCTGGCTCTTCCAAACTAATTACTGCATATCTGATTTATTTCCCTCCTTAATGCTGTTTATTTTGTTTTTATTCAAAATATAAAATTGCTCCCTGAGTTGGGAGATTAATGGCTTTCTTCTCCTTTAACAACAGATCATTTGTGAATGCAGGTTATAAATAGGACGATAGAATCCATGACTCATTGTTTTTTCCCTTTTCCTACAGGATGGCCCCCTGAGATTCAGTGTAGTTGCTTTTTTTTTTGTAAGTGGGAGACATTAACATCTAATTATTTGCTGGCTGTTTTATTGGAGGTTTTTGTTTTTAGGAAAATGTAATTGTTTTCTTTTGTGCCTTCTCCCTGGAAAATTTTGTATTTCAATAAACTAGAATTGCAAACATCACTGGGCACTGGCTTGATTGATTGCATTTTTGATCAATAGTTTGATTCATTAGTTTAACTAGTATGCATTTATTGTATGCTTACTTTGTATAAGGATGTGAATGTTCAGGTTCTTGGCTGCAGCAGGGATCTGATTCTGAGGGTGGGAGGGATACAGAGGCAGGGAATCGCTTCCCAGGTGAATTTGCTGTGTGCTTACAGTTTATTCATTTGTTTATTATTTATTCATTCACTGACCCATCCAATGTCCACTGCAGTCGCAGACCCTGCTGGAGTTTTACACAATCATGGTACATTTGGCATTTATTCCTTCATTTATTAACAAAAACAACAACCAAACACAATCTCTTGCTAGGTGTCACCCTCCAGCTAGACCATGGGATGTAGATGGAGAAGTGTTATGAAGAGCTTTGTATGACATGCTTAAGGAAACTTGACTTAATTTAGTATCTGTGTTTTGTTTTTTTCTTTATCTGTGCTTTATGCTACTTCCTCGCTGTTTGCCTTAGGACAAGTTACTTAACCTCTCTGTGCTTTGGTTTCCTCATGTATTAAATGGTATATCCATCAGAGCTCAGTCAAGAAAGTAGAGTGCACTGCAGGTATTTCCAGCAGAGAGATTTAATGCATTAGTTAAAATTAGTTTTAATTATTAATTAGTTAAAATCTTTTTGAAGGGGTAGAGGAGTAAAAGGGGGAAGGGAGGAACTCCGAGGCCAGGGGGCTCTGCCAGCTTTTGGCAGAAGCCCAGCCTGCATGTAGCGCTGATGTCCTAGTGGTGCTATTGATGCTGAAGGTCCCTGCAGCTGGGCAGGGGCCAGAAGCTGCACTGCTGCTGACATTGCCACCACTGGGGAAGGCACCTGGGGAAGCAGGGAAATGATCAAAACAATGAAGAAACTAACTTCTCCCTTCCTCCAGCTTAGGAGTCTCCCCTCAGGGCCTTCTATTGGCAGAACCTGACTAAAAGGCAGCTGACCAGAGCGTGGGAAATGTAGCTTGCAGGCTTCCACACCCCCTGCCGTATAAAGGAGAACATAGGACAGCAGGGATGAAGCTGACAGCTAACAGACAAATAACCAGCATTCATGGGGACATTAATGAAACCTACCTTCTGTGCTTGCAGAGAGTTAATGAGCTAAAGTCTAGAAAGGCATTTAGAACAATGCCTGCTACAGAATAAGCAATTGCAATTAGCTATTATTACTATTATCTAATGACTCCAGGGAGTCAGGGAAGGGTATGGAATCAGGGTAGTATCAGAATCAGATTTGTGTTTAGAGGGCTAAGTGGGGGACCACGGAAGAGTATGAACTTTAATGTCATGTGGGAGGCAGGGACCACTTAGGAGGTGATTGGAATATCTGTGCAATAGGGATGGAGTAGAGGAAATTGATTACAAAGTTAGGTAGGCAATAGAATTATCTGTACTTAGTGATCGATAGAATCAGAGAAGGAGGACAGTCCCAAGAGGCTTCCCAACTTTGGACGTGGGTGATTATGTGAATAGCGAATAGTGACATAATATTCATCATTATGTCATCAGGGTGGGAACGGAGTGTGTCTAATTGACCATTGACTCCTTACAACTAGGATAGTGCTCAGCACATTGTATGTGCTTGATAAATAGCAAATGAACCAATGAAAAAGTACTCTCATTCTCTCATTTTATTAAATAAGACATTGAAACATGGAGACAATCAGTCACTTTTCCAGGGTTCTAAAACTGATTAATAGCAAAGTCACACACTTGCATTTTCTTACGTCCATTGCACTTTGTAGTGACCACACAGACCTCACACAGGCAACGTAGTACCACAAGCACACAGCATCTTTGGTCCCTATGCCAGCTGTAATCCTAGGATAGCTAGAAACCAGATTCGTACTTTTTAAGAGAGAAATTATAGCAGGGAGTCATCTAGGCAGATTGGAGTCATACAAATTACCATAATGGTTGCTAACATTTGCACAGGACACTTTTCAGAAAATAGATGGAAGTCAGTTCCATTAATTAAACAAGCATGTGCAATCCACCCAGCCAGTCTGTGCTTGGAGCTGGGATGTGCCTTCAAATAAGATGTGGCCCTGCCCTTGAGGAACTTGCTATAAAGGAAGGAATCTTTGAGAATTTATGTTTCAGGAGGTTTTCTGGATTTGAAAAGGTAGGACTTTGGAGGCAGACAAGAAAACCTCCCTTGTAGCACCATGCCCATCTAATAGTGGGTGCCGTAGCTTCTGGGATTTCTTTGCTAACAGACAGACCAAAGTCAGGGTACATGTGAGGCCAGCCAGGGTCCCAGAATCTTTCTACCACACTTTCCAAAACGAAATCTGCAGATGTCCCGCATCCGTGTCATCTCGGATGCTTGCTTGAGTATAGATTCTTGGGCCTCCACCCAGACCTACAGAATCAGAATCTCATGGAGTAGGAGCCTTCTGCAAGGACAAGCCTGAGAAATGCTTAATCTGGCCTCATCAAGCCAAGACCCTTCCTTACCTGTTTGTCAGCTCCTGACTTGTTCCTTTTCTGCAAGCGAAGTAGTCTCTTTCGTCCTTTAATCCTTATTCCTTCCTCTGGGTCCTCCTCCTGTATTAATACCATACATGTCTGTACACTTGTGTGTCTTCCGAAGAGTCTTTCTTCCCTTTGTGGTGACACAAGTCACTGTCAAATTGGAATTCCCCATCTCCCGAAGGAACTGGGGAGTTCTTGAACGTGCTTTGCCTTTTCTTGACTCTAAGCATTTGCACATCTGGTTCTTACTTGACCAATCTCTGTATTTCTTTGTTTTGTTGTCTCTGATTCATCTTCCCAAACAGCTGAACCACATTTTCTTCCTTTCCACACTCTCAGACTGCCACAAGTTCTTTGTGCTCTCCCATCTGAGTACTTCTCTTTCTATCCTCACTTTCTCTTTGTTTAACTGCCTCTTCTGTCTCTCACACTTGACTGTGCTCTCATGAAGGGGGGAAACTGGGTTGGATTCTTGGTATCCCCAGATTCTAGTCTGCAAATTAATTACTCCCTGAGTTAAATGGCTGCAGAATTGACCATGCTACGTGTCATGTCCTGGCACATGAGCTTGGTCCTGTGCTCCAGGGAAAGAGAGGGATAAACTTTTACCTCTGGACCATGGCGACAGCTTAACAGCACCTGCTACTTCAGGGCAATGTGTCCTGGGGATGAGGGAGCCTTTGCAACTTTGGGTGATTGTTTCTGTTGAAGGGGGTTTTGGGTATAGGGAATTAAGTAGCCCCCAGGGCTCAATGCCCTCTCCCCACCCGGGGTAACCTGGCCCTGGGAAGTTGCAATGTAGCCTTTTTCTTTCCTCAGTCACTGAGGAGGACACACTTCTCTACCCTTCTGTCTCAGAAACAAAGGTCTGTTTCCAACTCACCCAGTCATTTGTTTTCTGGGATTTGGAGCAGAATTAATTAGCTTGGAAAAGCACTGGGACAATGCTAAGTATTATTAATGACACAATTAACAGTTCTGTCCTGCAGGGGATGGGTGGTTCCTGGCTCTCTTGGCAGCTCTTAAAGATGAACCTTGTTTTGTTTTCCATTTTTACTGTAACAAGCTTTGCTCGGCGCTGTGAGACTCTGTCCCTAGCTATTTCCGGGCAGGGTGGTTGCCAGGAGCTCACTCATACATGATGGGGCTGGGCTCAGAGGCTCCTGCCCATTCCAAGGTGGAGGAGGTGGATGGACCCAGGCATCTCCTTAGCATGAGAGGGAAAACCTCCCAGATGCAAAGGGAAAGCAGAAGTAATGTGAATTAAGCGCATGTTGTGTTCCAGGAAATATGCTTGGTGCTTTATACAATTAATATCACTTAATTTAATCCTCATCACAGCCCCAAGGTAAACGTTGATTTCCCGTTGTATAGGTAAAGCAGTGGAGACTCGTAAAGGGTAAGTGCATTGTCCAAGGACACACTTCTAGTAACTGCTAGAGACAAGATTTACCCCTAGCTTGTTTTAACTTTAAAATCACTAGTGTTCAATCAACAGTTGACCCTGGCATGTAGCGTCGATTGGCATCCTCTGCCTGGACCTGATGGCAGAGACCTGCTTTACTGAAGGTTCTAGACTACTGGCGTATTTCACCGTCCCCACCCAATCCCACTGAACGCCTTCTCTGGACTTAGTACTTGGCCCCACCATGGATCTAACAGCCCAGGGCTATCCCATTCAGTTTCCTCCTCTTGTTTGTCCACTGGGATCTCCTCCTTATCTGGATGTCTACAGCAAATGGAAGATACTTCGAATTAATGATTAAGAGACCTGCCTTGGGGTTAGCCTGTATTTGGACCAAATACCACCCTGTTATTTGATAACTTTGCAGCTTTGGAAATGTATTTAACCATTCTACATATCTGTTTCTTTGTCTCTAAATTGGGAATAATGATATTTAACTCAAATGTTCCTGTCACCTAGGACTCCTCCCCTCTCTACCTCTCCAGCTGTGTCAGGTATCAGCTGCCCCGAGGAGCCTTACGCAACCTATTACATAGGGTTAAGGGTGCTCCCCTTGTGCTCTGATAATACCCTGTGTTCTTACTTGAATTATTATACTCACCCATTATGCTGTAAGAACCTATTACACTTAACTGGACTATAAGCTTTTTAAAAACAGAGACCATGTTCAGCTTTGTTTTCCCCAATTAACAAACATGAGTCCTGGCATACGGTGAACCTTGGTTAAAATTTGTTGAGAAAGCAAATGCATGAATGAATGAACGAAGTCATCCTTGAGTTGGGTTTTGACAGATAAGTAGGTGCTTACCCAGCAAATAGGGAGGCAAGGGGTGGAAGGAAGTGCTGTCTAAATGGAAGGGGCTGCGTGAGCAGAGGCTTGGAGGTCTGAAGCATTTTTGGATCTTAGGGGAGCTGAGAGCATCGGGAATGGCTGGGAACTGGGGTGCATGTCAGGAGGCAGAGCAGCTTGAGCCGAGGGCCCTTCTAGGATCAACACTTCAGAAGGCTTTAGTCTCAGGCTCCATTGAGGCTTGAAGGGAACAAAATATTGGTTCAGCTCTAAGGCTATTTTGTTGTTTTGGTTTGTTCTGGTTGAGTCACTTCAGATAATGCATTGATTTGGTCACACTCTGACACCATCCAGTAGAGCATATTTGTAAAAAGAAAAACAAAAAAGGAAAACATAATACTTTTGATTCAAGTCACAGTTCAGAATAAAGACCATATTTCCTTAATTCGAAAAAGCTCTTAAAACCATTGTGGCATTTTTGAAATTGTCAATCATTGTTTTAAACCATTGCATCTGTGTATTGGTTGGGGCACGGTCATATTATCTTTTCCTCCTCACATTGCTGGGGCCCCTCGAATGGGAATTTCTTCCTCCTTGGAAGTATCGGGAAGGTGATATCTGCTTTTCCCTGCTCTCCTCATTCCTCCTTCCTCAGGAAGAAAGAATACTGGTCAGATTGATGGGGGCAAGGCTTTGACTTCCGTGAGTTCAGAGTTTTTCAAACCATAAACAGTTAAGAGTCATGAAATCAATAAAGGTTTAGATCTACATAAAATATAATAAAATATAGAGAACACTGTAAATATTATTTCTAAAGAGTTTTATTTCGGGGGTGTGTGTGTGTGTGTGTGTGTTTGTGTTAGGTCATGGATATAAAATGTATCTTACGGTGGGTCTTGGTCAAACTTTACAAATGTCTGCACCAGCTGATGTGCCTTGGCTGGGCTGGCCCCTCACAGGCCACTGCTCCTGTGAGGTCTGCCTGTCTTCATTGTTTCAACCACTTAACTGCTTTGTTAGTGTGATGTTTCCTCTGCTTCATTGTCAACATAGCAAGGACACCTGCATCCAGGCCTCTCCTGGGGGCAGATCCAGAAGCCCCTGGTTTCCCTGCTTCTCTTTGGGTCAGGGGCTAGAGCCAGGCTCAGGTTCTCCATGCTACAGACCGAGCAGTGGGTCCTGCTTGGCAGCACAGCTGCAAAGAATTGAGCAGTTTTTGTGCTGACAAAAGCACCCACCCAGTCACAGGGACCAGCAGAGCTGAAAAGTGACCCTCACTTGGTGTGCCATGCCATGCACCATGAGGCTGCCTTCACCCCAAAATGGCATCTTTGTCTATTGCACCCAAAGTTTCCAGATTGGTTGGCGGTGACTGTGCTGCTTTGTAGACTCTACTCCAGGTAGAGGGGAGATCTTGTGGGGAAGGAAGTGTGCAAAGCTTCCCCTTTGGCAGTAGAACCCAGCGTAATCTATGACGAGGTTGCTATTTTATTTCCTAGCTGACACCGGTGTCTCTTCTCAATGGTTTCCAAACTGAGATGAGGAAGACATGAAGACTAATTATAGCCTCTGAGAAACCACAACATGTATGTGCACACTTAATGAAGGGTTAGTTCTCCACTCTCCCATCTCCTTCCGGAAGTCTGTTATTAAGTCAATGTGTGCCTTACAAGTGGTATCTTATGATCGGAAATGTAAGATATGGCATTTGGGCTTGGTTCAGTTCCACATATTCCTGCGGGTTTTTCCAGTTTGGACTTGTCTTTTCCTGCTTTTCTCAACTGGTGCCTCAACTCAGAGCCAGGGCTTCTGTGTTTGTGAGAGATTGTGTTCTTTCCTATTTCTCTCCCCTTCTTTCCTTTAAATCTATTCTTTTCTTCTTTCTCTTCCTCTCCTTTTTCTCCTCCCTTCCTCGATCCCTCTCTTCCTTTCTCTGGTATTTAGTGAGTACCAACTTCGGTTAGTCCATGTCCTCATTCCAGGAGGATCATATTATACCCTGTGATACAAACACAACAATGACAAAAACTGAATCTAAAGAAAGGATTTTCATGAATCTGGTCTTTAGAGTCCAGCCTATGCCTTTTTCCATTTTACACAGGGAGCTTGTTATGATTATGGAATGTAAACAAGCTTAAAAATCAAATACACATCCATGAAAGTGTGTTTTCTACCATTATACATTGGTTTACCTTTGGAGTCTCAGTTCTGTAATCTGTAAATTGGGACTAAGTTGGAAAGACTCACTGGAGATTGATCTATTTTTCCTCTCCCAAATGAAGAGGAAAAATGAAGCTGCCAAAAAAAGTTGCCTAATACTTTCAGAACAGATGGAGATAAAAGGTCACCTTTGGGCTGATCTTAGGGCCTTTGTTAGGCATGCAGGTGTATGTCAGATGGTCCCACCAGAGGGAAAGGTGAGTCTGAAATTATATTTCCATTTAGGTCACTTTATGTGGACTGCAGCCGGCCGACTGCTCTTTGTGGCATGAAGAGGGAGGCCAATTGGTTGAAGAAGCCCAGGTGGTATTCTGAAGAAGAAAAGTCTGACATGGTCCCCAATCCCGTCCCCAAAGAGTGCAAGTTAGAAAGAGTTAATTGGTTAGTTGCCATAACCTACTCTGCAGTAAGCAAAGGCAATGGGGCAATTAATATAAAGTTAAATTTGCTATTGGTTTTCTAGGCCAGCTATAACAAATTACCACAAACAACAGAAATTTATTTCTCACTGTCTAGAGGGTAGAAGTATGAAATAAAGGTGTAGACAGGGCCATGCTTTCTCGCAAGGCTCAAAGGGAAAATCCTTCCCTGCCTCTGCCTAGCTTCTGGCAGATGCTGGAAATTCTTGGCATTCCTTGGCTTTTAGATGCATCACTCCAATCTCTCCTCTGTATCTGTGCCCAAATTTCCCTCTTCTTATAAGGGCTCCAATGCTTGGATTAGGGTTTACTTTATGACTTCATTTTAACTTGATGACATCTATAAAGACTATTTCTCAGTAAGATCCCATTCACAGATACTGGGGGTTAGAATTTGAACATTTCTTTTTGGAGGATGCAATTCAACCTACAACAGGTTTCAAGAGGGCAGGTGGAGCCTGGCTCTAGCGGGCTGACACTTGCAGATGGTGAGAGGGGCATGACTCCTATAGCTCTGTGTGGTCATGGATGCTGGAACCAGTCCCGCCTGCATCTGGATTGTATCTGGGAAGGTCTTTTGTTTGGTGGGCTGAGCAATAACGCCTGAGGTTTGGGCTTGTTGGGGTGAGGGGTTCCTGTCACAGAGTATAGGCCTGATGAGTGATCCAGTGTCCTTGGGGCAAGAACTGTGGCTACTCTGGAAGCCAAGGACTCTCACCCAGCTCTGCAGTTTGGACTTGATCTACCCCGAACCTTCTATTTAGCAGCCAACACTCTCTCCTCCCTTGCTCACTCTTGCCCACTACAGACACTGTCCCCAGATGGACACTCATGTACTGCCCCTGGGTTCTGCTCCAACTTCCTCCACCAGATAATGGTAACAGCAATAGTGACAAGTACAATATTAATACTTACCATGTGCCAAGCATTGTTCAAAGTGTTTGTATGTATTAACTCTTTTAATTCTCCTAAAGCCCCTTGATATAGGTGCTGTTAAATCTCTGCTTTACAGTTAAAAGAGCTGAGATTACAGGGTGTGGAGCTGGGCTCTGTGGGAACAGAAAGTGCAGGGCTACAACCATCTAAGCCTCAGTTCCCACTAGTGCCTGCCCAGCTAAAGATGCTTCTGTTCCTCAGTGCAAAGTCCCCTCCAGGCAGGGAGGCCTGTGGTGTGGCAGGAGAAGCGCTGTGTTTGGCTTACTATTTACTCTGACTGTGCCCACATCAGCAGAGGACACGGTCACTTGCAATACCCAACATTTTGCCGTCTCTGGGACTTGTGTAGCTAACTCAATTCTTCTCCTCCCCAAATCCTCCCCCTAGCCCTCCCTCCAGGGGCATCTCACCAGGTCACACATGCCTGTGGGTTTTCTGGCTATAACATCATGATCCCGAGGAAGGGGCGCCCACGGTAGACAGGAGTGGTGCACACAGTCTTCATGGAGACTCCAGCTCTACTTAACCGGAGTATGTGTTCTTGTCTGACTCCATTCTTGCAATAGCAAGAACACAAAGTTTCCCTGTTTGTAGTTTTCTTCTCTCTGTGTTGTATGTTTCTCATAAACTTTTTCCATAATTTACTAAAACTCAGTTTTCCTGTTATCTAAACTTGAAAGCTTCCTAACCTTCAATACAATACATAACATTTTTGAGCCGTGCTTCCTCTTAACATTAAGCACCTGGGGATTCCTGCACACAAGAAAAGTGTAAGAGTTAGTGCCTTAGAACGGATAGACCAGGTATCCCTTCTGTTCCACTGTGCACTCTGAGGAACAACTTCAAGATGTTATCTATAACTCAAATAGCAAATATTTGTTATCTATAACCAAATAGAGGGACACTCCAGTTCAAAAAGATAATCACCTCCTATTTTCCTAATGGTTAAAAGAAACGGTGCTTTTAATGTCCCTGAGTTCTTCTGCCTGCTCTCAGACCACCCTCTTCTTTCACATCTATATATGTTATCTCCATGTCCTTAATCTATATGACTAAGGGAAGTCCAATATCCTCTCCAAGATATCTGATGGGGCCTGCACTTACAGTCTCCTGTCAATTCTCTGACTTTAAATTTTGGGTTTCCATTTCTTTTCCATTCTCCAAATACCCCATTATAAAGCTAATCTTATCTTTAATGACTTATATTTTAAAAATAATGGCAGGCAATTATCACCAAAACAACAACAACAACAAAATAAACCACATCCACATCCATTAAAGTGAGCATCAGATATCACTCTTCTTAAATTTCTTTGGTCATTCCAAGGGATGGGCTATTTTACAACCTAGTTCTCTGTAGGTCCCAGCCAAGTAGTATTTTCTGAGAACTGGTCCCTCCCTCCAGTGATTCCCTCCTGTCCCTAATTCCAAGGACTCAACCCAGCAACTCAGTCTCCTGGGCTGTGGGGTGGGATGAAAAGTCCCGTTATTGTTCAGACACTTTCTCTCCTCTTTGTTTCAACTTCCTCCTCCCAGATCACAGCTGAGCCTTGTCTTTCCTAACCAAAAAGAATACTGGAGTGTTCTAAATTTATGAGCTGTTCACCATATATACTCACTTTGATTAATAACCAGGCAGGAAACTTTAAAAAAAATTTTAATTCTCCTGTTATTAAAAAAGCTCTGAGACAGGAGTTAGGCATGGTGGTGCGTGCCTATAATCTCAGCTATGGGGGAAGCTGAGGCAGAAGAGTCGCTTAAGCCCAGGAGTTCAAGACCAGCCTGTGCAACATAACAAGAGTCCATATCAATAAATATATATCTTTTTTAAAAAGGTCCAAGATAGCACTCTCCCTATTAGCAGCATCTGCTAGCAGAAGGGGGAGGAGGTGATAAAAAAGAATTTATTCTTTGCTGTTCAGAGCAAACTCTAGAGACCACGGGTTTTTAGCTTTTTTTATTTCTTGCTATTTCAGGTAAAGCACATGGTGTTGTCCATAAACGTTGGCCTCCCTGTGTCCTCGTGCTCCCCACAAATACGGGGAATGCAGTCAGGCCCCAGGCCCTGGTGTGGAGGCTCCGTGCAATCGTAACACCTACGGAAACCGGTACACTCCTAAGGCTGGAGCCCAACTGTCCCGCCAGAAAATTTCAGGGAAAACTTGGACACTGTTTGCAACTGTCCTGGTATCTGTCATCAGGCTGACACTTACTGCAAAAATCTCACCCACTGCTGTTAGCATCAGCATTTCTGTGAAGCTTACGATGGGGGTAATTTATGCTTCTTTCCAGCTACCCTGCCTTCTAAATCCCTAGCGCATCCTCTCCATTTTTTGAGACCATCATTTCAAGGGAAGGTTCTGTGTCATCTATCACCACCTTCCAGAGTCAGCAGGTTCTAAGGACCCCAGCAGCCAAGTGCTCCGCCGAGGCTCGGGGGCCGAGGGGAGCCAGCCCTAATTCACTGTAATATGGGTGATCACGGAAAGCCAAGTCTGGTTGGCTCCACTCTTTCTAAAATGCAATTTTTATTTTTATGAAAGTAATCCATGAACGTGATTTAAGGAGGCAAAAAGTTCTACAAGGCTCATTAACACAAATCCAAAAACCTGTCTTCCAACGTCCCATTCCCTAAGCCCCCAGAGACAACAATTGAAAACTTTGTAGTCTTCTATTTTTTCAATATTTTCTTCCATGTCTCTAAATACTACTTTTCACTTTTCACTTGTAGGTTTTATTTATTTGCTATCTACTATAGAAAAAGAGGATTTAGTTCTTTCACTCCCTTCTCAAGCCCCCACTGCAGACATGTACGGTTTTCCATTTCTGTTCTCCTAACAGGTTTTATCTAATTAGGATGAGACAAATATCTAGTGTTTACATTATTTGAAATATGCAAATGTTTATTTGTATATTTATATAGTTAAATATTTACCTGTAGATATGTGTAATTACAGCTAAACCATGTAGTATATTTGTGTTATAGTTCCTTTCTTGCACAGATTTTTATTTTTGCTGAAGTTAATACTTGCCTCTTCTTATCTATCTCCTTTGCTGTACATCTCACTAAGTAATCCCAAAGTTTTCGTCACTTTCCCAAATGTCCTCACATCTTATTCTGTGACACATGAAGGGGCCTCCCTCTCAAGTTTAACTTCCTGAAGGAGGCTGTCTCGGAGCCTTCTTTATTCTGGCACGCAGCCATCCTTCTTCCTCTGCTCCACCATCTTCCTTGGTCCTCCTACCTTCTGGTATTAGATCCCTCAGTCTCCTATCATCTTTGAATCTCTTTCTTGGTTTATTCCCTTCTTTGCCACAGAACTTACCCTCAAGCAAATTCCAGAAGAAAAAAAGATGCCTGGGAGTTAACATTTTTGAGATAGCTTGTGTCTAAAAACACTTTTATTGCTTTGGTTTAAACATTTTGTGTTTTCCCCAATTCATATGTTAAAACCTATCCCCCAATGTGACAGTGTTCAGAGGTGAGGCCTTTGGGAGGTGATTAGGTCATGAGAGTAAAGTCCCCATGAGTGGGATCAGCATCCTAAGACACCCCAGAGAGCTGCCTTGCTTCTCCCACCATATGAGGACACAGCTAGAGGAGGCCATCTCTGGACCAGAGGACTCTCACCAGACATTGAATTTGCTGAGGCCTTGACCTTGAAATTCCCAGCTTCCAGAACAGGGAGAAGTAAGTTTCTGTTGTTTATAAGCTACCCAGTTTATGGTATGTTGTTATAGCCCAGAAATGAACTAAGGCATACATTCACCTTAATTTATACACTACGTAGAACACCAGGAATCATTTAATTTTCTCAGAATTTTAAAGCCATTTCTTCCAGCCTCTCTTGTTAAAGCTATATGGTCCAAAGTTATTTTGATCCTTGATCCTTTGTAGAGAAATTGCTCTCTACCTCTCTCAGAAAATTTATCATTTTTCCTTTCCCCCCTCCTCCCTGGATTTGGGTGAGTTGAGCCTTTTTTTAAAAAAATTCACTTGCTAAGTATTAGTAAATGATTAATTAAGTATTAATTAGGTGGCCCTTTACTCTTGGAAATGAATGCCTTTTGTTCTGGGAAAATTTCCTGAATTACTTATTTAATATTTTTGCCCTCATTTTCTTTATTCTATCTTTCTAGAGGTGTGTCTTTGGGATGATGGATCTTCCAGACTCAAACTCAAGTTTTTTTTTTGGTTTGTTTATTCTATCTTTCTCTCTCATTTTTATCTTTTTTGCTCCATATACTAGGAAATTGACTCAATCTTACCTCAAATACTTTGACTGAGTTCTTTCTTTCTTTTTCTTTTTTCTTTCTTTCTTTCTTTCTTTTTTTTTTTTTTTTGAGACAGGCCTTGCTTTGTTGCCCAGGCTATAGTGCAGTGGCAGGATCATAAGTCACTGTAACCTTGAACTCCTGAGCTCAAGTGATTCTCCTGCCTTAGCCTCCAGAATAGCTAGGACTAAAAGTGCATGCCACCATACCCTGCCATTTTTTTTTTTTTTAATGTAGAGGCAGGGTCTTGCTATGTTGCTCCAGCTTGTCTCAAACTCCTGGCCTCAAGTGATTCTCCTGCCTCAGCCTCCCAAAGTGCTCTCCAGGTTCTTGATAAAAACTATTACTGGTCTCATCATTTTAATTTCCAAGAGATTTTTATGTTCTATGATATTTTTATGCTTCCTCTTTTGATTCATGGATAAAATATCTTGTCTGATGAAAATAATGTTTTGTGCAGCCTCTTTGTTTTAGATTCTATTTTTCATATTAAAAGCTTCCCTATAATGTTAGGCAATACTGGGGTGTCTCATATTTAAGTATATGGTTCTCCAAAGATAAGTGGAAGCCTGAATGCGAACATAGGGCTCCTCAACTGTGGGCTTCACTCTAGGAAGTGCTGCCTTGTCCATTTCACTGGGAAACTGCTAATATTATACAACTATTTAGGTCTGTCTTGCTTGGTGCCTGTTGTGGATTGGTTTCCCTGGAAGCAGACATGGAGACAAAATTGGGGTGCAAGTTGTGTCTTCAGGACCAATACTGTGATGCTGAGGGAGAGGAGGCAGAATTGGGCGAAGGAAGAAGTCAAACTACGACGACACAGACAGGGAGCTCTGGAGGAAGGGCTGCCCCTTAGGGTGTTCCACGTTGGGTGAAATGTCTGCGTCGATGCCCCACCTCGGCCAGTCATTGGATGTGGGCCACTCCAGGAAGGGTGTCACCCTGGTCAAGCTGAGCCAGACACCTGAAGGACTTGGTTCTCCCCAAATGTGCAATAAGTTGTTCCTTGAGGGGGGATATGAGAGGCACATGCCCGTGTTTACCATAGGGCTAATCAGATTCTGCAAGAAGGCTTTTTCAGACTCCTGTGTTTCTGCAGGATACAAGCTCATTCTGAGGGTCAATTAGGGAGTGTGTGAGCCGGTAGATGTCTCGAGTCAGTCTATAAACTTTCTCATTATATCATCCTTTGTGGTTGGATGCCTCAGCTTTATCTGTGCCTGGTATTCCACAGGGCAAAGACCCTTTATTTTATCCCTTTCAAAAAATAAGCCTCTAGGCTGTGATTTATAGAGAAAGAAATGTGGGGTTTAACTGCTTCTTAAACCTACTTTAAAAAAAGAAACAAATAACAAACACAAATCCTCCTGTTGTTAATCTCCTCAGTGTTCCTGTTCCAGAGGTCCAAGGTACCGCCGATTTCCGATTCTCCCAGGACGTGTGTGGCATCAGTCAGCTTGCCCAACTGGCTCTCCCTGCAGGCTTAGGACCAGCATCCTTGCAGTTACTAACTATGCCATATCAATCATCCGTCTGCTTTGCAGCTTCTACGATTCTGTTGCTGTTATGTCCTCTCCTGTTCGCTTTGTCCTTGAGGGCTTGTACTTAAAATAATCCCTTTACTCTCTTTTTACTGAATTTGGATCATTGAAGAGATGAATGTATGTTGCCATCTTTCACTTGATTTTGTTTTTAAAGAGACACAGTGTGTAATTTTTTTCCCCAACTAATTGTAGAAATTTCTCAGCAAAAATTAGAGAAGCAGCATGGAATTGTAAAATCAGCAAGGGTGCATAGCTAGTGTCTCTTTCACCTGATTAGCAAGATCTTTATCCATTTGAGTCTCACTTAATTGTCAAATGGGGATCCAAGTAGCTCTCTGGAAGTTATATGAAATCAAGTATATAAATTACCCGGCTTGCAGTAAATAGATGCTAAATTTAGTTCTTAGCTCTCTTTGAACCCACAGATGAATGTGGTTTATAATTAAAACATGACGAGGTCAAATAAAACACTTGAAATTAGACTGTAGGTGGGCTTGCTTATTATCTCCATGTGTGGCTCAGCTGCCTCCTTTCTCTGAATATAGCAGAGTGGCAGAACAGGCTGCCAGAATGAGCCTAAAGCAAAAGACGGCAGAGCTCCAGTTCCCCAGCGCCCCACCTTTGGTTTACCAGCAGGGTTCTAGTTTCTTGGCATTTCATGTGGGGTTTTTTGCTCTCATAGCTCATTTATTTTTATTTCCATTCTTGGCCTGGGCTGGGTATCAGGCTAATAAGAGACATAGCATGCACATAAATCCACGATTGTCACAAATCCTGGTAGCTTCACTTCTGTGGTTCAGCAGTGGCTGTAAGAAACGGAGAATAAATTACAGTTGGATGGCTAGGTGGTATGCGTGACTTGTTTATGACTCCACATTTAAGTCTGAGAGTGTGACATTCTTTGGGCTGTGCCTAACAAACTTTCTTTTCCCATCTCATTTTCATGCACTGTTGCTCCCCAATTCTTCATTTCGCCCCAGTTCCCCTACATTAGAAACACACACAAGAAACACACACACACATACACACATGTACACACAAACACATGACATAAACCAGGGAGCAAATCCTCAAAATTTGCTCTCTAGACTATCAGCATCAGACAAACCAGTTTTACATATTAAAAATGGAGATTCCTGGCACTTAATCAATAAGAAGTAATTAAACTTTTTGTACCACAGAGCCCTTTGGCCTTTGGACTCCCTTCTCACAACCATGTTTTTAAATGTATGCCATTAAATACATAGGATCTCAAAGGAAATTAATTATACTGTTTTCTATCTATAAAACTATATATAGATTTTGTAATGTAGCAATATATATGCTTATTATACTAACATCTAAAATAAGAATTAGCATCAAGTTTAATAGTATCTATTATTTCATTATAAACATTATTTCATGATATCTGCAACAGGAGTAATGTGATATCAAAATATTTGTGGTTTCCGTTGGTGACATCACAGATACTACTGATGCTGCCTCATTTGGTGCCTACTTTCAAATGCTGAACTTCCGTTAGGGTTTAGTTAGCGAAAATAAAGATGTAAATTCACTTCCTGAATTCTAATTATGTACACTGGTAAAGTTTATGGGAAGCCATTCTTTTGGACTAGCCTCCTGCCCTAGGGCCTAGACAACCAGACCAAACCAAAATGGAATCACTCATGCTAGATGCCACCTAATCACACTGGGAAGCAAGTAATCCCCAAGCAGACCTTTTTATTTTCCCCTGAAAACAGGAGATTCACAGGAACCAGTCAGAAAGAACTCATTCTACCTGAGTTTGTGTAATAAGAAAGTACCCTCTGTTTTAACCCTTGTAAGTAAACTGTAGGAGCCTGATGTTTACCAATTCACTTTTTTTTTTATCGTTTTGTTATCTTGTTCTCACTTTATAGAAACCAACCATTCTGTCATGGCCAGTGGAACACTCATTCTATGTTATAGAATGAGGTGTTGCCCAATTAATTGTATTATTGCAAATAAGAGCCAATTAAATATTTAAACTAAATATGTTGTAATTTTATCTTTTGACAACACCATGTTAAAAAAAAAATGCTCCTCTAAACCTACTAAATTAGAGCCTCAGGGACAAGGCCTAAGAAACTTATTTCATTCAACCAGCTTCCAGAAGAGAACCACTGACCAGTGCAGGATTTCCAGAACAGTCCACAGTATCAAACCTCCATGTACTTGCAAGCCTTGCCCCAGGCTTGGACAGGCCTTCTCCAAGGCTAGAGGACAGTATTCAGCTAGCTCAGGTCTTGCCAAGCCTTCCTTCATCATTTTCTTTATCTGCTATACCCTCCCCTCAAGCAGATGTAGTTGCTCATTTGCCTGGGCTCCATAGACTTCTGGAATGTACTCGTCACTATGGGTAAGTATGACCCAGTTCTGCTCCCAGCTCCACCCCATTATGGAAGAGAAGAGTGCAACAGCGTGTTCGTTATAAAATGTTAATATCAGCAGGGAAAACCCCAAAAGGTATGGGAAATCCTGGAAAATACATTTCATGTTCCTATTGATGGAACCTAACTAACAGAGAATCCTCAAAATGGTAGGCATTTTAGAGTGGCTTTTTAAGATAAGTTATCTTGTCTCTAAGGTCCATTTTATGAGTTTTCCTTCTTTCTTCCCAAATTGATACCCTTAGCCCTTTAACCCTCTTCCTCCCCTTGTCCTGTCTCAAGGGAGGTCCTGTCTTCATTGCTAGCTATTCTCTTACTTGTTTGGTTCTGCAACTGATAGGGGCCTAGCCAGGGCTTTAGTGGCAGATAAAGGAGAAGAAGGAGAAGCAGCCAGGTTCACAATGCTCTAGTCTCCATGTGGGTTATATTAAAAAAAAAAAAAAAATAGATGTTGATTCCACAAAGACTACCTGCTGCAAACACAACTTCTGTAGCTCATTATGCTGAAGAGGGTCTAGCTCCTCCCCCAGTTTGGGTGACATTATGAAAGTTACCAGGCTCCAGGAAAAGCAGGGAGTGAGACAACTGAATGAGGGAGAAAACCGTATCAGGTCACATAGAGTCATTTTTTCAGGTGCTTATCTTATCTGGCTGGTGAGACCTCATTCTTCAACTGCAGAGCCCTCTTTTTGAAAGCAAGCAATTTTTTTCTGTTGGGCAAGTTAACCTCTTTAAGTTGAAATTCTCTAATTCAATTATAATAAATATGTCGCAGGGGTAATATTATATAGAGCATTTTACTCAGGATTACGTGTATCATAAATGCTCAATAAAGGAGAGTTTTATTATTATTTCTCTCTTATGTCTAAAACCCAGCAGAGTGCTGGCACTTAATAGGTGTTCAGTAAGCACTTAAGGACTTAATGTACAAGGAACAGCTAAAAATCAGGAAACCTAGATTCAAATCCTGCCTCTGCCTCTAAATTGCTTTGTGACCTTAGGAAAGTCTCTATCATTTCTATAGTGAGTGACCTTATCCATCCGCTGAATTATCAAATTTCAAAAGCAGTGGTTCCAAAGTTTCAGAATCAACTGGGGATTATTATTTTTTTTTTTTTGAGACATTGTTTCTCTCTGTTGCCCAGGCTAGAGTGCCATGGCGTCAGCCTAGCTCACAGCAACCTCAAACTCCTGGGCTCAAGCAATCCTCCTGCCTCAGCCTGCCGAGTAGCTGGGACTACAGGCATGTGCCACCATGCCCGGCTATTTTTTCTCTATATAGTTTTAGTTGTCCAGCTAATTTCTTTCCATTTTTAGTAGAGACGGGGCTCGCTCTTGCTCAGGCTGGTCTCGAACTCCTGGCCTTGAGTGATCCGCCCCCCTCGGCCTCCCAGAGTGCTAGGATTACAGGCGTGAGCCACCTCGCCCGGCCTAGGGATCTTAATAATAATAATAATAATAATATAAAGCAGTAGTATTTCAGATCTCCGCTATAAAATTTCACACGAAAATTTATATTTTAATTTTTATATGTGATTTTGACCATTAAATCAGGTTGAGAGCTACTACTCTAGGGTCCTCTTAACTCCATCTCACAACGATTATAATTTAGGACAGTACGTAGAATCAGATGAATGGCCTTGATAGGGAAAGAGAACACAGAATCTTCCTGGTACACTGAAGTTTTATATTATGAGGGCATCTTTCATTCCTGTGGGCCTTACACCATCATTTATTCAATAAATATCTGTTTTGAGCCCACGGTGTGCCAGGACCTATGGAAGAAGCAGGGATCCCAGAAGAAACAGAACAGAAGGAGGAGCGCAGAAGCTGTGGGAGGAGGGAAGACAAGAAAACCAGTGCTCCCAATACAACAGGGAATACAACCCACAACCGTTAGGATACGGGGAAATCCAAGGTGCAGCTCAGGAGGTGCTTAGAACTCGGTCTTGGGTGTGTAGAGGCGACCTCTCGAAAGCAGTCTCATTTAGCTGTCACCTCTCTTTTTCTCCCAAACACAAAGGGAAGCCTTCCTTGAAATATCAAGGCTTCTTAACAGCAAACACACTAAGCTGAGCCACAACCTGTAGATTGATTAAACATCCAAAACTCTCCTCTGTGTAATGGTAAAATATAATTAAAGCTTCGATGGTATTTAATGAGAGGAAAAAACATACTCCCCCAACCCTCCCCACACACACTAGCAGCTGAATTGAATTCTTAAGCATTCACCAAGCGCTCATCGTATGCTCAAGCCAAGCTTCGTTTTGGCTTCCAGCGGAGGGGAAGTTGGCCCTGCAGTTGCCAGTTCCATCCCTGGGCAGTCTGGGGAGGGAATAGGTGTCTTTTGCCTGACTGCATCATTAAGATTTCCCTAGTGTTTAACTTGGCAATAAAAAATACCTAAATGTCATAAAAAAATTTTGATTGTCTCATAATTCTCCTTCATGGTGCAAAAATCAGCTCTGGACTCCAGTTCTGAGATTGCATTTTTCAAAGAACCCTGTGCTGGAAGTTTCAAATTACCTAATTACCATATTTATTGCCAGATTCTGTTTTCTAATCCCTGGTGACTTTGTCAGATATGTTTATGTGCTGTTGTTTTTCTTTTTCTCCTTTGGCCGCGGGTACAGAGCTAGGCTTGTTGCAACGTGAATTGGGGAGGCTTTTGGTTAAGGACAATGGAAGGAAGCCTGGGGAAGGAAAGGCCAGAGAGGTACATCCTGCCAGAGCCGGACAGAGAGGGAAACCGCCCCGTGGCTGGCTTCCAAGTAATCATTACCGGCATCAGAGACACCATATTGTAATCGTAATGGATATAAATTAAGCTACACGAATCATCTGGCTGCTCTCCTGCTTAGACCACCCAAGCCAGGAGCCCACTTGAATTCTGCTGGGATGCAGAGGGGAGCTGTTTTTCTTCATTATTCCCTTAATAGAAGGTTAGGTACAAAAAGTTCATCATCAAGAAGGAGACGAAAAACAAAATAAATAAAATAATATTTAGGTGTCTTGTGGTTCTGTCCAGGAGAAAGAATGACAGTGACCCTGAAGTCTTTAAGAGAACTGTAGCATGCCCTATGGCTGCTAAATTTCAGTTTTATACAGTGGGCAGAGTGGTGTGGTTTTATTTTTTTGCCTTTTTGAGGAGGTAAGACATTATTGAAAAAAACAAAGCCTCACTTTAACTTATTTCAAACCTTCTCTATGTCATCTGATTCTCTGAAAAAATACCCTGCTGGGTTAAGGTGGACATGACTGGAGTTAGCAGTTTCCTAGTCTATTTTCTTTTATTTCTTCTCATTAAGTAAAGATAAGAGAAAGTACATCCATCCATAAAACTAAACATAATAAAATAGAAAATTAATTCTTGAAAATGCTTTCTCTTTTAATAATCAAATATAATATCCAGAAAAGCTTTGTGTTTACATACCAATATGGCTGGATAGTTTCAGTATCTGCTTTTAAGTTAAGATATTCTTAGTAAGTTTTCCTCTAAATTATTACAATATTTTCATATATCTCTTTTTTTCTTTTCTGGGTTAAAGATTGTCTTGCTTTATTGGCTGGGTTGTTTTCATATATCCTTTTAAATTAAGATATTATTGGCCACTTTCTCCCTAAATTCTTCTACTATGTTGCTATGTTTCTTTTTTTTTTTCTTCTATGTTAAAGACTATCTTCTGTCATACATATTCTTTATTTTTTCCAAAAGACCTAGCTGTCATATTCCCAGATAGGAGCTGTACTTAACATTGAACCATTCTTGGCAAGGGGGCTCTTTGCTTACGACATGCAAATAGAGATTTGCTCTGTGGAATGCACTGCAATAACCAACTAAAATAATATGCCTAAAGGGTATATTACCTAATATTAATAGGAAAGCAGGAGCTGAGGGCTTCTTAGGTGTGCTCAAATACAACAGTACACCAACACACAAATGGTAATGATGCCGTATTCTACCCCACAGAAGCTAAACTGAAGCTTTTGAGATTAGAAAATGGAAGGACACTTAACATTTGCTGAGTAAAGACAAAGGCAAGGAACTGAGCTCAGCGCTTTCCCCAGGTTTTCTTATTCATTCCTCACAAGGGTCCTGCAAGTAGGCTTTATTATCCCAATTAGATATTCAGTCATTTATTGATTCATTCCTTATTCACACTCTGGTAGAATAAGAAATATAATTGGCCTTTGTCCCTGGTTTTCTGCATAGAACTCCTAAAACTCTCATGATTTCTTACATAATAAGGGTAATAGGAGCATCTTTTGTTATTATTTTATTTTATTTTTTTTTTACAGAGCTCCTAAAACACTTGGAATTTCCTAAATGATAGGAGTGTCTTTTGTTATTGATAACAAGCCCTTTGATTATCACACCTGAGTTATGCTAATAAGATGATTTAAGGTAAGGCCTTTGTGTAGCCTCTGGATGGGGCTAGAAACCTTAATGACCAAGTGATTAGACCATTGCAATGTTCAACCCCATCCACCGACCTTGGAGAAGGGCAGGAGGCCCTTGAAATTAATTGTGTATAAGAACAATACGATTCGATAAGCTTTCGGGTGCTGATAAGCATATGCAGGTGTAGGAAGGTGGCGCTCCCTGAGAGGGCATGAAAGCTCCTAGAACTACCTCCTGGCCCCTCACCATACCTTGTCCTGTGCATCCCTTCCTTTTGAGTATTCCTACATTGTATCCATCAGAATAAAAGTAAGTGAAGTGCTTCCCTGTGTTCTGCAAGCTGTTGTAGCTAATTATCAGAACTGAGAAGAGGGTTGTGAGAATCCCCTGAATTTATGGCCAATTGGTCAGAAGTCCTGACAGTTCAGGGACTTGCAACTAGTATCTCAAGTCAGGGCAGCCTTGTGGGACTGAGCCCCTAACTTAAGGGATCTGATGCTAACTCTAGGTAGTTAGTGTCAGAACTGAATTAAATTTTAATACAGCCAGCTGGTGGTGTCTGGAGAATGGGAGAGCTGGCTTCTGGTGTTAGAAAATACCGCAGATACTCACAGACACAAGCTCGCTCACTGATTTATTCTGTACTTGCTATGGACCAGACACTCTGCTATGTTCTGTTGCACAACATGAGTCAACCCTGTCTTTGAGGGGCTGATAGTTTAGTGGGGTGGGTGGAGGTAAGTGTGGAAGGAAGCAAAAGATACTTCCAAAAATGCCAAGGCCGACTGCTGAGATATGAATAAAATTTGATGAAGCTAAGAGCGGAACCCGGAGTTATCGAGAGATCAAGGAACTTTCTTTCCCCTTCTTTCCCTAGATAGAAACTACAGAGAATGAGAGCCTTTGGCTAAGAATTTAATTGAATTTTTGCTAGGGCAGCAATCTCATTGATTTTCTTCCAGTCATGAAGGAAGTAGCTCTTGCCATGGGCTCTGTTCTTTTTCCCTGCAAGCTCCAAAAGGACCAATTTGGAAGGAGGGGTGGTTGAATAAAAGGACTCAACTCTACTCTGCAGGATAATGTGATTTGCAGACCCTATGGATAGAGACAAACTTTTCAAATTGTGAAGCCCTGTTAAAATTAGTTTCTTTCTACTTATGGTTTAGACTTTTCTTTCTCTAAATATGTCCTGGGGAGTTATATATTGGGAGTGTCTTGCCTAATAAATACGTTCGAATTCTCGTGGGAAGTTGGGATGGGATGGGATTTAGAGGGCCTGAGAATGCTTGGACCATGTAGGGAAATCTCCCCTATTCTGCGAACTGTCAAGGGCAGCCTATGAGGGTCATTGTGTGGCGTTACCACTTCTGACACTAAATGTGTTTTGTTTTTCCACGATGCTTCTTCAATTTTCTGACAGTAACTGGGTGACCAACCATCCAGTTTAGCTCTGACAGTAACTACCCAGAGGTAATGCAGACCCATTGGTCATGGGCTCAGTCCCACAAGATTGATGCCACTGTAGATGCCAGCTGCAAATGGGGTTTCCAGGCTGCCCGCAGTCCTATCTAGCCAACCATCAATTCAGAGGTTCTCAAGAGCCCCACTCGGGATTGACAATTTGCTAAAATGACTCAAAAAAAAAAAAAAAAACCCTCAGAAAAACACTGCATTTATATTTACCTGTTTATTATAAAGGATACAACTCAAACAGCCAAATGAAAGACATGTACAGGGTAAGCTAAGCCCTCTCTGGGTGAGCTGTCTTCCCAGTACACCAATGGGTTCACCCACACAGAAGCTCTCCGAATCTCATTGTCCAAGAGCAGTTATAACTCAAACTCCTGCTCTGCCTCTAACCCCTCAAGGGGCATCAGGGGGTGGGTCTGAAAGTCTCCACCATCTAATCATGTTTGGTCTTTCTAGTGACCAGTCTCCATCCTGAAGCTGTCCAGGGACCCCCACCCTGAGTCACCTCATTTGCATAAGCTCAGTCTGATTGAAAGAAGCTTATTATGAATGACAAAACACACTCCTGCCATTCAGGAAATTCCAAGGGTTTTAGGAGCCCAGTGCCAGGAACCCAAAACAAAGACCAAATACATGTTTTATTATACCACAGTTATGCAACAGTTGGTAGAGGGGAGGGATTTTAACCCAGGTGTTAAAATATATTTCATCATATTCCTTGACAAATTCATATATTTACGTAGTATTCTGGAATTCTGCCAACTCTGGTAGAGGACAAGAGATAGAGAGAAAGGATACTGAGAGGAGATTCAGTTCTGCTTGTGACTACACATTATTTCCCCATCAGCCCCATGGCATTAATACAACTATCATATCTTCAAAGAAGTCCCCAAACTCAGCAATGGAAGAAGACAGATGGAATGATGGCCCCAAGATCCCATAGCTGGCTTCTTGTGATTCATAGGTCAGGGCTCTGGGATGGGGATGTGGAGAACCTATATGCCTGTGGTCAGGGCTGCCAAGCACAGTATTTTAAGTTGTTCACTGCACAAGGCTACCAAACCAAGGGCAGGCAGAGATCAATGGAGACTAAAATCCAGTTTGTGCTCTGCTTGCCCAACACTATGTGGCCATGTTAGCTTGGAAAAAGGAGAGTCTTCCTCTAATTTCCTCAAAGTTGTCATTTGGGTTAGCTGTGTCCTGCATATGATTATGAAGAATATCCAGTGATACAGAAAAATGCTTTCACCAAGTGAAAATTGCAGTATGAAAAATTGTTGAACAATATAAATATAACCGTGTCATGATTATAACTCTTGTGAAAAATATATACTTAAGAAAACTAAGATCTGTGGTGAGATATTGGCTCTTTTTTCCTTTATTTCCTTCCTTTCCAAATTTTCAGTGATATAGATATGTTACACCTATAAAGAAAATAAATATTTAAAAACAAAATAATGTCATGCTGTTTTCTGTATATATCTTTCTCAAAGACAAATTAAAGTATGTATGTATGTAATACAAATGTGTATTGGTCAGAGGAGACAGAGGCAGGGTTATTGAATAATTACAAATGGAAATTTGAGAAGTATATGAGCTAGAAAAGGCAAGAATTAAGGGAAGGCTGCTTCATGTGTAAAAATATGAGATATATATTCTTTTTCTACCACTACTGATCAATTTTCCTTTTCTGTTATATATTTATTTCAATAATTGAAGATTTGTCACAGTAAGTGACCCTTTTAATATGAAAATATCTCCTCTATGAGAGTAAAGCCTTATAGACACCATAGTGTGCATGAACTTAATTAGCTCAACATCTAACTGAGAACCCCCACATGGCACCTCCCCTGTCATCAGAACTTCTTAGACTGAGAAGCCTGCAGGGAATGTTTCACACTTTCCTATTACCGGCCTTCTCCTAGTGACCACTGTTTCTGTAGGGGACTTGCTTGGAGAGATTTGGAGTTTTAGAACTAAGCTTCAGGAGAATTGTTCTAATACCAATGATGAAGATAACAGGGATGCTAATGCAGACACTGACAGTAATTAACATTAACTGAGTGTTTATTATGTGCCCGGCACACATACGTGTCCAACACGAGTTATCTCATCTTGCTTTTCATGCAAATCTGCTTGGATTCTAAGACCTGAGCCTTGAGCCATGACATTAGCATCTTTCTCTATAGCAGGGGAAGGGAAACTTTTTTATGTGCAGAGCCAGATGGTAAATATTTGAGGCTTTGTGGACCAAAAGACAAAATTGAGGATACAAGTACTTACATAAAATTAAAATTTCTAAATAAATTCTATATAATTATAACATAAATTATAGTTTCTAAAATTTTTTGACAAAATCTAAAACTTTATGTATAAACATTGAAATTTGAATTTCATATATGCTATAGTTTGGTGGTTTTTTTTTGTTTTTTTTTTTTTTTTTTTTTGAGACAGAGTCTCCCTCTGTTGCCTGGGCTAGAGTGCCGTGGCATCAGCCTAGCTCACAGCAACCTCAAACTCCTGGGCTCAAGCAATCCTCCTGCCTCAGCCTCCTGAGTAGTTGAGACTACAGGCATGTGCCACCATGCCCAGCTAATTTTTTTCTATATATATTTTTAGCTGTCCAGATCATTTCTTTCTATTTTTAGTAGAGACGGGGTCTCACTCTTGCTCAGGCTGGTCTTAAACTCCTGACCTCGAGCAATCGTCCTGCCTCGGTCTCCCAGAGTGCTAGGATTACAGGCATGAGCCACCACACCCGGCCTATAGTTTTTATATATCACAAAATATTATTCTTTTGATTTATTTTTGACCATTTAAAAATGCAAAGACCATTCTTAGCTCAGAGATTTACAAAAAACAAAGTGGAGTTGGGGAGTGTACTAATTTGACGGCTAAGGTTGGAGTGGGGATATCTTTGGGTAGGCAGTCACGGGTGGGTATGGGTAGGAGGCTTAACCAATGATAGCAGTGGAATTGGTGGCCTGGGACTGTGGATAAACAAACAAAAGGTGTTCAGAATTCCAAGAAGGAAAACTCCAGCTATGTCGCCATTTAGTTGAAGTTTTTTTGGCACAATCAGAAGAGTACTATCTCTCTTTAAATTTAAAAAAATGTGGGTTTTTTTGTTGTTGTTTTTCCTTTTTTTTTTTTTAGAGACAGGATCTCATTCTGTTGCCCAGGCAGCAGCGCAGAGGCATGATCATAGCTCGCCATAATCTCAAACTGCTGGGCTCAAGTGATCTTCCTGCCTCAGTCTCATAAGTAGTTGGGACTTCAGGCCAGCACCACCATGCCTGGCTAATTTGTAAAGTTTTTGGCAGAGACAGGGTCTTGCTGTGTTGCCCAGGCTGGTCTTGAACTTTTGGTCTCAAGCAATCCTCCCATGTTGGTCTCCCAAAGGGCTGGGATTATAGGCATGAGCCAGCACACCCGGCTGAGAAACACTTAAGGGAGAGGGAACAGAAAACTTGAAACTGGAACTTGTCTAGAAAAATCCAGCATATGTTCCTTTAGATGTAGGTTAAGTTTAGATGTTATAATTGGTTTGGAACTCTGCCCACTTCCATCTCTGACTGTAACCTACTTGCTCAAGTAGAAGGAAGAGGAGGAAAAAAGAAAAAGCCAAAAGAGGACAAAGAAGAGATGCGAGAAGAGCTATATTTGTGATCCATATTCCCTTCATTCTTTCTTTAGGAACTCTAAAATCTCATTATATTCCTTGACACATTCATGTACTTACACAGTATTCTGGAATTCAGCCAACTACAGTAGAGGCCAAGAGATGGAGAGAAAAGATACCGAGAGGAGATTCAGGACATCGCACTCATCCCCATCTGGCTGGATGACCATCAGCAGGTGATTAACCTCCCTGGGATTCTGTATCACCTTCTACAAAACTAGGGAAGAGCTCAGAATTTGATCATCCTTATGAACCAGGACCCTTGGTTACATCCAATTTAGAATTCATAGTTGCTCTTCTTAAATTAAGAGCAGAGAGTGCAAATAACATAAATGATCACATTTTGTCTCCCAACATCAAGAACACTCTTAAACTCTCCTTGAAATAGGCAAGTCTTTGGAATCCTTTTGGAATATGCATCAGATTTTACAAGAGTATGAGGCTCTTATTAAGTTCAATACCAAGTACATTAAACTAAAGGAGAGCACTATAATGGACACCCAGATGGTTGTAGCTGAACTAGGGGAAGGGTTAGACAGGACAATATGTAACAATGTACAGTTACTAAGGGATTTACACACATCACCAGGTAGCAGACAGATCCTTGGGGCTTCAGATTCATAGAATATCAGCACTGAAATTGACAAGAGGGACATATTCAAAGGACTTGGGACTGAGTCCTGTCTCCCTTGTCATTACTAGCTGTGTGACCTCAGGAAAGTTATCTAATATCTACAAGCCTCAGTTTCTCCATTTTTTAAATGGAGATAAGATCTCCTTGAGTGTCATGAGGCTCAAATTCTTTCATTTAATTATCTATTTAGTGATCATTTATTAACATCCTTCTAAATCCTCAGGATAAAAATATATAATAAAGCATCATACTCTTCAAGAAACTCACAGACCAGAGAGAGGTGGTGAAATAATAAGCACACATGAAAGAGCATGGCAAAGGGTGGGAACTGGGTGCTGTGGAGCAAAGAGTAAGGAGACCCTACCCTGCCTAAACAGATGACAAGAGTCTCAGGAAAAGTAAAGTCAGAACTGAGTATTGACGGATGAGTGGGGATTAGCCAAGGCAAAAGAAGAAGTGTGCTCCAGACAGAGGCTGCAGCATGAACAGAGGAACAAAGGGAAGAAGAATGTGGTATGTTTTGCAAGCTGAATGTCCTCTGTGTGTGTGTGTGTGTGTGTGTGTGTATGTATATATGTGTGTATATATGTGTGTGTGTATATACACACACACACACCCCTCATCCCTTGACTGTGGGATATACTTAGTGTCTCACTTCCAAAGAATTGAGTGTAGAAAGGAAAAAAGAGTAACTTTACACAGGAGAAACCTGGCAAACACTATCTCAACCAGATGACCAAGGTTAACATTATGAGTGATAAGTCATATTGTACCCTTAATATGATGTGGTGAGAATGGCACTTCAACTCTGTGATCTAAAACAACTGGTAACCCCGGTCTAGCTGTGAGAAAGCTATAAGACAAACCCAAATTGAAGGACAGTGAATGAACTCTTTCAGTCAAAATTGTCAAGGTCACCTGGGCACTGTGGCTTGCACCTGTAATCCCAGCTACATGGGAGGTTGAAGTGGGAGGATGGCCAGGGGTTTGAGATAAGCCTGAGCAACATAGTGAGACCCCATCTCTAAAAAAAAAAAAAAAAAAAAAAAAAGAAAATTGTCAAGGTCATTGGAAACAAAGATAGTCTTAGGAAGTTGTCACATCAGAGAAGAAGGCTAAGGAGACCTAATAACTAAATGCACTGTAGTGTCCTGAATGGGATCCTGGAACAGGAAAAAGATATGAGGGGAAATTAGTGCAATCCAAATAAAGTATGGTTTATGATTTATAATAATTACCGATCTCTATTGCTTAGTTGTGACAAATGTACCATGACAACGTAAGATGTAGCAACAGCGGAAACTGGGTGAAGAGTATATGGAATGTTTCCATATTATTTTTGCAACAAAAAGTAAACCTAAAATTATTCTAAAATAAAAAGTGTATTTGAAAAGATATGATACTCCCTCTCTTTAACTGTAAAAGGCAAAGAGCTCTCTAAGTCACATTACTATCCCTGAGCACATTTTACAACTTCGTCATTCTCTGGTAAGGATCTCTCCAGTCTCCCAGTTTAAGCTATGCTGAGAAAAATGGATATTTCTGAGATCAGCTTGCATTAAGACTTATTTGAAGTGCAAGAGTTCAAAAAGAAACAGAGAAAGTTAGGAAAGAGTTCTTGGAGTTAAGATTCCTGGAAGCTCTTTTCACCTGACACCTAATTTGATGTGAGAGTGTTGGAATATTTCCTCTGACACCCCAGAACCTGGGAGAAGGCTATTAGAGTTCAACATTTCAATTCTTTTAATAAGTCCTAATCTCATAATTGGGAGAAACATTCTCTCACGTTCTGTTCAACAGGCAAGCTAAAGGCAGTATAATGGGATGCGAGGACCCTGACCTGAGAGGGAGCAGGCCTGGATTCTAGGCACAGCTCAGGCAAGCAATTGCTGTGCCTCCTCATCTATATTAGGAAATGAGAACTTTGGAGTAGTTTATTTTCTCCTTCTAGCTCTAATATGCCAGGATTCACTTTCTAGACAGTTAAAAATGTGTTCAGGGGCATGGCATCTCTTCATAAGACTGAATATTTGCAGAGCCAAAAGAAATTTCTAAACACTGATTTAACACAACTATGTTTTGAAAGGCAGTTTGCTTTTCAAACTAATGAGTTTGGATGGATCAGCCCACAGTGGCATATGTTTTTCATAGAATTAACCAATCTACTCATCTCTCCTTTTAGTTTTACTTATATCAGCTGAGTTAGTTCTAGGGAAAGTGTGTTTCTTTTTTTTCATTTCTGGAGTTTCCCTCCAAAGGGTACCTTGCTTAAATTCTTCCTGTTGCCTTAACAATGTCCACCAATAGCCAGGCCTTCCCTGCTTCTCTCTTCCCAGAAAGGAGGGAAAGAGCTTCACTGGTGTATTCATCCTGACAATCACTTCCTTAGTCATTGATTGATTTCTTTCTTTAAATATTCAAATACGTAGAAGAGGGCCAGGCGCAGTGGCTCACGCCTGTAATCCTAGCACTCTGGGAGGCCGAGGCCGGAGGATCGCTCGAGGTCAGGAGTTCAAGACCAGCCTGAGCAAGAGCGAGACCCCGTCTCTACTAAAAATAGAAAGAAATTATATGGACAGCTAAAAATATATATAGAAAAAATTAGCCGGGCCTGGTGATGCATGCCTGTGGTCCCAGCTACTCGGGAGGCTGAGGCAGAAGGATGGCTTAAGCCCAGGAGTTTGAGGTTGCTATGGGCTAGGCTGACGCCACAGCACTCACTCTAGCCCAGGCAACAGAGTGAGACTCTATCTCAAAAAGAAAAAAAAAAAAAAAAAAAGAACCAAATATGTAGAGAGAACTACATTTGGCTAGTTACTAGTTGCTATCAAGAAGCCCATACTAAAGAATAAAAAAACAAAGAAAAGTATAATTCAGCATAACAAAAATGTACGGAAGGTGCTAGGAAGCCTATAAGAGGAATGTCAACCTGTTGCTGCCTCAGGGTCTTTGTATTTGCTGTTCCCTTGATCTGAAACACTCTTCCCCAAACAATCATGGCTTGCTCTGCAGTTTAAATCAGTTTTCTGCTCAAAATTTCCACTGGAGAGATGCCTTTCTCTACCATCCAATCTCTCCCTTGCTATGTTTTATTTTTCTTCAGTGACGTTATATGACATATGCAGTTATTTATTTATCATCTGTCTGCCCTTTAGTTGTTGGATGCCAGGAGGGCAGAAACTTCTATCCTATTGACTGTGACATCCCAGGTACCTAGGTCAGTGTTTTGTGAATATTTGTTAAATGCTGAATGAATGAATGAATGAATGAAGGCTGAGTGACACATGGAAGCTTCCTGGAGGAGGTGCCAATTTAGCTGAACAATTGAAAGCATAAATAGGAGTCCATGGCAAAGACGCAGTGAAAACAGGAATTCTAGGTAGAATAAGCCTACGAGTAGAGGCCTGTAAAGATGAGAGCCATTGGAGTGTTTCCCAAACTGCAAATACTTTGGTGTTTCTGGAGCTTGGGGTGACATGGTGATGGCAGTGGGCAGCCGTGAGGCAGGAGACGTCAGCAGGGCTGAGCACGTGTGGCTGCGTAGGCCAAGCAGGGAGAGGGCTGCCTTGGGTAAAGGGTAAGAGCCCTGGAAGAACCCAGCTAGCAGTTGGGGGACTGTGCAGAATTCCTTCATCTTCTCAAACCTCATTCTGGCTTTTTCTTTAAATTCCCAACAACTCTAACCTCTTTCTGTTGGCTTTCCTCTAGACTAGGGTATTTCAAACTTTTTTGACTATGACTCACTGTAAGAAATACATTAAATATGGTGTCCAGTTTGCAGACATGTCAACAGATTATAATCAAATAGGAAGATACAGTAGATCGAGATAGACACTTAATCCTTCCACGTGCAATGCACTCTATATTCTATTCCATTCCATTCCATTCCTTACCATTTCATTCTATTCCATTCCATTCCAATCAATTCTTATGCGTGCTGGCTGTTCTCACTAAACTGATTTCTCTACCCACTGTGTTTAAACACACCTGTAACTAGGTCATGATGTAAATTTTTTTTTTTTTTTAACTGAGGTTTACATTTTAAAAAGCCTGAGCAATACTTGTTTACAGCCCAAGGCCCAGACCCAGACATTTCTGCATCAGCGAGCACACCCCAGGCAAATGGCCCTTGACACTAAGATCACTCAGACCCCACGCTGGGAGAGTTCCGTGGTGAAGAACTGGGAGGCCAGTTAATGGCCCTTGTCTTCAGCAGCCAGTGCTTAAGGAGTGGGCTGCCTCCTGACAGCATGCTTCAGAACATGCCAATAGTAGTTACCTTTCAAAGCATAGTTGTATTAAATGAGTTCTTAAAATGACCTGGATTCCAGGCAGGAGGCCTCAGGGGATGTGCGTGAATGTCTTGTGAAGATCGTCATTGCTGATACCAGTTGTCCTAGTAAAAGGCATTTAGCAGACTCGCAGTGTCTGGCGTGGTTGGAGTCTGCCTGGTTTATGGGTTGTTGATGTTAATATGCAGGAGGGAAGATGGATTTTTTAAATAAATCTTTGCCCAAAGCAATCAGAAGCCCTGTGGATCACCTATAGTGAGGGAGAAGGCAATGTGCTGATGGGAAAGAGCACAGAATTGTGCCTTAGAAGACATGGAATTGAGTCTAAAACTGTCTCTTTGTGTGACCATGATCAAATTATTTAACCTCTTCATATTTAGTTTCCTTACAAATGGAACAGGTGTAGCAACACCCTCCCTTGACTTCACAGAGACATTTTAGGGATAAAAACGATAATGTATGTCAAAGTGCTTTGCAATGTCCAAAACTCTTATACAAATGATAACAGTTTGTATTGAATATGAATGATGATAATTAATAAAATACCTTCTAACTATAATAAAACTACCATCTTACAAGGAATGAAACAGACCCCAGCGAGATTAAAAACAGACAAATAAAACAGAGTAAAAAGTGATGAAACTAGAATTCAAACCCAGGCCATTCTGGTTTTAAAGTTCTTGCTGTGAACCACGGTGCTGTATGGTAGACGTTTTGGAGAACGTGTGCACTCCATGCTGGGTGCTCCTTGGTGGAGAAGCACTCTTGCCTGTCTCTTGGTGTTCATGGTGGCTGGTTCAGAGAACGTGCTCAATTTGTATCCCTTGCACATAAATATTCTCACGTGTCCTCCTTTCTTTCTGGAACTCAAATTATTATTGTAGTTTTTTTTTTTTTTAATTGAAATTACTCTGTTGTGCAGGTGACCTCACTACAGTATTTGGAGTAGCAAAAACCAAGCAAAATGTGCCTTGGATTCAGGAAAGTAATTTGTTCAAGTTCAAAAATGTATAACTAATCAAAACACCGGTTTTGTTCATTTTTGAATATGGGCACCTACAAGGCATAAATGCCATCAAGAAGTCACTCAGAAAGGCTCACAGTTTTATTGCACCAGCACTGCTAAAATAAGTTTGCAGGCTGAGATGGGTGTCCTACCCGGTTGAGTCACATCCGGCTCACTTTGGGACAAGCGCATTTGGAGTTTCTTGCCTTGGCCTGGGTCCAGCAAGACAGAAATCATAGATTCCGAATCTAGAGTTTGCCTGTACTTCTCATGCACACACTGCAGGGAAAGTCACTGTGTTAGTCTCCCCGGTGCTGCCGTAATGCAGTACCCGCCACCACCTGGGTGGCATAAACGGCAGAACTTTATTTCCTCATCATTCTGGACCAAGGTCAAGATGTCTGTAAGGTTGTTTTTCTCTCTCCTTGGCTATCTTCTCTTTATTTGTCTTCCCTCTGTGCATGTCTTTGTCCTAATCTCTTCTTATAAGGGCCCTAAATCATACTGGATTGGGGCCTACCCTAGTAGTCTCGTTTAACTTTAATTACCTCTTTAAAGACCCTCTCTCCAAATAGAGTCACATTCTGAAGTATTGGGGGTTAGGACTTCAACATATGACTCTGAAGGAGGGGGACACAATTCAATCTATAACAGTCACAGAGTGGGATGACATTAAAATGATGACAAAGGGATCTATAAGTGACACGTCCAGCTTTCATGAAATCTTGGAACCTGGAATTGCAAGGAAGGCAGAAATAAAATTCCTTCATTTTGTGTATTTTTTACTTTCAGAAAAGAGATTTATTTCAATTTCTTTTCATGTTTCTGTTGTTATACTAAAAAGTCTCTCTCACATTTGGTAAATACCACATTATTTCCAAGAAGGGGGATTATCTGATGACATGAAGGTGCTCTATTTATTCTGTGAGAACCACTTATTGTACATACACATGCATTTTCTCACAAGCATCACAGAGAAGGGAGATGAATATTTCCCCATAATGGAAAACTACCAGAGGCCAGGTTTATTTGTTCTTCTAGAACCAATGATGTGGTAGCATTGAAGGCAGGCCCTTGTGGTGGCCTTCTATGGGGCTCAGGCTTCTCCGTAGTGCTTGTACCCAAATTGATGTGATACGCACCACTCTATCTGGACTTTATTGCCTGAAGATACTCTTTAGACTTGCTATCAGACTACTCTCTATTTTTGCTATTGTGGACTGTGCCTGAATTTTTGGCTTTCAAAGAGTTACCTATTTTCCTTTATTTCTTTTTAAAAATTCAGGTTATTGAGATATAATTTGTGTGCAGTAAAATTTACTCCTTGTTTTAGGTGTCGAGTTTGAAGACTTTTGAAGAATGTATACAGTCCAGTAACTAACACTGTAATCAAGATACAGATCATTTCCATCCACCCCACAAAGATCTTTCCACCTCCCTTGTAATCAATATTGCCCCCCATGCTCAGCCCCTGTCAATCACTGATTTTATTTCTGCACCTATAGTTTTGGGTTTTTTTTTACTTTTTCCAGGATGTTATATAAATGGAATAATATAGGGAATCATATAAATGAATCTCCTAAAGTTTTAAGATTCATTCCATGTTATTGTAGGTATCAATAATTTGTTCCTTTTTATTGCTGAGTAGTAAGTACTCCATAATACAGATGCCCGATTTGTTTTAGTTAGCAGCTAATGGACATTCAGGTTGTTTCCAACATTTTTATATTATGTTTAAAGCTTCCATAAACTTTTGCACGCAGGTCTTTGTGTAGACAAGTTTACATTTTTGGGGTAAGTACTGTTAGATTGAATCCTCTGAGAGTAGACACAAAGACTGTATTAGACATGTCAGGGATTCAAGGAAATGCTCATGAAATAAAAAGTGGAGGGAACAGGTCCAAGGCAGGGAGAGGCTTCAGACCACGATGCAGATGTAAGATCTGTGAAGAAAAGGAAGAAAGAAGAGAATTGAGCGGGAAAAATCACAAATTGGCACAGATCTAAGACAGGTTCTGCCAAGGCTATGTTGAGTCCTTGAGCTAACATTGTCTTTGGAGAAGTTATTTGTCACAAGGAATGGGCCCGATTAGGCCCATTCACTGGGCTCTCAGTAGGAGCAGGGACAGCCCACAGGAAGTGTGCTGTTGGTGTGACTGCATTTATGGATCCAGAGAGGCAGCCACTGGGCCACAAGTCAGTTATGCTCCTGCAGCAGAGATATGAGTGGCTTATATTTGGGGTTCCTGCAACCTACTAGTGCAATCCCTGGGTCCTTTGGTAAATGTGTGTTTAACTCCAAGAAACCGTCTAACTTATCCTAAAAGCTTGCATCATTTTGCATTCCCACTAGCAATATATGAAAATTCCAGTTTCTCTATATCTTCCCCAGCACTGTGTATTTTCTGCTTTTGTTTGTTGTTTTAATTGTAGCCATTCTGTTAAGTGTGTACTAATAACTCATGATACTTTCAATTTGCATTTCCTAACGAATAAACATATTGAGAGTCTTTTCACATGCTTATTTTCCATCTGCATTTTTCCTTTGGTGACATGACTGCTCAAATCTTTTGCCCATTTAAAAAATAGGATTGTTATCTTATAATTAAGCATAAGTGTTTTTTTTTATGTATTCTGGATGCAAGATATTTAGTAGATATGTGTTTTGTAAATATTTCTCCTAATTCGTGGCTTTTTAAAAATGCTTTTAATAATGTGTTTCAGACAGTAGAAATTTAAAAATTTTGATGAAGTTCTATCAATTATTTTTTTAATGGCTTATGTGCCTCATCAAAGAAGTCTTTGCTTAACCAGATCATAGCGATTTTCTCCTAGGTTTTTATCTAGAATTTTTATAGTTTTAGGTTTAACATTTGTTCTGTGATCCATTTATCACTGACATTTGTATACGGGATGAGATATCAGGGAGGTTCTGTTTTTAGCACATGGATGTCCAATTGTTCCAGTACCATTTCTTGAAAAGAATGTCCTTTCTCCAATAATTGCTTTAGCATTTTTTTCAAAAATCAACTGACCCTATATTTGTAGGTCTATTTCTGAACTTTCTATTAAGTTCCATTGATTTATATTTCTGTCATTATGCCAACATCACATTGTTTTGATTACTGTGATTTGATTTAAGACTTAATTTTGATTAAATCTTGAAATCAGATTGTGTTTGTGTTTCAAATTTGTTCCTTTTTCAAAATTGTTTTGCTATTCTTGGTTCTTTGCTTTTATTTATACATTTAGAATCAGCTTGAAAATTTCTTCAAAAGAATTCTACTAGGATTTTGATTGAGATTGTGTTGAACCTATAAATCAATTTGGAGACTACTGACACCTTAAACAATATTGAGACTTTTGATCCATAAACACAGTATATCTCTCCATTTATATAGATCTTCTTTAATTTATCTCATCAAAGTTTTATAGCTTTCAGCACATAAATCTTGTAAATGTGCTGTTAGATTTATCCCAATCAAATTTGGATTTATTCGTGTTTTTGATGCTATTGCAACTGGTATTATTTTCTTCTGATTTTGCTTTTTAAGATTTAACTTGAATTTAATTTAAGAAAAAAATTCAATTTCATTTTCCAATTGTTCATTGCTGGTATAGAAAAGTCATTGGCTTTTGTATATTGATTTCACATCTTATGACCTTTCTAAACTCACTTTTTTAGTTCTAGTAACTTTTTTGAGGCTTCTTTAGACGTTTTTACATAGGTAATTACAGGACCGTCTTCAATAAAGAGATTTTTAATTCTTTATACTATGTGTGCTTTTCATTTCTTTCTCTTACCTTATTATACTGGCTAGGAGTTCAGGTATAATGATGTAGAGAAATGGTAAGAGCAGATATCCTCATCTTGTTCTTAATTGTAGGAGGAAATCATTCAGTCATTCACCACCTAATACGGTATCAACTGTAGGATTTTTTCAGATGCCCTTTTTCAGGTCAAGGAATTTGCTTCCTAATCCTAGTTTGCTGAAAGCTTTTTTTTTTTTTTAACCATGAAAAGTATTTTGTGAAATACTTTATCTCCATCTATTGAGATGATCATATGGTTGCTTTTTTTTTTGTCTGTTAATATGATGAATTACATTGATTTATTTTTAAAGAACACCCTTATTGATATATAATTTACATGCCATACATTTAGAGTCTTCCATTTAGAGTGTCCAATTCACTTGCATATTCACTTGTATGGCATTTGTCACCACAGTCAATTTTAGGATATTTTCATTACTTCAAAAAGAAACTTCATATGCTTTAGCTTTTGCCCATGCCCCCATCCTCCCATTTCCCCCTAGTTCTGAGAAACCACAAACTTAGTTTCTATCTCCATGGTTTTGCCTATTCTGGACATGTATATAAAAGTGGAACCATATAATATGTGATCTTTTGTAATTGGCATCTTTCACTTAGCATAATGTGGAAAAGGTTTATCCATGAATATTTTAATTTATTCTTCAGTTCATTCATCAGTTGATGTACTTTTCATTTTATCTCTTGGCTTTTATGAATAATATGGCTATAAATATCTGTGTATAGATTTTTGTGTGGACTACATTAATATTTTCATTTCTCCTGGGTACATACGTAGAAGTGGAATTGCTGGATCATGTGGTAGCTCTCTTTGTAACCATTTGAGAAACTGTCAGACAGTTGTACAAAGTAGCACCATTTGACATTCCCATCACTAGTATATGATGGTTCTGATTTCCCTACAACTTTGTCAACACTTATTATTTGACTTTCTGGTTCTAGCCATCCTAGCAGGTATGCAGTGCTGTCTTAGTGTGGTTTTGATTTGTGGTTCCTTGATGACTAATGACATTGAGCATCTTTTAATGTACTTACTGGCCATTTATCTACCTTCATCAAAGAAATATGTATTCAGATCTGTTGCCCATTTTTTAATTGGGTTATTTGTCTTTTTATTATCGAGTTGTTATGAGTTATATTTTATGTATTCTGGATACAGGCCCCTTATTAGAAATATGATTTGCAAATATTTTCTTCCATTCTATGGGGCTGTCTTTTTGCTTTCTTGATGGTGTCCTTTGAAACACAAAAGTTTTTAACTGTCATGGAATTTAATTAATTTATTTTTGTTTTGTTGTTTATGACTTCAGTTTCATATCTAAAAATCCTTTGCCAAATTTGAGGCCATGGAGATTTACCTCTATGCTTTCTTCTAAGAGTTTTATAGTTCTGGCTCTTACATCTTATGTCTTTGTTCCATTTCAAATTAATTTTTGTATATGGTATGAGGTAAGGATCCAACTTCACTCTTTTGCATATGGCTATCCACTGTCTCAGCACCATTTGTTGAAGACAATTATCCAATTAAATGGTCTTGAAATTCTTGTCAAAAATCAGTTGATCATAGACACATCGTTTTTATTTCTGAACTCTTAGTTCTATTCTATTAATCTATGTGGCTACCTTAATACAATACCACACTGTCTTGATTTCTATTGCTTTGTAGTAAGTTTTGAAATGGAGAGTGTGTGCCCTCCTACTTTGTTCTTTTTCAAGATTATTTTGACTACTCTAGGACCTTTGCAATTACATATGAACATTATAATTAGCTTGTTAATTTCTATAAAAAAGTTGGCTAGGGCACTGATAGGAATTGTGCTGAATCTGTAGATTAATTTAGGTAGTAATATAATCTTAATGACATTAAGTCTTCTGATCCATGAGCATGGGATATATTTTCCATTGATTTAGGTATTTCTTTCCATAATGTTTTCTAGTTTTCAGAGTATACGTTTTATACTTATTTTAAATTCATTCCTAAATATTTTATCCCTTTTGATATTATTATAAATGGAGTTGTTTTCTTCAGTTCATTTTTGGGTTGTTCATTACAAGTATATGGGAATATAAATGATTTTTCATATTTTGATCTTGCATTCTGCAACCTTGCTAAATTCGTTTATTAGTTCTAATAGTTTTAGTGAATTTCTTATGATTTTCTATATTTAGGATCATGTCATCTATAAATAAGATAGTTTTACTTCTGTCTTTCCCATCTGGATGCCTTTTATTTCTTTTTCTGGACAATGTCCTGGCTAGAACTTCCAGTACAAAGTTGAATAGAAGTTGTAAGAGTAGACAATCTTATAATTTTTCAGACCTTATGGGGAAAGTATCCAGTCTTTTATTATTAAGTCTGATGTCAGCGGTAAATTTTCATAAATGCCCTTTATTGGGGTGAGGAAGTTTTATTATATTCCTAGTTTGTTGAGTATTTTTATCATGAAAGAATGTTGGACTTCATCAAATGTTCTTTCTGTCTATTGAAATGCTGATGTGGCTTTTAAAAATTTTATTGGTATAATGTTTTAAATTAATGAATTTTTGAATGTTAAAACACCTTGAATTCCTGGAATAAACCTCATCTGGTCATGGTATATAAATCTTTTTGTACCTTGCTAGATTTGGTTTTCTATTAATTGATTTTTGGATGTTAAACCAACCTTGCATTTTGGGTATCAACTTCATTTGGCCATAATGCTATTACCATTTTCATCTGTTACTGAATTTATATCCTAATAATTTATTATGTTTTTTGTGTCTGTGTTCCTAAGGGATACTGGTTGGTAGTTGTCTTTTTTCATTTTGCCTTTGTTTGGTTTTGGTATCATGGTAGTGCTGCCCTCAAAAAGTGAGTTGGAAAATGTTTCTTCCTCTTCCTTTTTTTAAAAAAACTTGATGTTGAATTGGTATTATTCCTTCTAAAACATTTAACAGAGCTCACAAGTGAAGGTATTTGGGCCACTGGTAAAAATGTAACTTAGAATTCAACTTCTTTAATAGAGATTAGACTGTTCAAGTTATCTATTTCTTCTTTAGTAAACCTGGACAGTTTGTGTCTTTCAAGGAATTTGTTCAATTATCTATCATCAGATTAATTGGCAAAAAGTTGTTTAAAATATTGTCTTATCATCCACTTCATGTCTACTGCAGCTATGATGATGTTTCCTCTTTCATTCTTGATGTTGGCCATTTGTGTTTTCTCTCTTTTTTGCTTGATCCGTCTGGTTAGAGGTTTATCTACTTTATTAACAAAGTCTTTCATGAGCAAATGAGATACAATATATGTGAGAGCACGCGTGACAGTTAACAGTTTTCCTTGTTATTCCAGTATGATCTTTAAATAATCTATTGCCAAAGTGTGAAAGAAGACTAGTAAGAAATTTGTTTTCAAAGATTAACCACCAGCCATGACAATGATGATAATTATAATTATTATAATAATAAGACTTAGTGTTTAGTACATTCAGTCCTTGTGGTTAATGGTTTATATGGATTATATCACAACTACTTTCATTTGATATCATAAATATAAAAATGAGATAATAAATACCCCAAACCTACATTAAGCAAAAAAAGGATCTGCCTACTTATCACATGCTACATCTGTTTTCCATTCACTGCTACTCTTTTGACATGGGGGATACAGGCAGGGAACATTTTTTGAGTGGGGATGCTGAAGAGTAGTGTTGCTTTACCATTCAATAACATCTTACTCAGGTGTTAGGGTCAAAAATCAGCAGGCGAATTAAAAACCAATTACTGGTCTATAATCCTTCTTCTTAAACTGTGTGGTCAGATATGTTTTGAAACTCAGAGTTTTCTATTTTATGATGGTGACAAGATGCATGTGTTCTCTCCTAGTTAATACCTTTGGCAGGGTCTGTGGCAGCATTTCATAGCATCTCATTTTTTTTTTATGGAAAATGATGACCATAAATAATCTCATAGTATTTGCTGCCAAATGAGTTCTTCAAAATCCTGTTCTTCAAAGATCTTTTAGATTTCAAGATTGTAAATAAGAAAGTACTGTAAATATATATGTCAAAATTGCCCATGAATAGTCTTCTAAATCTGTCATAAAATATGGTATACTGGTTTTGTGTATAGTATTCCATTTTTCCACTAAGTCTAATATAGCTAATTGTTCCTCCTGGGTAGAACAGATTGCTGTTGCTTTAGTTGAGCACCAGATGAAATAATTGGCTTGCATTTAGGGCTCATGTTTGAATGAAAATTATGCTTTTCTCTTTTTATATTTTTGGCCAAGCTTGTGTAGTCGAATTTGGGCAGATTAAATCAATGTATGTTTGATACAACTCAACCATAGAATACTTGCTTGAACAGCTTTACATAAGCCAATAGGAATAGACAAGAATAAAAATAAACACCAGAGCCAAACCATAGCCTTCCTAATCAGCGACATATTTATAAGAAGTTAAAATGTATGCACAGAGATGGCAGAAGATGATGTATTCTGAGGTCTGCACAAAAATAAGTTAATGTGGCAACACAAGTTAATGAATTGGTGGTATCCAATGTGTAACACTTCTGAGTTTTTGTACTACCTTTTTAAAAATAATTCAAATATATTTTTTAGAAAATGAAATTTGTATCAAATCCTAAGGCTGCACAAAATAGTGTGGTTATCACCATGGTTTATTCTAATTTTTTTAATTTATGGTTTATTCTAGATGTAGACAACAACACAGCATCAACAATGAAAACAACACATTCATCATAATTAACATAAGTAACATTTCTTGAGTACTTACTATGCGCTCAGCACTGTTCTATGTGCTTTAGCCATATTAATTTATTTAAAATTTATTTATTAATTCAATAAATACTGAGCATTTTCTCTGTGTTAGACATTGTTTTAGACACAATGGGGAGAGATTTTGCTTCCTGGTGAACATTTGGCAATCTTTGTAGACATTTTGCATGTTATAACTGAGAAGGTGCTTTTGGCATTTGGTAGAGGCCAGGGTTGCTGCTAAACATCCTACAACACACAAGATGGTCTCCTACAGCAAAGAATTATCCTGCCCACAAAGTCAATGGCACCAAGGTTAAGAAACCCTGTCTGGAAGTCAGAGATACAACAGTGTACAAAATAAATAAAACATATGCCTTCCTGGGACTTATACTTTAGTGGGGAGAAACAAACCAATTAAAAAGTAAATATTTATTGATTATATTACAAAGTGATAAAGGTTTTATACGAGGAAGAAAAATCAACTGGGGAGGAAGGATAGGAAGAATGTGTATGTGGTTGGTGGAGAGTTGGGATTAGAAATTTAAATAGAGTGTTTGGGAAGGCTGTGCCTAAGAGGTGACTTTGGAAAAAGTCTTGAAGGAGGTGAGGGGAGCAGGTATGCGGACACACAGGGGAAGAGCATGTGCAGAGGGAACAGCACAAGGACAGGCCCCAGTCAAGAATATGCATGGTTTTTTCAAGGGACACCAAGGAGACCATTGTAATCTGAAGAGAGTCTAGGAGGTGACATAAGGTTAGAAGAATTGCGGGGGAGGGGAATTGTATAGTGTTTGTAGACCAATGTAAAGCTTTGAGTTTATTCTGAGTGAGTGGGAAATCATTGCAGGGTTCTAAGCAAAGGAGTGTCATGAACTAATTTGTGTTTTCAAAGCATCCTGCTGGCCACTGCATTGAGAATTGACCACAGAGAGCTGAAGGTAGAAGCAAGCATACCATGAGAAAGTCACTGCAATAAACTAGCAAGAGATTGTGGTGACTCAAACAAGGTTTCCAACCATTAAAGGTGAGAAGTGATTGGATTCTGGGTGTATTTTTCAGGATTGAGGTGATATAATTTTGTGAATGCATATGGAGTATGGGGAAAGGATCCAGAAATTTTACTTTTTTGTTTGCTTGTTTGGGGATGGAGCCACTTGAAGAATGGAATCGCCATTTATTGAAATGGAGAAGGCTAGAGTAGGAGTAGTTTGAGGGTGGAAATCAGAATTGTCACATTTAATTTGGATGTGTTTAATTTGAGGTATTTATTTGAACATTCAAGGGGAGATGTCAAAACATGTAAACCACCCTATGAAGTAGGTACTACTATGATCCCCATTTTGCAGAGGAGGAACCAGTAACAGAGAGGTTAAGTAACTTGTCCTTGGTCATCTAGCTGTTAAAGTGGTGCAGCTTGAATTTCAATAATACACATGGATGTCTTTCTAAAATGTCTCATCAGATCCTCTCTCCTGGGATGGCATCTCTTGGTCTCCTTCTAAGGATTGCCTTGACCCAGCTCTTGGATAAAGAAATTTTCTGCATTGATGTGAGGTTTTGAGATAGAGCTTTTGTATGCAGCTGGTACAGGAAAGTTAAACTGTTACCTGTGTCACCTTTTTCTTTGATTGGTCATGGTAAAGCCAACCACAATGTAAAACCTAAGAAAAAGATAAGAATTTCTCAGTTGCAGGAAGCTTGGAAAATAATCACTTATTGGACATCTACATAAGATACATACGTTATTTTGACTTATTGAACATTCATATTAGAAAGATCACTGGCTTTGGGGTTCCACAGTCAGACCTATATTAAAACACAGCCTCCATCACCCACTAGACATGGTATCATGGGGACAAAACTTAACTTTTCTAAGTTTGTGTGGAACAAACGAGAGAACATTATCTCTGTGATATGTCCAAGCATACCAATGGCTTTTTCACCCTAAAGATTATTACTTTTTTTTTTTTTTTTTGGCAGGAGGAATTATTAGTTAATGGATACAGAGTTTTGGCTGGGGATGACAGTAAGTTCTGGAGATGGATCATGGTGATGGTTTCATAACAATGTACTTAATTTAATGACACTAAAGTATATACCTAAAAATGGATAAAATGGTAAACTTTATGTTATGTATAGTTTGCCACAATTTAAAAAATAAACCAAAGACAGAGCAATAAACAAACAAACAACAGGAAAAGGAGACTCCATGTCACTTTCTGATGTTGGTCAGAATTGTAGGTAAAGAGGAAGAGAGAGG